>NC_091009.1:31665278-32319028 GCF_041146395.1 Eulemur rufifrons
GTTGTGTTACGCTGTTGTATAATTTTGCAGAAAAAAATTATGTCTAAAATATACACACTTGATTTTTTAAGAATTACCTCAAAGTAGCAAATATAATCTAAATTTTGTTGCATATAAAAATAAGTAATTTTTATCATTTTAATTTTATTTATCTAGATAAATTGATTTCCCCCCAGTTTTCTATGAAGTGTTAGAACATGTTTGGGAGTCGTGTGCTTTCGGGCACCATTTGCATTTGGATAATGAGAACCCTGGCAGGGGACCCCCTTGAGGACTCCACACTGACCAGCACCAGAGTTTAGCACTTCCGTGCCCCACAATCTCCAGCTCTAACAGAACATTTGCGATTATTACATTTATAGTGAGATTGCCTAAAATGCATGAAAATGCTTCTCAACAGACATACCAGAAATGACACATTCCAAAAGAACTATGACACTCATCCAAATATGGATCAATTTCCCCTCCAGATACAGCCCTGTCGAGGGCATTTTATAAGATACCTGGGCAATCTCGTCTCCTTATTTGTGGTCACATCTAATGTTTTATGCAAAATTATATTACCCTAATTGATCACCATCTCGTTCATGAGAGTTGGCTTCAAGTGACTCTTGGCTACTTTCCCAACTCAAGCTCACCCGCAGATGACAGTCTGTCCTAAGTAGGAGTATTTGAAATGCTCTGAAGACAGGTGAAGAAGCACTGGGTGACGCTTTGAGTCTCGGGCGGGGATTGCATTAAGGAATATGAAAGTGGCCTGGAGGACGAGCACCAAGGTCTTCCTTACCAGAGAGCAACAGCGGACACCCTAACAGGGGGAATACCTTGAAGAAGATTAAACTCTGACACGGATATAAACGTTATTACTGTTAAAGCCTCAACCTGCCCAAGTTCTGAAAAGAAAGGGGTCCTCAGCCTGGTGGCCGTGGTTCCGAAATGCGATCCTCAGAACAACATTTTGGGGGAGACACAGGAATCTGTCTTCAGGTGATGCTCATGCCTGCTGCGGTGTGAGGACAGTCGTCTTCGGACTGTAGGGCCCCCAGACGGTCCTTGCAGTCCTTTCCTTTTCTCTCGAACATACTAAAATTCACACGGGGTGCGGTTTCCCCGGTTCCCGCAGCCGCTCACCTCCAGGAAGCTCTGCAGGATGTGCATGTCGGGGTCCATGTCGTCCATCACCAGAACTTGCAACATGTCGTCTAAGGCCTGGACCGTCTGACAAGTGAGGAGACAGGGAGCGTCCGGGAGGACAGACTGCCACAGTGCCAGCTCGCCTCCCTGGGGACACGGCCCCGTCTGTGAGCCCCCTCCGCAGCAGGAAGGGGGTGGGGGTCGGCCCAGCTCGGCCACCCCAGGTGTCCCCTGCCTCCTGGCAGCCACACTCTGGTCTCCCCTGGCGATGGCCTTTCTTGGCCTCGCTGAAGACTGGACCGGATCCAGCCCGAATTGCAGGACAGATAGTAAGCTGTGGGCATCCGGCAGCTCTCCCCAGCAGAGCCAGCCCCCATGGGACACTCGCCCTTAAAGAATCATTCTGTCAGATTCAGGAAACTTCTGTTGTTAAAACTAAAAGTGCCTGGGAAGACGTGGCAGTCTACCGGACAGTTGTCGGTAGAATCTGTGGGTTTTATTCCTGGTCTGTCTCCTGCCAAGACTGAGGCTGTCATGCGCCTCGGTGAGCAAGGACGTGGGGACTGTGGCAGCAGGGCCCAGCCCTGCAGACGGGCGATGACAGGACAGCCGGGGGCCTCTCCGCATCCCATGGGCCGCGGGCCGGGGCTCTGAGGAGGGTCAGAGCCGCAAGAGGCCCGGGGAGCTGAGAGGGCCCGAGGCCACTGCCAAGCAGAGGCGGTACCTGGAGGTAGAGACTCGCGCTCTCCTTCCGGTCCAGCCTGGGCAAGATGGGCGGCAGCGCGAACGTGCTGAAGACACACGTGTTCACCAGGTCCAGCTTCTCCGACAGGCGGAACGGTGGTCTCACCTGGCTGCGGGGAGAGGTGAGCGGGACAGCGGGCTTTGGGGGGCATGCGGGAGGCGGGGTCATGTTTCCGGGACTCTCTGGGGGACTCTGCTCTGCTGCTCTCTCTGAGGTGCGGGAACAGTGGGGCCCTGAGCCCCTACTTGCTTTCCGGCGGCCTCTCTGCCAGGGCCGCCCTCCGGGAAACTGGAGAACACCCGCCCCCACCCCAGGACGCAGGCACAGTGGAGGCCGTGGGGCCGCGCCACCCTCGGGCCCAAAGCCAAGGCCCCAGACCTTGCCCTTCCTCCCAACCCAAACGTTCCCAGCACCAGAGACCCAGGGGCCCTGGGGGGTGACAGCAGGAAGGGACCTCAGGGCCACGATGCAGAGCATGGCTTGCTGACGCACGCTGCTCGTCAAAACCTCAGTGGGTTCCTGGAGGATGAATTTCTAGAAGGGTCAGGAAGAAACAAGAATTCCCCTCAGAGAGAAGCGCCAGCCCACAGGTCTGAAACTTGTCACCCTCATCCCTGGGTGACGGCTCCCAGAAGAGCCTGGGTCCCTCTCACCTCGATTTTCTTGGCCAGGATGGTTTTGGAACAGTACTCGCTCATGTCGCCCTCTGCCTGGGCGCGCACGGCCCCACTCAGCGTTTCCACGGCCCTCAGGAACCGCAGCTTGGCGGACTCAGACTGGGACACAAGGCACAGACTCCTGCCTGTGAGCCAGGCCCCAGCCCTGTGCGGTGCCTCCCGGGGGCACCTGAGCCCGCACCCCACACCCCACACCCGGCCCGGACTCGGGTCAGCTAGCCGTGGGTCCTCATCCCTGGGACTGGTGCTGAGTCAGCTGCCTCGGTAGTCCTTTGGGGACAGTGGGGCCAAGGGTCTCCGAGGAAGATCCCTCACGTAGGAAGGGAGCGGCAAGGCCTGCCTTCCAGACACCCTGTCCAGTGGCCCAGACACCCGGGACTTGCCCAGGCCAGGAGGCAGCCACAGGCTGAATTTCTGGTGGCTTCCAAGCTAGGGCTAGCACTCAAAACCCAAGGAATCATGGGCCCTCTTTTTTCCTACTTTCCTCCTCAGTTCTCAAAAGGGTCTAGAGAATTTTCTTACCATATATTCTTCTTCTAGAAATTCCAGAATGAGCTGGTAGGCTTCTCTTTCTGATTGGCGCAGTACTGAAAAGGGATGTAGTTGGGAAGAGTTTAGTTGATTTTACCAGATGGAAGAAGAAGGCAGAGCCGTCCTCCCCTCACCTCCGCCAAGAAGGCTCAGAAGCCCCCAGGGTGCGGCGTGGGTCCCAAGAACCAGCTTATGCAGGCGATGCCTGGCATGGACCTCAGAAGCCAAAGTGAAAAGGCCATCATGTGGGGATGTAGTTAAGAGGTTTTTTGGCCGGGTACGGTGTCTCATGCCAGTAATCCCAGCATTCTGGGAGGCTGAGGCGGGTGGATTGTTTGAGCTCAGGAGTTCGAGACCAGCCTGAGCAAGAGCGAGAACCCGTCTCTACTAAAAAAAATAGAAAGAAATTAGCTGGACAACTAAAAATATATATATATATAAAATTAGCCAGGCATCATGGCGCACACCTGCAGTCCCAGCTACTCGGGAGGCTGAGGCAGGAGGATTGCTTGAGCCCAGGAGTTTGAGGTTGCTGTGAGCTAGGCTGACACCATGGCACTCTAGCCTGGGCAACAGAGCGAGACTCTGTCTCCAAATAAAAAAGAGGTTTTCTGCATCAGGCGTGGCCAGGGATAGAAGAACAACAGGGAAGAGAGAGACCTTCAAATCACTCCTAGAAGCCATAAAATCCGGGGCCTGTCCTAGGCTGGCTTTGAAATTCCCGGTTGTGATGGAATTGAAACCACAAGTCAGCCTGGGAACCGCCCGTGTCGGCTGGGCTGGTGTAGCCCGCAGGGCGCCTCCCTGAGCAGGGGCCAGGCATGGACACCGAGGCTGGAGGTCGGGGCCAGGAATATAGAGCCTGTCCGCCCCCAGTGGAGTCAGGAGGAGGTGAAGCAAGAGGTTGGAGATGGTGACTGCGCTGGGCCCCGAGGTGACACGGGCCACGGGCCTGAGTCCAGGGTGCTACGGCCCTTTCACAGAGTCCTGCAAACAGAGCCCCTCTGAGCAGGGCTTGGAGCTGACACACGGGTGTTGACACACAGTGGCTCTGGCGTCAAACTGTGTGGGTTCAAAGCTCAGCCCTTCTCCGTTAGCCCTGTGGCTTTCAGCAAATTAAACTCTCTCAGCTTTCCTTTCCCTGTCTATGTGAAGGGGAAGATGACAGTGTCTGTTATTGTGGGAATTAAATGAACTAATACATATAAGGAGTGATCTTAAGCAAATTAAATTCCCCTAAGCTTCAGTTCTGTCATCTTAACATGAGGATAATAACCACAGTATCTGTTGTTGTGGGTTTAAATGAATTAGTACATGTAAAAAAATTAGAATACTTCCTGGCACATAGTAGAAACTCAATAAATTCATTCTTCAGCATACATTTATTGAGCACCTACTATGTAAAAAGTATTCTAGGCACAGCAGGTAGTGAACAAATCTTTGCTGTAGTAGAGCTTACGTGCCTACCCTCACAGAGCCTTTTTCTGTTTTGTGAGATGAGGTCTTGCTGGGGTGCTATGGTTCATCATAGCTCACTGTAGCCTCAAACCCCTGGATTCAAGTGATCCTCCTGCCTCAGCTTCCTGAATAGCTGGGACTACAGGCACATGCCACTGCAATCAGCTACATTTTTTTTTTATTATTTTTTGTAGAGACAGAGTCTCACTATGGTACCCCAGCTGGTCTTGAACTCCTGGCCTCAAGTGATCTTCCTGCCTCGGTCTCCCAAAGTGCTGGACAGGTAGGTATAAGCCACCACACCTGGCCTACCCTTACATATCCTTCTAAGAGAATTGTTTTTTCATTTGCCCATATAGGTTAGTATATATACATACACAGAGGTCAAAAAAAAAAAATCTCATTTACTGAATTTGAGTGGGCCTAAAGGACATGAGGAGAAGCCATTCATATATCGGAAGAAAGAGCATTCTAAGCCAAGGGAACAGCAAATGCAAAGGCCCTGGGGCAGGATCTTGCCTGGTGCGATTGGGGAACAGCAGGGAAGTCTGGTGCCTGGAGTGGGAGGAGCAGGGGAAGAGTGGTGGGAGAGGAAAGTAGAGCCGAGATGGGACAGATCTGGGGGAGGGGGGCGTAGTAGTTTATTGTAAGGCCTTTGGCCTTGGGGATGGGAGCCCTAGGCGGGTTTAAACCAAAGTGGTCTGGCTTTGTTTAACAATATCCCTCTGGCTGCTCAGCTGAGAGTAGATCAGCAGTAGAAGCGGAGAGTGACATGGGGTGTGGGCAGAAGCAAGGAGACCAACTGGGAGACCGTGACAATAATCCAGAGGAGAAATGATGGTGGCTCACACCAGGGAAGGTGGTTAGGAGGGAGTGATCAGATTCCGTATCTATCCTGAAGGCAGAGCCAATGGAAATAGCTGACGGACTAGATGTGAGTATGAAAGACAGAAGTCAGGCTTTTTGGCCCAAGACACTGGAAGGATTGTAGTTGCCATGAGGGGCAGAATTGGGGTTGGTAGTAAAGTCAGAAGTTCCATCTGGAATATGTTAACTTTGAGATGTCCACTAGGCATCCAAGTGGAGGTACCAGTCGCAGCTGGACGTAAGAGCCCTGACTGAGCTCAGGGCCTGCAGGTCTGGGCTGCAGACACGGATTTGGGAGTTGCTGGCAGGCGGGTGGGATGTCAAGATCTGATCTCCCGGACAGTTGTCAGCTAGGTGCGGTGTCCCTCAAAGTCTCAGACACCGTCTTGTTCCCCGCCCAGCTCCAGGCGTATCAGGGAGGCGGGCCTGGATAGGGACAGGCATGCAGGGACTAGGAAGGGGCAGTCAGAGGCGGGCAGACTTGGGCCCACTACGTGACGCTTCACGCAAGAGGGGGGCAGTCACCACCACTTCCAAGCCACTGCAGTCAGTTGAGAAACAGAACCAACTGCTCACCCGATAAGTTTGGCTGCCAAGAGGCATGGGACAGCGATGGCTCAAAGGTCACTCTGTGTGGTTTTCGCTTGCGAGGATGTGGATTCATCTGCTCACCGAGGGGGCAGCCCGCAGCCTGCGCCGAGAACAGTCCTTCCTGGGGACGCAGCCTCTCCGCTGTGCGGGGAGCTGCAGCAGCCAGGCCCGGCCACTGCGAGCAAAGGAATGGCCCGAGCGGGGCCAGCGCCCGGCCCCTGGCCAGCTTCCTCCTTCCTCGCCTTGGGGAGACCCGGGACTCTCTGAAGCCCCCCGGTCCACCCTGGCTTGCCTGGGCTCTTCCCTGCAGGGACCTCCCTGCGTGGAAATCCCAGACCCAGGCCGGCCGCCGAGTCATAGTGTCCACCCCTCTGCTCCTGGGCCTAATTGCCCCCGAACATTTTGCTGCTAAAATCCTGAAGCACCCTCTTCCCAGAGGCTCCCGTCCCCCCTCCCTAACTCATAATCCCACTTCTGCCCTACGGCAGGGGGCCCAGTGCCCCCGAGTTCGCCCTCCCAGACTTGGCCCAGGGAGACCTGCTCGCAGGCCAGGCAGAACCCGTGGCCAAGCAGGGCGCTGAGGGACCCCAGGCCGGTGCATCCTGCTGCTCCCTGCTCTGTGCACCCCCTGGTCCCTGTCCGTGTCCCTGCGGGCGGCCATCTCCTCAGACGGGTCATCCCCGGGGACCTCCCCTGTGCCTAGTCAGGGCTGCCCCGGGCCTGGCTCATCACAACGGTCGAAAACACAAAATCAAGTGCTCCAGTCTCCACAAGTTAGGTCCAGGCGTCCAGGTCTGAGGTCCGGATACCACAGCTTCTCCAGAGACCTGGACCTGTCTCCCCTCCCAGCCCACCCCCCAGGGGAGCCCCCCAGACCCGGGCGAGCCAGGCCCCTGAAGCCCGGATTCCCACCCTCCCCAGGGCAGAGCTGGCGTCACCCCCTCCGAGCCAGCTGCCTGGGACCTTCCTGCCCTGCCCCCTCCCTGGCTGTGGAGGAGGATGGGGGGGCAGGGACCCTTTACCTGCCACACGGCGCAGACCCAGGGCACAGGCTCCTCCCGGCACTGCAGCTGCAGGGGGCGCTGTGCTCCTGGGCCCTGGAGCGGCCCCTGCAGGGCGGGCGAGGAAGTGATCCAGGTTGGAGGTCCCCACCCCCCACCCCATCCCTGTGCACCTGCCAGGGGGCAGAGGGCACTCTTGCCCTCCTCCTCGCCACCCCGAGGAAGGGCCCCGAGGAAGGGCCCCAGTTTCCCAGCTATGGGGAAGGGGCTGTTTCTCTCGGCTCTGGCCAGTGAGAGCTCCGGGAACAGGCTGGGGGAGCTGGAGACTTAGCCACACCCCACAGCCCTCTCGCTGCCCAGCCTGGCCCAGCCAGTCCTGGCCTTTCCTGGGGAGGCGACTGCTAGGGCCCCGCTCCTGGGGCCCAGGAAGAGGCCGTAAGCTCTGACGGACAGTGCTTTGCCTCCGTCCCGCCAGGAAGCAGAGAACCCGAGGTCCTCCCTCGACCACCCCGCCCATCCCACCGGCTCCCCGGGGACCTGGCCAGACCAGCTGGAGAGGCCAGGCAGCTTGGCCCCCTTGGGTGGGCAGCTGGAGGGGCTGGGCACAGCCTCTGCTCAGAAAACTTGGCACCAAAAAACCCTTTATCCTCAGTTCAGCCAATCACAAAGAACAGACTTTATTGAAGTATTTTACATTAATACCCACACAGTTCCAGCCCCGCAGCCGAGGGCACAGCCATGTAGCAACCGCAGTAGGCGTTATATAGGACCAATAAGTTAATATAAAGGACACTCAGGTGTGGGGGTGGGGGCCAGTGCTGAGAAGTCGCCTGGCTCAGCCCGAGAAGTTCTGGGCTGCAGGGAGGACACTGAGGGGCGGGGGTGGACAGCTGGACACGGGGGACAGGGGCTTGGAGACACACTGCAAGAGAACAGCATCCAAAGTAGGGCATTCAAATATAACGGGGGACAGAGTCTGCCCAAAAGGCGGTGACTGCCGCAGGATGAGGCAAGAATACAGAGAAATGCCAGGTGGGACCCCTCAGTCTCCCCTCTCCTCCCCCAGATTCCTCTGACGGGCTGTCTTGGTTGCTCCCTTGGTCCCCTTGTGCAATCAGCCACACCGCTTTCCAGTAGGGAGAAGTGTGCCTCCTTTGGGTCAGGCATCAAAGTTCTTGGAGCCTCCTGCTACATTCAGCCTCTGCTCGGGTTCAGGGCACTTGGGTGGGAGAGAGCTCCGCACAGGCAAAGGCAGAACTCCGCTCTCCCGACCCCCCCAGCCTCCACTCAGTTGCTTTCTCACTGAAGCAGGAGCCCTACCTGGCATCTGACCTGCAAGCAAAGAAGGCTCTAGGATGAGAACCCAGGGCCTGCCGGGTGGTCTCAGCACAGGCCGCCTGCAGACTCGCCCTGGTCCCGCATCGGAGACAATCCATTAATGCCCTTGAGGAAAATTCAACATCTCGTCAGGGCTCAGGAGTGAATATGCCCACGTTTCTATAAATAAGGACTTTCTCTGAACAGAAGCACAGTTTCGAGGGATGTAGGAACAGTGACCTCCTCCCCACCCCCACCCCCCAGAAAATGCCACAAAAGTGGTGCCTTTCCAAAAATACTTGTGAGGCGTTCGTTTTTAGGACTACAAAGAAAAGATGTAAGTCGTGGGACTGCAAGCCCTTGACATGCCCAGTGGTGGCTGCCAAGGGTGAGCCGCTGTCCACTAACCAACACAGGCTGGCCAGACCCCCTGATGCTACAGGCCGGTGAAGCCTCCAACTCAAGGCTCAGAGGTCTGGGAGCTACAGGGCATAGTGATCGGACCCCTAAAGGGGATTGCTGGGGTCAGGAAACTAGCAAGGTCCAGGAAGACAACACTTCACGAGGATACACTGAACTTTATCCTACCGCTTGGTGTGTGCATCACAGAGCACATTATAGAGGGAGGAGGAGGTTCTCCCCCAGCCCAGGCTGCCGTACCCAGAGACCTGGGAACTGGAGGACAGTTTTGTACACGAGTGTGTGCCACATCCAGCCTCCAGCAATAGTGGGACAAAAGTGCCAGGGGCTGTTCTCCGGGGACGTTCTCGGAACCAGAGCACGGAGCGTTTGAGGAATCCCCAGGTGGCCCTCTCTGCTTTGAGCATCCCCTGCCACGTGTCTTGCATAAGGCCACAAATGCTGTCAGCCAGATGGTTAAAGCCTTTCGTCCAGTAGGCCAGAGTCTGGGTGGTGACACATAATCATATTACAGGGATCTTGAGGACAATTGACAAATATTAATATAAATCCTCAGGTCAGGGCTTCTGAAAAAACTTGTCTAAAAAAAAAAACAAAAGGTCTCAGCTCCAGGTCATCGTCCTGCGATGGGGGTGGGGGAGCTGACGAAGGCACTCAGGGTGTGGGAGGGGGTCTCAGCCCGGCCCCACTATGAAAGTCTCTCCTGGGGAAGGGGCTGAGGCATCTGGGGCATCGTTACACCTGGCTGATGATCTCTCCGTTCTCAGGTACAAAGACTTGCACCGGGGCCCCCTCGGGTGATCTCCGGAGCACACACACTGTGGGCACCTGCCAGGGTCGGGAAGAAAGGAGAGGTGGGTGAGTGAACCACGTAGAAATCTGGGGCCAGCAAGCCCAGTTACACCATCTTTATCCCTCGGGGACACTAAGCAGCAGCACAGCCCTGGCACTCAGCCCCTGCCTCCCCAGGAAGCTCTTGGTCCCCTAGGGAACACCCTTTATCCATTGTCCACTCCAGGTTCCTTTGGGGTGGGACAGGCACCCTGACCTCCTCCCCCCACTTCTTCTGGGCTCGCTGCTCATCACCCTCCCTCTCTGGCCCGTTCGGATGGGCTGGGCCTGGCCAAGGACAGGTCCAAGCTCGCAGGAAGGGAAAAGCACGTCAGCTGGAGGGTGCGGCTTGGGACCGGGGCCAGGGTGCTGCCAGGCCAGGACGCCAGCTGCAGCCCACAGAACTGTGGGTGGGGGAGGGCACGCAGCTGGGCCTGCTCGGAATCTGGGGTCTCAAAGCAGCAGCTTGTTAGTAACTTCTGGAGCACATCCCCTGCAGAGCCCTCCGTACCAGGGAGACAGAATAAAGAAAGGATTCATGTGTTATCCCTACTTTGAGAATGAAGAAACTGGGTCCAAAGAAACCGAGGCTGCCACCCCTAGCCAGCGTCAGGGTGCTCTATCCTATATACTACCATCAACCTGGTTCCTGGCCCCTGGGGGCCCAGATGGGAATAGTATCACTTATCTAGTGCTTACTGGGCATTGCTCTAATCATTTCAGCCTCTTAACAGCCCGCAGGACACGAGTCCTTCACTGCTTCCCTTTTGCAGAGGGGAAAAGAGCAGCCTCAAAGGGGTTATGTAAGTTGCCCAATCGCAGAGCTTGTAAGTGGCGGAGCTGGGATGGGAACCTGTCAGTCTAGCTGAGGTCCTTGCTCTTAGCTATGCCACCCTGCTTCTCAGCTTGGCGCCGTGGAGGGGTGACAGGGAGGAAGCTGATGGACTGGCAATCACAGGTTCTGGCTTCTGCAAACACATTTCCAGACTCGGCCTCTGTCCTGGGCCCTCGAGTCAGGAGATTAGGGGAGGTTGATCCGGATTGCACTTTTGATTAGGAAGAGTTTTATCTGCTTTGTGAATCCTCCGTGGAGCCATTAGGGAAAAAAGTCTCAGCCGTGTGCAAGGATCATCTCCACCAGCGCATGCGCTCTTGAGCTGGGCATGGCAGGCAAAAGGAGGCGGCGCCCCGGGGGAGTCAGGCGTGCCCTCCAAAGCCAAGAGAAAAGGATTTGGGGGCCCGTTCCTCCTAGCCGGGGATTACCTGGCCACCAGGCTGCTGGTTTGATGGTTCTGCACTTGGACCTGCTATTAAATGTAATTGCAGCCCTTCCCCAGCGAGGCGCCTCCCCTGCCTGGCCCGGGGGTCCCTCCAGAGCAGCCGCACCTGTGCCCGGGCTCGGCCGAAGCCCTCTCTCGCGGGGGGCAGGCTTCGCACCCGGAAGGCCCCTTGGCGGTCCAGCGAGTGGGGGCGGGCGCTGCGGAGGCGAGCCCGCTCGTGCCACCACTTGAGCTCCTCGGAGACGGCGGCCTTGCTGAGCGCGCGGCCCGCGGGGCTGTCCTTCAGCGAGGGCGTGCGCACGACGCGGCTGTGCGAGGGCACCAGGCGCTGGTAGCGCAGCGGGGCGCCCTCCTCCGCGTAGGCCGCGCCCGGGGCGGCGCGGCACAGCTCCCACTCGCCCGGCGGCAGGTGGCCCTCGGCCACCACCACGTAGCGCCCCGCCGGGAAATAGCCGGGGGGCAGCAGCAGCTTGGGGTAGTGGGCGGCCAGCTCCCTGCTGCCCGGGCCCCAGGCCCCGCGGTGGCGAGGGGGCTCGGGTGGGGAGAGAGGCCGCAGGAAGGAGATGTCGGGGCTGCTGCTGCCGGGCGAGGTGGGGTGCGAGATGCTGGAGACGTCAGAGCCGCTGTCCTCCGAGCAGGAGTGGCAGGCAGCCGGGGGCAGCGGGGGCTTGGTGGGCGGGAAGCACGAGTCCGGCACGGTCACCGTGTAGTGGGTGGGGCGGCGGCGGGCAAGGGCGCTGCGACCGCGGCCCTCCGGCCCCGCCCGGAAGGACTCCATCCTGAAGGGAGAAAGAGACCGAGTGTGGCGGGGGATGGGGTCACAGCAGGTGAGTCAGACCCTCCACCGCAGGGCCCAGGCGTGGCACTCAACACCGCAGGGTTTCAGGTCAAACCCCGCAAAGCAAAGCGACCCCCTTGCCCGGGCTGGCCCGGAGTGCGGTGCCACACTGCCCTCGCCGCTGCAAACGCTTCCTGCTGCATTCACAGCTCCTAGTTCCTGTAAGCTACGCGACACCAGCGTCACACATCTGCAGCCGGTTTAGGTACACTACGGCCAGTGGCGCTTCCTCTGCAGAATCTGCTCAGGTAGACCCTGGGGGTATCTGACTTGTAAAAGCCGTGGCATGGTACACAGGGCACTCACGCCGCCCGGAACCAGCCCTTGCTCTGCTCCTACCCCCGGGTACGGGGCTGTGTCTGCCTTTTTCTGATTTGTACAAAAGCATTGTTTATAAAATGACCCTGGTAGCACGTGAAATATAACACTCATTGCTTTTCCTGAGCGCAGTTTTCCCAAGCTGCACGCAGCCCAGCGCTGCCCGATCCGCAAATTTAAGCGGACAGAAGGATCCGGAAATGCTTTGATGGTGCCCCAGACCCTGTGTGGTGTGGCCACTACTGCCTGTCGTAACTCAGCCGCTGAAATTATTACCAAGTAGCAGGTGACTAGGAAAGTATTATACAGTCAATTCTCATTATTTGTAGGTTCAGTGTTTGTGAATTTGCCTACTTGCTGAAATGTGTTTGTCATTTCCAAATCAGTATACACCGTGCTTTCAGAGTCATTCTCGAACATTCACAGCACAACAAAACAATTGAGCCACTATAAGCCCACATTCCCGGCTCAGGTCACACGAGGCTGTGCTCTGCCTTCTTGTCTCAGCTCTCATGTTGTGAACAAGTGTTCTCTCTCTGGTGCATTTATTTAGTGTGTTTTGGCATTTTTTGCTTTGGGTTGGTGATTTTGCTGTTTAGAATAGCCCCAGACTGAGTGCTGAAGTGCTGTCTAGTGTTTCTAACAGGGAGCGGCTGCGATGAGCCTTAGGGGGAAAGACCCTCGCTAGATAAATAGACTGCACCCAGGCCTGAGCTGCAGCCGCTGGCTGTGAGTTTAATGTTAACGAATCAACAGTGTGTATTAAATAAGGCGTCTTTAAGCAGAAACCCATATAAAACAAGGTTATATGTTGATTTGTCGATGAAAAATGGCTCCCAGGAATCTAATCTTGTATTTCCCCTATAGGCAAAGGTTGAGTATTTGCTAATTCAATGCTTGCGATTTTATAGAACATAACTACCACAGATAATGAGATTGACTATATGTCAATTGAAAAACTGAATTGCCCAACGTTAGTGACCAAGAATAATCTATTAGCACAAGAAAACATGGCAAAGGAAAAAAACTTGAATCAAAAGACAAAAATGGAACCTTTGGAAGAAAACAACTTGCTTCACGGATAGCCTTGGGCTTTGCTGATCGTGGCAAAACCTCTTCCAAGAGACACTCCAAGAAGGGCTTCTAAGAGAAGCCAAGGCACTAGCCATGTGTCACCTAGGGGTGACCCACACGCCTGTACCCAAGAAGCTACCAATGTCCAGCAGTAAGCTCTGGATGGGCGGGGTCCCCCCTGCATCTCTGGGGGGGACTGTCTCTTACCTCAGAGACTGTGACTGGCCCCTCCTCCCCTGCATCTCGGGGGTGGCCGGGGCGCTGGTGCGGCCCTGCCGCTGTCCAGGAACACCGCGGATGGGAACCATTTGGTAGGACGTAGGCTCCAGCAGCCACGGGCTGGAGGTGCCGGACCCGTCCTGCGGTGTGGTGGCTGGGCTGCTGCAACAAGATTGGAGACAGGTCAGTGGCAGGAATGCCGCCATTGGGGGCTCAAGAAGGGCAGAAGAGTGGGACCACAGTGGAAGGGGGCCCCAAAGTTAGTGGTGTAAACCGCCAGCACCCTTGGGAGCTGCCAAAGCTCACACCTCCGCCATCACACAGCTGCGGGAGTGATCGCCCCACCTGTCCCCTCTCCCACCTCCCACACATCCCACCTGTCCCCAGCCCTCCCTTCCTCCCTTCGTCCCCCGCTGACCTGGACTCGCTGCAGGGCTCAGAAGACTTCCTGGGCTTCTCGTAGGGGTGGTCCAGGCTGGTCTCCTTCCAGGGGCTGTTCTGGATCGGGGCTCGCTCCAGGCCCCCAGTCTCAGGTCCTGCTGGCTGCAGCCCCTCGAGGCTTTGGGGTGGGACAGGCCGGGAAGGTGGGGCTGGGGACTCTGGGGGAGGTTTTGGCACTGGGGATTCCTCTGCAGGGGTAAAAGAAACTTGATAAGGGCAGAGGCTGGGGGAACCGGCCCAGCAAGAACCTCCACAAACCACAGCCCGTGTCTTGCTCTCGCGCCCAAGGCTGGCAGGTCCGACTGCTCCAGCCTCTGGCTCCAGCCCCAGACGCTCCATGTCTTCTTCTCCTTTGAGACTTGCTCCTTCCCTCACAGCCCTACTTTATCCTTCTTCCTTCAAGAAGCCTCCCCAGCCTGGCTCTCCTTGGGTCCCATCCCTCTACTTCCCAGCCTTTGCTCCTGGTGCCATGTCGGCAGCGAGCCTTCTGCTCACCTATTTTCCTTGTTCCTGCCAAGCCCAGGTGCCCTATGTCCTTATTGGCCTGGGCACTCCCCTGGGCAGAACTGCACCACCTTCTTGGTCCACCTTGACCCTGGTGTCCCCATGGTTTGTAAACAGACCCTTAATCTACAGACTCATGTTCCCTCCCCCAGAGCTCCCTTCTTTTCAAAAAGGGCAATAATTGTGGGCAGATTACTCTTTAGCTCTGACCAGAGCATCTCACAATGAAGCCCCAGGGTGAAGAGGGACACCTGGGGTGGATGGGCTCTGCTGGAGTTCACCTTTCTCTTCCCCGTCAAAACGATGAGCTTCTAGAATGAGAGGTGGTCAGCCCCCGGCCCCCAACTGCAGGTGCAGGGGCACATGGAAACCGACGTGAGGCCTCAGCGGGGACCCCAGCCTGGCACCCTTGCCCCGCTAGCTCACTAAAAGCTCCACGCCCCACTGACGTCCGCACCAGCAGACTCTGCCAAAGCCCCAAGGTCTCGAAGTAGGAGCTCAGCCTTGACAATAGTCCCCAAACTGTCCCTCTCACCTTCCTCCAGGAGTAGCCCATCTGACAGGGAGCTGTCATCGGAGGCACTGAGCTCTGTGAAAGGCAGAGGGGAGGGAAGAGAAGGCGGTGAGGAGATTAACCCACAGAATGAGTGACCAGCATGGCTGAGCAGCCCAGGCCGGGTCCCTCCCCACGGACAATGGAAAGGTCAGGAGATCCCCACTGTGTGCTAAACACCGCACTGGGTGTGAATTTATTACTCGGAAGTTAAGAAAACCCCGAAGTCAGGGGCTGGGAGACAGGAAACTTGAGTTTAATCCTGGATGTCCTTAGCTTTGCAAGCCTTGAATAAACCACTTCAATGCTGTACACCTCAGTTTCCCTGCTTGTCAAAAATAAAAAGCCAGGGCTTCCTCTGGCGTGGGAGGGAAAGGCCAGGAGCCGTTTGGGAGGCCCTTGGGATGAAAAGACTGTCACTAACTTTTCTGTAGTCTTCTGACGCCACAAATGTAATTCAAGTCAAGGATCCCAAATCTGAGAACTCCTGCATTACCCGCAACAAGAGCGGTGGGAGGCAGGAATTTGGGCTGTGGGATCAGGAGGCCAGTTTAAGTCAGAGTCAGGCCAGCCGGCCCCAGGGAAAGTTCTCCAAGTGGTGACAAGAGCGGGTCACCTGAAGGAAGTGGAGTGTGGCATTTCTGCGTGGTACGGCAGCAGTTGTGGCCCAGGACATCGGAGGGAACTTATTTTTGCCATTGCCCTTGAACAAACTTAAGCCTTCAGATATTGCAAATAAGCCTGATGTGACCTGGAGGGAACTCACAAAGCATTTGCAACTGTGTTTGAGAGCAAAGAGGAGGAAAAGCCAACAGCTGCTACTATGTCTATGTGCTGGGGCTTTTCTAAACGCAGCACTTTATATATATTGATTCATTCGTCCTCGTAACACCCACGTAAGGCAGATGTTATCATCCCCACGTGACAGTTGCGGAAACTGCGCCTCAGAGGAGTTGAGTAACGTGGTTTAGGTCAATCCACCGAAAGGGGGTTGAGTCAGAATTCACACCTAGACAGTCAGGTCTGCGCTCCTAACCTCAAACCTTCAGCGGCCTTCCTGTTAGCATCTAACGCGCAGGTCACCACCCAGAAAGTTTTAGGAAAAGTCAAAAGTTCCAACCATCGTGAAATCGCCTGCAGCAGGGGTTGGCAAACCACGGCCCACGGGCTAAATCTGGTTCCATAGCTGTTGTCACAAAGTCTTCCTGGAACACAGCTCTGGGTTTGTTTACCCAATGTCTGGCTAAAATACGGACTATCTGGCCCTTTACGGAAAAGTCTGTCAACCTTTGCTCCACAACTTAAATGAAATAAAGGTTTTATGCAGAGCAGGTCTTGGACTTTGTGGGGCGCACAGTGCCAGGAGCTGGGCCCACCCAGGCTCTGCTAGGCCCACCGCCAGCCTTGGGGCTGCCGAGGAGGAGACACCCTCCTGTTAAATTCCGGCTCCCTGCCTCCCGTCTTTTACACAAAGGATTTTTTATTTTATTTTTCCCAAACATCAAGTTGAAGAAATTGTGGAACTACGCTATTCACGCCGGGTACTGGAACCAGGGTTAGAGTTGTGTGTTTTGGTGTGGCTGTAAGATCATTCCCCATCGCCCCTAATCTTCATAAAAACAAGCAGGTCAGTGTTTCGTAGGCCAACAGGTGCATGCACAGAAGGGCGTCTGGAGACACGTTGCACGGGGCGTGGGGGGGCACACTGATCTGCCCCCCGGCTCAGCCCTGTCCCCACCCAGCCCTGCAGCAGAACAGGACGCCCAGGTGGGGAGGGAACAAGGTCACATTCACAGACTCGAGCCTTCTCCGAGGCTGTGCTGTCCAACACAGTGGCCACTAGCCACATACGGCTATTTTCATTAAAATTAAAACTTAAAAGTCAGCTCCTCAGTCACACTAGGCACAGTTCAAACGCTCAATAGCCACACGCAGCTGGTGGCTTCCGTACTGGACAGCACAGACACAGAGCACTCCCATCATCGCAGAAATGCTATCAGAGCGCCGCTAACCGCCGGTGCTGCCCATCAACAAGCCCACGCTAAGTGCCTACACGTTACAGGGGCGCGAGCCGGGCGGCTCTCCCCGAGCCCACCCTAGCGCATTCGTTCAACACCTGACTGCTCCCTGCCACTGCACAGCCTGATTAATGTCCCCGGCACAATCCCTTTCCCAAATTGAATAGCCCTGTGTGTGGGGAGACCAAGGGGGCATGGGGTTTTTGGCTTTGGATTTTTCTTTTTTTCTGTTTGCTTCCCCCCCCCCTTTTTAAATCAAAACACCTTTCAGCTACTAATTAATTATTAATCCCTCTTTACTTCCTTCTTTCTGGGAGAACACTGCTGGGCAGAGGAGCCACAAAACAGGAATTACTTGTCTAAAACTGTCCCCTTCTGTTGCTCCCCAGGTAGGACATTAGGTCCCAGGGCCCGAGGTTGGAGAGCAGGGTCCGCATGGCTGATCTGGGCAAGGCCGCAGCTACGCCAGGTGTTTCCTCTCTACGGCTCTGTCTTCACCTGGGCTCAGTGCCCCGAGAAGGTTTCAGAACCTCAACCTCCTGCCTCCCACAGAGGGTTAAGCCAGAGCCCCAGGCGTGTCCTGGCCTGTTCCCCTCTTCCAACAAGGAGCATCGTCGGCCATGATGGTGGCCTCAGAGTGACAGACACCCCTCCACCACCCCAGTCACGGGCAGAGGCTCCCAGCAGCCTCAGCGCCGATGGGCACGGGAGGCCTCGGAGCAGCGGTAAGTCTGGAGAGGGACACAGGAGGGGCCGGGACCAACTGGGATGGGGCCCATCTCTCCACCCCGACAGCTCCCTACAAGCACAGAGCAGTTGGCTCTTGGGGGCTTCCATGCCCAAGCCAGCAGCTGCCTTTCAAGGGAAGGTCAACTCCTGAGAGCCCTGTTGAGCTCGGGGTAAAGATGGAGAACGTCTGTTCCCTGAGAGCCTCGTAGACCAGGAGTGTAGCTAGCTGTGCAGCCACGCCAGGGCCATCCGAGAAGTCTGGCCACCGCCCGGGGCCAGCCCCCACTGCCTTCTGTGTTTACGGGGTCAGCTGTCACATGGGCACGGCCTCCCTTCTCATCTACTCCCGACTGCTGGGGGTGACCAGGGCGATGTCTCGTCACACACTTTCTACCCTAAATTAGAGGCCCTGGGTGGGATCGGGGACTCCTGAGCCCTGTGCCGAGATAACTACCTGCCCGACGCATGGGCCATGGGGCACAGGGACCAGGGAGAGCCTTCAGGCTTCCGTCCGCCTGCTCCCAGCCCGGGGAGGAGAGCAGTCTTGGCAAAACCCCAACCCGACCGGCCTACAAATGCAAGAGAAGCAGCCACTCTCCAAGCCAAGGCCCCTGAATCCAGTTCTGACCCAGGGCCACCCCCCAGTCCCTACTCATCCCTCAGAGGCAGCCGGGGAGGCCTGAGACCCCCGTGAGACCCGGGGGCAGGGCTGAGCCGGGGGCATGAGGTGGTGGGGGTGGGGGTGGGGCTGGAGGGCTCCAGGTCCTGACCTGACAAGCTGGATGTGGGTTGGGGACAAAGAAAAATAGTCACACCTAAGGGCTTGGAACCGTCTGATGGAAGCTAACTCAGGCTGGGAGCGCTGACGTCATGTGGCTGGCCCTGGGCAATGACAGCTCCCTGGGTGACCCAGAGCCACGGTCTCTGGGCTGAGCGACTGAACTAGAGGCTCCGCACAGGCAGAGAACAGAGGGGAAGGACCCCACTAGGGCCAGGTGGTTGCAGGTACCTAGGGGAGTGTTTGGCGCTGCGGGATTTCAACCCGTGAGTAGCTGCGGGCCCCTGAAACCACTCAGTGGGCAGTTACGCATGGCAGCGTCCTCCCCTGTGCTGCCCGGCCCAGGCCAGGGCATCGGTCCTGCCCTCGGGCTCACAGGAGCCGCACACGGCCCTGACCCAGGCAAGCCACGGCCCTCGGGCCTGGAGAGCGGAGGGCAGGCCTGGCTGCTCCGCCTGCACAAACCCTTGGACAGAGCTCAGGGTCAGCCGGGGGAACGCCTCAGTCTAGGACGTCTGCCTGAAGGCGGTGTCTTTTAAGGAGGATGCGGGAGGAAGGAGAGGCTGTTTTCCAGAGATGGGGGAGAGGGTCTCACGGGGTGGAGAAGGGTTGCTGGTGGCGCAGAGGGTCCAGGTGGACCCAGGAAGCAGGTTGGCCCGGCTGGAGCCGAGGCGGAACACCGAGCCCCGCTCTGGGCAGGCGGCGGCGCCACCCAAGTGCAAAGGCAGTGACACGGCTGCGCCCTGATCCCACGTAAGCGCGTACGAGGCGGGCTCAGCCCGGCCCGGGGCAGCTGGCTCACCTTGGCCCAAGGGGGGCGCGGTGGCAGGGGGAGGCTGGCTGCTGCGCCGCCGCTCGCCCAGGCAGCGCTGCAGCTCCCGCAGCTTCTTCTCCTCCTGCAGCGCCGCGTGTTTCCGCTGCCGCCGCGCCTGGCGGCTCAGCGGCTCCTCCAGGCACAGCCGCCGCGCCGCCTCGGTGATCTGCAGCTGCAGGGCCAGCTGGCGCTCCAGGCTGCTCAGGCCGTCCTGAGGGAGGGCGCAGGGGTGAGGCCTGGGACGGGCAGGGGCCGGGGGCCCAGAGGACAGAGAGCAGCCCCGCCCCGGTGCTGTGTCCTGGCGCCAGCGTGGAGGACAGAGGAGGGGCGGACAGCAGCACCCACGACGTGGAGCAGAGGGTGGAGGGTGGGAGAGGCCCAGGGGCAAACCTGTGGCCTGGAAAGCGAGCACAGGCACCGCCCGGCAGCCTGCCTGCTGAACCGGGCAGGGTGGGAACCCGGTGGCACACTTTCCCTCCTGACCCCGGAGGGCTGGGCAGGCCAGCCCATGGGAAACTGCTGCCACTCACGCCACGGGGAAGGGCACCCAGGGCCCCAGCCACCGCGCCTCCTTCCTCCTGTGCTGAGAAAGAGGAGGCCGGCCCTGGGGGCCAGAGCAACCTGTCTCAACCGCTGCTGCCTCTCCGGGTTGGTGGTTGGCGCTCTTAACTGATTTCCTGCCCACTGGAGCCAAACCCAGTGTCCTGCCCTGAGCGCCCGGCTCTCTCGGTTCCTGTGGCGACACACCTTCCCACGCGGCCACCCGGGGCAGGGCCCCTTGCTGACATGGAGCCAGGCACCAGCTCTGGGTGCAAAGGGGTGGGGGGGAGCCTGCTGGGTACAGGGCTGAGGTCCTGCATGTCCGTGGTCTACCCTTGGGGAATGAGGGTGCCGTCGCTTCCTGCAGGTCCTCACCTCTCTGTGCAAGGCCCACTCGTCCAGTTTGTAAGCTGCTCCGATCCTGCGGCGGACCTTGGGGGCCTTTTCCCCTGGCTTGAGGGGATACTCTGCTGGCAAGGTGCCCGTCAGCTCCTGGGGTGGACGCAGAGTCAAGCCGGGGCCTCTGTACCCACCCAAGGGGAGCCCGTCCGCTGGCCCCCGCGGGGCATGCGCCTGCCTTCCCGGGGCTCCCAGGACGACCTCCCCATCCCATCGGCCACGGTTGTCTCGTCCCATCCTAGAGTCTGCTCTGCACTTCCTCCCCGTCCCTTCCGACCTCGTTCTGATCACGTCCTCCAGAGAGCTGCACCCACCCTGCACAATTCCCCCGTGCACTGACATGGGCACAGCCCCTGCAGCCCCGTCCCCTGGGCCTGGGCCTGCGCCGGGCTCTGACTCTCCTCCGTCCAGTGCCCAGGTCCAGCGATGCGTCAGAGGGCCTCTGGGCTCCAGCCCCCAGGCTGATTTCCAGAATGCCCTCAAGAGTGGGGTTCCCTCCCCTCAGCCCCCAAACCGTGGCCCCAGGGCTCCCCAGATTAACCCCAAGCCTGGGTGTGCAGGGCGGCGGCTGGCCGGGGCTCTCACCGCCTCCCGCAGGCACAGTCTCCTTAGCTCCTCCAGGCAGGCCTCCAGCCGGGCCTCCAGGGCCCTCTGCTGCTTCCGCACCGCGTGGGTCAGCTCCTTCATCGGGGACACCGGGCTGTCGGGGCCTGCGGGAGGGTGGCAGGGGGTACACGGTCAGGGACACTGAGGTGGGAGCCTCTCTTGGACACGTGTTGACCACCCTTGGGGAGTGCACACACACACACACACACAGCCTCATGCCTGCCCGCTCATTACAGTCTAGCTGCTGTGGCCTGTGTCACAGCCACAAAACACCATGTCTCCTGGCTGCCCAAAGGTGGCAATGTTACAGCTCAGAAGGAAGCGCCATCCCACCAGGTGACCTGTCCTGGCGGGGAGCACTACACGGTCAGTAGTGCTCCTTTCCTCCTCCTCTTCCTCCTCCTTCTCTTCCTACTGCCTCTCCCTCCTCCCCCTCCCCCCACGCACACACCCCTCTCCGCTTCCTTGTCCTGCGGCAAGACTAGGCCAGACCAGGCCCCCAAGCTCAGGCTGACAGGGAGGCAGGGTCTTTGCACTGGCCAGATGGGATTTCAATGTCTTAGTAATCACTGGGGCTGAAGTTGGATATTACAGATCCTTCTTGCAGATAGAACCGAAACTGCAGGCCAGACCCCTCCAGGGAAGAAAACTCCAGGTGTCCCTGAGGCTCCAACCCTTCAGCGCCCTCCCCGCCCCCCACCCCCGGGGAGGCTCAGCCTGGCCAGGAGTCAGGGCTGGAGGCCGGGCGGTGGGATTTCCCTGAACACTCACCAGACTGTAGGATGATGCCGCTGTCGGTGTCGCTGACTTCATCCTTACTCTCCATGGCGGACTTCTGGGAGGAGGGGACACAGGGCAGGAAGGGGGGACACTGCACCCAGCCTGGACCAGGATGTGGAGGTAGCCTGGAGTTTCCCCAGCTTTTAAGAGAAAACAGAAGAACAAAAAAGCTCTATGCGAACTCCTTTGGTTCCAAACAGAGCTTAGGAATAGATGCTCGAGAGCAGAGGGTGCGCAAGTGACAACTGTGCTTCTAGAATGATCTGGGGTGGGGTTCTCATGCTGTGGGCGCTGCCGGGGAGAAGGTGCTTGAGTCTTGCCAGCAAATCCTGTTCCCAGTGCCCTCTCCAGAGCCCCCTTTCAAGAGAGGTCTCTAGGCCCAAGGGTGTCAGAAAGGAAGGGGACAAAAAAAAAAATGGGATGGGCTGACAAGAGCAGGGAGGAAGGGGAAGATGTTTTCACAGCACGGCTGTCCTCAGCCCCAGAACTCGGCGGGCATGAGGCATGTCTGACTGCCCCAGTGGCTGAGGGCACCCCAGGAAGGGCCCTGGGCACTTGGCCAAGGCCCTGGTCTGGGGACCCCAAAGCCCAGGAAGTCCCCCCTCTGCTCTAGGTCATCCCTCTGTAGACAGGTGCGGCAACTGTATGCCAGAGTGTTCCAAAGCCCCGAAACAGCTCCCAGGCCACCGCCACACCTAAGACACCCTTCAAGGGCGACTCAGACTGGATCCGAGAGACCTCACAGCCAGAGGAGACCTGGGTATGTCTGTCAGGGTTTCCAGGAATTGGGGGGTGGGGAACAGTGACCAGAGCAGAAACTGTCCAAGGCCAGAAATTACACTACCTGCTTCTCTGCTCCCTGGGGCTTGAACGCACCTGGGTGGCGCAGGTGTGACCCCACGGTGCTGGTCCAGCCGGGCACTGGGCACCCAAACAACACCTGTGCCCGCCCCCTCTCTCCGTCACCAAGCCCACACCCAGGTCAGGGTCCCAGCTGGCCAGGGCCTGGCAGCTGCTGGCAGGAGCAGGCCTGGGGAGGGGCAGTCTGGAAGGACAGCCCAGCCACCTCCTCACTGAGTCAGCCCATTGAGCAAGAGTCCAAAAGTCCTTCCGAGTTTCTGTCTGGGGCTTATCCTGCCTCCTCAGAGCCCAGGCGCAGGGTGGGGGTGGGGCAGCCCGCAGGACAGAGAAGCAGACCTTGGGAAAGCTGATCAGCAAAGCCAGGCAGAGGACTGGGGACTGCTGTCAGCCAGGTCCCCAGCACTACCTCTCTGCCAGTCGAGCCCCAAAGAGCAGGAACAGTCAGGAACTTGTATAGACCCACGTAAATAACACAGCCGATCAACGTACGGCAACACGGCCCTGAAAACTTGTGCCTCGCCCTTTGCAATTTCAGTTCTCCAAGGAAGTCTAGAGTTTATGTGGGATCTTTGCAAACATGTCAGAGAAAGATTGGCCATGTATTCTGGGATCCCCCAGGGTACTTAGGGTGACTGTTAGCTCCGCACTGTCCATCTGTCCCAAGCCCTATCCCTCCTACAGACGAGGACAGGACAGAGGCTCGGGAGCTCACATCCCTTTGGAGTCCTGGCTATTCACCCACCCAGGGCACCCTCCGACTCTCCCCAGAGCCAGGGCAGGGCCCAGCCCGAGCGGGAAGCGAGGCAGGGCCTGGGCTCAGGGCTGGCAAGCTGAGTGCTTCTGCTCTGGAAAAGGGAGGAGGTAATGTGGGAGGGGAAGCCATTAATTAGTCACACTTGCTAATTAATTATTAACCACTGAGGAGTTGCCTTGGAAAGTTGGGACAACTCAGCCCTGATTCTCAGCGGCTCCTAGACTGCTGCAGAGAGTGGGGACTTGCAGGGACCGAGGGGGCCTTGGCACGCCTCCCCTCTCCTCCAGCTCCCCCTCCCCCGGGTCCACCCAGTCCCTCAGTGCCGGGGTCCAGGGGGAGGCACTGACGTTCACAGTGGTCCCAGACTGGTGCTGGGTCCACTCTGGGCTGACTTGCTGCTCCAAGCAGGGCACAGAGCTCAGGACCGGAAGTGCGGAGTCCTGGATTCCAGTCTCGATTCTGCTACTGTCTGCGCTGCCCTGGGGACGTCAGCTGGCCTCCGTCCGCTGGCCTCCGCCCGCCCTCCTTCCTCATAAGCACAGTGAAGATTAGACAGTGTCTAAGGCCCTTCCAGCTCCCCGATCTGAATCTGGACCTCTTGGACAATGCTAGGCTGGGAAGGAAACCCCACTCACCTGCCCCTGCCGAGGCTGCCCCCACAGCTGTGGGGAACCTGCCCCGGGTCCACAGGCAGGGCTCAGGCCCAGCCCACCCGGGAGGCATAGCTTCCAGATAAAGGCAGTTCAGGTAACAGCCCCTCCCCCTCCCCAACACAGGGACCCCTCCTGGTCCTCCCGGCCTTTGGCCAGCCTCACTGCTGGGCCCTAAGAAGCAGCCCACCTGGCTGAACAATGTCCCCCAAAAAAGGCAGAGGAGGAAAGGAGGGGCATAAAGGGAGGAACGGAAACTCCAGTACACTTTCCCTCAGGCCGGGCCATTGGGGACCCCCCATCACAAACATGCCCCCAAAGCCAGGTCCTGAGCCTGTCTGTCCCAGCTAATCTCGGCTTGCCCTCTCTCTGGTGGCAACTCAGGCCTGGGGAACCACAGGGATGGGCCCCCCCAAGCCCACGGGCACCCCTATATCGTCTCTATGCCCCAGACATGAGCTGGCGGGGGGCAGAAAGGGGTGACAGCCACAGCCTGGGCTCCCTCTATTCCCCAGCCAGCCTGCCCTCAGCCCCAAAGACCCGCTCCACCCTGCCCCACCCTCACCTGCTTCTGGGCTCTAGTCCAGGAATTCGGGGAGCAGCCCCTCCTCTCAGTCAGGGGGCGCAGGGGTCTTGCATGTTGCCTCAGGGTCTCGGAGGCCGCAGCTGCCACCTTGTGCTCTCTCGGACTGGGGCTGCTGGCCCGAGGCCGCCCCTCTCGTCCGGCCCGCCTGCCGTCCCTCCCAGGCTGCAGGGCCAGGGGAACCAGGTTACTTGTTATGACTTGAGTCAGAGGGGAGGAGCAGGTGAGCAAGTCCTTCCCTGAACAAATCCCGCGACTGTTGCCGGCAGGCGGCTCCTGGGCCTCTGTACTTCCGGGGGGCAGGAGGGGAGCAGAGAAAAAGGGGCTCCCCATGGAGGAATCCCCTAAGAAGGCAACAGGGGTCATGTCTTCATGGCCTCAAGAGACCCTAGTGCAACGTGCTGAGCTGAGGTGCCTGCCTGAGTGCCCTCCCGTCCTGACCCTGCTCTCCCTGCCTTCCTTGTACCTCAGTTTCCCATTTCAGAAATCGAGGTATGTTAAGGCCCCCCAAACAGGGTTAAATGTTCACTGTCCCTGGAAAATACCAGCAGGAAATTTACAAACTGACAAGGATGGGTCATTGCTTTCCCTCATAAATTGAAATGGAGACCAAGGCCTGAGTTTCGTCACTCCCAAATCAGGGTTTAGAAACCTCAGGCAAAGCAGCTGGAATTCTGTACGTAGAGGCTCTGGGGTCCTAGACAGGGAGGACCAGGCTGTTCTCTTTTGTCCCGGGGTATCGAGGCCATCACTTCTCTGTTTATTGTTTATATCCATCTACATCCATCCCCAGCAACTCCATTCATTGGGGCACTGACCCAAATCCCAGTCCTGTCCCCTCCTGCACAGGAAGGCCACCGTGACCCCCGGCTCTCAGCCCACTGCTGAAATGCAAGGCACCAGAAACTAAAATGGAACTTACTCCTACAAAACAATGAGCCTCCAGGTCTCCCACACCATCAACCCTCAAGTGACTGGAAAACTGTGGAGAATCCAGCCTGTTTCACAGGGGGACGCAGAGCTAAGGCTGACTGCTGAAATACACAGAGCCGGGCTGAGCACTCCGGTCTCCGTCCCGCACCTCCCTTTCCCCTACTCTCTGATCCTCCCGCCCTGCCCCCTTCAGATTCCAGCTCCTTAACAGACGTCTGAATTGCTTCCCCACCCCCTGCCCCGCAGTGCAGGGACGACCAGTGTGTCCCGTGGAGCAGAGCTCTCAAGGTCGCCCTTGCCTGCAGCCCCCACGCCTACAGACACATCCGCAGCACACCTTCGCATTCCTCACACACCCTCTTTCCAAACAATGCCCCGAGTGCTCCAGGCTGACCACCTCCTTTCCACCCCAGGCTGAGGCTGAGGGGCCCTAACAAGGGACAGTCCCCTGCCCCTCATAGTGTGCTCTCTGGGTCTCCCAAAGAGCTTGCAGCCCTTCCCTCCCCCAAGTCCTCCGCAATTCAGCGGTCCCTCCCCACAGAGGTGCCGCACTTGCTTCCAAAGTCAAACACAGAGAAATTGACTTTGGGCATAAGCAGCCCTTCCCTTCCCTTGCCCTTCCCCCAGCTCCAGGTGGAGGGGTGTGGAAGTTTCTAGAACCACTAAGAGAACCAATTATATTGAAATACAGTCCTAAAACCAGAGAAACATAGCAATATATATGCTTCTTTATTAACATTACACAGGATCTAGCAGTGGGTAATTTCATACATGTGATGAATGTAAACAGTATGTCAAGATAGCAAGACTGCAAAGTGATATGCAACTGTGAATCCCACTCATGGCAAAGTCACAGGTCTGCCAATGCTGTTGCCTTCATGACTAAAGATGATGCTAAATTCCTGTTAAAGGTACGTGAAAAGTAAAGATGTTACTTTTTTTCCCCCATCTAAGATTTACAAACCCTCCGAATTCTACCCACAGATGCCTTGGTGCCCCGGACCCAGTTAAGAATCCAAGCCCTCAGGTAAGCCACCACCTCTGAGTTCAGGGGAGAGAAGTGCAGATGATCAAGCTTGCTGTTTGCATTGGTCCTGTGGAATTCTCAGACACCTTCCTCCCCCAGATTCACACCCAGCACTTCCCAACCCCACGGGATCTGAGGTTTGGAAGGCGGCCGGCAAACCAACCCTCCTTCAAAGGACCCCAGGGAGGCGCCATTGGGTCTAGCTGCCATGTCATTCAACTCAAAATGCCAAGGGGGAGGTGGGCTCTCTGGAGGCCCCCTGGGAATTTGGAACTTAGCACCCGACTCTTGCCAGTCTATGGAATGAGGGGCCTGATGCTCCAGCTCGAAACCCAGAATATCATCCTCAAGACCCCCTGTTGGTGCGGAAATGGTGTTTCCTAGCACAGCATCCCAGTACTGGGAACCTGATCTCTGTGGACGAGCGCCCTTCCCCAGGAGGAAGGAACTGTACTACTTCAGGGCTTTCATTCCCGATAGAAGGTCCTGCATCAGAAAACTCTTCCATACAGTCGACATCCACTCTCCAATTTTTTTTAAGTTCCTTCTCTTCAATTTCCTCTGATACATCAGCTTGGTAGTTCTTTAAAGCAATGGCCTCGCCCTGCCGTCCCCACACCCCCAACAGCACCGAGCAAAGTACAGTCTGGGGCACTCCTGAGATCGTACTTAATGGATTCACGAATCAATGGTCGGCCGCTACAGTCAACAGTGGGAAAGGGAGAAGGGAAATAGCCCGGGACCCTCCGGGCAAGAGGGGTAGAGATCGTTCCTGAACTTTCTTTCTCGACTCTCCTCCCTGCCCACGGGGAAAGGTGTTCGCCTCCACCAGGCGACGGTGGAGTGGCGGGAGCAGGGGACTGCACGCCGGCCCGGAATGCGCCCTGAAATCGGACCTCTAGACTTTCTTTAAAAAGCCCCTTTGTCCTGTCCACCCCGCTCCCCTCCCCCACCGCGCCCTCCGCATCCAGGCCGGCCCGAGACTCCGCTCCTTTTGTTTGGCGCTTTCTAGCTTCCCGGAACCTGGCCAGGGGACCCACGGCGTGGGGAAGGTCGCAGGAGAAAGGTTGCGGGGTTGGGAACACGCGTTGCTGGTGGGAACTCAGCACTCCCACCCCCTGGGTACAATCACCCGGGTCCCTGCGAGGCCGCCTCCGCTGCGGCTGCAGACCGTAGGTTCGGGCGCCTGAGCCCCTCAGTTCGCCCGCGCCGGGTCCCCCTAAGTTTCCCCCTTACCTGTCCCATGGAGCTCCGCCGCCGCCCGCCTGCCCCCGCGCCCCCGGTTCCCGCCTCGCAGCTTCAGGACCTGTTTGTCCAGGCCATCTCCCCCCTGCCAGGTCCTCCCCCCGGCCCTCCCTCCCCCGAGGTATTTCATTTAACTTCGGCATTTGCAGCATCCCAAATGTTAAAGATCCCGAGACATCTGTCCCCTGGGGCATACCAAGGCCCAGAGGAGAGAGGGGAAGATGCAAGGAGGGACTCGAGATTCCGATCCCAGAGCCGGGGCGGGGCCGCATGCTGAGGGGCTGCGGGGCCCAGCAGGGGTGCGTGTCCTGTGCGGGCGGCCGCTCGAGGGGCGAAGCTGTGCCCCTTCTCCGGCTTTCGGACGCCTGCGCGGCGGGACACCCCCGGCGCGGCCGGTTTCCGCAGCCCGGGCGGGACGAGGCTCCCCTCTGCGTCCGAGTGCCGCCTTTCATTCGCGCGCTCCGGCCTGGCCGGGGGCAGTTTTCATTCCTGGGGACCCCAGAGAGGAAGCGTGGAAGGAGACGGCGGGCGGGCGCCCCCGCACCACGCGCTGGCCCCCGCCCCCTCCCCGCCGGCCCCTTCCCCCAGCTGCGCGCCGGCGACCCGACTGCCTCCCCTCCCCCGGCCCGGCCGCTCCCGCGGCTGGGGACCCGCGGGCTGAACCGGCTGGTTACGGAGGGGCGCGCGCTCCGGGCGAGCGCCTCCTGCTGTCACCGCGAGCCGGCGCCCCCCGCCCGCCCATCCATTCATTCACTCCCTCTTCCCGGCTTGCATTTGTTCCATAAACCTTACTGAGCACCTACTAGTGCCCAGCACGATGGATCAAAGCTCAAGCCCCTTCACTGGAGGGTTCTCCTATCGAGCGATCAAGCTGTGTCAGTGAAGTAGGAGCGAGGAATCAGGGACAGGAGAGGGGAGGCTGACCCAGGCTGGGGGTCGGGCCCTCCGAGCGTGGCCGGAGGAGGCAATGCCAGAGGAATGTGAGTGACACTAGGAGGAACTTAAAACAGCAGTGACGGGTGTAGAGAAGCGTGATGGTGAAGGAGTACGGCAGGTTCTAGGAAGCCCAGGGAGTTTTGGGATGAGGAAGAGGTAAGGGACAGGAGACGGAAGAGAGGCGAGGCTAAAGTGGCAGGCAGGGGCCCATCAAGAAGCAGGGCGGACATGAACAGAATTTTTTTCAAAAGAAGATAAACAAATGGCCAACAGACATGAAAAAATGTTCAATGTCACAACCATCCGGGAAAAGCGAATTAAAACCACAATGAGACACCACCTTACCCCTATCAGAGTGGTCACCATCAAAAAGTCAAAAACCAACAGATGCTGGCATGGATGCAGAGAGAACGGTATGCTTATACTCTGCTGGTGGGACCGCAAACTAGTACAACCTCTATGGAAAACAGTATGGAGATTCCTCCAAGAGCTAAGAGTAGACCTACCGTTCCACCCAGCAATCCAACTGCTGGGTATCTCTCTGCCTAAAGGAAAAGAAATCATTTTATCAAAAAGACACCTGCACCTGCATGTTTATCACAGCATAATTCACAAATGCAAAGACATGGAATCCACCTAAGTGCCCATCAATACGTGAGTGGATAAAAGAAAACGTGTATGTATATGCCATGGGTACTACTCAGCCGTAAAAAGGAATGAAATAATGTCATTCTCCGCAACTTGGCTGGGACTGGAGACCATTGTCCTAAGTGAAGTATCTCCAGAATGGAAAAACAAATACTGTTCTCACTAATAAGTGGGAGCTAAATGATGGGTGCACCGAGAGACATAAAGGACATTGGAAACTAAGAAGGGAGTAGAATGGGAGAGGAGAGAGGGATAAAAACTTACCTGTTGGGTACAAGGTACACCGTCCTGGTGGCGGGCACACTGGAAGCCCTGGCTTCAGCGTCACAGAGTGCATCCATGCAACAAAAACTTTTCTACCTCCTTAATATTTTGAAAATAAGTAAATAAATAAATTTACAAAATAATGTCAAAAACAATAAAAGTTAAAAAGGAAGCAGGGCAGCTCCAAGTTGTTGTCCAGGCTGTGCACTGTGCTAAGAGGGAAGGCCCACCCTGCCCCGCCCACTCAGCCTGTGCCTTGGCCTAAGCTGTGTCTGCCTGGCGGGAGGGGCTTTTCCTAATTCGTACAAATGTCCTGTATGAGCGTAGTTGACTGAAGAACCTCATGGGCTAAGGATTTAAGATTTTTATCTTGAGGCCGGGTGCAGTGGCTCATGCCTGTAATCCTAGCACTCTGGGAGGCCTAGGCGGGAGGATGGTTTGAGCTCAGGAGTTCGAGGCCAGCCTGAGCAAGAGCAAGACCTTGTCTCTACTAAAAATAGAAAGAAATTATATGGACAACTAAAATTAATTATAAAAAGAAAAAGATTTTTATCTTGAAACTCAAGAGAAGCTACTTGTATTAATCAGAGTTCTCCAGAGAAACTGAACTAATAAGATGTATGGCGAGAGCAAGAGTGAGAGAGAGAGAGAGAGAGACTGATTTATTTTGAGAAATGGGCTCATGTGACGTGGAAGCTGGCAGGTCCAGGATCTGCAGGGGACACCATCAGGCTGGAGACCCAGGGAAGAGCTGCGGTTCGAGTCCAAACGCAATCTGGTGGCGGAATTCATTCTTGCTCAGGGGAGACCAGTCTTTGTTCCATCAAGGCCCTCAACAGATTGGAGAGAATCTACTCTACTCAAAGTCTATTGATTTAAATATTAGTTCATCTGTAAGACACCTTCACAGAAATATCCAGAATAATGTTTGACCCCATATCTGGGCACCGTGGCTTCGCCAAGTTGACACACAAAATTAACCATCGTGCTACCAAAACATGCTGCTCCAGGAGATGAGCCGGGCGACTCCCCGTTAGCAGCTGACTGTGGTATACGAGGGCAGGCGTGGGTGACCGAGCTGGGGCTGGGGGGGGGAGTGGTGGGGGGGCAGGAGCTAGTCAGGAGGTTGACCCGGCCGGATTCTGTAACTGAGGGACCGCAGATGTGGGCAGTGAGGAAGAGGGAGGGGCTGGAGATTCCCAGGTTTCTGGCTTGAGAGTTCGGTCTAAGATGTGTTCACTCTAGAACATTCATGGTGATGTCCGGAAAGCAGTCCAGCTGGGGGCTCTGAAGCCCAAGGAAGGTTGGAGAAAAGGGCTTAGGAGCCACCACAGAGTGGCAGCTCTGGGACTGGGTGAGATCACCTGAGAAGAAAGTATAAAATGAGAAAAGGATGGGGGGGGGGGCGGGAGGGGAAATTCTGGAAGCATTTAAGGGATGGACAGAGGGTAAAGCATTATTAATACTTGTGAGACAGAGTAATTTGTTCAAATACTGATCTGCATTCCTCCCCCTCCCCCATTCACCCTTACCTTTTCTCTAGATGGAAGCAGAAGCCTCCAGAAGGCACCTGCCCTGAGCCTACTGATGGAGGCTGTCCCAGGTGTGCTGATGGGACAGGCAGGGCTGTGGGTCTCTGAGGGCCAGGAGCGAGTGAGATTGACTGGGAGTGTGCCCCGAGCAGCAAGGGTCTGAGCACTGTGAGCACCAGCATCGTGGCAGTGCCCTCGAGGGTGACAAGACCTCAGAAGGGGTGGGAGTTGGGACCTTGGGCCCCAGATTTCCCACCTTGACAGATTTCCGCACCCCAAGCATCTAGGAAGCAGGAGCCCTCAGGCTACAGGAGACCCCTGTGGGCTAGAGCGACTAGGATGGCAGCCCTGCCTCACTGTCTGGGCTCCCCTGAGCCTTCAGGATCCGGCATAAGGAGACGGAACTGTTTGTCATCCCGGCAGGTTGGCACCCGGGACAAAATCAAATCGATTTAAAAGAAAGAAAATGATTAGTGTGCCTTGCAAATCTGAGTTCATAGGTTGAAGTCTGTAGCAATATTATTGTCTCCGTTTGCAGGTAAGGAAACTGAGGCCCAGAGAAGCTGAGTAACTGGGTTCAGGCCACACAACTGGCGAGTGACTGGTGCCGGGTTTGGAGATAGATCTCTCTGACTTCGTAGCCCTACCCTTGTGCTTGAAAAACTCCAAACACCAGAGGGACCAGACAGAGAGTGAAGGAACGAAATGTCCGCTGTAGGAGTTCTGGTATTCAGACCTCGTCCTACTTGGTGAGCGCAGCGTGGTGGGCGGGGGGAGGCGGCGGCAGGCAAGGGCACCATGGCAGCTTAGGAAACGCAGGCTCTGTCTTCAGGGGTAATCACTGCAAATGCCGTCACCAGAAATTGCTTTTGCTTTACCAACCAAAGCTGTAAGTCCACGTTTTTATGTAAAATCAGACTTATACATGTTTATTTTATTAAAACCTCAAAGGAGTCCAACAGAATGTGTCTGCACCCCCGAGGCTGTGGAGTCACTCACAGAGCCTGTGGCTTGCAGGGGGGGCCTCAGGCATCCGAAGTCGCGGCTTGCGAAGCACCTGTCCTGGAGGCCGACAGCAGAACCCCGTTTGGGCCCTGACTGGCTCAGCTGGTGGAGGCAGGGGAGGGAGGTGCGATTTGGGGGAGGCCACTAAGCCCCTGTCAGTTTTTCCGGGAAGTGGAGGGTAGTGGGGAAAACGTAGAGTTCTTGCTGGTGAGGGGAAGGGGTCAGGGTAGGATGTCAGCTCTGCAGCTGAGCTTCTGGATGCTGCACGGTGCTGGGCAGCTGCCTGTGTGCACCCCTGCACACACACACACACACACACAGGGGAGGGGGCTCACCCCAGACCTCTCTCTGCTGGAGCCAGCTACCCTGGTCCTGCTGCTTCTCAATGCTCAGGCCTCCAGCCTGGTGGAGCTTCCCTTTCCCTCCCCCATGCTCCAGGGGCTGGTGAGGAGAGGCAGGCGATGCTTAGCGACCCAGACAGTGCCCTGTGGGTGCCCTTGGTGCGGAGCTCTCTGGAAACCCCAGAATAACGGGGCAGAGCCCTGCTTCCTCTCCTGACCGCATCCTGCAGCTCGCAGCTGGGGCAGGTGCAGGAGGGGCACTGTCCTCGGGGGCCTCTGCCTCTGTGCCCCAGAACCCGGCCACCCGGGCACAGGTGGGCTGCAGGCAGGTGAGTGGCCACGCAAATGCGTGCAGCTGACTGAGGGGTCAAACTCCCTGAAACTGGGGTCAGGACAGTGACTCTAGAGGGCAGCTGGGAGGGCAGGGGCCGCTCGGGCTCAGACCTGGGAGTTGCGTGCGATGGGAAAGGCGCCCACTTCCCCGAGACACCCCCGCACGCTGCTGGCCGGCAGCTGGGGCCGGTTCCTAACTGCTGCCAGGTGCGCTCCAGGGAGTCCTCGCCTTACCCTCCCCGCCTTCTCTCTCCTTTCTCATTGTTCCTTTGCCCCCTCTCCTTCCTCCTCCGCCTTGCTCTCCCTCTGCGCTGTCCGCCTGGGCTCCCAGCGGATGTCAGGGGCCACCGGACCGTGTCCTCCGCGCTGCGCGGGGCTCGCTTGGCCCCGCTCGGCCCTGCTCGCGCAGCAGCAGTTGTAACGCGCTCTCCCCGGCGGTGCCACCAGGGGGCGACAGTTGCCAGTACTGCGCCCTGGAGGGAAAACCTGCAGGTGCAAGTGACGGGGAGGGCGCGGAGGGCGCGTCCCGGAGGCTCCCGTCTAACCTGGACCTTCCCGGCTGTCTGCGGTCTCGCTGGTAGAGACGTGGACCCCAGGCCCGGCCCCTGCCCCAGATCTCTGCCCAGCGAGCCCCCGCCCGGGCCGCTCTGCACCGTCCTGCTTTTGTTTCTGGAGACCCAAGGAGCATTTGGAACTTTCAGGAAAGTTCCAGGTGCATTACGTTAAACACAATGCAACTACAAAGTTAAAAGCTAAATACGAGAACGAGGAGGTGGGCGTTGCTGTGGGGCCTTCCCACGAGGCCGGGACCGGCGTCCAGACAGACGGACTCCGGTCCCCGTCGGCGGAGAGCCCAGGTCTCCTTGGCGTCGGATGGCACGAGGTAGGGACCCTTGGTCGGCCTGTCCCCGCCTCTGTTCCTCCCCGGAGGTGGCCTGTGCGGTGGGGAGTCCCCAGGCCCCTGGGGGCAGAGCCTGGAGCGGAGGCCTCGGTCTCGCAGGAGGGGTGCGGGGCGTGGGGGGGCTCTGCTGCTCGGACCGGGCCCGGGCTATTACGGGACCGCTGCCAAAAGGCAAAATTACGACAAATTTGGTTAAATGATCTGAGTGGCTTTTATCTGTGATTCATAAATCTGGGCAGCATCTTTTGTAAAAACTTAGAAAAGGCACCTGGGTGAGCTGAGCTTCCCAGCAGAAGAAGGCTGAGGAAAGCAGACGCAGGGGCAAGCAGCAATCGGCTGGCTTCAGGCAATGTCGGTCACTGTCCTTGTGGGATTCGAGCAGAGGGACTTGCTCACGCTGGCTGAACCCGGCCTATTTGGGGATTGGGCTCTTATCTCTCTCGGCTGTTCTTGGAACTTCAGATAAACAAGCTCAGTTTCGGTTTGGTGACGTGGAACTTTAGCATGGGTGACGCTATTTGGGTTTGTTCTGTCGGGGCCTGGTGCAGGAGTTTGGTTCAAGTCGGTGGCATCCTGTAAGTTTCGGTTAATACCGCTAACACCAGGTGCACTTGGCCCTTTTCAAAGGCCTTGGGCTGGAGCTGCCCTCTGGACTGGTACCTGAGCCTCTTGGGGCTTTTAGTACTTTACCTAGTGGATGTTGAGTGAGTGGCTCAGGTACATGTGTGGGAGAGACATTGAAAAATATGTGTTTTGGAGTCATATAGCCTTGGTTTCTTCATCTGTAAAATGGGCATGATAGGACCCACTCATGTGGCTCTGGTGAGCATAACGAAATCATGCAGACAAAATGCTTTCAAGCATTGTTCTTTGCAGAGAGGTAAGCACTCAATAAATGGTAGCATTTTTTAAAAGATGTTTTTTCAGGTAGGCTTTCAAAAAAAATTTTTCTTCTTGCTCCCATCCAACCTCTATGAAAAATAAAATTTATGCATGATAATTACATCTTGAATGGTCCAAACTTGTTTACCAGTGACCAAGTTCCACTTCCTGTGGTTTAGCAATTCGAGGCTTCAAAAGGCCACCTCCTCCCGTGATGGGGTCTGGGCCAACGGCCTTGGCATCGGTTCCTTAGAAACAAATTAGTACTGCACACCTTTGGCTTCTCTTAAAGTACTCAAAGTGCTGAGAAAGGACGAGAAAGCAGTGTGCTGTAAAGGCAGGATGGTTTTAATTGAGGTCAGATGCTGTCTGAATCAATTGAAGTGGTCGATAAACCCAGCAGTGTGTACCTCCTCCCCCTTCCTCCCGGGGCTCTGCCCCGACCCACACCCATCCCCACGCCTCTGCAACTGGTTCTTTTGGGTCAAAGCAGTTTCGTCCATTTGTTCGTAAATGCACGTCGTGCTCAAGTGTTCTAGGGGCTCTGACAGCTCTGTGGGGTGCAGGGGGTGGTGAGAAAGGGCTCAGTGGCAGGAGGCGGGGTGTCGGTTGTAAGGAATGAACTCCCATTTACCCAGCGCCTAGACTTAGTAGTAATTATTAAAATTTCCCTATAGCACCTTGATTTTTTTTCTTTAGTGAATATCTTAAGGAAAATCCCAGGCATGATGACGTGTCAACTTTAAATGTTTCAACGTATATCCCTGAAAATAATCAGACATTTCTCTTATACGATCATGTGATCATCATTATCACAATCACCTTTTTCTGTTCAGACTGGTTAAGGGCAGTAGTGAGAAGCGGAGACAGCAGAGCAAGTTCAAGCTGTAACTAACTGTGAACCATCAATTGTGATAACTCACTACCTTCCCACCAGCCCGCAGTCACTGCTATTGTCACCTAATACCAAGTCATATTCAAAGTTCCCCAGCTGTCCCCATACTGTCTTTTAAAGTTGGTTTGTTTGTGTCTGGCTCCAAGTAAGGTCTACTCATAGCATTTCGGTCTTTTAATCTTGTGCGGTCCCCCATGCCCACCGTTCTAATCGTGTCAACTACTTGTTGAAGAAATCAGGTCAGTTGTCCTGGATTTTGTGTCTTCTCTGCTTGCATCCTCACGTTGTCATTTAACTTGCTCCTAAGCCCTGTATTTCCTGTAACCTGGAAGTCATCCCCAAAGGCTTGCGTGGATTCAGGTGTATCAGTTTGGGCGAGAATACCTCCCAGGTGGTGCTGGACACTCCGTTCCGTGCTTCCTGCCAAGCACAGAATGTCTGCTTGTCCCTCTTACGGTGACACAAAGCTCATGGGTGGGTTCGGGTGGTGACAGCCCGACCCCTCCATCATCGTGTGGCGTTTCTCCTATCACTGGGAGGTAACCTTCGGGGTGACGTGTTGGCGTCTTGCAATAGTCCAGTCCCCAGCAGCTTCTCACCTGCTGACAGGTTTTAGCAGCCACGGGTGATTGTCGCCGGAATCAATTACCTTATTAGCGGTTGCAAAAGGTGATTTGCAATTTCTATGAAAATAATTTTTACTGTTAAAAAGTGATACATGATGTGCTCATCTTCTTATTAATCTATCTTCCCAATTCAGCTTGTGATACAAGAAAACCCCACAAAGACATCCCTAGTGATAATTTTTTATTTTATTTTATTTTTTTTTATTTTATTTATTTATTTATTTATTTATTTATTTTGAGACAGAGTGTCGCTTTGTTGCCCAGGCTAGAGTGAGTGCCGTGGTGTCAGCCTAGCTCACAGCAACCTCAAACTCCTGGGCTTAAGCAATCCTACTGCCTCAGCCTCCCGAGTAGCTGGGACTACAGGCATGCGCCACCATGCCCGGCTAATTTTTTTTTCTATATATATTTTAGTTGGCCAGATAATTTCTTTCTATTTTTAGTAGAGACGGGGGTCTCGCTCATTGCTCAGGCTGGTCTCGAACTCCTGACCTTGAGCGATCCACCCGCCTCGGCCTCCCAGAGTGCTAGGATTACAGGCGTGAGCCACCGCGCCCGGCCTCTAGTGATAATTTTTTAAAACCAGCTTTCCTATCAATTAGTAACAGCATGCCGGAGAGCGCTGGGCAGACTGCTAGGTCGGCTGTCTTAGACCGTAAGCTCTGAGAATGCAGAGCATGTGTGCGCAGATCACTCGGTACAGGACCAGGTAGAAGCAGGCTCCTAAATGTCAGAAAGCATTTATTAAGTGGCTGATAAATGTGTTTTACTTGCACAAGTGATGTAAGTTATTTCTCTTTCTGTGGTCTCCTGTTGATGGGCTTGTTCGTAGTTAATGGATGGATTCTTTTTTCATTGTTTTGCCTTGTTTAATTTTTAATTGATGGATACATGCTTCTAGCCTTTTGATGGGTGCATTTTATAAAATATTTAAACATTTTCTAAAAGGCAATGAACCAGATAAGTCCCTGGAGGACAGGCTAGCCCTGCAGTTGCAGGATCTGGGAACCTGCTGGGTGACAGGGATCAGGGAGGTCTCCTCACCACCCCCCCCAACCCAGCGTCGGGACCTTGTCTGCAGCAGGTGGACCGTCCGGCGCTGGACACGGAACTGTCGCTGTGGACACTGCTCTCAGTCCTGCTCATTTCAGGGACCGCTCTGGGCTCTGGCAGGAAATTCCCAGCCCAGAGGGACAAAGTGTCCTGAGACTCCTCACAGTCCTTCTGCTTGGGGACACACCAACCAACTCATTCTCTAGAAATCAGTATACCAAAGCCTCCCCGTCACAGCACAGAATTCTTTGTATGGTTTTTAGTCTCAAGAAAAAGAGACAGGAAAAGAAAAGAAACATTTTATTCAAAACTGAAGATCCATGTGGCTTTTATTTTCTTCTTTGTAGGGGTAAGCTGCCATCTCTTTTTTTGTGTGGGTTGAAGACTCAGATTAGCTATCGCGGTTCTGCAGGAGATCTGGGGGTCTCTCCTATTGCTGTAGCCCCAGGCCTTGCACGCCACCCCACCCGGCTCTCTGATTTTTTTTATTTATCTTCTGCTAGGTTTGGGTTTGGCTTGTTCTTCTTTTACTATGTCCTTGAGGTGTGACATTAGGTTAGTAATTTGTGACCTTTCTGTCTTTTTGATGTAGGCATTTGGTGCTGTGAAATTCCCTCTTAGCCCTGCTTTTTCTGCATCTCAGAGACTTCGATAGCTTATGTAATTTTTGCCAATCAATTAAAACATTTTTATTTCCATCTTCATTGTATCATTGACCCAGGGATTGCTCAGAAGTGGGCTGTTTATTTTCCCAGTATTTGTGTACTCTTGGGAGTTTCTCTTGGAGTAGATTTCTAGCTTTTACCACTGCGGTCTGAGAAGATATATGGTACGATTTCAATTTTTTTTTAAATTTGTGGAGCCTTCTTTTGTGGTCTAACATGTGACCTGTCTTGGAAATTCTTTCATATGCTGACGGGAAGAATATATATTTTGCAGTTTTGTTGTAGAATGTTCTTTAATGTCTCCTAGGTCCATTTGTTCTAGAGTCCCACTGAAGTCCAGTGTTCCTCTGCCGACTGTCTGCCTCATTGGTCTGTCTGGTCCCATCAGTGGGATGTTGAAGTCTCTGCCTGTTACGATGCTTTTGTTTCTTTCCTTAAGTCTAATACTATTACTTTTAAAAATCAGTGATGCAAAATACAAGTTTGCTGAATCAGTGAATTTAAGAAGAGAATCCAAAACCGTGGTAGAATTCAATTCCATTTAACAAATGTTTTTATTGTTTATTTTACTCCTAATGATTTTTATTGTTTATTTTATTCCTAATAATCATAGCAAACATATACTACTTAACATGTTCCAGATAGTCATAGTCGGCACATTTAACCACACACACACCCTGGGAGATAAGACGTATCATCCCCATTTTACAGACGAGGATTCTGGGATGGAAAGAGGTGGATAACTCACCCAAGGTCACACAGACGGTGGGAAGCAGGGCTGGGACTGGGCCAGGCAGCGGCACCAGAGTTGGTGCGCTTGACCCCTCTATGTAATTACTAACACACACGGCCGTTTCATCCGTGTGCTGGCCTGCTTTTTTTTTTTTTTTTTTTTTGAGGACACTTGCACATTTTGTTTACATTTTAAGACTAACTTTAATCTCAAAATCACATATCCAGACACCTATTTCCTTTTTGTTGACTTCACTTAAATGTAAATACACAGTTTGTTAAGCAAAAATTGTAAATAAATATTTACCATATCTGTTACATGTAACATACAGGAACACCTTTTCACAGAAACTCATCAACCCCTCCCACATTTTTTTATTATAAATATAGGTATCAAAACAATCCTGAAGATATTTTTGATACTACTAGCAGTCAGCACCCACACCGCTTCAAAAATCAACACAATTTGTTGCGATACTCATTGTATCTGCTACTTTAAACAATGTCAGCTGTAGCTCTTTCACTAAGCAAGGCGGGATAAAGCTTGCCATTTCTATTTTTCCTTCTTGAAATTTTTACTTTTCAGAAACATACATGCTTCCACTGCCATCTGACACTTCTCTTCACACTTTCATCCTGTAAACCTAAATTCTATTTTGAGTGTTCCAGGTTTATGTTTAAATGACAGTGCCTTAACTAGAGAAAAAAAAAATGATGCTGCGTTTTTCCTCCTGTTACGTGAAAACATAATGGGTGCACATATATTATGAAGTATATTCCTACAAATGTCCAGGTCATGTTTAGCAGGCAGAATTCTTTTACTTCATGTGTGGGTATTTTGCATTATGCCATTTGATCAAGACATTAACACGAGTAGAAGGATGTTGATTGAAGACGAGTCTGAGATCCACTAAAATGAATTGTATGTTTGGTGCCTGTGGAAGCTTCAGGTTTTCCTGGGCATCAGCAGGTGCCTCGGCTCTCGCAGTGCAGCTTTCGTGCTCCGTGAACTGTGCCATGTTGCTGACGCTGGTGTGCTGTGTGCACGCCATCCCGCTGGAATTATTTATCCCATTCATATTAATTTTTTTTTTTTTTTTTTACAAATCTATTAATAACTGATGGAGGGCTTCTGTGTAGGTAGGTCCACATTCTACTTCCAAGCTATATATTCTGCTTTCGTACTTTGTCCCTGGTGGCCCAGTAACCATGTCTGTCCACCTGGCAAGTGTCCTGTCTCCATCATCTTCAAGCCCCAGCTAACCCTACGCTCGCCTGCTCCCCTTTGTCCGTCTTCAAATTCTTCCAACAAGAGAAAGCCATGAGGAACTTTAACTGGGGAGAGGAGTGGAACAGCTTATGTAAGAAACCGCTTGTCCTTTAATTAGCTTTCCTCCTGCTCTGTGCTTTTGTTTTGCCCGCACTGCAGTTTCCTGCAGCCCGGTGTGCTCTGCTGCTTTTCAGAGTGCTTTCAAAATGCATTTTTTGCAAGTCCACGGCGACTGCTGTGGAGGAGGTTTCAATCTTTTGAAGGAGACAGAAAGAAAGAGGTGATATCACACAAGGCAGAGATGGGGAAGAGCCTAGAAGAGGGGGCCCGTGGCGGGGGGGTTTTGTTCAGTTTGAAACAGACACTCAAAGTCAGCCCTGAACTGGATGGAAAAGATGTTCACTATGGTATATTTAGAAAAGCAAAACCTCCTGCGAAATGTAAATGTCTAATAACAGAGAAATGGGTAGTTTACACTGCAGTCTATCCACCGAATGAAGCCTTCAAAAATGACAATTATGAAATCTATAGTGGCATAGAAAAATGTTGTAATATGTTCTGCAAAATAAAAAAAATACAACACAGCCTGATGACAGCGATGTAAAACGTGACCATGATAGAGAAGGGTTAGGAAGAGGGTAGGCAAAAGTCAAAATCACTGCAATTAGGGGCGCAGGATCTTGAGTTATTTCAGTCTCACTATTACATTTTCTATCTTTATGGTAATAATAATTTTAGAACTTTGAGACCTGAGAAGATTTGGGGCAAGAGATTATATAAAGAACAAGACTTTGTTTAAAAAGAAAGAGGAGGCCGGGCGCGGTGGCTCACGCCTGTAACCCTAGCACTCTGGGAGGCCGAGGCGGGTGGATCGTTTGAGCTCAGGAGTTCGAGACCAGCCTGAGCAAGAGCGAGACCCCGTCTCTACTAAAAATAGAAAGAAATTATCTGGCCAACTAAAATATATATAGAAAAAAAATTAGCTGGGCATGGTGGTGCATGCCTGTAGTCCCAGCTACTCGGGAGGCTGAGGCGGTAGGATCGCTTAAGCCCGGGCAACAAAGCAAGACTCTGTCTCAAAAAAAAAAAAAAAAAAAGAGGATTCAGCAAGCCTTGTGAGCTGCACTGGCTTATGCCTTTGTGTTTGTAGGATGCAGGACGGGGCAGCCCGAGGCATGACCTGCTTGTTTCAGGGTGGCCAGGGGCAGAGGCGACGAGCAGAGGGAAATGGGAGCACACGGCGAGCAGACAGTCATTTGCAGAGCAGCCTGAGCAATTAGATTAATCACCCCTTGTCTGGCACATCTGTCCCGGGCAAACCACAACCTCCACCCAGACATTCGCAGCCGTCGTCTGAGGTCTGCGCTTCGGGTTTTGCTGCCCATTGAAGCCAAACTCCTCCTTGCCCAGCTCTCTGACTCGATGCTGGGACTACCCAGGGGACACCAGCGTTGGTGGGTTTCTCCCACGTCCTGCCCCAGCACCCTGGAAAAAGCCCCATTTGCCAGTCAGTATATTGACCAAACAATTTACTGTCCATCTGTGCAGCGAGGGGACCCTGATTTGGGGAACAGAACCAGGGTCACTTCCACGCAGGGCCAGTTAACAGCTGCCTGTCCCCAGCGCATTCTTTGGTTTAACACTAACTGGGGAGACACAGGTGAGCCAGGAGCTAGGAAACCAGTGGAAGATGAAGGTGGGCTGAGCTGTGACCAAGAGGCACAGGTTTTAAGTCCTGCCCTGTGTGTGCGACCCTGGCAAGGCAACCGAGCTCTTGGAGTTTTAGTTTTCCTGTCTGTAAAATGGGGATAGCAGTACACGTTCTCTAGGCAGGCTATGTTGGTCAAGTTACATAAACTCTCCAAAGTACAATTTTTTAATCTGTAGAATGGGGACAATAATATCGTGTATCCCATAAAGTTAATGTGAGGATTAATAAGATAACATATAAAACTTTTAACTCAGTGCCTCTCATATGTGCTCAGTAGATACCTGCTATTATTTTAACACCTACTTCTGAGAGATGTTGTAATGGGATGTTATATGTAAAAGGTCTTTGATTTTTTTTTTATTATGTATTTATTTATTTTTTCGAGACAGGGTCTCACTCTGTTGCCCAGGCTAGAGTGAGTACGGTGGCATCAGCCTAGCTCACAGCAACCTCAAACTCCTGGGCTCAAGCGATCCTCCTGCCTCAGCCTCCCGAGTAGCTGGGACTACAGGCATGTGCCACCAGGCCTGGCTAATTTTTTATATTTTTAGTTGCCTGGCCAAATTTCTTTCTATTTTTTAGTAGAAACGGTGTCTTACTCTTGCTCAGGCTGATCTCGAACTCCTGAGCTCAAGCAATCCTCCCGCCCCAGCCTCCCAGAGTGTTAGGATTACAGGCGTGAGCCGCCACATCCGGCCAAGGTCTTTGAAATAACAAGATAGTAAAATATTTTTCATTTCAAACTGGGCAGATAGCAAATTGACAAATATTTTTTGAAATGGTAACGCCTAGGGTTGTTGGTTAAGGTGTGGTGAAAGGCATGGTCACAGAACTCAAGAGAGAATGTACAGTTTTCAACAGTTGCCACAATTTTCAAAAGTCTGAAATGGTTCATAATCTTTGATTATTAATTTCACTTCTAGGAATTTGTCCTGAAGAATTAGAGATGGACATAAAGATTTTTTGTATAAGGATGTTCCTCACAGAATTATTTATAAGAGTGAAAAATTGAAAAAAGATTAGGGGGTTGGTTAAATAAACAAGGTTATATTTAATGACATAACCTAAAGTCGTGTTTTAGAACAATATTTAATGACATAATAAAACATACTAAAACTTGTTAAGTGAAGAAAGCAGGCTACAAAACAATATATAATATCTATTCAACAAATGGTTCCTGAGTGCCCGTTTTGTGCCAGGCACTAGGTGTACGCTTGGGAACACAATAGCCTTGGGGTTTGGTTGAACAGGGATTATGCAGATTGACCCGAATTTAGCTGGAAAAATGTGCACATGTGCATTTTTATATACATAGAAAGATACTCCAAGGTATTCATATGGTGGAATAATGGGTGTTTTTCATATTTTTCTTTATAGTTTCCTTTTTTTTTCCTTTAAAAAAAAAAAAAAAAACAAGAGTCTGTAATAACCAGGGTGTGGGGGGGAATTCTTTAAAGTTTTAAGAGAGGGGCTGGGTCAGGGGGTCACCAGCAGGAGCCAGGTTCAAACTCGGAGCCTCTGAGTCCCGCGGGAGAGGGCGCAGGGGCAGGAGGCAGGGAGCAGGGTTTGAGCTCGAGGCTGGCTGGCCTGCGACCTTGCCCAGGCCACTTTGCTTCTGAGCCTCGGTTTTATCAGCAAGAATGTGAAGCTGGTTATCCCTGCTATAGCCACAGGGTCGTGAGAATCTACGAAATCATGTGTATGTACTTTAAAAAAAAGGCACAACATGCTACACAGGTATAAGTGTTTCTTTTAATTTTCCATTGTTGTTGTTATTTTAGAGACAGGATCTCACTGTCACCCAGGCTAAAGTGCAGTGCTTTTATCACCTTAAGCGAGCGACTTCCCATCTCTGGCCCTCAGTGTCCTCATTCTTACAATGAACAAAATGAGCATCCAGCTCACCCCCCCCCCCCCAGTGCTTTATGTAAATGCCAATCTCAGGCAGTGCTGACGTTCCTGGAAGATGTAGTTACACACTCAGTAGATACTTTTCAGTTTTGGTGATAAGAAGAGGGTGATTTCACATCTTTGTTCCGTCCTCCCCTCTCATTCTTCAGGCAGTTCCTGGTCCTTTCATCCCTCGCCCCCTTTGCCCGAGGCTGGGGTGGTGTAGGGCCGTCCTGCGGGGCCCTCCGCCCAGGTGGGACGGGGACTTGGAGCCCCAACTAGCCAGATGTCCTACAGGTGTCCGGTGCCCTCACTTTGCCCCCAGAGCGGCGAGGGGGGCTGAGTCATACCGCCAGTGCCACTCCTGGCGCCCTGCCACCTTTCTGAACTCTCCAGATCACTCATCAGCCCAGGGGCCCCGGGTTCCCACACTGTGCCCTGAGAAAGGACCCGGGGTCGAGGGAGGTGAGGAGGAAGCCCAGAATTAGTCACAAGAAGTCAATCAGAATCGCACAGGGCCAGTGGGCCCGGCCTTTGCCCAGATGCCGCCTGGTGAAAACCCCGGGCTGCTCCCCCGTCTCCTGTCCCCGTGGCCACGAGGAGGGGGCGTGGGCAGCCCTGCCTGGAACAAGCTGGTCCTGCGGGTGGGCTCCTGCGGTGTGTCACCTGAACGCCGCAGCTTACAAAGTACTTTCAAGGAGATGATCTCCTTTGATCTCGGAGGCAGCGTGAGCAGATAGGATCATCTTCATGGCGAGGACAGGCAGCCTGTGACTGAGGGGACCCGCCACCCGCGGGTCTCACTTTAGCTCCGGGGGTTTGGCGGCTTCCCTGCTATTTGGTAACTGCTCTTTTGAAAAAAAGCTTATACAAGATTTTGAAAATAAAGAAATGGAGGGGAAAAAAGGATCTATAATCCTCTTACTCGAACACAATCATTGTTAACATTTATTGTATTTCCTTCTAGCCTTTCTTTTCTTCCTTCCTTTATTTTGTTAGAAATGGGATCTCGCTGTGTTGCCTGGGCTGGAGTGCGGTGGCAGATCGTAGCTCACTGCAGCCTCCAACTCTTGGGCTCCAGGGATCCTCCTGCCTCAGCCTCCTGAGTAGCTGGGACTACAGGCATGTGCCACCATGTTTGGCTACTTTGTTCTATATATTTTTAGTTGTCCAGCTAATTCCTTTCTATTTTTAGTAGAGACGGGGTTTCTCTCTTGCTCAGGCTGACCTCGAACTCCTGAGCTCAAGCGATCCTCCCACCTCAGCCTCCCAGAGTGCTAGGATTACAGGCGTGAGCCACCGCGCCCGGCCAGGTTTAAGTCTTTAAAAACTTCTATAACTCACTACATCAAACTTTTTAAAGTTAGTGTTCTTGCATTGGAAGAGAGTGGCAGAAATAAAATTACAGGGTCGAAAGGTATGAGCATTTTAGAGGGATGGAATATGAAAAGTTCTGAAGCTCTTGATACAGGTTGACAACTTGCTTTTTAAAAGAACCTGCTGGCTGTCCTCCCGCCGGCAGCGTCTGCGGGTGCTCACTCACCCAGATCCTCGCAGACTCTGCCCTCACCTTCCCTAGTGGGAAGTGGGAGTTCACTGCTCCTCCTTCGTTCTTGTCTGAATGTCAGAGAAAATTGCCAAGGGACACCTGCTAGACCAACTCAGGGATCTACTTAAACAAAGGCAGGGAACTTTCTCTCCACGTCGAGCATAGTTCCCCAGTGGGGGGAATGATGAGTTTCAGTGATGACTGCAGGAGGGGAGACGAAAACCTCCCAGGGCTTGGAGGAGCCTCCTTCCTGCGTGTTTTCAGGGAGCTCATCTAGTCAGTAAGTCAGAGCCACCTGGCAGGGGTGGAGGGGGGGACTCAGTCCCAACAGCCTAGAGAAGTGCGTCCTCTTACAGCTGAGATCTTGCCACACTCAAACCCAGAGGAGAGTCAGCTTCCCTCTCCCGGAAACTCTGGGGCCTCAGCCGTATAAAACAGAAAATCTCTTGCTTCAGACGGCCATGGGGAGGATAGGGAGGGCCAAGATCCAACTGAGCTCTCCAACATTAAAGTGCCTGAGACACGTCCTGCTGGCACGGGTGACCCCACTGCCTGCATCCTCGCCTCTCTCGGGGTGCAGGGGCGGAATGTGCATAGATATCCTTTTTGACAGGCTGTCCTAGGAGCAGCTGACAGGTGGGGTCAAGGTGAGGTGTGATGTTCAACTTGCTCTAACCCAACAGCCCAGGTGCTCCAGAGAATGCAGTGGTGTTAGATGGGGAGAGAGGCTGGACAACCCAAGAAGGAGCGCCAGTTTTCTGTCCCAAGCTAGCACGGGGGTACATACCAGACTGGGCACTCCCCCAGAGCCAAGCTGGCACGGGGGTACTCCCCGTGGGCGCTCCCCCACAGCCCGCGGCATCGTCTGGCTAGGATCTGCCTCTCAAGAAGAGCAGAACCACTGAGTCCCTTTCCCGGTGCTGAATCAAATGTCTTTAGGCCAAATCCTCCTAAATCAAAAGTATAAACGGTCAATTTCCACCCCTGCCCCCGGAAACGTCAAAGGATAAATCAGAGTCAGAAAATGGCTAATCCCAACCATTTGTACTGGAAGGTCTCAGAAAGGGTAGGAAAAAAGGTTTGATATTTGAAAACTGAAATGATACATCTCTTTGAAGTGACACCTGGCTGGCAGATACCCTTGCAACTTTTTTTTTCTTTAACCTTCCAAATGTGAAATGTCCTTAAAAATAAGAAGAAACAATTTGCTGCCCCCCTGTGGGGTCTCCGTAGCTGCACAGTGCAGGGAGCTTCCACGGTCCCCGCATCACACAAGTCCTCGTCACCCTGAGGTCAACCTCAACCCCTGTGCTGAGTTCTGTCTGACCCGGTGCGCCGCCCACCTCCCGACACTCATTTCACTCCCACCGCTCAAGGAAACACACCGTTGTCAGGCCAGGGCTGGCAAAAGTGTTTATTGAGGAGGGTGAACTCGCACAGAAGATTCTGGGGTCCCAGGCTGAGTGATGGAGAATCCGATTGCCTGGTGAGGGATTTCAGGATCGTCTATGCAGAGGGAAGGGCCAGAACAACTTTCAGGGTGAGTCCTGCGGCTTCATGGCAGAGGGGGGAAGGGTCACCGGATACAAACCCGGGTAGGCCCGTGACTTGGGGAGAACTGTCCAGAGGAACAGATTGGGCAGCCCACTCACTTTGGGGCTGGTTTCCAGGCTTTGGTGGGCTTTGAAAATGAAAATTGGAATTGATGGTGACGACTGATAGAGTCAACGCAGCTACAAAGATGATCGAGCACACAGGGCTGTCGATTCCCGTGTTCTCTAGAATTTTTTTGGGAAGTGAGAGGGCCAGAGGGTCTGGCTTGAAGAAGGTAATTCTCAGAAGGCAAAGGCTGCTGTAGGGACCAGAGGAAGCGTAGCCAGAGACAGGAGTGGCCTCCCTCGGTGCTATTCCGGATGAGACGAGGAGACCCATCGCCCTTCTATTTGGTGAGCCACGGTGCCTCCCGGGATCTGCTCCAGCTCGGGATCTTTCCTGGACTGGAGAAAGTGAGTGCAGGTGCCCACCAGGCTGGGCGCAGCGGCCTGGATCAGGGGATTCAAACGGCTGTGAGGCGGTGGGCGTCCGGGGAGCCGCGGAGCCGCGCGGTGCAGCCCGGTCCCCTCCCCCGGCCCGGGGCAGCTAGCGGGTGGCCGAGTCGGCGCTTGCCGTCAGCGCCCGGCCCCAGAACACCGAGCTGTCGTCCCTGGAGAGCGAGGAGGCCCCGGAGAGCGAGAAGCTGGTCCTGCGCGCCTGGAGGCCGGCGCGCCCACAGGCCCCGCGCCGCGCCCGGGCTCGGAACGAGCGGTCCAGCAGGAGGTAGATGACCGGGTTGGCGCAGCTGTTGACGAAGGCCAGGCAGGTGGCGATGGTGAGGCCCCAGCGCAGCGCCAGCAGCAGCGGACAGGGCAGCGGCAGCGCCCCCAGGCGCGCCAGGTGGAAGGCGGCCCGCAGGGCGCTGAAGGGCAGCCAGGAGCCCACGAACGTGCCCTCGATGGCGAAGATGATGCGCAGCGAGTTCCTCGGCGCCCGGCCCACGTGCGGCGGCCTGCGCAGGCGGCGCGAGATGCGGCAGTAGCAGAAGAGGGTGACGCCCAGGGGCAGCGCGAAGGTGAGCAGCAGCAGCAGCAGGCTGAGGCCCTGGAAGGCGTCGGAGGGCTCCTCCCCGCACTGGCTGCCCCGGCCCCCGGGCAGGGGCTGCAGCCCGCGGTAGAGCAGGGACGGCAGCCCGGCCAGGAGCGCCGCGGCCCAGACGCCGCAGCACGTGGCCAGCGCGCAGCGCGGGGTGCGCAGCGGCCGCGCGTCCAGCAGCTTCACCACGGCCAGGTAGCGGTCCACGCTCATGCCCGCCAGCAGCAGCGCGCCCGCGCAGCGCGTGCCCGCCAGCGCGAAGCAGCTGAGCTTGCACAGGCCGTCGCCGAAGGGCCAGCGGCCGCCCCGCGCCGCCGCCGCGGCCCACAGCGGCAGCGTGAGCACGAAGCCCAGGTCGGCCACGGCCAGGTGCAGCACGAAGGTGTCCACGAGCCGCCGCGGGCCGCGCCGCCCGGCCAGCAGCCACACCACGAAGGCGTTGCCCAGCAGCCCCACCGCGAAGGCCGCCAGGTAGAGCGCGGGGATGTAGGCGTAGCCGTAGGGCAGGTCCCAGGACGGACACAGCTCCAGCTCCTCCAGGACATCCGACCCCGAGTAGTCCCAGGACGCCACCCCAGGGCTGGGGCTCCAGGGCTGGGTGGGGGCCATGGCCTGGGGTGAGGCCTGGGGTGAGGCCTGTGCGGACGGGACGACGCTCTGGCGCAGGCGGCGGCAGCTCTGAGCAGGAGGGGGGTTTGCTCTTCACGGCCCGTGCCCAGCACCTCCCTTCCTGCCACCCCGGACCGAGGCGAAGGGGTGGGCAGGAAGGTGGGGGGAGGAGGGGAGGGGTGGGGTGGGAGGGGCAGGATCCTGTGGTAGAGATGGCGGCCTCCGATTTGGGGCTGTCCTGAGGGGGAAGGGCAGGGCCAGGCAGAAGGGGCTTCCCAGTGGGGTCTTGCGAGGACGAGGACACGTCCTCAGCGCTGGGAGACCTGCCTGCCTCCCCGTAGGAGCGTGGCCCGTGGCTTCCTCTCTTAGTCGCTCAGTTTGTCTATGAAATCGGGGTACTTGCCTTACTTCCTCAGGGGCTGATGTCAGGTTGCAATGGGTAGTGGGTGCCCGAGACCCCTAGTCCGTTCTCGGCGTCCACCTGGCTCCTTCCCACCCCCAGCCCCTGCTGCTGTTTTTTCAGTTTTAGAGATGAGGATTGTAGGAGGTGGATGAAGCCTGAGGCTGCCTCCCGTGGGCCCAGGGAGCAGCTGGGCTGTCTGGTACACGCGGCATCTGGCCGGGACCCTGAGCAGGAACGGGGCACCAGAGCGCACATGCCCTTGTCAGCCTCCTGCGATCCTGGGCAAACGAGCCCAGGAGTGGCTTCTCTGACCAGTCAGGTCCTCGTGAAGCCAAGTGGAAGGGTTGTAAACCAGAGACGGAGGGGGTAGTCAGATTATCCTGCTGGAAAGGGGCAAAGCCTGGGCTTCAAATCTGGCTCTTCCCATCTTCCCGCATCCTGCAAAACCCACCTGTTAGGCCAAACACAGATGTAAGCACAGTTCCAGAGGTGACACCTAATTAAACACCAGAGTAGTTGTCCTAAATTGTGAGTCAGGGCCTTGGAGGGGGCGAGATCCCTTATGAACCGAGAGTGAGGGAGGGATTCACGAAGGGTGGGAATGAAGTCTGACGCTGAAGAGCCTGGTGGGACATGGCGGGAGAGGATGAGGAGGGAAGGCTTGCTCTTCCTCCCGGAGGAGGGGTGCATCCAGTTATATCGGACTCTTCTGAGCAGAGTTCTTCCTGGGAGAAGCAGTGTTGGAACTAGTGTTACCATTGTGTGCCCTCCCAAAGCTGCACCGTTGTCACCAGGAGTGAGTGACTGACGTGTTGGGCAACCTCGTGTTGCAAATTTGATGTGGGTTATCAATTTTATTTGAGTCAGTCCCATGAACAGTGAACTCCTCCATGCACCAGGCACTGTTTCAGGCATTGCAGACGGTGCCGTTCTTGACCTTGGAGGTTCATCATGGAGGCAGGAGAGAGTGACACACACGTGGTGTGCACAAGGGCCAGCATGTGAAAACTGTACTCGCCCCCTCTAAGGCCCTGACTCACAAGGAGATAAACTGTAGCAAATGTTAAAAACAAAGTCCCCTTGGAGCTCCGAGGAGGAAGCGATTACTTCTGATGGGAGGGGTGAATCAGAAAAGGCGTTCTAGGAGACCACACTTGAGGTCAGTTCCAGGAAGGAGCTGAAGGTCAAATAAGAAAAGAGAGCAATGGGTCAGACTAGGAGGCAACAGTAGGAAGGTGAATTTTCCTGGGACAAGAAGCAGTCTGCCTACTGCGACCAGAGCCCAGGGCAGGAGCAGAGCGGCAGGAGATGAAGCAAGGAAAGTGGCTGAGGCCAGATTGTGCAGGGATGCGGGTTTCAGTCTGCGGGTGGTGGGAGCCACGGGTTACCAATCTGCTCGGAAGCCATCGCCGATTGCTGGCAGAACTGTGGATCGGAGAGGGTAGCGGCTTAAGCAGGGAGACGCCACAGTAGGTTGTATTTGTGTCTGAAATAGATTATCGGCAGTGAAGACAGAAAGGAAAGGATCTATTCAAAAGATAACTGTAGTATCAGGAGCTCGCAGAGAGGCGTCAACGATAGGCCTGGGGTCTCTCTGCTTAGAGACCATGTGGACTCGGTCCCCGTAATTGTCCAGAACACAGAGGGGCAGGTGTGTCTATGTGTTCCGTTTGATGTGGATGTGAAGTAGAGTGACAAAATAATTTATGATCCAAACCGGGATGCGTCTGAGAGCGAAAGAGGCACAGTTGTAATTAACCTGGGCCATACGCCAGGATTATTCTGGGCAACCCGAGACGTGAGGTCCCCCTCGCTCAAGGTCCCTCTCGTAGAGATCCCCGCAGGGGGTTGGACATGGTTCTAGATCTCACGCATGTGTCTAGGCTGCTCCTGTCAAGAATTTTTCTCCCAGGCCGATCACAAGATGGATCGAGGCAGGCGCGGGAGGAGGCCGGGGAATGCGCCGTCCTGGGCCTGTCTGTCCCTCCGCAGGCGTTCTGGCTTCTGGGTTTGGGTTGTCCCTGAAGACCCACCTCAGAGGGTAGAAACCCGAGGGGCCGCCGGAGATTCAGGGCAGATTTTCTAATGTCTGTGCACAGGGCTGCTGGCGAGCGGGGCCCCTACCCTGAGGGGGCAGGGGGGCTGCAGCCGCCGCCCCTGGCAGGCTGGAGGGTCCAGGGCTTGCTGGCTGGCAGAGCCGGGGGACAGTCGGGGCCAGGCCCAGAGCTGTGCTCTGCACTCCCCTGAAAGCTGGGAGATGGCAAAGGAAACCGCCAGGTGAAAACGCAGAACGGGGGAGCAGACCGCGGGGGGAATGGAGGCAGGGGGCGAGGGGAAGTAGAAGTAGGTTGTTTATTTTAAAAAATCACAGAGAGGCTTGCTTCCTGGGCTGTGGTCTCGTACCCAAGGGAAGTCTGTGGCCCGGAGCATCTGGTGAATTTTCTCTGCTGGGGCCCGGGTGGGGTGGGCCTCACCGAACTCACCTGGACGGGAGGAAGCAGCAGGGGTCAGAACCAGGGACATGGCGCTGGGCCTGGCGTCCCAGGGTGCTCCGCCAGCCTGCAGGGGAGGCAGCTGCAGCCCCAGGTTGCAGTGACCGAGGCCAGTGTCCCCACACCGCTCTCCCTCCTGCCCCTCGGGAGGACTCCCCGCAGGAAACCACCCGGTCACCTAATAGAAACAGCCACCCCTCACGGGCTGTGGACAAAGCAAGGCAGAGGCAGGCTTCCCTCTTCCTCCGTCCCCACCCCGGGAGCCTCTCCAACCTCCCGTCCCCAGCAGGCCTTGCCCAGGGGACGAAGAACTCCTGGGGCAATGGGAGCGTCTCTCTGTCCCTCACGGTGACCGGCACGAGCCTGAGAACAGAGGTGCTACTTTAAATGAATGCTCCGAACTAAATTGCTTTCAGGACTACATTTATTTCTGCCCCTTTATGGGCCATATTTACGCCCTTACAACTTAATTTTTTCCAATTTTAATTTTTCTGTATAAATAATCTTAACCTTTGAGGAAAAATTTTGAAAACTGTACTTGCCTTTTTCATCATACGAGCCATACAAGCAATCCCATAACAAAACACAGAAGACGTCCCAGACCTCAGCACGGCCTTGCTTAGCATTCTGGTGAATGTCTTTCCAGCCAGTCAAAGATGTTCTCAAAAGTAAAGAATTCACTCGTAATTCCACTGTTGTTGGATTTTTTTTTTCACATTCCGTTTCAGATGTTCTCCACGGATCTGTTCTTCTACACAACGGTTTCGGGCATAGTTGTACTTAGGGCATCACAGTTCTGTAGTCTGCTGTTCTCAATATTAACACCAGAGGAATCCACATTTATCTATGTTTCATTTCCTAAACCCTTCAAGTCGGACATTTAGGTTGTTTCCAGTATTTTTAACTGTTACAGAAATTTGTAATAATCAACTGCACTTACGACTTTTTTCTTCTTCAAGACTTTCATAGTCAAATGCCCTCGTGTAGGTCAAAGGCTATAAAAATGTTTATTGCTTGATACAAATGTTTACAGTGATTAGAAACTTAGAATGTCACCGGCATTGTGTGTGGATATTAGGTTCAGCACAGTCTTGTTAGATGCTTATCAGTAATGTGTATTTTTTCCATTTTAATAGGTAATGAGATAAATGGTAATTCATTTTAATTTGCATTTATTTGATCACAAATGAGATGCAAAAAAAATCTTTCCTTATTTGTTTCCTCTTATTTGAACTATCTAATCAGTCCTTCACACATTTATCTATTATAATCTTACAGATTTTTTAATTTGTATGAACTATATATTTAAGATGAATCACAATCCTAGTTGATTCAGTTATTTTTTGAGATTTTCTTCTTAGCTATCTTATTAGTTTTGTATTTCGTGTAGTCAAATCTGTTGTTCTTAGCAGTTTCAGAGCTTACAATGTTACTTTGACAATGTAAAAATATTCAGTTCTATAGTTGAAAAATAATTTTTAGTCATTTTTAATGTACCTCGTGTGTAATCTATATTTTTTCAGATTTCTATCCAGCTTTCCTAACATCATTTATTAAATTTAAAATTTTTTTAAAAACCCTGCTCTTTTGTGTTGCAATGTAGAATTTATCACATAAATTTCTTATGTCATTGCATCTGTTTCTGATCAGTGAACAAAGAGATCAGATTGTTGGTAGTGAGAGTCTAGTTTAAATGTCAGATTTATAATTTGGTAGCTGTGTGATCTTGGGGCCCAGTTTGCACATCTTAAAATAGGCATGAGGCCGGGTGAGGTAGCTCACACCTGTAATCCCAGCACTTTGAGAGGCCAAGGTGGGAGGATAGCTTGAGGCTAGGAGTTTGAGACCAGCCTGGGCAATATAGTGAGACCCCATCTCTACCAAAAATATGAAAAATTGGCCAGATGTGGTGCGCCTGTAGTCCCAGCTACTTGGGAGGCTAAGACAGGAAGATCACTTGAGCCCAGGAGTTGAAGGCTGTGGTGAGTTATGATTGTGCCACTGCATTCCAGCCAGGAGAGCAGAGCGAGACCGTGTCTCTAAAATAAATGTTAATAAATAAAATTTAAAAAATAAGTATGATAAGATACTTGGTAGGGGTATTGTGACGATCAAACGAGACGCCCTTGTGGGATCTGGCTCCCCATGCAGGGTTGAGCTCGTGGGCGCCGCTCGGTCCCTGGGCTGGTCGTCATGAAGGACCACTCGTGCTTCTGGCTGTCCTGCTGCTCCTGCCTCCAGGACACGGTGCTTTCTCTGCACACGGCGGGTGGTCTGGGAATGTTTTGGGGGTTCCGCTGGGAATCTAGGAAGAGTGAATTCCCATCCAGGGGTCTTCAAGACTTGACCACCACAGTTCGTGGTGCCTGATGTCACCCTGATGGTGAATTCCACAGGGTCACAGCCAAGATGCTGCAGAGAGACTGCTGGCGGGGCTGAAGCACAGGCGGGGTCAGTGTGGCTGACAGGGAGGTTGGCAGGAACTCGAGTCCTGGGTGTGAGGAGAATCTTGCAAAGCCCGACTCCTGGTTTCCGCCCCCTCGGTAAAGACTGAACTGGGAATGGGGAGTCCTCTGTTACAGTCACTGTTACTGCCTGGCCACCAAGACGAGCTTCCCCACAGCCCTGAGCGCTGGTGTGGGGGGCGGGGGGCGGCGAGAGGAGTTCAGTGAGGACAGGAGGCCGCAGCAGCTCGTGCTCCTGCCCGGCAGCCTCACGGCCTGCAGAGTGCCGGCACACTCCAGGCAAGGGCAAGGGGCCCCACCCTGGATGCCACAGGCCCTGCAGGAGGTCTCAGATGTTCATTTATTTCAGAAACTTTCAGGCACTAAATATGGACTAGCTGGCAAAGGACGTGAGTTAGACATGAGCACTCAGCTCCAGCCCCCACTGCTGAGGGATGACTCAATGTGAAATCTTGGCGCCTGCAGCTGTGTGATTGTCCCCGGGCCCCGTCTACCCCCGACACCACTGTTGGCCCTTGGCGGACATGGGGGAGCGGGTCAGGGATTGGAGTGGAGGCTGGGGAGGAGGAGTGTGTACACTGTCAAGGAAAGTTAAGACTCCTCTCTTTCTTCCACTGCAGGTTTTTGCAGCTCGAGGGTCCTTTTATTTTTTGAGACAGGGTCTCACTCTGTTGCCCAGGCTAAGGGTGCAGTGGTGTCATCACAGCTCACTGCAACCTCAACTGCTGGGCTAAAACAATCCGGCTGCCTCAGCCTCCTGAGTGGCTGGGACTATAGGCGCGTGCCACCATGCCCGGCTAATTTTTCTATTTTTTGTAGGGATGGGGTCTTGCTCTTGCTCAGGCTGGTCTCGAACTCCGGACCCCAAGTGATCCCCCTGCTTTGGCCTCCCAAAGTGCTAGGATTACAGGTGTGAGCCATTGCACCCAGCTCAAAGGTTCTTTTAAAGGTAAAAAAACAAACCCACTAGAAACTTAAAAACAAGCCAGTAGGGAAGTCCCTCAATATAAAAATGGCCCGAGAATTTGTTTGGAAAGGAAGTAACATTTTTTCTTTGCAGCAATGATTCTGCTCACAAAAACCTGTAAACCCTGACTTGCCATTACTTTTCAGTGATTTCATAGAAAGTACAAATTTCTAGTTATCTGCAGCAAGAGTTTGGCAGCGTCCCCTTGGCATTGGTGTGGCTCCCCCCACCGTGCTGTGATCCTGCCACTGATCTGTGAAACGTTCCTAAGGTCACCTTTGATTCCGATGGACTTTGTAAATAGTCCCTTCCTACCTTGGGGCAAGCACTGTTACCAGGTAACGTCACAGTTACACAGTATTGGAGATGAGCTATAATGGACAAGTAACTCTGATACAAGGCAGATGGCGATATCCTGCCTTGTGTCAAGGTTGAAGCAGGTCAGCCTTTCTGAAGAAGTCCGTGTACAAGAGCAGACTGAAAACCAGGATTAATACCTTCAGTGGTTCCAAGCAATGAAGAGGTTACAACCACCTCAAAACCCCGTCCCCATCCTCCCTGCAACTCAAAATAAAAACAATGCTGCACTGCAAAATAAGTGTAAGACAGACGGCTTTCATGACTACTATGATGAGTTATCTTGAAATTTCAAACTCTTCTCAGTTTTAGGTGTCTGGTGAGTATTTCCTTCTCGTGTGTTCTGGCTTTGCTGACAAGGTGGGTAGGGGAAAGCCTGCCAGGGCTTTAAATGCTGATCTCGAGATTTTGATTTTGCACTGTGATGATAAGGCGCCACTGAGTTTCTGACGCGTGGGGATGGCGTGAGCAAATCAGTGCTTTAGGAAAACTGAGTGACAATTTGCAGTACAGTTTGGAGGGTGAAACAGAATCGGGAAAAGACCACTTGATGGCTCTTGCGGAGTTATGTGTGCGTTACTGGTGCCTGGACATGAGGCTGGTGACAGGAAGGACGCGGAACAGCTTGAAAGTATAAACATGTGACAGGATTTGATGGCTGTCTGGGCATGGAGTCATTCCACGTTGGACACAGAGCAAGGAGTGCGAGGAGGCCTCAGAAGGTTTCAGTCCTGGTGGCTGGCTGTATGTCAGGAAGGAGAGTTTGACTGGGAAGTCGATGTTTGGGTTTTGAACAGGTTAACATGAGGATGATATCAGCACGTCCAGGCGAAAGCGGCGGGAGCTTTCAGGGCTGGGGACGTAGATTCTGACGGGAGGTGTCGGTCGAAGCTGGTACTGACGGCCTCCTTGGAAGGAGAGTAGAGAAAGAACAGAACGTGCAGAACCGAGCCTCAATACTGGCCCATAATTTGTGGGAGGGGCCAGAGAGAAGGTGACAGGGACTTGGAACATCACTGCATCACGGTGACCACGAGTTCAGATTTTCAAGCTGCACTTGGGTCCTGTGGGATGGTGTGAACCAGAGGGAGTCAGACCAGGGAAGCCAACTTTGGGTTTGTGTGTTGGGGGCAAAAATATCTATAGTAGGAAATCAGGGAAGGGCCTCGCGGAAATCAGACCAAAGTTTGGATTTGATTTTGAATTCGGGGCCAGGACTGGGTGGTCCCCCTTTCTCTTTACTGAACACCTACAGGGTTGAGGCACTGGCTATGAGTATAGAGTCTGCAAGCACAAACTCACTTCCTAATGTGTCTACGTTTATATCTGTGGCACTAAGTGTTCCAGTCAGCCCTCTGATGAGACCGCGTATTCTGTCTTTTTTACATCTGGTGGGCGGGGACAACAGGACAGCAAAACCAGTATAATACTTAACCTCTAGCTAAGAAAGTAAAGAGGATGCAGTTTTAAGTTACCTTTGTTCCATTTGAGCAAGCATAGAACGTAAATTAGGACCTTCAAGATAGTCTTGTGTTCTTTATAAAGTCCGTTTTAATAAGACAATAATTTAGTTCATGAACTTCCTTGATGAACAAGAACCTCTTACTGTGAACAAGACAAGGGCCTTTGTGTCCTCTCCTCTGTTATGGCACATAGTTTATCAGTTGTTTGTAAAGGTCTCATGGTATCAACTTCCAGACGCTGAGTTTCTTGGTGGAGGAGACCCTATCTTTGTGACCTAGCTAGCCCTTTGCATCTAATAACTGTTTCCTGGATCAGTGTGATCAGCCTGTTATCCGAATTAGTTTATCTTCACCACTTTTGCCATTTCTCCATTCTTCTATCCTTATGAATCTAGATATTCAAGAGCAGGTGAGCATAACAGTCTGGTTTTAGCTGTTGTTATGCTGATGCTGGTTAAGACTTGTGAGCCAGAGAATAAAATCTGCTTTAACTGTAAGTTCCCAGTTTTCCATCAATGGTTAATACATTATTTAGCAAGTACAGTCGTGAGCCATGAAGTATTTTTATTCCACAACATCTATAATGCAATGGGAAACTCTGTACCATGTGGCATAGTGAAGGGGATTTGAAATCAGAAGGCCTCCACTCCAGTTTTTTAAATAAATAAATATTTATTTATTTATTTAGAGACAGGGTCTCACTCTGTTGCCCAGGCTAGAGTGCCGTGGCGTCAGCCTAGCTCACAGCAACCTCAAACTCCTGGGCTCAAGCAATCCTCCTGCCTCAGCTGCCCGAGTAGCTGGGACTACAGGCATGCGCCACCATGCCCTGCTAATTTTTTCTATATATATTTTTAGCTGTCTAAATCATTTCTTTCTATTTTTCAGTAGAGACGGGGTCTTGCTCTTGCTCAGGCTGGGCTCGAACTCCTGACCTCGAGAGATCCTCCGGCCTTGGCCTCCCAGAATGCTAGGATTACAGGTGTGAGCCACCGCGCCCGGCCTACACTCCAGTTTTGAGGCCATTTACTAGCTTTGAGTTCCTGGGACAGCTAATAACATTTTAAAGCCTGATTGTCCTCATCTGTAAAATGGAGATGCACATGCTCACCTCATCCCAAGCGGCAATAAGTTAAAAGCGAAAGCAAATCAAAGGAACTTTTAAACTGTAAGCAACATTAAAGTGGATAGTTTCTATTTGCTTTGGAGTTAAGAGCTGCTGTCCTTTTTTACATAAACATGCAGACCCTGAAGTATGTGTACGTGGGTTGGGCTAGGAATCCCAGCAGCTGAATGTAACTGTAAACTAGGGGTGCTGTGAACTACACATGCCAGAACGCCACTGCCTCTAACACTAAGGGAAGGAAGTCACCAATTCAGCCACCTAAAACAACAGATTGGGGTCAAGAATAAAATAACTGGTAGCCTAGGTAGCATAGAGGCTTTGCTTAACAAGGTTAAAAAAAAATCTTAGTGGGTAGTGGACTTAAAAACATTATTTGTTCATTTGCTTTTTTCCTTTTCAATAGAAAGTAATCACTTCTCCCTATTTTTTTCTGACATAAACATAAGCTACTGTGGCTGGAGGTAACTTTAGTTATGAATACAGTAACATTAAACACATGCACAAACTAATTTTTGTTGTTCAAGCATCTGGCCTTAGAATACTGACGTGCTAGAAGGCCTGCATGCCCAGAGAGGCAAAAAACAGGTGATTGAAACTAGATTCTAGATCTACTTATTTAAAGAACAACTTTGACATTCCAACCTGTGCACCTCCACCAACCCCCATCAAATTAGGCGAAATTGGCTGGGTGAGATGGTTCATACCTGTAATCCTAGCACTCTGGGAGGCCAAGATGGGAGGATCTCAAGAGCAGCCTGAGCAACAGAGAAAGATCCCGTCTCTACAGAAAATAGTAAAATTAGCTGGGCGTGGTGGTGCGAGCCTGTAGTCCCAGTCACTCAGGAGGCTGAAGCAGCAGGACTGCTTGAGGCCAGCAGTTGGGGTTGCAGTGAGCTATAATTGTGCCACTGCACTCTAGCCTGGGCAACAGAGTGACAACGTATCTCAGAAAAAAAAACTAAAACAGGCAAAATGATTAGTGTCTCATTTGTTTCTTTTTAAAAGCAAAACTGCCATTTAAGATGACACAGATCTATTTCTTGAGCAGCTGTACAATTCTGAGGGATGACAGACTTTCAAACTCATTTTATGGACGTTTTTCCAATTCCTGATTCCTAGGTCAGAGCATTAGTTACATTTCCTGTGCTGGACTTCATTCTTTATAACCTGTCTACGCAGAGCAAAAATAAAGGTGTCTGTTCCTATTCACTACAGAATATTTTCCTTTGCCTTAGTTAAGAACTATCAATTAGTCAGTCAGGTAACACGTTCTGAAATTGTGTGCAGGCTCTAGGGTTTGTGTATACTTCTCTAATATTGCCTGAACCTTAGGGGTAAATATTTTTATTTTTGAAAACGAAAGTACTAGAAAATATTATGGAAATGTAGCTCTGTTCTGAAGCTACAGAACCTGTCAAAGTAGAGAGCCACATTTAAACCTAATAACTGCAGCTATTTCTTCAGGTATACAATTATACTTGAAGTTTTTGTTATCAGATCTCTTTTTTCTTATTGCTGTGGTCTAAATAAGCAGAATCAGCAAAATCAAAGTGAAACTTACAGAGTAACAGTCAAGAACTGGTTTCCCGTGGCTAGCGATGACCAGTGAGCTCACTAGCCATTCAAGTGCAAAGACAAAGAGCAGTAATTCTGGCACAATTTAATTATCAATTTACCAAAAGATAGTAAATTAATATGGACAAGATTAAGATGAGCACAGACATTTATACATCATGCTGTGTAGGCTGTCCAACCTAAGCACAGAAGGTTACAGACTTTTAAACATTGCCTAAGTTAGTATTGAAACAATGTCTAATATTATTAAAAGCTGCCTCTTGAGAATATTCAAATTGTTACAATTTAAATGTAGGTTAAGGGACAGAAAAACTACATGATGAGTTCTCCCAAGTTCAAATGGTTTTACCAAAAAATGCATTTTATTCAAGAAACAGAAAAGGAGTCATTTGGTGCCATGCTTTTATTCAAATGAAAGGGGAAAAACTACACTGTACCAGGAAATAGTAAATACGACAGTATTTTACGGCACAGCATCTTCAGAAAACCTGTAAGCAATGCTCTGGAGTGGACAGGCAAGCACACCGTACACTGTACATTGCTTAACAGTGTCCCTGAAACCGTAATTAAATGCTGAATTTGACTTTAAACAGCCAAATAAAAACTTTAACCATCATTCTAATACAAAATTGAAAAACTGAGGAGAATTAAAAGCTTTCCAATGCTGTGTCAAATAGCAGAATCTGACAGGCTGCACTGGCAATCCTGACCAGTATTTGGCAAATTTAATTGGATAATTATCATAATAATTTGACCTCTGATGATGAAAGCACCAGTGTGTTTCAGTAAGGTTGATGAAAATCCCCAGACTTTACGAAATGGCATATTTTTCATTTGTATAATTTTAAAAACATAATTAAAAAAAAAAAGCTGCACCATAATAAAAAATCTGCAGACTTAAAGAAATATATCCATATTCCTTCTGCATTAATAAAGTAAAATCTTATACTGAGAGCAGTGAAGTTGGCAGCAGTATGCACATTCTACCTTTAGACGTCACGGACATTCATTCAATTCAGCTGCTGGACATGCGCAAATTTAAGAATAAAGGATGGTCCTGTTTAGTTTCAAATAGTTCCTCCATTCTCTTGCATCCAATTTTTCTTTATTTGATAGCCAAGTAATATAACAAAGATTGCTTTGATAAGGGAAATTTAACTGAAATGAACAAATTTAGTAATGTAAAATGCTTATTAAATTCTCCTTTTGACACGTTTTGATTACATTCACTTATATTTTCAAAACTAGTTTTAATCTAAACATGTATTTGACAATCATTTCCTAATTGTGATAGAAATTGTTGTCTGAAAGGTAAAATGTGCATTTCCCCATTTTTAATATTCATATATTATATACACAGTATGTATACACTTAAAATATAAGAGTTACATATCCTGGTCTCTTACATGCAAACAGTAGATCACAAATAGTTTTGAGCTACACATGTATCTTGCACAGGTATTGGAAAAAAATCTGTGAAATTTTTTTTACAGTTTTAACAAATATACATAAATATAAGAACATAAATTACAGTAAAATATTGACAGCATTTCAGAAAATGTTGATAACCCAGATGCACTGATGCCTAAAGGCCTTATAATAATAGAAAAGTACAGCTCAGGGACATCTCATTCCTATTTTTTTTTTTTTTTAAATAAGTAATTACATCATATGAGACATTAGTTCTCTCTCTAAACAACTCAATAGGAGAAATGTATATATTTTCATCTCTACTTCCCATGAAAGAAAACGAACTACGCATCTCATTTATGATACAATGCTCTCTCTCCCCCCTGGCTTACACAGTTGTCACAACACCGAAACATAACAGGGTCACATAATCATTCAAGTCTTTTCCTGAGAATGAAGTTTTTCCCCAACTAACCCTCTGGTATACACTGTTAAAGAACAAAGATTATGTGGAGGACATTTCAAGTGTGTACTCAATCTAAACTTTTCCACTTGAAAAGGATTGAAAAGAAGAAAAACCCAATATAAGTAAAATAATGTGAGGCTATTTTAAAATTAAAATGTAGCCCTTTGTACATGTTTAAAAATTCTAAATATAATTTTATATCAGTTATAAATATAACATAAAGACCTCTTGAGAACTTGCTCCAGGAAGTCTTACATCTTCAGCCTGAAAGACTACTCTCAAAGTGTCATTCACTTCTGCCAGCTTATAAAGTGACTTACTTTAACGAGATAGAAAGCCTGTTTTGTTAAAAGAACAATCTAAAGTATTCTGAGTTGGCCAGAAGTGGTGTAAAAACAGCACTGATTTAATCAGCGACTTCTTATATTCTTGGTTAAGCTCATGTGGTTTAAAGCGAACCTACTAGCAGCTCTTTGCAATACCTCTTCTTATTTAATAGAGAAATGTTAATACTTGAGTGAATAATAAATACAGAATTGTAAATGCTTGGCAGAATAATTTTTGCAAATGCTCTACCACCATTAAAATGAGGGTTACTGTAAAACTAAACACTAGTGTTTCTCTTAACATCTTAAGAAAGGTGCAAGTTACTTCTGAAGGTGTATATCCTACTTTCATGATCTTCACATGAAACAAAATACAAAGGTATCTTAGAATAAACCCCCAGGAGAGAAAAATAGCAAAATAAACCATCTAAAGACAAGCATGTACATTAAAAGGTTAAAAAAAAAAAAAAGCAACAAACACACAATTTGTAATCTCAGCCATATTTCAACCTTAAGTCCAACTAGTATCCACGAAAATTCAGTGCTTCAATGTATCTAAGATCAAGCAGGTCAACCCAATAACACATACAAATCTCCCCTTTGTGGATCAAAATATTTACTTAATCACTTGGACTTACCACCTAAGCGAGAATCTTCTGCATTCCAAAATACTGTGGTTTACATTCCAGTTGTTCATGACAACAGAGCTTAATGTCCAGTTTTAATTAATAAAAGTCTTGTTGGCAATTAGAAAGATTTTCTATAGGCAGGAAAGATGAAGTGCAAATTTACCACGAATGTTCTGAAGCAAATATTTCCCAAGTCCTATGCCTTAGTGGGTAAAAGTTTTTTAGGTGTTACTGGTCTTTTGGTCTGCCACAAATGGCTGTGAATGGTGATTGCATCAACACTGGCAGATAAAGTTTTAGCAGGTATGTGGCTAAACTGTTTCCTGTCAGAATTGTACTTGTAAAGTCCTTCAATCATTTTTTTAGTGATAGATTTAGGGCCTATCCCAGTCAGTTTATTGATTTCTTCAGTTTCTGGGCAATAAGTATACAAAGACCTGAACTGGCAGCCTGAATCCCGGAACAAGATTAAGAAGTTGTTGGCATCTGACTTCTCCATTTCCTTCAGAATAAAAAATAAAAACAAAACAAACAACAATAAAAACCTTTAAACATTTTGCTGAATAAAGTTTATATAATTGTGTTACATTTCTTGGTCACATTTTGTGACATTATTTTAATGACAAATTTTAAAGTCTATTCCTAATAAATCTGCAGTCCTCTAGAACCCAATTTGAAAACAGACTAAATCTAATAATTAAAACACCTAGTTACAGATCTTTTTATATACTATTGAAATTCTAGGAGGCCTATGAAAGTATGTTCTCTTGAATTGATCGGGAAGACCCCCATAGTTTTAAAATGTTGTCAAATTTAATTTTCATGCCAACATGCTTACCTCCAGTATTTTTTTCTTCTGACCTTCATTTACTTTTCCAGCCAAACAGCAATGAGCTAAAGCATTTTGTATTATATGTTTATTGGATTTTGCACTGGGTTCTTTGTAGAGCTTTGGTCCTGTGGTAAGGATTTAACAATAAAAACATCACTCCTAAGTCAGAAATACTATTTTTAAATGATGGAATTGTTCCCACACTGATGAAACACTGTAATAAAAGACCAAATTCTGTACTCAAGAGCCTCTTAACTGGCTGTTCTCCAATCAAAACATTATTTTATCCACACAGATACACCTGGAGGATGTTCCTATGGCGATCTGAGGCTGCTCCCTGAGAGCACTGCTGGAAATAAAATATTGCTATAATTGTTACACTGTTTAGCCTTTTTTAAGTATGGTAAGGTTACTAGTGAGCTTGAAGTAGAAAGGGTGCATGAGTAATTTAAACATTTAAAAAGGCAAGAAAAAGCTTTAACTTTTCTCAGATTGCTCAACTGATCTAACCTAGAGAAGCAGAGAGAATAACATGGAAATATTACCCAATCCCAGGCTTTAAAGACTGTCGGACTGGCTGTAAGAGGCTGTATTTAAAGACACAGAGTGAGGTCTCCACCAAGTTCTGAACTCTTCAGGCCTCTATAGGGCTTCCATTTCCATGTATCACAGGTGGATGGAGACAAACTCTTTTCCCTCTGCTCTTCCTCACGTATCTTCCTCTCTTGCGCCCTTCCATTTTAACACTCAACATGCTACTCCCATTTCCTCTCCTGCTTCATTTCTTTAGAAGTGTCCTTAACCTACAGTCTGTTCTTCAATTTGTCTAAATTTCAAGCATGCCTACCAGAGTAGCTGGGACTACAGATGTGTGCCACTATGCCTGGCTAATTTTTTCTATTTCTGGTAAAGACAGGGTTTCACTCTTGCTCAGGCTGGTCTCAAACTTCTGGCCTCAACAATTCTCCCACCTCAGCCTCCCAGAGGGCTAGGATTGCAGGTGTGAGCCACCATGCCCAGCCTTTAGAGCCTCTTGATACTTATTAAAAGGTGCACAATTCTAGATAACCTGAATTCCGAGGGAGAGGACTCTGGATTCTAGCCTTTGTTTGGTACTGAGGACCTATAGATTGCTGAAAGAACTTCTCTAAAACTTCTTCAGACCCAAATTATACCAAGAAACAGTCAACATTTTTAAGACAGAAGTAGACGAATTAGATGTAAGTGGCATCACTAATTGTGTTTAGAAACCAATTTCAGGCCGGGCGCGGTGGCTCACGCCTGTAATCCTAGCACTCTGGGAGGCCGAGGTGGGCGGATCGTTTGAGCTCAGGAGTTCGAGACCAGCCTGAGCAAGAGCGAGACCCTACCTCTACTAAAAATAGAAAGAAATTATATGGACAGCTAAAAAAATATATATAGAAAAAATTAGCCGGGCATGGTGGCACATGCCTGTAGTCCCAGCTACTCGGGAGGCTGAGACAGGAGGATTGCTTGAGCTCAGGAGTTTGAGGTTGCTGTGAGCTAGGCTGACGCCACGGCACTCACTCTAGCCTGGGCAACAGAGTGAGACTCTGTCTCAAAAAAAAAAAAAAAAAAAAAAAACCAATTTCAATTCGTCTGGGACAAGTCACTACTTCCCTAAAGGGAGCCGTATCACTGAAACTGAGCTACCTGAAAGTGACCGCCTGTATTCACTATTTTCTATCAGTCTCCTGTGTTTAGACCAAAAGGTGAGCCAATAAAACTTTCTTTAGTGTACATCTATAGCCTACATCATGTATGCTAAATTTAAAGGTTTCCCTAAAAATGTGCGGACACTAACCTGTGTATTCTGTCCCAGAAGCCACTGAAGAAGTTGTGGACGCATTTTCCCAGTCCTTTTCTCCGTTTCGACTGCCACAGCGACTTGGAGATAAGAAGCCTTCTACAGACTCTGACCTTGAACGGTAAATAAAATACTTTTTATGTCTCAAACAGAGAAAGAACAGGGGCCAGAAAATATATGTGAGAGTATCAACCAAAATCAACCCAGAGGCTTAAAAACAGTAAGATGATGACAGCGCTGTTTGTCTTGTTCACAGCTGACACATCCAAGTTCCTAGAACACCGCAGGCACTCTATACATATTTGATGAAAGAATGTTTTCCCATGTGAAAATCGGCAATTAACACAAAAGGATGATAACACAAAGATTAAAACTCTAAGATGACTGTCAGTGGAAATATTATTTTCTGATATGGGTATTTCACTACCTTATAATTCATCATATTCAGTACCTTATATTTTATTATAAAGTAGTGAAATATTGACATTTAGCTTCTAATCTATATCCTATAAATAGACAGGAAAGATCTCTTTTGTATAGATATATTATTATATGTTATCCTAAGTTTAGAAGCCACCTACTTTGGAATTATTATAATGGGAATAAACTCTTTATATTCAGTGGGAAATAAACTAGAGAGGCTGGCACTATATAGATTACGTACTTGCTGTTTCTACTGACCATGATTTAATCATAATCATGCTAGCAATTACTGGCATAGAATTACTGTTAATGTTTCATAGCTTATAAAAAATATAAATGTCAATAATTCTACATTCTAAAACATAAAAAAACACTGAAAGATGAATAGACCTCTTTATATAATTTAGAGCTTATAAAAAATTTATAATTATGATTCAGTCATTATATAAAATGAAAACACTAAAGAATTTTACTTAGAATTTTGTATAATCACAGGTACCATATTCTTTTCTATAAAAAATATTCATATGTTATGGATTTACCTTGGTGTCCTCTTGCCTGAATGCACACTCTCGGTATCACCTGTATTTAGCGATGCCAAAGAAAGGCTAGAGACTGAAAAAACACGACAAATTCGTGATCCTGAATAAAAACAAAATTAGAAATTTAAAAGGAGCAACTAGCAAAGAGTCTGTTCATTAGATAACACCAGCATATGAAAATTAAGCGTCTGTAGTTTCTTTTCCTTTCTTCTTTACTCTTAATCTAAACACATAATATGCTTGCATGCATATATATACAATTTATTTAAAATTAGCCAGGACTCACTTTTAGGAAACAATGATAAAACTAACTTGCTCTTCTAAAAGCAAAGTGTTAATATGAGATATACTGTGATCCTAAAGAAAAAAAATCAGCAAAAGAATAAAATATGTTTAGGACGATCTCACTCCTAGGTGGATGCTAATTTCATCCAATACCGTATATTAAATAGTTTCACTGATTAGAAGAGACAGTTCTCTTTCAACAGTCAAGGTTATGTTATTTTTCCTCAGGTTTAGAATAACTATGGGAATTCTCTAAAATTTTCCATGGCATTTGGTTTTAATAAAGATTTTTTAAAAATAGTATGCTTATATAGAAATTGGTTTTTTAAAATCAAATTAAAATTGATTTGACCTTTCACAATGAAATATGTAATAATCAAGAGATGCCAATGTTTTAAGGATTAGAAATCAGATTATTTGAAATAAGTTATATTAAAAACCATACTGCTAAAATAAAAGCAACAATTAGGATGGGGTAAAATTCAGTCTTTTAATCAAAAGCAGGTACTGTCCCAGGAAATGAGGGTATAACAGTGACCAAAAGAGTTCCAAGTCCATGCCCTCTCTAAGGGGAAGACAGAATATGCACAAACGTATACTATCAGGTGGGAACTGTTAGGAAGAAAAAAATGGCGTGAGGGATAAAAGACGATTAGGGAAGAGTGCCCCATAGGTAGGGTGGTCAGACAAGGACTTTTCTGAAGAAGTGATTTAAATCAGTGAAAGATGTCATGATCACTCAGCACAAGTAATTTTGGAGATACTACATAAATAGTTATTTTTGTAAGTCTAGAAAAACCAAATATTTTTATTAAATATAAGTGAAATATTTTAGAGCTCATCTCTATTTAATATATATCCTCTTTTTCCAGATGTGGAAAGCAGTGTGCACAAATAGTGCTCAGATAACATAGCTTTGTGGTGACTTGCAATTATTAACAGAACCTGGTTTCCCAGTCCCCACACCAATGCTGTCTTCACAATACCAGGTTCTTCTCTATCACTTTTTGCATTGGAAACCTTTTGAAGGGGGGGAAAGCTGTACAGTTTTGGCCTGAGAGGATGTATGGAATAGGGAAGAGACAATTTCATTCCTTTACAGAGCAATGAAGAGTAATTATGTATGTTTTCTTAGTGCCAGTCAGTAGAGCAAGTAGATGTCCCCTTGAGTTGATGCCTCGTCACTAGCACCATGGACCCCTGAAATGTTGAGGCCTTGAAATTTTCCCTTGATTGACTATATCCTTACAGAATAGGTGACTCTGCAACTCAAGCCGTTCCTCTTTGCTTTTGGGAGACATGTGGCTATTGATTTTCAAAAAGGCGGGGTGGGGTGGGGTGGGGTGGGGTGGGGGATCGTGGAACCCCCAGCAAGGTCAGTCAGTCAACCAGAGGCTCATCCGGTTCATATTTGTCAACTGCACCTGCTTTAACTTCAGGTTTCAACGTATGTGGGGCACACAAATCTATGACAATTGATAGAATAAATCGTTCTCTTTTTCAGTTTACTTATATTTCTTTGAATGCCATCAATATCAATGCATTAATAAAAAAATAAAGCATATGCATGTTGAATTTAAAAAAAGATTTTCTCAAGTGCAGAAGTTATAAATTTGGATTTTTGACCATTTCTATCTCAAAGGAGGGACTTCTGAACTCTCTGATCTTATATTCCTTATGCCAATTTGTTTGTTGTACATTTCATGCAGGTAACATTTATCCTTAAATTTACAAATATGTAAAGGATAGTTAATAATTCAGGGAGATTATATCTGAGGGCAGAGTTTCCTAATAGGTTAGTATTTAAACTGGATTTTTAGCATTCACATTTGTTCTTTTGAATATATGCATGCACACATAATACACTTAATGTATTAAAAACTTCATTTGCTCATTTTGGTTTTCCAAATAAGGAACATGCATAATCTCAAACTGTGTATCCAATTTTGCATATCAAAGCACAATCAAGGTGGTGTGACAAACCAGGCTGGTGTTTTTTTATGAACAGACTCCTCATAATAAGGTGTGTTACCTGGAGGACCCTTTATGGGTGTTTTGGGGGATTCAATATGATCTCTGTGAATAGATTTTGGTCGCGGTTTTTTTTGTTTTGCTGCTTGAGGACGAGGTTTAATTACTGTATCCATATCTTCCATTAGTTTCAATTGTTTTCGCCTCATATATTCTTGCCTAATAAATTCTCTGCGTGCTCTCTCATCTTCCTTCTTCTGACGTTCTTCCTCAGTTTTTCGCCTAAGAAATCAAATGGTTAAATGTCTTATTCTGCATGCCAAAGACAAATGACACTGGAGAGAATTATGAATTTGATGTGATAAGGGAGAATTATCGTATTTTGGCAGGTTGGGGTAAAAATGATTCATTTAAAATGTACTTGAGATTATTTAGGTCATATGTATATCTCCCAGTAAAGTTGCTTTAAATTAATGCTTTTTAAACATTTAAATTAATGTTTCTGGAGAACTTCACAGTAACATGCCTCAAACTTAGGATAAAAATAGAAAAATCAGGTGATACATTGGGAAAATAAATTGACTTCTAAAAAGCACCAAAAATCAGCATTGACCCAGTTGTCTTTATGTACTACAAACATCTCTGGAAAAAATCCATTAATAAAAATAAATGAGAAACTGCCTCTTTGAGTACATACTTACCACATTTGTCTAAATATGCCCATGCATCATCAACGTTCAGATTTAGAACTGGCACAATTTCCTTTACCTTGTTTCCTCTTTCTTATGCTCCATTTCTGCTTCTAGCTGTTGTTTCCGAAGCTGAGTTTCTTTTTCCCTTCTTAGTCGCTTCTCCAACAAAGCTGCCCGTTTCATTGCCATATCATTTTCTGCTTTTTGATCATCCTAAGAATTTCATTGAAAAAGATTAAATATTTTAAGTACCAATATTCTCATTTTTAATTGTTGTAGTCACATTTTGTGGTTACACTTATAACTGAAAATTTGAAATCTGTATTAAAACCCTATGGAATATGGACATATTCCAGAAATTATGAAGGGAGAACTGAAGTCCTAACACTTCTATTAAGTAACAAAGGACACTTATTTAAGTATACTCTTTCAAAACCTAAGAACTTTGCAAAGAACCATAAAAAGAAAAAAAGATTTTTTTTTTTGATCCTAATGAACAACAAAGTGGGGAGTTTCTAATTTTTAAAATTGCATTTATGTTTAAAACATATGCTCAGTTAAAAAACAAAAAAACCAAAAACAACCAAACACAGGTTAAAAGGTCCCCCAAATTAGCCACCCAATGTCGTATCACATAAATGAAACTACTGCTGCAGGATTTTTTTAAAGTTGAGGTAGTGACAGTTTGCTCGATAGGTTCTGAACTACACTGAAAGAATTTCCTTTGAAGAGAATATGGGCATAATTATGTTCCTCTTCTAAAGTTCTTTAAATCTGAGAGCTACTTCATTATCTGTAGGCCTCCTGGGCCTGCCCCAATTTCTACCCCAACTCTAAAGGACAGCTCTTGTTCTCAGAGGGCTTCCAAAATGCTTCAGAATTCTGTAAAGTTATAAGCTGTAGACGTGGTTCATTGTCTTAATGACTCCTCGTCAATAAAAATTTCTTTGGTGTCTAATACATTCACAACATGGTGCCAGACATTACAAATATTAAAATATATGGTGCCTTAGGTCAAGGAACTTAAAAATCACAATAGGAAGAGGTACCAATAAGGTGCTTTGTACATAGAGATTTAACTCTGAGTAGAAAGAGTCAGAAGATAGCACTCAGACAATCCGTTCAAACATTCCTATGTGTGTATCTAACAAACTGCATACATTTTGAAGTTTTCCAGGCACTTTACTATGCTCTGGGATAAAAAGATGCAGTATCTCTTGGAGGTCACAGTCTAAGAGACAAAGCAAATTGTAACAAAATACATGAAAACTTTGGGTTACAGGTACTACAATGTGAGTATGTTTAGGATACAACAGAACACACAAAGGAGGCGATATTTAACCTCTACTTAAGGAATTATAAAAGGCTTGAAAGCATGAAGAATAGTCCAAAATAACAGTTATGGGGAAGAAGCTGGACAAATAGGTTTACATTAGTCTGTGAAAGTCCCTGAATGTTATGCTAAGAGGTTTGAACTGTATTCAACAGGCAATTCTATGATTTTTGATTAGAAACAGACTCAACTGGAACTTTGCTCTTGGATGAATAACCTCTAGGAGCGGTATGAAGAATGGGATGCCATGATTAGAAGCAGGGAGACTAGGTAAGAAGCTATAAAGGCAGTCCAAGGGAAGAGCATCGGGGGTGGTGAAGATGTGGAAATGAACGGGTAGAAGGTCTGGAATGGAAAGGAGGGTACAGATGTACTACCTGTTTTACACTACAGGGTTTTTCCTCTGTTTTCTGTTCTCTGCAAGGAACAGAGGTAGCAAAGGTCTCTAAAACTAGACAGTAAACTATATTAGTGCTTACAGTAGCATTCTTTTAAAAAATGGTAGTTATATGATTAAGAGACAAAACGACTCACCTCCAAATTTTTAAACATCTCGAAGGGCCTAAAGGACAATCATCCTGAGATCAACTTTAAAATAAGTTATAAATTTCCAACATTATGTGCTTGTCAGAGAGTACAATAAAAAGATTATTTTATTTTTCCAACATTAAATGATCAAAAGTAAAACTAGCAATTGTAATCATTGTAGTATTCTTGGGTTCTTATTCCACTACTGCTGTTTGCCTCAATTTAAAATCTTAAATTATAAATTATTGCTGTTGGGTGTTGTCTTTTCTATCTAAATTCCAAATTGTAGGGCTACACAGGATCAGAGATTATTGCTTTAGTCCCTTAATTTAAAAAAAAAAAAAGTATGAACAACACATTTCCAATTATAAAAAAATTCTTCTCTATGTTAATTTGGAAAATATAGAAAACCATAAAGCTGAACAAAATGGATGATAATCTAGTAGAGAACTTTTAAAATGTTATTAGGCTTTTCTAGTTTTTCTAATATCTATGATAAATTCTAAGATCTTTACCATCAAGAGTTGATACTGTTTAACATTTATGTTGGCTGGCTACAGAATTGTTCAAATACGTTGTATCCAATACCAATACTGAGATTAAAGGTCATGTGCTAGACTTTTAGCCCATGTTTTTAAAGGAGCTATTTCAATGACAACTGTTCAAACTATATATGCTTTTTAAAATATTTTACCTTATCAGAGCCTATCTGGCCAGTTTTTAAAAATTTCTTTAAAAAGAAAGATTTTTAAAAACCTAATGTATACTTACATATGATGCCAAGATATGAGCTTTTTACAAATGGGCAATGGAATCTCTCTTGGAGGAGATCTGAATAGCTTAATTTTTAAAAGGCTTTTGTGAAAGTGAGAAAGAGCAGTAGAGGAGCGGAAACAGGGAGTGTATCTCAACATGAATCCTTTTGTCCCGGTTATGGTACCTTACAGCTCTACGATGGAAGGCCGCTGTGGCAATCAGTGTGCCTGAACGTCACTCTAGCCCAGCAAGGGGGGAGGCGCCACATTACGCTTTATAGGATTAACGGCAGACTTGCAACAAGTAAGTAAGCATGTTCACCAAGAAAACCCTCCAAAACCCCACACTAATGTAATGAAGATGCCCAGAACTATGCAGATTAATATTACCTTAAAAAAGAATCCACAGCATACTTTCTGGTCATCATCAAATTGTTCTTTATCACTTTCTCCATCATATTTTTCAACAGATACATCAGCCTTTTCAGGGGGTTTCAAATCTGAGAGGGAAACTTCAATCAGGTTAACATTTTTAGAAGTGGTAGGTGGGAGAATGGGTTTAGGAGGTGGTTCTGTGGGTTGATTCAGTTGGTCCTCATTTGGTGTCAGGCACACAGTCTCCGTGACAGGCTGTGACAGGACTTCAGAAACTGTTGACTCAAAAGGTTTGATCTCCTTTTCTTCTGGATCACGTCCACTGCGCTGTTCCGAAGTCCCTTTGGATTCCAACTCCTCCTTTTTAACTTCCTCTTTAGGTTTGGATTCCTTTAATTGAGGTTCTCCATCGTCCCCAAAACATACAAATGACCTGGTCTGAATAGGAACTTGACTTGGTGAAAACCTCCTTAATCGAGGAAGACTATCCACAGACCTGGGGGGAGTCAAGGTTCGATTCAAAGGTGTTATTTTTAACTCATTTGGCCTAGGAGTCCTTTGATTTTTAACAGAAAAAGATGCACTTTTCCTGTTAGAGGACTGCGGAGATGGGTGAGTGGGACGAGGAGAGTCGGACAGGAAGGGCGCCATGGCCGATGACAGGCCTGCCTGCCTGGAAGGCTTAAAATCTCTGATCTGTTTCTGTGGAGAGGGTTGTGGAGGTGAAATCACCCAAGACTGTTGCTCTCGCATCTGCATTAACATCTCCTGCTGGAGTGACAAGCGCTGCATTTCTTGTTGCAGAAAATGCAGGGATGAATTTAACTTTTCAATGGATTTTGTATATTCTAAAATCTCTCCTTCATTTAAAGTTTCTTCTGAGGGGCTTGCCAGGTTCCACTGCTTCTCAGGATCCACAGGTGTGGTTGGAGACTTCAGCCACTTGGGCTGAGGACTCTCCATGCTTTCTTTTATGTCTGCCAGAGACTTGCTCCTCTGCCCATCAGTTTTTTGTGACTCCTTTTCCTTTGCTTGATCAGTATACACTTTCTCGTCTTCTGCACCAGCTGCTTCCTCTCGAAGAGGGGAAATCCCATCCCCTTTCTTTTTCACTACAGTAAGGAAGGCCGTCCTTCCCATCTTCTGCCTCTGTTTAGTAAAAGCGGCTTCCATTTTCTTTTTCTGGGCTTCTATAGCACGCCTCTTTTCTTCTAGTTTCATCCTAAGATGCACCATTTCAGAAGCCAATAGCTGGGTAGTGTCCCGTCCTTGGGGAATGCCTGTTTCTTCTGGAATTTGTGCCCAAGCAACCACATGAGGAATATTAAGTTCGGAGCCCTCTGGTGTAGTTTTCTGAGAACTGCTTCCACTACTTTTTCCATCAGTGTGATTCAGTTTCCTGAACTTCTGTTCAGCAAAGCTGGTCATTTTAACTCCAGAATTAGAAGAAGCACTGCTACCTGGTTGAGATTTGGTGCTTACAGTACTCGGACAAGGACTCAAAGCATCCCTGGGGTTGCTGGTTCGTGCATCATAATCCTGAAGAAATTTAGATGCATCATCCATGTCAGAGTCTAAGCTTACAGTATAATCTCTCAAAGAAGAATCTTCATCCATGGTTTCAGGAATATCTTCTGAAGGAACATGGATTCCAGTATCTACTTCAGTATTGTCAGTTATGGGACTCAAGGCACCTTTTGTATCCATTATGTTATCGAGACTAGACTGATTCAGCTTGATGTTTGAATTGAGGATACTCATTTCCTGGCTATGAAGAAAGAAGCCATTAGCAATTTGGTCTGGCTGGGGTGTGGGAGGACATTTTTCAGTGTCGTGAATTATCTGTAATGCCTCTTCAATGCTTGGTGTCTCTATCTGATTGCCAAATTCATCTAGAAGTACTCTATTTTGTAAAGCTCCATTTGGAAGCTTGTAATGAACATTCTCATTAGAATTTAGTTCGTTTGTATTAAGGGGCACGTAAGACTTGATGTCACCGTGAGAATCTATATTAAGTTCTTCTTCAATGCTTTCTGCTTCCTCTTCTCCATTTATTGGCTTGAAGGATAAATTTTTCCTAATGTGTTTAGATACACGATTGTTGTTCAGGGCAAGTCCTTCATTACTAATAGAACGAGTGATTCCTCGGTTTGGAGTAGATCTCTGTACACTATCTTCTTTATCAAAAGAAATATCAAATGAAACACCATGCACTGATGACCTAAGAAAAATTTAAAGAGAAAATCCTTAAAAATTCTGGAAAAAAAAATAATTTTTTATACCACTGAACAGTAATTATTTGAAATTATATTTCCTTTCTTTCCCATTTCTCATAATCATATTGTTCTCAAGGTGAGGTCAGGGCCATCTAGCTACCTTTTAAAGTTAGCCCCTTTTGCCTCTCTGAAAGGGGCAACAGAAGCAGATACAAATTTAGGTACAAATTAAAAGTCTAATTGGTTATCAACAAGAGTGACACACAGAGATAAAAATTAGCATTTCTTGATAATGTGAGTACACTAAAAATAATTTTTTGCTTACCTTTTCTCTTTGGGCCATGTCCCTATGAAGCCATCAACGTAAGACATAGATGAAGACCTTCTAATTCCTCCTTTAAATGCAAAAAAGAACAAGCCACTGAAGTCATGTAAAAAATTTTAACTTACAGCACTTTAACAGATTTCATGTACTTGAGAATTCATTAAGAACAATGAAAATTAAGTAGGTACATGTGGAGAATTAGAGACCATTTTCTTACGAAAAACGAGCCTAAAGAAACAGATCACGCTTTTAGTGTGTAATAACAGCTACTTTGCAGGAAAAGAATGGGTATTTATTTATATTTATTCTCAATTATTTCCCAGGTTACTTACTTAAAATAGCATTTTCCTAGGCTTTTTCAAATATATTACCTGAGGCTGAAGAATGAGCTTGGGGACGTGAGTATCTAGAAGGCAAATGATGGTAAGACTGTGCAAATGTAGCTCCTTCCCCACTGCAATGTAAAATAATTTAAAAATATTATATTTTAGCTGCTTAATAATTATATACAATGACTAAAGTTAGAAACAATACTATCACCTGATTGCACACTCTAAATTTTAAAAATACGGAAATGTAATATATTGTTTAAACCAAAGAATGGCTGTGATTATAGTATATACATCTCTATATATTTTATGTCTTTCAGCCAAACAACTTGAAGTACTTTCATATACATCTCAATGTCCTTGTGAGGTAAGATAATGGCATATTATTTTCATTTTATAAATAGAAAAATAGAGAAATAAAAAAAGTTAAATGAAACTCACCAACTTGAAATATTTCGGTCAAGTCTAAATCTCTAAAAACTGTAACTATGATAAGCCCTTGTAAAGACCCTGACAGTCTCCTTGCTCACAGACCTATGTCTGTATTCTCTCTCTGCACTTTTGTGGCCATCGCCAAAGCAGCAGTGGCTAAAATGAAGTTCGATCCCTTTGCGACTTCTGACTAAAGCAAGAAACACAAAAGGCTTTTCAATGCACCTTCCCACATGCACAAATTATGTCTTCCCCGCTTTCCAAAGAGCTAAGACAGAAGTACAACATTCCACACGCGCCCATCCAAAAGGATGACGAAGTTCAGGCTGTGCAGGGACTCTATAAAGGTCAGCACGTTAGCAAAGTAGTCCAGGTTTACAGGAAGAAATGTGTCATCTACGTTGAATGAGTGAGTGCAGCAGGAAAAGGCTAAGGCAAGCTGTCCATGTGAGCGTTCACCCCAGCAAGGTGGTCATCACTGGGCTCAAACTGGACAAAGATCGCGAAAAGATCCTTCAAGAGAAAGCCAAATCTCGCCAAGTAGGAAAGGAAAAGGGCAAATACAAGGAAGAAACAATTGAGAAGATGCAGGAATAAAGTAATCTTATATACAACTTTCATTAACAACTAGCTAAAATAAAAAAAGGAAAAAAATCAGTTACATCAAGATTAATAGAGTGTTACGTGAACTAACTTGGAAATGGAAAGTCAAACACTGCATGTTCTCATCCGTAAGTGGGAGCTGAATAATGAGTCCACATGGACAGGAAAGTGGAATAGTAGACACTGGAGAATCAGAAGGGTGGGAGTGTGGGGGAGGGGTGTGGGATGAGAAATTACCTAATGGGTACTATATACACTTATTTTTGGGTGAGGGTTACACAAAAAGCCAAGACTTCACCACTATGTGACAATCCGTGAACAAATCTGCACAGGTACCCCCTAAATATATTTAAACAATTTTTTTTTTTTACAAGATTCATATAGTGAGCTGTACCTTCAAGACCTCAATGACTATAAAAACATGAAGCTTTGCTGTTATTTTTTAATTCTACTCTATTCCAATTAATGCAGGGGATTAGATAGTCTATTTCTCAAATTATAATGACATTTGGCCAGAATCAAGCTATCCTCTCTTAATTTTTCTCTTTACAAGTTTTAAGTCTGCCATGTCTCTCCTTGCAGTTAGTTCAAGAAGTTAAGCATCTCCACCCCCAACTGATTGAGAATAAATTGGGAAACAAGATATATTGACTGTAGCTTTTGGCTAAATGTAAACTGAGATGATAAACAATTCAACCAGAGAATTCAAAGGTAAGTATCAATGCAGTATTCTTACTATCTAATGAAAGCTTAATGAGCTTTTCCAAAAGCAACAATACCTGAAGAACCTGTCCGAAGCAAATGCTTGTCTGCCCCTGTGGACCTTTCCCCTCTAACTGCACATCACACTTTCTCTCGGTTTTATTTGTAACCGTTTGTTAGGACCGTCAGAGCACACTCTCCCTGCTCCCCTGGTATGTTTTTCTCTATTACCACCCCTCTAAAATCACTTTTACAATTTCTACTCTCCCTCAGATCTCGGACAGTAAGGTAATCTTGACTACATGCAAGTAACTTATAGTATGTTCACTCTTTTCTTCCCTAAATAGTGGCTGCAGTGTTGTAAATGCCTATTGTCTCACTTTGACATCTGCATAGAGGGTTTTGATCTGGTGTAACTCTTGAATAGCTGGCTGCTAAATGTGTGGAGTAGCTGCTGAAAATGTCTTTTGCTTTGCCTGTCTTTTTACTTTGGTTCCTTCCTCCTCCCCCCATAACAGTATTATTTAGGTACAATAAAATTTGTAGATGTGACTACATTATTCCCAGGAAGAGTAAAAATTTTTGAATGCTTCAAAAGTTCTACAATGTTGGACAACTACAATGGACCATGTGGAGACTTACAGAAATGAAAGGATGACTAGGAGCCCAGAGTAACAGCTGTACACTAGCTCTTCAAGGAAAGGAATTTAGACCTCTATCTGGGTTATAAAAATAGTTCCCTACTAGGAAAAAGGAGACACTCAGATACCTGAGAAAAAAAGAAATGAGTCTTCCAGGGAATCTGAATTAAGACATTTTCCAATGTTAGAAATGTGGAAAACTATACTTTTAGGTTCTTAGAAATAACAGTTATGAAAGTAGAACATAAAGATTTAGTAGTACAAGAGCGACAACCTAGAATATTGAGTGTTTTTGAAGTTTTCAAGGAAGGAAATTCACTATGTAACCAACCTAGGAAAGCACTGAAGAAATAATATGTAGAAAAAAGTTCCCCATGGGAAGAAAATGTACAGAAACTCCTAAATCAGCAATATTTTAACTTAACCTCTTTGTGGTAAATCTCAGGGATAGTTATGGAATAGAAAACTTAATGGAAGTAATAAGAAAATTCATAGTAAACCAGAGGTAAGGGAAGGACATGCTTTCTTAAGTTTTAATTTATAGATATCAGAACGTTCACACAGTAAAAAGCCCTATAAAGGTAGTAAGAGTATTGTCAAGGCTTAGGTTTCACATTCATTAACATGCACTTGACGAGAGAAACTTCTTAAATGTGAGGAGCAGGTGACAGCTTCAGTACAAGCTCGTATTTTTGTATAGGGCAAGAGTTCATACAGAAAGTACTTTGAATTTTTTACTAATAATTTTTAAAATGCATTTTTAATGGACCTGCTTATGTTTATAAAACCTAGAAAATACATCAATTTTTTTTTTTTTTTTTTTGAGACAGAGTCTCACTCTGTAGCCCAGGCTAGAGTGCCGTGGCGTCAGCCTAGCTCACAGCAACCTCAACCTCCTGAGCTCAAGGGATCCTCCTGTCTCAGCCTCCCGAGTAGCTGGGACTACAGGCATGCGCCACCATGTCCGGCTAATTTTTTCTATATATATTTTTAGCTGTCCATATAATTTCTTTCTATTTTTTTAGTAGAGATGGGGTCTCGCTCTTGCTCAGGCTGGTCTCGAACTCCTGAGCTCAAACGATCCGCCCACCTCGGCCTCCCAGAGTGCTAGGATTACAGGCGTGAGCCACCGCGCCCGGCCAATACATCAATTTTAAAGTTAGAAAATCAGATACATTAGGAAGTCCAAAGTCAATAAAAATTTTAGGTACTAATAAATACAAATGAAAAGGTATTTACAGGATCTACTGAAAAACATTTTTAAACAAACTAATTGTTCCTATCACATACTTGGATGAGAAGTCAGGATTATCCTGATACCAAATGGTAGGAATTTTTACTTTGCTTTCAATTCATTCCCTGACATTAAGAACTAAAGCAGGCCAGGCGCGGTGGCTCACGCCTGTAATCCTAGCACTCTGGGAGGCCGAGGTGGGAGGATCGCTCGAGGTCAGGAGTTCGAGACCAGTCTAAGCAAGAGCGAGACCCCGTCTCTACTAAAAATAGAAAAAAATTAGCCAGTCAACTACAAACAGAAACAAAAAATTATCCAGGCGTGGTAGCTGGTGCCTCTAGTGCCAGCTACTCGGGAGGCCGAGGCAGTAGGATCGCTTAAGCCCAGGAGTTTGAGGTTGCTGTGAGCTAGGCTGACGCCACGGCACTCACTCTAGCCCAGGCAACAGAGTGAGACTCTGTCTCAAAAAAAAAAAAAAAAAAAAAAAAAAAAAAAAAAAAAACCTGAAGCATTTGATAAAAATTCAATATTATAATAAATATGCTATTGTGATTTCTCAATAGGTATAAGTAACCAGAAAACAAAAAGTCAGAAAAACTTCTTCAAAGATTTTTTTTTAATAATAAAAAATTTAAATCCAAATAGAATTAAAAAATCTCCCCCAGGCTTAAGAGTTACCTATTTAACTGTTCTCAAGTATCAACAAGTTATGTAGCAACAGTCTGGCCTTACATTGGTTATTTAGAACTTGGAATATATTCTCCTACTTTTAAGTGTGGTTTATAAAAGCCTATTTATGAAACATTCATTTCAGTGTTAGTTTCAATAATATTTAAGTTAAAACAGGCTTTAACAGGGCAACCTCATTATAACTTAGTTCAAAATCCAACTGAAATTTTTAAAAACCTCATTTAATATAATATTACTTGATTTCATTAGCAAATTGAGTGGAAATAGTGAAAATACAGTCACTGTGGAGTCTACCTTGAGGCAAAGTCAGAACTACACGAACTATCCAATGCGTTTCTTTTGGCAGCATTCAAGACAGGAAACGAAGGCGTATCTGTCACAGGTTCGGCTAGAATAAAAGATAAAAAGCTAAAACCTCAAAATGACCTGTTTAACATGTTTATAATATTACTTCAAGAGTTATGGACAATAAACAAATGTTTAAAATTGAATCTCTATTTCCCTTACTGTTTATAGAGAAATCATAGCATAAAGTTTCTTCTTAAATAATTCTCCAAGAGTTAAATTTTCTCTAAACTCTTCTTGAAGTATTCTGACTTAAAAAATTCATTTGATTAAGGATAATTAAGGGGCCTAACATAAAATGCAGAAAATTTATTTAGTGTTTTTATTTTGTGAAAGCTTTCACAGAACTTCAGATACACATGGTCATCTTTGCTTCTTTATGAAATAGCTGGTATTTTGGTATAATCAGTTAAAGATAAAATTTCATTAGAGAACTGAAAATAATTAAACCCACTGGTATAGTTTACATTTTTGTAAGTAACTCTGGGGGACGACTCAATTTACTTTTTGACTTTGAGATTTAATGCAACAGCTATTGGTATTTTAAATAGTGGGCTTCACAGATGAAATCACAGAAAGCAATGTATGTTAAAATCTTACATTATCTGTAAAAAATTATACAAATATCGGTTATGATAATTACTAAAGATATCTGATTTACTTAATGGCCTAGGGAAGGATCTCAATTCTTTAAACGTATTCTTTGGTGTGTTATGGCTCAATATTCAGAATTTGCCTTAAGCAGCTTAGAGATACTAGAACAGACTAAATCCTCATAAATTTCACAGACTTTTGCCTGAAGTAAACGTCAGTGGGCTGCCTGGAGTAAGCTCACTGTACTCACTAGAATATGCCTCCCCCTTAGGTATGTATTTTTTCCTCCTTCCTTGTCTCCTTCTTTTTTGGGGGTGGGGGTGGGGGTAGAGGTAATGGCAATGGTTACTAAATAACAAACCTGAGAGCAAAGGAAAGCTGCTAAGTAGTTGGGATGCGCGATAATCATGTTCTGTGCTGTGTGGGGCAGCCACTGGTAGCACAAAGAACTGCTCCTGTAAGTTATGCTGGAAAAAAGTTTTTTAGTGGGGCCAAACTTATAATTTAGGTTCTATAATAGAAGCCAATAGAAATTTTGTTTTGCTATGTGAAATTCTGCTTTAGAGAAAATTTAGGTAAATTTTTTGTTTTTTATATCTAGGGACCTTTACAGTAACCTCCTTCTTATTAGTTTTATTCTTATTAATGTACGATCAATAAATCATGATATTGTAATAATCACAAAACCTACCAGGTTTAAAAATATATATATACACAAACACTTTTATGGTTTAATGGTAAACTCAAGTTGTAGGTTAAGGCCAAACTATAATTTGAGTGTATTCTGGGTAACATAATGTTAAAAATCAATCATCTAAAAGAGACTAAAAGCATGGGATATGGGGCAAAAGATGAAAAGAGAAGAAAATGGGCCATTATGGCTAAAAGTTCTGTACCGTAAGACCTCAGATTCAGAGCCATTCTCTCCATTTTCTTTCTTCTCCTCTCCTAACCGTCTTAATCGTCTGTTTCTCACTGAGAATTTAGTAGCTTTAAGTATTAACAATACTTACTGTACTCAGAATCTGTCAAGGCTAATAGCCAAAATCTAAAAATAGGCTGCTCTCTAAAAGCGTAACAAGGTGAGGTTATATAAACTTTCCATTTTTTCTGTTTATAGGAACATTCAATATTAAAAAGACCGATTACCTCCTTGTGGATGAACAACACGAGGCTGTACAAATGATGGCTTCACAACTTCAAACCACCAGAAGAGTTCTGCCATGAACACCAAATAATTACTCTATACAAGAAAGTTAAGAAAATTAAAAGAAAACCTAAATTAGGTAAAACTTAATGAAAAATAGAATTTTATTCTGTTTTAAAGTATAGGTCTAAATCTCATTCGGTCATCACTGGAATACATCTACTATAGGCTGCTAAGCCTGCAATATTTGCTCCTGTGAGTAAAAAATATAATAACTATTCAAAACCTCTTTGCAAATGATTTGCTCTATAGTTCCGGGATGGTGGTTCAATTTATCTAGCAGGCATTAATAACTGTAACTGTGTAGGACTTTGAGATAACATATAAGGTACTTTTATTCCAAATTAAATACAAACAACTTAAACAGCTATTCAATTCTTTGACACTCCGAAGAGTGGTTATCATTTTAAAAAATAATTAAGTTCTATTCAGATCCCTAGAAATTTCTCCAAAAATTAAGTGTACATAGTTAAATTATACATAATTAAGTATATAGTTAAAAAATATTTTACGGATGTGCCCAATAATGCTAAACTCAACAGTAATCCAGTTGCTAAATAACACCAAAACTCTAGATTGTTATAGCTAATTCTTAATAATTTTGGAATATACAAAAACATTTATATAATTTAATGCACCTACCTAATTTTGAAAAGTTATTAATAAGGATTAATCAACAATGTTACTTTTTATATTTTAAAGTGCTAATAATGCATACATCATAAAAGCTGTAAACATGAAGAATTCTTTTAATTTTAAGCATCTGGTAAGTTTTTAAAAACAACACTATACAAAGCCTGTTTTCATAATTATTTAAAATAACAGCATGCATGCTAAAGTTTGGGTATTTGGCATTTCATAAAATACTTACCAAATGTATTAGTATTTAATGAATGAGGTCTTACTTCATATTAAATCTCATGTTTTAAAATTATCACTGGAAATATGACTGTTTTCCAATGTCTTGCCTTCTTCCTCCTACCTGCTAATTATGAATAATCCTCAAAGCTCTATACACTCTCCCTTAGAGTTCATGTAACTCTCTTGGTTTTTGTTTATTATATTTAAGCTGGTGATTCTCAAATATTGATCTCTCAAGCTTATAGTTCCAGAATGCTATTGTGTATGTAAGGAAGTGAAGGATAGAGAAAAATCAAGGGTGACTCTTAGGTTTTTGTTTTGAGCAACTAATAGTGAGATGGAGAAGACTGAGAGAAACAGGTAGTGAATGGAATCACGACCTACTGTATCTGAGATGTTCATTAGACATTTAAGTGGGCCTGTCATGGAGGTGGTTGAGTGTAAGAGTCTGAGTGGTGAATATAATTTGGTATGTTTTCTACTTTACTTTCAGCATTTGGTTTTTACTATAAATTCCCAGAATATTCAAATAGTGATATACAAAACACATATTATTAATATTTGAAGCAGCCATTAATTAAGTAATGAGAATGCTTATAATCCCTAAGGGCTGTGCACTGGATCTCACCCCTGCTTGCCTTCTCAGAAGCTTCACATTCTTGATTACCTTTTTCTCGCCTATATATTTACCCTTCCCTTCTTAACTGAATCCTTCCCACGTGGTTTTAAAACATGCTCAAACTTCTCCCATTAAAAAAAAATGAAACAAAACCTTCACTCAACTCATGATTCTCCAATTTCTCCTCACCCCTACCCTTATTAACTCTTCACAAACTTCTTTCGAGAGCAAGCCTCTACTAACTATTTCATCCCTTTTACTCACCAAGCCACTCCAGTGTGGCGTGGAGCCACACCATTTCTCCAGAACAGGATTTGCTCAAGTCACCAATGACTTACATATGCTGCTAATTCAAACACACTTTTCATCTAATTTGACCTCTCAGCAGCATTTGATATTCCTGATCTCTCCCTCTTTGAAACACTGCCATGCCTATGCCCATCAGCTACTAAGTGACTCTCAAATGTATTTACATATGCAATGGCTTATAGAGCATTTTGTTTTGGATATCTCAAAGGCTTTACGTCCAAAATTGAAATAATCATCTTCCCAACAAATCTGATCTTATTCCAGAGTCGTATCTCACTAAATGGCACCACTATGCCAGTATGCAAACCAGAAACCTAGGAGTCATCCTTGATACCTCCCTTCTCTCTCCCTTCCTGTATCCAATTCATTACTGAAGCCTACAGATTTTACATCTCAAATATTTCTGCAATCTACCCACTTCTCTACATCTTCATCATAATTACTCTGATTCAAATGTTTTCATCTCTTGTTTGGAACATAATAGCTTTTTCTTTGGCTTGTTAAGAACAAACTTTTCAAAATGCAACCCCTACACTACCCGTTTCCATTCTCTTGAGATAAGGGGGAAATTTACTATGGCCTAGAGGAGGCTACTTGATTGAATCCCTTTTTTATCTCTCCAGCTTCATCTAATACCACATTCTCCAGGGTTCCTCATCTTACCCACCAGACCATAAGGTCTAGAAAGACAAAGCTTATGGCTCAACATTGTATCTTCAGTGTTTTTAAGACCATTCCTGGCACATAGTAGATGCTCAAAAAATAATAATTTGAACGAATGTACAAATGAATCAATCTATGCATAACAAAAAAGACATCGGTAAAACACCAAAATGTTGATAGGGAATATTTCTGGGTAATAAGATTATTGTGATTTATATTTTTCTTTGTACTTATCTTTATAGTACACTTTCTAAAGCCAAAGTATAAAATTATGTCTTAGGCAGTGGTGCTAGGTTCCACTCTACTAGTGCCGTTCATCTTTTGGAAAAACACTGCTTAAGTGCTCAATAATGAGTTAATATTTTAAGGACTCTGGTGAGATCACTGTCCTAGTAACATAACTGTACTGTTTGGCCACAAGATGTCAGTACAGTAAGAAATAATTTTCCCAGTAACCACAGCTCATTATTTCTTTCTGAATTCATGACGATTAAACAGCAATAAATCTGTAACCATATTTCAGAAATGATACCAAATCAATTTCATATGAAAGCTTTTCTTTTTGTTAAGCTACATATTAACATTGTAAAATAACATAAATACAGAAGAATATAGATATACAGAATATAGAATAAAAAGTAAAAGTATGTCTTACTCCCTTTACCCCAAATCCTAATGCTACACTGAAACTACTGTTAAGTTTTGTGTGTATCCCTCTATAGACCTTTTTCTGTGCATCTATTAATGTATGTGTACAAGTCTGTATACAAATAGAACAAGAATTTTAAAAAAATATATAAGTTGCATCATGCTTTGCATTATGTTTGTTACTTGCTTTCTCCACTTAATGTCTTAGAGAGCTTTCTGTATCAGTAAAAATACCTCTACCTCCTTCGTTTGAACAGTCTGGCTACATTACATTTTAATTATGCCCCTATTAAGATGAATTGTTTCCAACCTTTCACCGCCACAAACAATCCTTATACATGCCTTCTGTGCATTTTAAATGTGCTTAACGTCAGACTGCCCTCTACAGTGGCCACACCAGTATACACTTCTACCCAGAGGGGAAGACAGTGCTCACTCCCTGCACTTCCATAAACACTTGTTTTTAAAGTTAAAGTGAAAACAAGGTGCCCAGCATCATGGACCAAGCAACCTCTTGTAGGCTAGAGTCTTAAGATACTCAACCGAAGTCAAAGTTGTGATTCTAATAATTTAGTAAAGAATACAGAAAGCGACCAAAGCCTTTTCTCCAGACAATTATCTCTTTTAAATATACCTGATTTAAGAAAATATCTTTGTATCTGGATCATGCCCAAAGTTGATCTAAACATCAGGACTATGTATTTTATTGGAAGTCTAAGGTATACCAATTTACACAAATGTAATCTTATGTCTCAATGCATTTGTGAGATGCTTCTTTTTCCTTTGCAATTACAGAAGTATTTAAAATTTTTAACAGGCAAGTGTCAGAAAAGGCATTAAGAAGATACACATGGAAATAATATTTCTTAATTACCATTCTGATAAGAATGGCAAGGTATAGGCAAGGCACTGTGGCTCACTCCTGTAATCCTAGCACTTTGGGAGGCTGAGGAGGAAGGATCCCTTGAGCCCAGGAGTTCAAGACTAACCTGAGCAACATAGTAAGACCCTATTAAAAAAAAAAAAAAAAAAAAAAAAAGAATAGCAAGGTGTAAACCTTCAAAATTAATCAATATTTTCATTTTGATGTGTCAGATAAGGGAGTGGATACTATATTGGGTCAGTAGGTGTAGTGGCTTCTTTTGGAAATGCCTTTACCATCGGCTTTATCTTCTGCCCTGCTGTTTCATTCACCACTTCATCCCCAACGCTGAAAAGTGTCTGGAGATAACTCAATTAATATCTGATGATGAATGAATAAACAAACAAATCCCCCAGCCTTAGCACAGTGCCTGGTGCATAACGGGTTCTCACTTAAATATCTGTCAAACATTAACATGGATCCTCAAATGTTCTCAAAGTTATAATAATCTCCAGTTTTTGCCATTTTACACTTTACTGACAAACTTGTTTAATGCTGCTTTTCTGTTCATTTTAATAACTTTTACACACTTGCATTCTGCAGTTTCTTCAGACAGTGTCTGAAACAGGGCTTTCCTCTACTGATACACATGCAATACTTGGTGGTTATCTACAGAGTAGCTGCAAACAAATCGTATCATTCTTTGCAAGCAACAGATGTACCCAGCTCATTTTCACAGTCTACTTTGAAATAGTTTACCAAGATATAAATTGTGTCCATGGGGGGTTCCTGTTCTTTTAACATACATCTGACTCCCACCATCTATTTAACAAAAACAAATCTTGAACTTCAAATAAATTACTATTTTAAACATTTTTTCTTTGGAAATTAAAAGAAAAAGCCCCCAAAGATTTTAATATCCATAATTATGCTACAATTGTATTACAGTTCAAGATTTTATAAAAACTCTCCATATGACTCAATCACAAAACATTTCTGATTTCTGAATTCATTTTATATTAATGACTCACATAAAATACAACACTAATATTACCAAAACAGTCTCTGAAGGATAAGAAATAATCCTTGAAGTATTAAAAATATAGTATTGACAACAATTTTCAAAATTAGGACAATTTTTAAATTTCACCAATGTGAAATTTTAGTCATTTTCTTAACAAAATCTGAAAGCAAACACTGATGAACACTCAAAGGATCAATAAAGGTGACAAATCTCAAATATTCTGATAACTAAAGAACAATTATATATGAGCTAGTGAGAATAAACTAAATTTCAATTTCATGCTCAATGACTCATTACACACAAAAAAATATGCAAAGGTACCAAATCATCTTATGTAACTATATAAAATACATATTTATGCATATGGTAGTAAATAGTATATAACCTTACTTTTCAATTAATTTTTTGTTTACGGATCAGAAACATTTATGGCTTACCCTCTATTTTGCCAACATTAAGACAACAGACCAATTTTGTATGTGACTTTAAGTTTGGCTTTGCACTACAAAAGAAACCGATAGCTAATGGTGTATTTAAAAAAACATAAAATAAGCAGAAAAATCAAACAAAAACTATTTTTTCAAAGGCTCTTTTGACTGATATAGTTAATCTGTAAGCTTAAAGTGGCTAAACCACTTATATACCTTGTTCTATGCTTTTTTTTTTTCTTTAACAAACTTTTAACAAAGTAAAGGGAGAGAAAATAATCAAATTTACCTTTATGGATGAAGCTGCATACAGCATGTCTTCCAGGGTGAAATGGCAACACTGGTTCAAGTATTCTTGGCAAAACTCTTGAATCAGCTGCAGATTATACAGGCTATCAGCCAAAGACATAGTTTCTTTCAAACAAATATCTTCAAATAGGAAAAGAGTAAGGTGATGACTTTGGGTTAATTTGATAAAAACAATTCATATCCATTTTGTAATTGGCGATTTAGTACAAATACACTATTATGTGGAATTTGTTTAACAGACATACCTTTTTAGATATAGCGGTCATTACACAGAAAAACTAAGAAACCAAGCACTACTTTTCTCATTATCTTCCTCGGAATTTATACATAAATATGTTTTTTTAAAAAGCTGTCATTACTTGTCAAATACCATCTGAAATATTTCTGACTATCTATCTGTAGGTCAGAACTATTGCCCTGGAACACTTACCCTCCAACCTGACAACACCGGGGCAGTAAAAGTGGATGAGGGCGGCTAAGGCGCAGCCGTCTGTGCCGTCCTTCAGCAGATTCTCCACCAGTGGAATGCAGGGCAACTGCTTAAGCAATGTTTGCTCTTTCCTGTAACGAGCCTACAATACAAAAAAAAGATATGAAAGAAAGTTAGTACTAAGCAGCATGCAGGAAAAAAATTAGTGTTGTAGATTCTAATGTATTAGTGATAAAATAATTCAAGAGAAATGATATCCTTCTTTTCTAAATAATGGTAGGAATTACCAAAATTAGACAGCTACACTATAGTTTTGAAGCTAAATAGTTAATATAACATATTGCTAATTTACGTGAAATGACGTTTAACTTCAATACTTAAATATAAAAGCATCCCAAAACAGATTTGGAATACTTTATATATCCAAATCATCAGTTCTGCTCTTTTATAGATGATAAAATTCATTTTCTTTAATGCTAGACTTAATTTATACTCAAAGTTCTTACACAGGTAGACTGAAAGTTATGTGAGAAGAGCCAGAGTACTATTTGAGCAGAAACAATTACAAGAATTATCAAAGTCAGGGGGCATGTAGAAGAATATACTATTAAAGGAAATTTAGAGATGAAAAAAACATAACTTTGCGAAACTAGAATAATATCACCAAAGACATTCTGGCTTATCATTTGAATGTTGAAACAACACAAATAGTGTTAACAACTTTGAAACTGAAAAAAACCCTCCCAATTCAGGTTTCATTAACCAACAATAGAGCCAAGTACAAGGGTTCCTGCTCCTCCTCAGAAAAACAGAAGAAACTTTCATTTTCTAAAGACTGCTTGGTGTGGCTACACAGATTTTCAAGACAGTTCTCTAAAAATAAGACATGCTGTGAAGGTGGCCAAGAGAACAAGCTGTTGGGTCAGGTTACCGGGGTTCAGATCCTGGTTCTGCCACTTAATTAGCTTTGTGATCTTGGACAAGTTACTTAAACTCTCATTTCTCATTTTCCCCATCTACAAAATGGGGATTCTAATAGTACGTACTTCACAGAACCACCAGAGGATTAAAGATGATGACGGACACAGAGTGCTATGTACACTGCTGGGCACAGAACAGATAATCAATAAAGGTCAGCTGTTATAGCTACTAGCTCTCCTGAAGCCAAGAAAAATAATGCTCAAGATTTAGTGAGAGTACGTAATAAAGTATTTTATGAGCAAAATGTATGACAACATAGGATACCGATATTTAAATATTTTTTTAAAAGGTGATCAAAAGTATTTTTTTCTTCTAATTCCATCTAAACTGGTCATCTCTATATTTTATAATTAAAATATAATTATGAGATACAATACTTTTGTGAGAATAAAAACAGAATAATAAAATCTTGAAGAGAAAATTTAACATTTGGTGGTAAACTTAGATTTCTTTTAAATAAGCATATACATTAATGAATAAGGAGATATTTATTCCTGCTTCTCTCTCATTGGCTGCCCAAGGATAAGATTCATGGAACATGTTTTCCTCTTGAAGATTTTTGGAGGAGCTTGTTCTTATTCATCAGTGCAGGCTAGAATCTGTATTTGATGGTCTGTCTGTTCTAACTCAGAGGGTAACTATATTCAGAAAAAAAAAAAAAATCACTTACATGTAATATGTAGATTCTTTAATTAATTTATTCTTTAACAGATTCTTTTTACGTAAGCCTTAGAAAACGTCCTCTCTGCTGTCGGGAGACAGTTTAAAAATCAACCATGGGGAAGGGAGGAGAGAGGAGAAGGAACAAAGAAATCAACCAGCATCATCTTCTAGTGTTGGCAACCTTTCTCACATTAGTAAGTACTCTTCCAGAGCCTTACACTCTTTTTTTTGGTCATTTAGAATCAAAATAGTCTGCCTCTTGGACATCCTCTAAATTGAGCTAAACTGAGTCCCAGACTTCCCAGATCTTCCCTGGGACTAGTTTATTTTCAGCCTACAATCTGAATCGGACTTAGCCAAGGTCATGGAACAAAGAACTGAACTGTGTGATCTGTTGTACTCCCCCCTGCCAAGAAGCACTTCTGGACAAGGTGTGTGCACACACGCACACGCACATGCACACACACACACACAGCAGTAAATGTCTATGGTTCAGATTAGACAATCAGAGAATTATGAATGGCATGCCATAACATTTTCCTAAAGATTATATTCTAGAAGATATATCAGGTAAACCAACTTTAAATCTTGAGGTATGTGCAACTCTCAGAAAGTTCATCTGTAGTTGATGAACTACAGCTCATTAAAGGCTTTTAATACTTGAACATGCTGAATGCTTTATAAACTCATTGCATGAAAACATTCCCTGTTCTTTCTACAAACTTCAACATTTGGCATTTAAAAGGCATACGTATTTTCCGTATTTCAACATTATGGTGTATTTCTGAATTGTATCTTTATTCCTGAAGGTGTGAAAGAGTTTCTTAAGTGGTTTACCACCCCCACCCTGATTTAATCCTGAGAGATCAACCCTTCAAGTCAAATCAGAATTTGATATAGATTAGGCCCAATATTGGTGAGGACACAGAGAAGCTTTTGCTTTTTTAATCACACAAAAAGTTAGGTGTCCCCTATAATTCAAGCTAAAACGGAAATGATTCTGTCAAAAGATGATTTTAAAATACAGTTAATTTACACATGCAATTCAAACTCACTTTTGCTAAAATTATTAAAATCACTGAGACCCTACATCCATAAGGATTGTTTTGTTTAACCTATTTACTGATGATCTGTCAATACTGATAAGATCAGCAAAAGGATGCTTACCCTTTAAATTGCTTTTAAAACTTCTAATCCAAACTTTGGCTAGATCTTTTATCTTTCCATTTGACGTTATGACCAAATACCTTAAAATCTAATCTCTATTCAGTGACTAACAGAGTTATACGAAATGACTATACCAGTACGACATAAACAATACCATTCTACATATTACAGTTCTGGAGAGCAAATTGAAGTAGCTGGGCAAACTTACTGGAACCAGTTTCCAAAACCATTTGGAAGGAGACTTCAGAGGAAGCAGCAGAAAAAAAGGGGGAAAGCAAAAGGTAAAGGGAAAATTCATCAGAATTATCTTCAATTAACAAATTAAATTAAAGCTTCTGATAGTGAAGTTCCAAGTTTATAGCTCTCATAACATTTATTTTCAGTTAATTAATACTTAAGTTAAAAATATGTAGGTTCCTAATGATAAAGACTACCACCTTCTCCTTCCCTCTCTCCTCTACCCATACAGAAATTCATTTGAGGATACCTAGGGTATGCAATATACTTTGGCAGCAAAGCATTTATTTCTGAGTTCTGGAATCACATCAGATTAAAAAATAAATTTATATCATAAAAGGAAGTAAAAAAGATTCTAAGGCTAGATTTGCAGCCATAATTCTTAGACAGTAGTAGAACAAGTCTGGTAAGGCAATATTTTTCCCAAAAAAAGGGAAGAAAGATCATTTCAATAAAAATAAGTATAAAGCAAACAACAATGTAGTAGAATTTACTAAGATGCTTTCCTTTCAACTATATAAAAAGTTTCTTTTAATTAAGGGGGAAAAAAACTTGTTGGTAATTGCCAAGTCTCTAAAGCAAAGTATCACGCCTGTAATCCTAGCACTCTGGGAGGCCGAGGCGGGTGGATTGTTTGAGCTCAGGAGTTCAAGACCAGCCTGAGCAAGAGCGAGACCCCGTCTCTACTAAAAATAGAAAGAAATTATCTGGCCAACTAAAATATATATAGAAAAAATTAGCCGGGCATGGTGGCACATGCCTGTAGTCCCAGCTACTCGGGAGGCTGAGGCAGGAGGATCACTTGAGCCCAGGAGTTTGAGGTTGCTGTGAACTAGGCTGACGCCATGACACTCACTCTAGCCTGGGCAACAAAGCGAGACTCTGTCTCAAAAAAAAATAAAAAGTAAAATAAAATAAAAATAAAGCAAAGTAATTACTTATATAAAGAGAATATAAATGTTATTAATTTTACTGCCTAGGAGGTTCCCCCAGTCTAATTTTTCTCTTTAAAAAATGAATATAATAAACCCGTAATTTCAGATAATATGAACTAATAATTTGTGATTATTTATCTTTGCATATCCTGGAAAAAGTTCTGGCAGCTCTGAATAAATATTTGTTGAAATGAACCAAACTAAATGGGATATGCATTAAAATTCATATTCAATTTTGATGTAGAAAGTTTTTCTTACATAAATTCACATGAAAAATAAAATTACTTAGAAAAATACTATCAAATAAGGTATTTTTAAGAACTTTACCGGTTTCCTACATATAAATAACATTTCCAATAATTTTTTCTTAGAGCATCAGGAAGATTAACCCTAATAATTTTGTTGCATGTAATAACATTTTAATCTCCTATTTAACTGGAAATTTTTAGCAGCTGTAGTTACAATAGCCATAAAAAGTACAAGAGCAGGAAACCACTGAAAATGTGTCAGCGTTCCCAATTTGTAACAGAAATTTTAAAAATAGAGGGGTTTTTTTGGTTTGTTTTCTAAATTAGAGGAATCCATTGCATAGAAATTGGTGATAAGATGCAATTATTGTGGACTATTCATAACAGCAGTGTGCAAAGGAGTCTCTAATGGCTCTAGTTACTCCATATTTCTTATAAAATATTCAATAATTGGATTTTTTACTAATTCAGACTGCTCTGGCCTTTCTCTTGCCCCTCCATTGGTCTAAATTCGTGTGGCAATCCTATTAGAGGAAAAAGGAAAACCACATAGATTAGCTATTTGAAGGAAATATGCCTAAAAAAAGTAAATGTACTAAAATAACAAATAAATATACTATGCATACTTATATACTCATGCTTCAAAAAGTTCAAATATATAGCACAAGTTCCTTGCTGAAGAATACATGTATTTCTGAAATCATCAGAATTATACCATGATGTATCTGAGAATGATGCACTATATTTGAATATTAAATGTTTGTTTTAAATATTTATACTTGCATTAAATAGATAATCAAGTACGAAGCTATAGGTTACAAATCAGTGTTTTCCAAAGTATGCTCCAAAGAACACTCATTCTATGGGATATTAGAAAGTAGCTAGAGAGGCTCTTTGGGCCTTTAATGTACTAAAATGGATTGTAACATTCTTAAAGGGGCATAGACTAGGCAACATTTCCCAAATATATTTTACTTCTGAGACCATTTCTCAAGAAGTACCTTGAAGTACTATTTGAAGAAACAGACTTTGGGGGGAAAAGTGGGTTATAGTTTTTAATGGCTAAGGAACTTTGGTCAAAAGAGAAATTTGTATGGGCTGAAGTAACCAAGCGAAGACCTATAAGCTTTCACCTCCTCCTGCACAGGGGGAAAGTGTCGTCTACATTGAGACTATACCTTCAAGTGAAAAGCAACTAGAGCTCAGTGAATGTCTTTTCTCCTAAGGTCTTCATCTAATTCCCACACCCCTATAAAATACCTTACAAATATTTCTTTTTAAAAAGTGGCAAAGGCCACATTGAGTAAACATGTATCTTTGGAGAAACACTAAAGTTCACTCCATATATAGTTAATATTGGAATGCAAACCCACAAATTCATAGCTCTTTCAAAAATGATCCTGCCAAATTGGTCTACTGAGTAATTCCCAAGCGTGCCTTTTACTTGCAACTCAGTGTCTCTATTCATATTGTTCCTGATGACCTAGTGCCCTCCTTTCCAAATATCATGAAACCTACTAAGGCCCTGTTAAAGTCCCACATCCTCTAGAAAGCCTTCCTAGATGTTTCACTCACGGTTATCATAAATCTACTAGCAATATACATATAGAAGTCATGATAGCCAACTACTTACTATTTTCACCAACCTTTTGTTTTTGAGCCCCTTACGCTTACTAATGTATTGAGAAGGGGAAAACTAAGAATCTTTTCAATCACATAATTTAAGAACCATTCAATCTAACCTTTTAATTTTTACAGGTTAAAAAAATGAGGCCCAGAGAGGTCAAGTGCCTTTGTAAAGGTCATGAAGCTATTTAGTGGCAGAACTAGTCTGACTTTAAGTGCAGTACTCATTTTACCATAGCACTTTATATAAACTTTTCAAGAGAATGAATGTTGGACTTAATGTCATCTTGGCTATAAACTTTAGAGATCTTTAAAGCAGGCTTTCTAGATTTAGCAAATAAAAATACAAGATGCCTACGTAAGACACCAATGCAACTTACACTAAAAAATTATTTGTTGTTTATCTGGAATCCAAATTTAACTGGGCACACTACTTTATAGTCAAAAGGAAGCAAGAAGAGCAATTTGGAAAAAAAAAAACAGAAAATAACATTACTAAACTGTTTAAACAAAACTTTTAACATTTTCCTAGGACATGATACTATTTAAAATGCCTTTCTCTTAGGACACCACCCAATCCAATGAGGAAAGGACATAATATCCCAAAGAAATACCTTTGGAATCCTCAATTTTGGTTCAACCCTAATAATATACAGTACAAGTATCCTTCAACATGTGCATATATTTTACCAAGACTATGGTTATAAAAACAACTTTCATAAAACAAATTCTATTGGACATCTGAGTTTTAGAGTAGTTTGTCAAGGACAAAAGGTTAAGATATGTTACATCATAGCCACGGCTCTGTCTACAGCTAGATAAGTAACAGACACAGGGCTAGGCAGCTGAGTATGCTCACTAGGCAAGCTACCTAAAGTAGATGGAAAGAGTGGCGACTTCTTATCAACTATAGAATAGTAAGAGCAACTCATTTTATATCTCATTCCTAAGGGGAGAAAAGGATCACAAATCATGCTTTTACAGAATTAAAAAAAAAAAAAAAAACAAAAAAAAAAAATCAAGAATGGAAGGATAATATTTCCAGCCAAACCAAGAACATAGTTCAAATGCCAAAAATCCCATTGTCAAGTAACAGAGTAAGTTTCCTTTCCCTAGCTTATTCTGTGACAGTATATTTCCTCATAATGGTAACACCTGTACCTCTGCAATAAGACTGTGTGAAATTAACACTTATTTTCACAAAGATTCTAACAATGGAACAAAGGGTAAAATTCATTTGAAAATGAAGGTATAGGCTGGGCGCGGTGGCTCATGCCTGTAATCCTAGCACTCTGGGAGGCCGAGGCAGGTGGATCGCTTGGAGTCAGGAGTTCAAGACCAGCCTGAGCAAGAGTGAGACCCCGTCTCTACTAAAAATAGAAAGAAATTATCTGGCCAACTAAAAAAAAAAAATAATATATATATATATATATGTATATATATATATAAATTAGCTGGGCATGGTGGCACATGCCTGTAGTCCCAGCTACTCGGGAGGCCGAGGCAGTAGGATCGCTTAAGCCCAGGAGTTTGAGGTTGCTGTGAGCTAGACTGACGCCACAGCACTCACTCTAGCCCGGGCTTGTATTTACTTAGTGTCTATGGCATGGCTTTTGAGGGTACACTTATACCAAAAAAATAATTTAATAGACACAACTATTAACATTTCCCCAATTAGTGCATATATGTAAACATATACAGTCTCATAAAGGAACCCTTTTGTCTTTAAAAGATATACCTTTTGACCTCCTGGAGCTTCAACTGTGTGATGTTCTTTCAATTTCTGTTCTTGTTCCATTATGTCTTTCAAATGTTCATTTACCTTAAAATATAAAAGTATTAGTTTGAATTTATATTCAAATATAATGATAAAATATTACATATCTAAAATACCTATAGTCAGATCCCTGATGTCAAATTTCAATGCCACTCAAGTAAGTAAAATTTATTTTCACAACCAGACAAATATCGTTTACAAGTGCTTTATTTGATATTCTAGAATTAATTCATTAATTTATCAAATACTTGTTCAGCACCTACTATATGTCAGGAACTTACTGGAGTGCTAGAGAAAAAAAGTTACTCGATAATGTCAGTTTTAACACTTAGGAGGCAAAATAATACTATTTTAAGTAAACATTTTACAATTTATTTTGGAACTAGTAAATGAAAATCATTTATCTTAAAATTAATGTTTTTATTATCAATAGAAAACTCTGTGCATCAAGTTTGTAAGCTGTGAGTTCACAGACATGTCCGGCTCCACTCCAGACCTATAGAGTCAGATCCTACATTTTAATAGGTTCCCAGGTGCTAGAGTTTGAATGCTGTCCCCTCTGAAATTCATGTTGAAACTTAATCTCCAATGTGGCAGTATTGAGGTGGGGCCTTTAAGAGGTGACTGGGTGATGAGGGCAAACCCAGTTCGTGGATTAATGGGTTATCACTGCTGGCCTTATAAGAGGAAGAGAGACCTGAGCTAGCACGCTCAGCCTCCCTTGCCACGGGATGCCCTGCGCTGCCTCAGGACTCTGCAGAGTCCCCACCAGCAGGAAGGCCCTCACCAGATGTGGCCCCTTGATCTTGGACATCTCAACCTCCGTAACTATAAGAAATAAATTCTTTTTCTTTACAAATTACCCAATTTCAGGTACTCTGTTATAAGCAAAAGAAAACATACTAAAGCCCCAAGTGATTCTCATGTACATTAAAATGTGCAAAGAATGGAAACAGAGGACTAATGACCATGAAAAAAGGAAGACAGAGTCCCAGAGCAACAAGTATTGGGGAACTCACCTTTGACAGGAAGGAGGAAACTTCCTCCATTCTAACAGTGGGAAAAGGGGGGCAATGTGTGCTGACGCGGAAAGGTTTACACATTAGGTAGTACGAAAAGGAGACCATTCCCACCTAATGGCTTCCCATCTCTGGTCTCAAAAAAGAATGAGGCAAAGTAAGCTAACAGTAGTCAGCTGAGAGCAATAGGGAAAGAATTACAGAAGGTCTGAGGATTAGAGGAAAAAAGATGAAATAGTCATCCTGGACAGTGGAAAAGCAAACTTCTCAGGGACATACTTGTCAGACTGTCAGTGAATGGCTGAGTGTCCCTGTGAAGTTTATGCTTACAAATTTAAAATGAAACCAGCTTCTCTGTATAAATTTCTCCAGAAACATTTACCTCTATAGGTGTAGATCAGAGATAAGAAAGGTAACTGAGCTCAACCACCTGAGCCATTAGCAGATGAGTAACAAGGAGGGAGGAGGAGACAGAAGAACTGATGGTAACCGTAAAAATCTAAGTTCAAAAAAGGACAAATGTGAAGTCAAGTGATACTGTGAGAAGTTAATAGGCTCAATGGTTTGGAAGTCATGATGAAGTTGATAATTTTTAATAGTAGGGGATTTAGAGCAAGTGAGTTAGAAGAACAGGAGGAATTGTTTGAGAATGGGGAGTTTGCACTGGGAGGTCAAAGTTGCATAGTTTCTGAAAATGAATGGGCCTAGGATGTGACCATCATTCTCTATCGCTGAGGAGGAGTGGGGAGAAAAGATCACTAAAGAAGAAGAAATAAAGTAACTCCAGGGTCAGAGTATTAAATGGGCCTTCTACAGTCACACTGATATCATGGATAATGAAGATACCTGTGAGAGTGGTTTTTATATTTAGCTTCTTCTTAGGAGCTTCATACAAGCATTCAGGGAAGGATACCTGAAGACTTAACTTCTTTTAAGTTTGTTCAGTGCTTGCCCACATAGCAAGTTTAATTTTCTCTGGGCTGACAGTTATAAATGAAAGTGGACCAAGAGAAATTAACTACCTAAATTAGCAAACGGAGTGATAAATTGACAATTTAAGCATCTTTAAAGGAGAAATCACAGTCCCCCCAAAATTTCCAAGAACAGGAATCCACAATGAATATGATCTTGTGCAACTTAGTCAAGCAAACCAAAGAATTCTCAAATTGGAAATGTGAGAAAATTATTTCATTCTTGGATTCAAAGAAATATTTACTGAATACCCACTGTGTATAGTTCACTATTCTGAGTGTTCTGTTTGAATTTTGTAATAATCTCATATGAACCAGATTAATCATTACTAAATGTAATTATAGTGATTACTGAATATATACAAATCTATTTCCATCATTTTAAGGTTTTTAAAATAAAAAAATTTAAGTAAATTGTACAACTTCAGCTTGTACTTTGATTTAAAATAAAGAGTAATAAAGTGACAATGTATAATTTAGAATTCACATTTTCCAGTTATGAGGCTCATTTTTACTCAAGTGAGCATAATCCTACCTTATTTATCCAGTACATGACAGCATCCTCGATATCATAGGGCAGATCCGTGGCTTGAAAAAAAGCTGAATACTGTTGAGCACACGTAATTACTTTTTCTATGCTGACCATTTCTACAGTGTACGCCATCATTAGAGTATCGATCATGGCCAAATGGGCACTCTGAAAATATAAAATAAGAGTACTTTAAAAAAAATAGCTTAGAAACTGCTGTTCATATATTTTGAAATATTAATAACATCTCCTAACAAGTGGCAGTAAAATTAGTAACTATAGAAGACCGGCCATAGTAAGAAAAAATGCTAAAGATGAGCTAACTGAACCAAACTGATTTGTCATTCAAATTTATAGAGGATCCAGTTTAAGATGCTCATCATTTTCTATTCAGAGATGCTTTTTCCTGTTTTTGATAGTGTCATAATCATTTACACAGCAATACAATTTACAAACTTCAAAATCATTTATGATCTTTTTCATTCTTCAAATCCACATATTATAAAAGTTTTATAGATTCTACTCCTAAAATGTCTCTCAAATCTGTCCTCTTCCTCATTCTGATTGCCACAGTTCCAATTCAGACCATAAACATTTCTCACACCTGAACAAGGCAAAAAAAATTCTTTAATTGATTTTCCTCCTCCAACTTGTTCCTCATTTAATTCAGGACTTCTAGTCTTTCCTTTGGCTTTTTTTTTTTTTTTTTTTTTTTTTTTTTGAGACAGAGTCTCGCTCTGTTGCCCGGGCTAGAGTGAGTGCCGTGGCGTCAGTCTAGCTCATAGCAACCTCAAACTCCTGGGCTTAAGCGATCCTACTGCCTCAGCCTCCCGAGTAGCTGGGACTACAGGCATGCGCCACCATGCCCGGCTAATTTTTTGTATATATATATTTTAGTTGTCCATATAATTTCTTTCTATTTTTAGTAGAGACGGGGTTTCACTCTTGCTCAGGCTGGTCTTGAACTCCTGACCTCGAGCGATCCACCCGCCTCGGCCTCCCAGAGTGCTAGGATTACAGGTGTGAGCCACCACGCCTGGCCTCCTTTGGCTTTTTTTTCCCCCAAATATACAAACTGTTATATGGTGGTTCTTAAAAAAAATTCCAAATATTACCAAAGTATACAAAGTAGAAAGTGCCCCTCCCCCAGCAATATTTTCAATTTGGTGTGTATTCTTACAAAAAGATTAATGCACATCAAATAGGTACGCATTTATATTGTTTGGCATTACAAACAATGCTACAACACTGCATTTCTCCAGGGATAATTCTTAGTTTTGGGGCTACTGGATCTAAGAGCAACCACAAGTTTTGATACATAACCACTAATCTGCTTTCTAGAAAGGTTATACTGACTTCATCTCCCACCAAGAATGTTAGGCAGCATGCCCGTTTCTCCACGTTTTTGCCAACATTAGATATTCACTTTATCTGTATCAGTATGAAAAGTTAAAAGACCCCACTCTTGTTTAACTTGCAGTTCTCTGATTATTACTGAGGCTAAGTATCTTTATAATGTGCCATAACAACCATCTGTATTTTCTTCTTTGGAAAACTGCCTGCTCATATCTTTTGCCTATTCTTCCCTTTGGGATGTTTGCCTTTCTTAATTGATTTGTAAGAGCTAATGAGCTATATTAGGTACATTAGCCCACTGTCATTCAGGTAGCAAATATTTTTTCCTAGTTTGTCTTCGGACTTTCAACTTTACTGTGTCTTTTGCTGCAGACTTTTAAATATTTCTTTGGCAAAATCTGTCCATCTCAATGTTCTCCGTTATGGCTTTGGAGTTTATACCAGTTTACAAAGGTCTTGTCCACCCTAAGAATATAGAAATGCTGTCCTCTATTTTTTCTATTACTTTAAATACATCTGGAATTTATTTTTGAACATGTTATAAACTAGGGACTAGAGGCTTTTTCCAAATCAGCGATTGCATTGCATCTTTCTCTCCTAAAGTGTACCTCATGTTCTACATAAAGTCTGAACTCCTTACTTAACAGAGGTAAAGCTCTATCTTACTAGCTGGTTTGTACTTACCAGACTAGCCTTATAACCTACCATTTCCTTCTCCAATCTATACTCCTTTCACAACAGCCACATAAGACTGCTGCTCCTCAAATCTGCTGCCCATTTTCAGGTTTCTGTGCCCTGGCTTGTTACTGCTGTCCGTACTATATAGACCAAGTCATGCCATTGGTTTGAATGTTACCCTCATTGTGAAGCTTCTTCCAGTTCTCTTTCCAATCAGAATGACTCACTCTTCCTTTGAACAAGTACATGTTCTTATAGAATGCAGTTCATGCTTGCATTCAATTCTAAATTAATTATCTAAAATAGGGCATAGGCACTGGTATGTTTAAACAGCTCCGCACCCTATCACTTCTTGGCCTTTTGGCTAACATCAAGTCCAAACAGCTCCCCGGATGATACTACTGAGCAGCCAGAGTTGAAAACCACCGATTTATCTCACCAGTGTATAGTCACCTGCATACACCTCTATTTCTCTATGTGGACAGTAAGGCTCTTCAGGGCAAAGACATTATCTTAGTTATCTTCCTGTTCCCTACATCTAACATGGTACCTGGCAACTGGCAGGGGTAGTGGGTCCGGTCTCTAGAAAACTTAGCAGTATTTATAGCAAGGTAGATGCTTTGTCTGAAGCAAAATGCTTAATTTTGGCAATCATAAATCATCATCATAATCAATGGTGACTCCTACTTATTAAGTCTAACTTATGTGCCAGATACTGTCCTAAGTGCTTTATTAATGAACTTTCATTTCAAATATTTTTTGAAATAATGTTAGAGATAATAGATAAAATAAACCTCCTATGATCCTCAGAACTCTCTGAAGAAAGTATCTTTTACATTTTATATGTAAGGAAACTGAAGTTCAGACAATCAAGTCATTTATCCAAACTTACGTGCTCTTTCTCCTGTATCAGGTGGTTGGGCAGGAGTTAAATCATTTAGTTCAAAGGGAAAAAATATGTTTTGGAAATGATAGAGACAGAATATGCAAGAAAAAAATAAGCATCAGTATTTCAAATTAAAATGATATTGTCATATTCTACCTCCTCTAAGAAGTCTTTTCCAGACTGGTACTGTCCAGATAACCCAGTTCTTCCTTCAGACTCAAACTGTCATATCCTTTCACTCGAGTCATTTATCTTTATATATCCTCTGTAATACCCCTAAAAAAGCAGGAATCCTGTCTTTTCACACCTTTGTTCTTAGACAGTGTTTTATGGGTGAAAGCTCTTAAGTAAGTTAGTATTTAATAGCATTAAAAGGCATAACACTTTGGGACAAAAATGTGGGAAAACATTTCAAGAGCCATAAAACCATTCATGTACTCTTAAGACTTCTTCTCTTGGCAATTTGTTCTACAGGTATATGATAGAGGAGAATAGAGATATATGAATGAAAATAATCATTATAGTACTATACAGCAAAAAAGAAACCATGTAAATATCCACCCATAATGAGTAATTTGATATATTAAACTATTTATTGATAGGAGAAATGTGTACAATATAAAATTGGGTGGAAAAATCCAGATACCGTACTGTATTAAAGATATATATATATATATATATATATATATTTTTTATATGCCATGGTCTGTGGCCTGTGGCCTGCCAGGAACTGGGCCGCACAGCAGGAGGTGAGTGGTGGGCCAGCAAGTGTGCAAAGCCCCACCTGCACCCACAGCCACTCCCCATGGCTGGCATCAGCGCCCGGGCCCCGCTTCCCTCCACACACCCCGCCGTCAGATCAGCAGCGGGAGCCCCACTGCAGACTGTGGCACTGTGCACGCAAGGGATCCAGGCTGCGTGCTCCTCCTGAGAGTCCAACGCCTCATGATCCGAGATGGAGCTGAGTGTCGAGCGTCATCCCTCACTTCTCCCCCTTCCCCCAAGGCCCCGTCACCATCCACGGAAAAACTGTCTTGCACGAAACCAGTCTTGGTGTGAAAAAGGTTGGGGACCGCTGTTTATATGTATATGAGAAACAGGAAGGGAACAGAACAGAAACAGGAAAAATAGAACACCATACTATAATAATGTTTAATATTCTCTCTCTCCCTCTCTCTACAGGCAGGTGCCTGTAGGCCCAGCTGCTCGGGAGGCTGAGGAAGGAGGATCGCTTGAGCCCAGGAGTTTGAGGTTGCTATAGCTAGGCTGACACCATGGCACTCTAACGCTGTGACAGAGCTAGACTGTGTCTCCAAAAAAAAAAAAAAAAAATCTTATCACCAGTCATTAGATGTCACACAATGTGGTCCCTACCTACCTCTTGGATCTTAGACAGGTTCATCTAACCAATTTGCTAGACCTGTGCTATGTTTTCTGTTCCTAAATTATGACAAGACTATTCCTGCCTAGGAATTTTGCACTTGCTGGTTCCTCTGACTGAATGGCTCTGCCCTCACTTCTTGGCATGCCTAGCTTGTTTCTTTTTTCTAGTCCCATCCAAAATACCGTTTCCTCAGAAAGATCTTCCCTAAAGATTGTGCCTGCCTCCCACCCTAATTATTCTCCAACAAATCATGCTTTTTTTTCATGGCAGTTACCACTATCTCATGCTGATTCACTCATGTTCTCTTCTGTCTACTGTGTTGTACACTCTTCGCACTCATCTCACTCCAGAAAGCATACATGATGCAAAGTGTCCTTGTTTAGCTTACCCAGAGCCTAACACAGAGCAGGGCAAAATAAAGGAATGAGTATTAAAACCACAAAGAAACCAGCTCCCAACAGACTTACTCGTACTGAACCATTTTGTCTCTTCCTGCCTTGCACTTGCCAGTGATCCTTGACCTCGCTTTGTCTCCCGCTAATAGCTTTAGCCCCGTCTTCTCAAGCCTTCTATCTGATATCACTCCCTTAACATTTGGCTTCACTTGTCAATTACAATTCACACTCACCTCTAGGATCGTATCTCTTCTGACCAGTTTCATTTAGACATCCCACTTGATTTAGCCCCGGACACTACATCCCAAGATAGATCCTCCAGGTCTAAAGCTCCGAAGCACGGAGGCAACACAGAGGACAGACTCAGGAGGCTCTGGAGTCCACCTGCCTAGGGCAAAGCTTGGCTCTACCAATGATCTTCCCTGTGACTCAGGACTGTAAATTTAGTATCTCTGTACCTTATTTTCCTCATTTATAAAATAGTACTACAGACCTCACAGAATTGTTAGGGATTAAATAAATGAATCAATGAATGTAAATGGCATGGGACAGTGCTGCACTTAAATTCTATAAATATCACCTGTTACCTAAAACACAACCACTCTGACCATGAATCAGTAACTAGGACCAGACTTGCCTTCCTGCCATAAACAACTCAAAAACAGGACAAAACATATAAAACAACTATTTTCAGACACTGGACCATAGACAACACAGGGATGTGATCCCTGAGAGAAAGGAAACAAGTGAGGGCCCTAGAGCCACCTCACCTTTCTGACTAACGGCACTGTATGGAATACTGAAAGGGAGAGGGTTCCTGCAAATCATATTGGGTAGAAAAAATAATAATAATAAATAAAATTGGCTGGGCGTGGTGGCTCACGCCTGTAATCCTAACACTCTGGGAGGCCGAGGCGGGTGGATCGCTCGAGGTCAGGAGTTCGAGACCAGCCTGAGCAAGAGCGAGACCCCCGTCTCTACTAAAAATAGAAAGACATTATACAGACAACTAAAAATCTATATAGAAAAAATTAGCCGGGCATAGTGGCACATGCCTGTAGTCCCAGCTACTCGGGAGGCTGAGGCAGTAGGATCGCTTAAGCCGAGGAGTCTGAGGTTGCTGTGAGCTAAAGCTGATGCCACGGCACTCACTCTAGCCTGGGCAACAAAGTGAGACTCTGTCTCAACAAAAAAATAAATAAATAAATAAATAAATAAATAAAATTTACAAAAGAAAGGGAGTAGGAACCCTCTGCATGGCTATCTCACTAAATTAAAGAGACAGGACTGGAATTTGGTGAAGCAGCTGAAACTTGTGGGGCAGAGTACCAGAGAGGAGGAGGCTATGCAGGACGGCTATTCTGCCGTCCACACTGGCAGAATACAAACCTGCACAAGAAAAAGGTGAGACTCCATAAACCTGGGCCAAAACAACTATCAGGGAAAGGACAACTAAAAGGAGCTATAGGAGGAGTAATTCCCACAGTTTCCTTGGGCTCAACCAAGAAGAAGAGAAAGATCACACTGAATATCCAGGGTATCTAGTAGAAACTACGGAAGGGTCATACCTTAGTAGTAGGCTTGAAATAGCCCTAGAGTGAAGATTATTCTAGACTCACACTAACAAAGCTAAAAAACAAGTCCCAAAAGGATTAAGCTCAAGCTGATTTGCAAGTGCTATGATCTGAATGTGTCCCCCTGAAATACATATGTTGGAAACCTAACCCCCAAGATCATGGTATCAGGAGGTAGGTCCTTTTGAAGGTGATTAGATCACGAGGGCAGTTGGGACTAGTGCCCTTAAAAAAGAGGGCCCAGAGAGCTATCATGCCCCTTCTACCACGTGGGGACACAGCCAAAGGCACCAGTTATGAGAAAGCAGGCCCTCACTGGGCAACAAATCTGCTGGCACCTTGATCTTGAATTTCTCAGCTTCCAGACCTCTGAGAAATAAATTTCTGTTGCTTATATGCTATCCAGACTATGGTAATTTGCTTTAGTAAACCAAACGGACTAAAAGAGCAAGTAACTTAAGTGCCAACAAAAGGAAAATTCAAAACTTTTTTATAACGTTTTGTTTTAAAATAATTATAGGTTGAAGAAAAATTTCACAAAATTCAAAACTTTTTAAAGGAGGAAAAAAATTCAGACACTCAAAAGTATGACAGTTACAGTGTCTAGCATTAAACAGAAAATTACTAGACACAAGCAGAAAAATGTCTCTTAATTAGGAGAGGAATCAAAAATGATGGAGATGATGGAATTACCACACAAAGACTTCTACTGTTTGAGTATTTGTCCTCTCCAAAACTTATATTGATTATTACCAAGGACATGTGCAGAAAAAAAACAAAAAAAGAATTAAGGAAAAAAGAAAAAAAAAAAAAAACTGTGTTGCAACTTAATTCCTAAAGTGGCAGTATTGAGAGGTGGGGCCTTTAGGAAGTGACTGCATCACAAGGGCTCTGCCCTCATGAATGGATTAATCCATTCATGGATTAATGAATTAATGGGTTATTATGGGAGTGGAACTGGTGGCTTTAGAAGATGGATTAACGGAATATTATGGGAGTGGAACCGGTGGCTTTATAAGAAGAGGAAGCTAACACATTAGCACACTCAGTTATATACCCTGTGCCACCCTGGGACTCTTCAGTCCCCACAAGCAAGAAGGCTCTCCCAAGATGTGGCCCCTCAACCTTGGATTTCTCAGCCTCCAAAGCTGTAAGAAATGAATTCCTTTTCTTTATAAATTACTTAGCTTCAAGTATTCTGTTATAAGCAGCAGAAAATAGACTAAGACAAGTACTTTAAACCAATATGATAAAATATGAACATACTGAGAGAAATGTAAGTGATAAAAACGAGAAACAAATGGAATTCCTAGAGCTTAAAAATGGACTATCAGAAATGAAAGATTCACTGGATGAGCTTAACAGTAGTTGAGGCACAGAAGTGAACTTGAAGACATGGGAAGAAAAGCTACATAACCAAAGCACAAAAAGAAGAAAGCCTGAAAAGAAAAAATGAACAGAGCCTCAACAACCTGTGAGAAGCAGTAAGCAGTTATGTAAATGTAGTCCAAAAAAAGTGGTGGTAGGGGGATAATAGTCAAAGAACTAAAGGCTGGAATTTTTCTAAATTTGATGAAAACTACACACTCATAGATCTGAGGACTTCAAAAAAATTCCAAACAGGATAAAGAAAGCTCCACTAAGGCACATCATAACCAAATTCCTGAAAAATAATAAGAAAGAAAGAAATCTTAAAAGCAACTAAAGAAAATCAAATCACACATTACATACAGAAGAACACTGATAAGAATAACATCTGACTTCTCTCAGAAATAATGCAAGCCAGGAGACACAGAATGCATCTGGGAAAGGAGGGGAGGGGAGGGGGAGAAAAAAGAAAAGAGCTGTCAACATAGAATTGTATATCCAGCAAAAATATCCACTGAAAATGGAGATAAAATAAAGATATCTTTAGATCAACAAACACTGAGAAAAGTTGTTACCAGCAAATGTGCACTACAAAAAATGTAAAAGGAGGAGAACTTCAATTGCTACATGTAAGGAGTGTAGACATCACCACTCTGTCCAAACAATAGTTGTCTCGATGTTGACGGATGCTGACTGATCAGGGTGGTGGTTGCTGAAGGTTGGGGTAGCTGTGGCAATTTCTTAAAATAAGACAACAACAAAGTTTGCCATACCAATCGACTCTTCTTTTCACCAAAAATTTCTTTGTAACGTGGTGCTGTTTGACAGCATTTTACCCACAGTAGAACTTTCAAAATTGGAGTCAATCTTTTCAAACCTTGCCACTCTTTATCAACTAAATTTCTGTAATATTCTGTTGTCATTTCAATAATATTCATAACATCTTCACTAGTAGTAGAGTTCTTCTCAAGAAACCACTCTGCTCATCCTTAAGAAGCAACTCCTCATCCATTCAAGTTGTCGAGACTGTGTAGTACTGACCCTAGAGACATCTAAATCAGTGCAACAGACACAGGTATCACAGTAAGTCAATGGGGAAAGAACAGTCTTCTATAAATGGTGCTGGAATAATCAGATATCCTCATTAAAAATAAAAAAGAGAATAAAGTGAACCTTGACCTCACTATACAAAAAAATTGATCCAAAATGAATCATGGACCTGAATGTAAAAACTAAAACTATAAATTTCTAGAAGAACACATAGGAAAATAAAAATCTTCACAACCATGATATAGGCAAAGAAAGATTTCTTGGGACATAAAAACACTAACTACAAAAGAAAAAAATTGGCTGTTCCTTATTGGACCAGTCCGTTCTCTACCATCTTTGAAAGTGTACTAAAAAATAAAAGAAAAAAATTATAAATTGGTCTTTATCAAAATTTAAAATTCCTTGAAAGATACCATTAATAAAATGAAAAGGTAAACCACAGACTAGGAGAGAATATTTGCAATGCATGTATTTGACAAAGACTTGTATAATATGTATATAAAGAACTCCTACAGTAATAAGAGAAAAAAAAAAACAAGAGAAAGAGTTGAACAGACATTTCACTAAAGAAGATGTATGAATGACCGATAAACACAAGAAAACACTAAATTACATTAGTCATCAGGGAAATGCAAATTAAAACCACAAGGAGATACTAACTCACACTAGGTTGGCTAAAATTAAAAAGAATGACAATACTAAAAGTGTTAGCAAGGGTATATCGCAACTGGAACGCTTACACATTGCCGGTGGTGAGATAAAAAATACAACCACTTTAGAAAATTACTTGACAGCTTCTTAAAAGGTAAACATACACTTACTTATGGCCCACCAATTCAAAACCTAGGTATTTACTCGAGAGAAATGAAAATACATGTCTACACAAAGATGTTCACAAAGGTTCATATCTGCTTTGTTTATAATACGCCAAAAACTGGAAACAACATCAACATCCATCAAATAGGTGAAGGAATAAACAAACAAATTATGGTATTCATAGAATAGAATACTACTTGGCACTGAAAAGGAATAAACTACACGTAACAACATGGATGAATCTCAAAAACATGAGCAAAAGAATCCAGTAAAGAAGAGTTTATAGCCCTTTTTTTCCTGCTCCTTCCCCTTGCTCTCCCTTGGCTACGACAATGGGTCTGGTCGTCATCTGTGGTGTATGTATCACACTCTGTAAACCTGTATCTTGCTCTTGCTCTATAATCCTCTCTTTCTCTCCTCAGTAAACCTCATTTTCATGCTTGCAGAAAAAGAAGTTCACACGTTATGTTTTTATCTGTATAAAATTCTTGAACAGGCAAACTAATCAACAATGACAGAAATGAGATTAACAGGTACCTGAAGTGGAGGGAGGGCTGACTGAAAAAAGGCATTTTGGGGGTGATAATGTTCTATATCTTGATTGGAGTGGTATTTACATGAGTGTATTTGTCAAAACTGATCAAACTACTTTAAATGGGTATGTTTTATTTTATGTAAATAATGCCTTAATAGTCAATTTTGAAAAAGAGAGCTCGGACCTTAAGAAGTCAATTGATTTCACCAGGCCTTATCTTCTTCATCTGTTAAATGTGGGATAATACTTGATTTCTCACCACACGAGACATGAAACAGATGTATATCAAAGTGCTCTAAAAATTTCTCAGTAATATAAAGATCTATATTTTATTAACACATTTATATACTTATATGACTGAGATTAGCCTACAGAACAGTTTTATAATAAATAAAATCTAAAGATAATCTTCAAACTTCATCATAATTACTTATTTTATATTTTCCCCAAATAAATGTTATATTAATTAATACTTTAAGGAATTAAATTAGGAGACTTCTATGGTATCACCCTTCATGTACCTGGCCAACTAATAATGGAGTTACCAATGAACCAAAGACAGATGAGCTGGAAAAAAAACAATAACCATCAAGACCATAAAACATGGGCTTTATGAAAAACCCACTAAAGTAGATGATTATATCCAACAAATCAAGATTTAAGTAAAGAACGTATGTATTTTCCAAATGTCCTAACCGTAGTGACCTGGGCAAGATTTATTTTTACGATAGTTTATATATGGCAGCTCAGGCCTGTCCACCGCCACTCAACGTAATTGCTGCTACCTTGTGCCAACAACGTAAAATGATAGCTGTGTTCTTTCATTTGCTAACCAATGTGACCTTCCTGGTATATTTTAACCAGTCACATATGTTGTACTTCAAAGTATGTTGTGCTTTATAGCTTTCCAGATTTGAAAGTTTTCCAGACATAGTTGATCCTGAGCCAAAAACTGTGCGCTTCAAATCTCAAAATCTAAAACAAGTTACATAAAATTCACTGAAATATACTTTATCATACAAAAAATTACCATCAGCAAAAGCTCCAGCTAACACTCAAAAAATTCCCTGAAAAAAGTTTGTCAGCAAATTTCTTTCAGCTGGGTGTGTATAAAAAATGTGCCCAACAGCACTAGTTTTATCACAAGAAAAAAGAAACTGAATCACACAAGGTTTGCCTCTACCACCCAGTCAGGCTTCCTTTTCCAAGCACTGTGTATGAGAAAGAGAAAAAGGAAGGTCATGACATCCCCCTTGGTAACTAGCCATCCAGTTTACAGTTGAATAACAGCAGAGAGTTTCACGAAATTTAAACCTAAGTATCTATAGCAGATACTCAAACAGCACAGTAAGAAGAGTGAACACCTTTCTTCCAGCCTACGAAGTATCTAGAAGCCACCAATTTCCTTCCAGACCAATGCAAGCTGGCAAACAATTCCCAGACTAACATGCCCTAGAGGTAGAATTAAGAGATCAAAACTTTACCTAACTCACAGCCTCATGGCCTATACACATAGAGACTGGCCAGAGCCCAGAAAGCTATGGCTATAAGAAAAGTAGAGTTGTAGATCTAGGAGGTACAAGAGCTTCGGCTTACTAGACAGGAGTTGGAATACACGAACCGGTATGCTAGAATGGATGCTGTTCACCACAAAGCAGCTGTTTTCCTTGTCCCCAAATTAAGCAAAAAATGAACTCTCAGCATGACATAATTCCCAAGAAATGCTCCTACCCACAAAAAAACTATCAAATCTCCGCTCTATTAACTCTAAGATGCAGAAATACATAATGGGATCCAAAAGACTAACAAGTTTTTTTTTAACTCTTTCAGTTGGTAACACCTTACCAGCACTGATTTTTCAAATAGTTGACAAGTCAAGTACTACTCACATAAAACACTGCCTCCAATTTTGGTAGACCGTATCATATATAAATCCTTTAAAACACTAATTTGTAATGAATCATTAACCATTGACATTATTTAAACCTAAATTCTAGTTGTACATATTAACAATTGAATAAGTAATGCTAATATTTATCAATAATAGTGCTGTAGGAAAGACTAAAAAAATTAGTTTTCCTTGCATTTTCAGTCTTGCTCTAATAATATTCTTATATTCTTTTAGTTACATAGAAACTAATGGTATGGCATAAACTCTATTAATGGGAAGGAAAGGCTTATTATAGACAGATGCTACCAATGCATAGTATTACAACTGATAAAATGTCAAAATATCCAAAGAATTTCTGAACTTGTCTGCCTTATTTAAAATTAAAAAAAAAATTTTTTTATTTCAAAATTACATAAAATGAGCTAACTCCTAATATATAATGTTCTATAGTTATTAAACAGATTGTTAAAATATTTTCCCCATCTAAGATACAAAATAGAAAAAAAGTCAGAGGAAAATAGGTATTACATAGAACAAGAAGATTCTGATACTACTGATAGTTATTCAGTTCTTTATATCCTATACCTTTGACTGTTCTCCATGGTATTTTCTGTGCATTACTTAAGTATTTGTGCTTCTAACAGCTCTATCGCTTTCTCTTTTTCACTTTAAAACATGCCCTCCCTGAGCATCCCAACTTCCATGGCTTCAACTAACCATTACTATTCAGCTGATTCCCAAATCTCTATCTCCAGCCCACATCTCACTGGGTATCTCTTCCTGGGTGTTCGGAAGGCATCTTAAATTTAAACCTGTCCCAAACTGAATTTATTATCTATGCACTATACCATGGCCGTTTCCCCCACTCCAATTCCCTCCTCTTCTCTTTTTCCTATTTCAATAAAAGTTACTATAATATTAATATATATCCCGTATGCCTAGTCAGGTTACAGAGTCTATTTTTATCTTTTAAAAATGGAACTCTGATCATGTCATTGTTGTGATTAAAAACCTTTTGGTATGGGGAGGTCCCAAACATCCACCAACAAGGGACTGGCCAAATAAACTGTAGTATTTTCATATCACAGAATATTGCACAGCCTTCAAAACTGATGGTGTGGATCTATGTCCATTAATATGGAAAGATGATTATGAAGCTTTCCCAGGCACCCTCCTCACCCTTAACTCCATGGTTTCCCATGGCTCCTCCAGCCCTGACTCCACCTCATGTCTCTCTACCTAATTTACCAATTTGCTAACAAACAGGTCACCAGCTACTCTCTGGATTTTATTGGCTCTTGCACAAAAGGCTTTAAGCAAATGCAAATTAAAATTCTGAATTAACTTATATAATTAAAAGACTTCCAGATCAACCAATGCAACTATGTAATGAACAACCTAAAATCTACTGAAACTGGATTTAGTTTCCAAAATACATCCTTGATATTAATAGATATACAGTATTTACATCTCATTATGCTTCACTTCATAAAACAAATGGGCAAAAATGCAGGTATTACATATTAAACAGGATTAATTGTTAAAATTTAAACACAGATATACACAAAAAGCAAAGGTAGAAAGGAAAGTCAAACGAGCATTGGCTAATTGAAACCAAAAGTCCACGTTCTTTTTCCCACGAGTATTTGAAAGTAGACAGGTACTTAATAACGTTAAGATGATAAAGTAGAAGACTGGCAATCTAATCATTTAATTAGATTCTCTTATAAACTCCAGGAGTTCAAGAGCTTCCCCCAGAACACCTCATTCTTAAAGCTCAATAAATATGCATTTCAATAATTATAGCTCACTCCATTCAAATCTGTAGGGGAAAAAACAAAACAAAGAACCTCTACTACTTTCTTAGTAATAATTCTGAATGACTTTCTTCTCCTTCAAAATATATTTAATTCTCAATTAAAATATTCACCAATATCTCTTATTCATTCACTGGTTCAGCATTATCCCTGACCCAGACACTAGGAATACAAAGACAAACATGACTAACATGGCCTGTCTTCCTGGAACTGATTCTATATAAAATGTACACTTTCAGTTACCCTTGGCTGTGTGGAACAACTGTAAAGTACACTTTAATTTTCCTGTTAAGAACTTGATTTGTAGCCAGGCATGGTGGCTCATAACTGTAATTCCAGCACTCTGGGAGACTGAGGCGGAAGGATCGCTTGTGGTCTGGAGTTCAAGACCAGCCTGAACAAGAGCGAGACCTGTCTCTACTAAAAATAGAAAAAAAATAGTCCACTGTTCCTCAGCACTGGACTATAACTGCGCAAATTAGAAGAAAAGTCTGTATTTTTATACGAAACTAAAACACCTCAATTTTTGTTTTGCAATTATTTGTATTTGTGTGTGTGTGTGTGTGTGTGTGTGCGTGTGTGCGCGCGCGCGCGCATTTTTTGTTTTTAGATATTTAAACTAGAAGAACATTATTACTCCAGAATAGGCCAGGTCCCAGACACTGGAGTTAAATCACCTTATGATGTACCATCTATTCAAGTTTATTAACCTATATGAATATACAGTTATCCTTTTTCTCTTTTTAAAAGATGAAAAGTCCTAGTTAATACATACTTATCTTCAATAATTATCAAAAATTATTGCTGGTGGGTCTGTAATATTAGACAACCTCCTAAATATCTTAGGATTTTGTTACTTTGAATCTTCTCTTATGAACATGAGATTACAAACAAAAAGAATATAAAACTTTCATTATTCAAAAGTGAATTATCTATTTTATAGACAAAGTCTGAAGCAACTTCTTCCCTCATACTTTAGTTGCTAGCTCTGAAAATAGGCTGAATTTAAAAGGACATGCATCCGAAACCAAAGTGTACACTGCATGTCAAGTCAAATAAAACAATTAAAGGTTTTTGATTTAGGAAATGATAGATATCAAAGCCATATTTCAGGAAAATTAATCTGGCAGCCGTACACCATAGAGATTAGGTAAATCTTAAGGAAGCGAGTCCACATACAAACTCTATTCCCATAGCTCTTTTCAAAGAGATAGAAGCTGATGGTAATTTGTAAATGAAAATACATTTTTAAAGAAAAATCTGGGTATGGTATTTAGTTTCTAGTACCAACACTGTCATTTTACCACTCTTCTCTAAAAAATGAAGGTAACCAAATTCATATATTTTAAATATAGGTTTTATAAACCATTCATGGGTCATGCATAAAGTCAATTTAGTTGGTCACAACCCATATTTTTTTCAAATAGAATAGAAAAAAGTATCAAGTTACAAGGCTAAATATTTTTGTTTCTGTTAATATATGTGCAACCAGCTAGGTAAACCAGGTGTCGATCTTGTAGTACAATGTATTTCTAACTGTGGGTCACAGTCAAAAGAATTTCAAAACACGAGACCAGATGATTGCTAAGGTCTCTTTCAGCTCTAAAACTATACTTCACCAGGTATGGTGGCTCATGCCTATAATCCCAGCTACTTGGGAGGATGGCTTGAGCCCAGGGGTTCGAAGCTGCAGTGAGCTATGACTGTGCCACTGTTCTCCAGCCTGGGAGACAGTGGGAAACTGTTATCTCAAAAAAAATACAAAAAAAAAAAAAAAAAAAAACCCCAAACAACTCCCCCCCCCCAAAAAAAAACCCTACAACTAAATCTGTCCTCAACTGTGTTCAGAAGGTCAAGAGGTGGCTTTTCTGTAAATTTAATGTTAGCTACAGTTCTTTTAATGGCAAGCAACAGAATCGAACTATTGAATTAGCTCTGCTAATTTTAGCAATAATTGGGATTCACTGAGGAGACGCTGAAGTAGTTCACAGAATCTAAGGAACAGCTGAAGCATCAAGCTCAAAAATGCACAGAAATTGAGCAGCTCCGGCATCTCCAGCAGCAGGAGCTCACAGACTTCTCCCTAGGGCACTAATTCTGCAAGATGCGGGTGGTTCCAACCACCTTCCATCACTGTGCTGGGATTCTCCCTCCCTTTAGGTTTTCAGTTTCCCAGGTGGGCTGAGTAGCAAACAAGCTAATCATCTACTTGATCACCAATACCTATCCCAGAGTACACAGTACAAAATGAGTAAGTATCTACTAAATGAATGTCCACCAGTCTTCATAGTAAATCCGTTAACATAACGAACCAAAAAATAGGATATTCCACCAAAATACATATCAATCTTATTTCATTTCTCTATACACACAAAGACCTACTTTCACTTATATACAACTCTTTGTCAACAAGTACTAAGAAGAAAAGAAACAGGATGAAACTTAAGACAGCAGCCTTTTACCTTTCTCACCAAAAATAAGTTCAAGAATTTCAGCTCAAGGCCAGGCGTGGTGGCTCACGCCTGTAATCCTAGCACTCTGGGAGGCCGAGGCGGGCGGATCGCTCGAGGTCAGGAGTTCGAGATCAGCCTGAGCAAGAGTGAGACCTCCGTCTCTACTAAAAATAGAAAGAAATTATATGGACAGCTAAAAATATATATAGAAAAAATTAGGCCGGGCGCAGTGGCTCACGCCTGTAATCCTAGCACTCTGGGAGGCCCAGGCGGGTGGATCGCTTGAGGTCAGGAGTTCGAGACCAGCCTGAGCAAGAGCGAGACCTCATCTCTACTAAAAATAGAAAGAAATGATCTGGCCAACTAAACATATATATAGAAAAAATTAGCCGGGCATGGTGGTGCATGCCTGTAGTCCCAGCTACTCGGGAGGCTGAGGCAGTAGGATCACTTAACCCCAGGAGTTTGAGGTTGCTGTGAGCTAGGCTGACGCCACGGCACTCACTCTAGCCGAGGCAACAGAGTGAGACTCTGTCTCAACAAAAAAAAAAAAAAGAAAAAAGAAAAAATTAGCCGGGCATGGTGGCGCATGCCTGTAGTCCCAGCTACTCGGGAGGCTGAGGCAGTAGGATCACTTAACCCCAGGAGTTTGAGGTTGCTGTGAGCTAGGCTGACGCCACGGCACTCACTCTAGCCGGGGCAACAGAGTGAGACTCTGTCTCAACAAAAAAAAAAAAAAAAAAAAAAAGAAAAGAAAAAATTAGATGGGCATGGTGGCGCATGCCTGTAGTCCCAGCTACTCGGGAGGCTGAGGCAGGAGGATTGCTTGAGCCCAGGAGTTTGAGGTTGCTGTGAGCTAGGCCGACGCCACGGCACTCACTCTAGCCTGGGCAACAGAGTGAAACTCTGTCTCAAAAAGAAAAATAAAAAGAATATCAGCTCAAGATTTTTATACTATAAAGCTGTTCCTTTATTTGTTTTGGTTTTTTACCATTGTTAGGTAATTATGTCAAAGTTCAAAAACACTAGGTGCTTCCTCAGAGTACAGTGGGGCAAAAAAAAAAAAAAAAAAAAAAACCCCACAAACCAACCACTAGGAGCGACAGAGAATGAGGTAGGGATCATCTAGACCCCAAGGTTCTCAGAATAGTGAAACCAAGGAGCTAGTTTCTCCCACCTTCTAATTGTTAACTACCAATTAACTAATTAGAGTTGAAAAGGGATAAAATATTTTTTGCCAGCCCTCTTCTAGGTTCTCCTCTTCATCTCCCAACTTTTTTTTTTTTTTTTTTTTTTTGAGACAGAGTCTCACTTTGTTGCCCAGGCTAGAGTGAGTGCCGTGGCGTCAGCTTAGCTCACAGCAACCTCAGACTCCTCGGCTTAAGCGATCCTCCTGCCTCAGCCTCCTGAGTAGCTGGGACTACAGGCATGCGCCACCATGCCCGGCTAATTTTTCTATATATATTTTTAGTTGTCCATATAATTTCTTTCTATTTTTAGTAGAGACGGGGTCTCGCTCTTGCTCAGGCTGGTCTAGAACTCCTGACCTCGAGCGATCCACCCGCCTGGGCCTCCCAGAGTGCTAGCATTACAGGCGTGAGCCACCGCGCCCGGCACCAACTCTTGATGAATCAAAAATTCCTTTCAATTCTCCCCTTTAAAAGGCCTCTCCCACATGACCCCACTTCTACATCTTCACAGCCTCTACCTCAGTTCAGGCCCCAGCTTATTTCCACAGCCTCCTACGTGGTATCTCTCCTACAATACCACCACAGTGACTTTCTGAAACACCAATCTGCTGACATCCTATCTGGTTTAGAACCCTATACCAGGTAGTTCCTTATCACTGCCAGGATAACATACACACTTGGAGTAGCATAAAAAGTCATTCATGCCCTGTCCCCATCTAACTGTGATCTCATTTCTCAACACCCCTCAATAGGCAGCTACTGCTAAAGCTACAACCAAGCCACTTGCTTTTCCCCAAGGGTATCATGCTCTCACACTTCCTTTTAACATCAGCTTATACTCCCATAAAAATATCTTACAACACTGCCTACATTTCCCTCACCCAGTCAATTCCTTCGCATCCTTCAAAACTCAGCTTAGGTGTAGTACAGTTTGGTGCCGCTAGACTCCTAAAACATATGTATTATATTAACAATTTGGTTTATTTCCTATAACCCTCTGCTAGAAAGTGAGATATTAAAGGACATGAACTCTTTGTAATCATGACAGACAGTACAAAGAACATTGCAGAAGCTCCTTAAATAAACTGAATAAAATAAATGGTCTGAATGAATTTTTATTATAAATATAAATGGTTTTTGTGAGATCTTCTGGTAAAATAAGTATAATTAAGTTTTGTAAGAATGTATACTTGGAGTTCCAAATAAACTATAAATAAATAGTGACTCTAAAATGATAAACATGGTTGTAAGATATCAAAAGATGATGAGAATTTGTAACAGAGGTGTACATGTTACCCAGAAATAATGGAATCCAAATTAGGTACACAATGAGTGGGAAACAGAAAACTGAGTTCCAGCATTGCATGAAGAAGAAAACCCTGTTCAACAATAGCTATGAGAATTATTATAATTTTTTTAAGACAAGTTCTGCTTATATATTTGCAAGGCATTCTTACACAAGAGTAACCAGAAATTGTTCCCTCACCTACTATTGTAACACTACATTTATATAATCTTTTTCCTCTAAAGTTGAATTTTAAATCTTAAACAAGGAAATGATTTTTTTCAAAGCCTCTAAATGAGTAAATTACACTGAGTTCCAACAGATGGTGGTACCATGGAAATTCCTAAGAATAGTTGCCAAACAGGACCAATTATGTTTAAAAAAAAAAAAAAACAAAGAAAGAAAGAAAAGAAAATAGAGGAATAACACAGTGTTCCTGGGATCAGCTTCTCTGCTCTTCACACATTTTGTATATCCAGCAAAAATAACGGTACCTTGCATATTCTTAAATACTGCATGAAGAAACTCACATCCACCCAGACTGTTACAGCTCTGCTTCATCCTCTATCCGCAGCCATTCTACTTAACTGCCATACCTACTCCCATAGTACATAGAATTAACACAACCTTGAAAATAGGAACAGATGGGGTAAATTACCAAGATTTCAGACTACCAGGAGGATTTCCAGGTAGCACATCATTTCTATTTCCTTCCACCTCACTACTTCCCATCTACCTGTTATCTAGGCAAAGACAAAAATACAATTTAGTAGGTAAGAACATAGGATTCATAGTCAAAGCAGAGATGGTCAGAATCCTGCCTTCACTATCATCTTGATGATAACCACATTTTGTGAAACTTAAGCTAAAGTTGTACAAGAGACTGAAGCAGCATACAATGAACTTATCAGATGTCCCCAGACACTATGTGTGAGAGAATTCCCCAAGGAACTTAGATGTCCCCACAGACTATGGGAGAGTTCTTGCATGCTTGTCCCAGGCCAGCTTAGAGTCCTTCTGTGTGTATTTTCTACAAAAATGAGTTCATGGTTATTAAACAAAAATATCTGATATGAGAAATTTACCAAGAGATTATTCAACTATGTAAATGCACACTTACAAGTCTCAACTGTTTCCTAATGATGATAAACTCAAGACATATTTTCCATTTCTTCTAGCTAGTCTCTATAATGGAAGAAATAAATTTTTAAATTGAATAAAAATTACATTAAAGTAGTTGGAGATTATGTTTCTCCCAGGTATTAGAAGGCACCAAACATTCCAAAATAGTTTGTTAAAATCTTCCTTCCTTTGGAAACAAAGTTTATAAGAAAAAGATGGTTTTCAAACTCTAGGCAGAAAAGATAATCCAATTTCAAAGCACATTTCTCTCTGTTTTATAGTATAATTCACACTCAAAAGTACGCATTTCAAACTTAAAATAATCTTGGGTATATAAAGACTCACCATCTGTATGGGTTTCTTGTGGAGATCTCGTTCAGTTACCAATTTTTCCTGGTCAGTGACATAAAGACCCTTCTGTGCTAAAGCCTGGATTACAGCATCGTGGCCCAAAAGAGGTTTTGCAGCATCACTCTTGAGAATGAGACTCCCAGCACGACAGTATAGTTCAGCCGATAGAAGCAAATTAACAACAGGTGGCTTGATGTGTTCCTGGTCATACTGATCTGTGTAAAATGGTTCTCGAAGTTCCTCTGGCACATTTTCTATAAAGATTAATGGAAAAAAATTCTCTTACAAGGTTTTTATAAAAAACATACACAATTTATTTAATAATTATTATTTATGTCACAGAACTTAAGATTCCCTCTAAAAATAATAACCCTTTAGCTGAAAAGATGATTCATTGGACCTTGGCATATAATCTAGAATGAGAGAAAAACACAAGTTTCCTTTACAGAAGATACTGTTCTATTTCCAAAAAGGGACTACAAACCAAACAAGGAGAAAAGTTTTCTGAGTCTAGTGGCTCTCGGGAATGTATTCCCACGTGCACAGTTAAATCTACAGAATGAACTGTAAGATTCCTAAAAACTAATTTCAGTGACTCCCCGCACAGGCAAGCAGTCAACAAAGAAATGCATCACAATAGCTATTTCAGGCCTTGCCACCTGAGAGTATTTAATCGCTGCCCAAAGTTTTACTGCTAATGAGCTGCAGAAGAGACAGCCTAACTTGTCCCTCTGTCTCAAGACCCCTGGTATCTCTCCCTTCTTGCTTCGCCTGCTGAAGCTATTGGGGGGGAGTTAGAATTATTACTTAGGCGAGAGCTACTCTGAAAAATCCCCTGTACTAGGTGAACCACTGATACCACCATATTACCACTGGCCACTCCCCATCCTACCTAAAAAAGACCTCCTGGGCACCCAACTGGTAAGTTTGATGAAGACACAAGAAGGAGTAGTTTACAAATGGGAGGTGGAAGGAAACCAAAATCTCTTTCCAAGTTTCTTTCTGCTGTGAGCTACTTCCCTTTAAGAATGTCAGGCCCGGCCGGGCGCGGTGGCTCACGCCTGTAATCCTAGCACTCTGGGAGGCCGAGGCAGGCGGATCGTTTGAGCTCAGGAGTTCGAGACCAGCCTGAGCAAGAGCGAGACCCCATCTCTACTAAAAATAGAAAGAAATTATATGGACAGCTAAAAATATATATAGAAAAAATTAGCTGGGCATGGTGGTGCATGCCTGTAGTCCCAGCTACTCAGGAGGCTGAGACAGGAGGATCCCTTGAGCCCAGGAGTTTGAGGTTGCTGTGAGCTAGGCTGACGCCATGGCACTCACTCTAGCCTGGGCAACAGAGTGAGACTCTGTCTCAAAAAAAAAAAAAAAAAAAGAATGCCAGGCCCAGGCTCCCAGTGTCCACTGCCAAATCAACGTTAGGTTGTCTTTCTAGCTGATGGCAGCAAGATTACTAAAACAAACATGAGAAAGAAAATACTTCTCATTGTTTTACAAGTTTTCTTGCCTTTTCTACCCCGTATCTCTTCCTCTTCCACCCTGTTGCTTACCTAGGCTGGACGCTTCTCACCAAAGCAGGACACGAATGAGGACTGCCCTGCTTTTAAAGGAAGAGGTGGAACACCTGAGTTAGAAGTTAACGTGGAGCTGCAATTTTAGAACCTGATAGCTCTGGCCTGGCTCTTGGCCAGTCCCTCATCTGCCTTCTCTGAAAAGTGAGGTTCCAAAGCCAGACATCCTTTCACTGATTTTAGCAGTCTCTCGAATAAGCAGCTTTAATGTAAGTTCAATACTACCATAATACTAATCAAAATCGGCACTTCAAAAAATTTATTCACAAAGTATTAATATACTCCTCAGCACTCTTCACCTTAAAGTTTTTGAAAAACTCCTGCTATTTAGAAAAACGTCTTCATCACAGCACATTATATACCAGCATGGTTCTGGGGAAGCCAAGGAATTAGCAATGATTATTAACTCCTACCTTCAAAGAGTTAATAATTTACAAAATTCTAGACATACACACAGGTAAAGTTAAACCATTCAGAAAGTAGAAAGAGTACTGAGCAGTAAATGATTAAGCACCAAATGAAAGAAATGAACAATTAAGTACTTCAGAGTTCAGAAGAGGAAGCATCACAGTGGGCTGACTTCATCTTAAAGAAATAGGATAGAAAAATAGGCAGAATTTGTTTAGTCAGAAAAAAAGAGGCTTTCTAAACAGAAGGAAGGCTGGGGAGGAGAGAGTAAGAGAAAGAAGGGGAAAGAAAGATGTGAAGATACATTACACTGAACAATCTGGGTGAAGGGAAGGGTTCATGTAGGACAGCAGGGAGAGGTAAAACTGGAATGGGAGGTTGGGGATTAAGACTTCAAAGTAGTATTTATCTTTTAAACACCAGGCCTTTGTATATTAGCTAACAAGGAGCTGCTGACAGTTGTACAGGAGAGTGAAACATTAAGATTGATGTCTGAGACAATTAATCTGGTATTCAATATTGATGGCTGTAAAAATCAGAGACAGAAGATTATTTTATAGAGATAAGGAAATGAAGTTGGAAGGGAGCGGTGACAACAGGAAGTGCAGAACATAAGAGACTGCTAAAGACAAACAAAAAGTACCCAGGAATAAAGCAAAGAGAGGGGTCAAGATGAAAATCAAGGATAATCAAGCCTAGGTCACCAGGGAAACGGTGATATCATTAATAGAAAAAGGGAAATCAGAAGCAGCACCAATTCTGGAAGCAAGAGCATAAACTCAGTTTTGAACATGTTGAGTTTAAATTGATAGCAAAAATATCCAAGCGGAAATACCCAATAAGCAGCTGGAGATATAGGACTCTGGAAAGAGGTCAAGAATGGATGTATCAATTTGGGATTTGGATGACATCTAAAAATATCATCCTCACTTAATAATTGAAAACACTTAAACACTTTCCTTCCTTCAGAGTGGCATTATCCAGTAGTGAGCCAGCCTTAAACTTAATACAGCTGCTTCAGCATGATACTTAAGCTCAGCTGTACACCACAGAATATAGTGCTGGTACTCATTTAAATTTTAATATTATAGGAACTAAAAAGAAGCTATCAGCAGAACAACTGTAAAAGGATAATTATTTGATTTTAAGATAACTATTATGAAATGTATATATAATGGATTTTTATCTCCAGTAGCAATAAAAAAAAACTAACATAGGTTACTTGGCATCTAAACATTAGCTGTGAAAAGTGAGTGCTCATTATCAGGATTATAAATATATCTATACATCCACCTAACATTCACTTACTGCTTTTACATCCATTTTCACACATGATTTTTATAACATCTTGGTGAAAATGGCAAATCAGATAATACACAAATAATATAATACACAATAATACTAAGGACCTTCTATCTGTCAGTCCTGACAATCCTCTTATCGCCATTTTGTAGATAAAGAACTCAAGAAAGGTCATCTTGCCCAGGGGCACATAGCAGATAAGTACAGAATTCTAGTGCTAAACCATCTAGGTAAACAGACTCAAAAAATCATAATGCTTTGCCAAGATCACAAGGGTGGAAGGTAGAAGACAGAGTCCTGGGGTTGTTTCCATTTCATTAAGGCAGACCCACAAACCTAAGTTGTGCAAGCGTAAGTTTTAAAAAGACCCCAATGCAAGGAAAAGGGAAAGGATCCATAGCAAATCAAAGAGTGTTTCAAGAATACCACAAAAACAGATTTTTTAACCCTTGAAAGAATGCAAAACGGCTGGGGCTGGTGGCTCACACCTGTAATCCTAGCACTCTGGGAGGCCGAGGCAGGCAGATCGTTTGAGCTCAGGAGTTCGAGACCAGCCTGGGCAAGAGCGAGACCCGTCTCTAGTAAAAATAAAAAGAAATTATATGGACAACTAAAAAAATACATATATATAAAGTTAGCCGGGCATGGTGGCGCATGCCTGTAGTCCCAGCTACTCGGGAGGCTGAGGCAGGAGTATTGCTTGAGCCCAGGAGTTTGAGGTTGCTGTGAGCTAGGCTGACGCCATGGCACTCTAGCCTGGGCAACAGAGCGAGACCCTGTCTCAGGGAAAAAAAAAAAAAAACAGACCAGACTGAGCAAGAGTGAGACCCAGTCTCTACCAAAAAGAAAAAGATCACCAGGCATTGTGGTGCACCTGTAGTCCAAGCTATTCAGGAGGCAGAGGCAGGAGATTGCTTGAGCCCAGGAGCTGGAGGTTGCAGTGAGCTACAATGACACCACTGCACTCTACTCAGGGTGACAGACTGAGACTCTGTCTCAACAACAACAACAACAAAAAAAACCAAGGAAACTGAATAATGGTCCTCACAACCCCGCCTTTTATAAAAATAATAAAACAAATGCAAAACTGCAAATTGAATATTATATTAATAAATCACCTTAAAAACAAGTTTTCAAGAACTAAATGTGCTTGAGACTTCAAAAATGTCTATCATTTTACCAATGGTACAAGACTTTTATTTTTTAAAAACCAATTTGGAATTGTATCACATTTTTTAAAAAATGAACTCTGAAACAGCACATTAGGGAAAAAAAGAAAAACAGGCAAAATCAAAGATAAGAGGTTTCACTCTCTCCTTAACCTCCAGAACACAGGTGAGACATTAATACATATAGAATGGCTGAGTGAAATACCATTGCTAGAATTGCAGAGGATAAAAGACAAGTTTTTCTTGTGTACCAAGACGTAGGCAGAACATACATTAATCGTGTTATTATGAATCCTGACTAAATCTAAGTTTTGAAATTAACATTCACCTGAAATCCTTGAGATGCAAGTAGAGAGAAGAGACAGTATTGCTCAAGGCAATTTCCTATAAAACTGGGTTAGCTACCAGGTGCATCAATACTCCAGCAAGTGAAACGGATTTCTTTAAAACAATAAACGGACAAAAGGTAGGGAGTGCATTTTAGAAATAGCATCACACTAAATCACGAGAATATCCCTTACTTTCCAAATCTAAAAAATTGTTTCTAAAACAATTAACTAATATATTAATAGAACTTTTGAGTTTCAAAAACACACTGAAAGAAAACCAGAGAGACTTTAAACTTGAAATTAACCAAAAATGGTCAATAACACAAAAAAATTCATAGTACCAGTAATCAAAGAAAAGTTACAATGAGACATTTTTTGCCTATCAAAATGGAAAAAAGAAATTAAATCCACTGTTGACAAGAATGTCTTGAAATGAACATCCTCATATATGACCAAAGGGCAAGGATGTGTCTGTCGTATTTACCATTATATGAATCCCCAGCACCTATTCAGTGCCTGGTACATGGTAAGCAAATATCTGATAAATGAATGAAAATGTTATTTTAAAAAAATTTCTAGTCATTGGCCTTTTTCTTAAGGGACTCCCAGATTTCAAATTTCCCGTCAGGTAACTCCCTGAGTCTACACTAGCAATCATTATCTACTACTTACACCTGCTTTGAAAACGTTTAGTTTTCTCCTGGAGCCGCTCTTAACCTCTGTAATAGCAATCCCTCTCAAAAACCAAACCTTTTTTCAGTTATTCTACACGCAATACCTACATTCATTATGAAATTTGGGGAAAATTTGGGCTTTGGGAAAGTATGGGCTTTGGATTAAAAAAGACTTGGTCGAATCCTAATTCTACCACTTACTTGACATGGGATCTTTTTCTTTTTCCGTCTCTCGGCACTACTGTTTCCTTGTGTCAAACAAAAGGTAAAAACTGAAGATGAAAAGTGTGTGTATCTACGTGTAAACTGTGCACTGGAGTAACCCTGGTGTAAAAATATGGAACGCTTCATGAATTTGCATGCTATCCTTGCGCAGGGGCCATGCTAATCTTCTCTGTATCGTTCTAATTCTAGTATACGCGCTGCCGAAGCGAGCACAACACGGGATTTAGACTGCAGTAATTAACATCTCTGATTTCTAGTTTCTCCATATTGCACAATATGCCGCCTGCTACTACTGTGACCTGAACTTCCTCCTCCTCCTCTGGCCTACTAAGTTCCAGACACCCAAGTCTTGCTGTTGCAAGTCAAGTTCAGACATTTTGGCCCGTGCACTGTTCCTCCCCCGACCGAATGGTTGGCTATTTCCATTCAGATCGCAGCGAAATATAATCTCCTCAGATACACCTTTCCTGACCACCCAATCATTCTGTTTTAATTCTTTAGGTAAAAGTTACCATTATCCCATAATATTTTATTTCTGCCTTCTCCCACTATAAGATACTTCAAGAAGAGCAAGATACTTCTCTGTCCTAACTGTGCCTGAAACATAGCGGGCACTCAAGTATTTACTAAAAGAATATAAAATACCCACACATAAAGCCTTGCCTTCATAGATGGTACCAATTAAAAGTTAGCTCTCTCCTTCCTTCCACATTATTACCAAACAATGTTTTAAGTGCTGTACAGCATTCCAGAGCTTAAATTATCACTTCCAGCCCTCCCATTACCCTATGAGACAAAAAATACCTCTTCTGAGCTCCATCTACATCCCTATAAGTCACCAGCCTACTCAGCTCTTCATGTGGATGTAACAAAGAAACCTCAAACTCAGAATGGTAGCCAGGTTTCTCAGTGACCAAGGAAGTTACAAATATGGAAAAGGGGAAGAGGAAGAAATAGATGCAGCTATAATATTATATATATGTGCATGTGTATGCTAGCTCTGCCTGCTAAATAACACTCCGTTTGCAATAAACCTAGCATCTGTATCTTGGTTTCTAATACCCTTCCCACTAAAAGCAACAGGGCTCCTTGAAGAAATGGCTGCTTCCAGGGCTGGGGCAGGGAAAGTACAAGATAAGCTAGAACACCTTTGTGTGTGTATATATCTGCCAGAAAGTAAGGAAATGCTAATAAATAATTAGATAATGTCATATCAAGGTTAAATTTCCTGATTTTTAACTGAGATTACTACAAGAACTAGCCTTTATTTTAGGAAATACACAATGAAGGAGTGTGGGGGTATGATGTACCTAATGCATTCTCAAATAGTCCAGAAAATATTATATATATATTTACATTTATACACACATACATACATATAAAATGTATACATGTATTTATGTAGAAGGTAGGGAAAGAGAGAGAGAGAGAATGATAAAACAAATGGGACTGGCTGGGCGTGGTGGCTCACACGTGTAATCCCAGCACTTTGGGAGGCTGAGGCAGGAGGATTGCTTGAGGCCAGGAGTTGGGAGACCAGCCTGAGCATGAGTGAGATTTCGTCTCTACAAAAAAATATAAAAATTAGCTGGACATTGTGCCACAAGCCTGTAGTCCCAGCTACTAGGGAACTAGGGAGGCTGAGGCAAGAGCCTTAAGCCCAGGAGTCTGAGGTTACAGTGAGCTATGAGCCACTGCACTCTAGCCTGGGTGACAGAGAGAAATGCTGCCTCAAAAAACAAACAAACAAAAATGGGACAAAATGTTAACAATTGGTAAATCTGGGTAAAGTGTATTTGGGAGTTCAAACGTACTATTCTTGTACATTTGAAATTACGTTGAAAAAGTTACAAAACCTCAAAATGCCCCAAACCAATCTTTTCTCCCAAACTTTTATGATCTTCCAGTGTGCCTTACATTAATGAACTACACCATATCCATCTAGCTACACAAGCCAGAAACCTAGGACTCATCCTTAATGCCTCCCTCTCCCCTTCAACTCCCAAATAAAATCCATTAAAGAATTCAGAGCAGGCTGGGCGCGGTGGCTCACGCCTGTAATCCTAGCACTCTGGGAGGCCGAGGCGGGTGGATCGCTCAAGGTCAGGAGTTCGAGACCAGCCTGAGCAAGAGCGAGACCCCGTCTCTACTAAAAATAGAAAGAAATTATATGGACAACTAAAATATATATACAAAAAATTAGCCGGGCATGGTGGCGCATGCCTGTAGTCCCAGCTACTCGGGAGGCTGAGGCAGTAGGATCGCTTAAGCCCAGGAGTTTGAGGTTGCTGTGAGCTAGACTGACGCCACGGCACTCACTCTAGCCCGGGCAACAGAGTGAGACTCTGTCTCAAAAAAAAAAAAAAAGAATTCAGACCAAAGCTATCATGCCCTTCTCACAGTCTCAACGCATCTCCCTAGCCCAGGCAATCAGCACTTTTCATCTTACGAGTAAACGCATCTTAGTGCAACAAGTAAATGCACTAAGATTCCTTTACTTCCATTTTTGTCTTCCCACATCCACTCCTGTCCCCACATCAAACCATTCTTTACTGTAGCCAGAATTTGCTTATTTCCCATAAGCAAATTTGGTCATGTCACATGATCACGTCACATGTCACAACAATCACTACCACCATCCCCAAGGGTTTTCAATGAATTCTCACTTCTTTAAGGATTAAAATCCTTCCTCTGGCCTACAAGAAAAGAATGATCCTATCCCCACTGGCCACATTCAGTTCCCGGAAACCATGCTCTCTTCCACTACAGAGCCTTTGCACACCTGGTCACTCAGTCCGGAATGCTCTTTTTCGCTATTCCTCGCCCTCTTTCAGATTCTCAGGGGCCCATGATCCATTCAGTTTGGCCCAATTTGCCCCCAATAAAGGCAAAGAATATAGCATTTATCCTGCACTCCCTGTACCTCAAGACAATAAAATTTTACTTCTAAGATTGTTCAATTCTATTATAAAACATGAATGTTTGTAGTTTGTAAAGCATAGGTGAACTATTTTAAGAAATATTAAGTATAGATAAGTAGCTAGTAAAAAATGTTTGTTAGACATAGAATCAATAGAATGGGTTAAATAAAGGTAAGCAGTATCACACATATATTAAAACATAGAAAGAGACGGAAAAAACAAGACATCTAGTATTTATGAGGCACCTAGGTACTAAATATTCATGAACAATATACAAGGTACTAAATATTCATGTCATACCAAATATGCATGATTAAACAAGAGTCAATGAACACTTGATATTCATGAGTCCTTAATTCAGCTACCCATTAATGAAGCCCATTCTGGCCTATGTGTCCTCCGCCCAAGGAACACAAAGCCAGCCCATGACCATTCATCATCAGGCTTATGGCAAGCTACAGCTGTGGCAGGCATGCTTGTCCCCTGTGTCTGTCTGACAGAGCAAGTGTGTGGCACTGGCCTGTGTCTCTGTGGGCCTCTTTGTTCAAACCTCAACTCTGGTCCCGGCGACCACACTAGCAGCAGCAGGGAAGGCTAATGGAGCAGAGAGAGATGACATATGAACACTGTATACGGCAGGATTCAGGGACTGTGGTCCTTCCTCCCTGCATGCACCCTAACCTAAGTGTTTTAACTCACCCTATATCTTTCCTCTTGCTTTTAGATCACTCTGAAATGATCTAACAAATCACATGATTTGAACATTTTAAGTTGTTCTTAAATGAGCTTTCTGTTCCGTAACCTCTGGGGCAGTTTGCCTGGTGTGTACCTGGAGGCTACCATTACATCAAGGTAATTTCCCACACAGCACTAAGGGTAACCAAATAATAAAGGTAAGTTTCTTTTTAAAGTAGCATTCTAGGCCAGGTGTGGTGGCTCACACCGGTAATCCCAGCACTTTGGGGGGCCTAGGCAAGAGGATCACTTGAGGCCAGGAGTTCAAGACCAGCCTTGGTAACACAACAATACTCCATCTCAATAAAACATGAAAAAAAAAAAAAAATTAGCCAGGTGTGGTAGCCTGCACTTATAGTTCCAGCTACTAAAGTGGGAGGATCACTTGAGCCCAGAAGTTCAAGGTTACAATGAGCTATGGATCAGGCCACTGTACTTCAACCTCGGCAACAAAACAAGATATTGCCTCTAACAAAATAGAATAAAATAAAAATACGTAGGAGACCATCAGAAATGTTAACACTGACGATACGAAGTGGTGTGATGATGACAGTGCCGTGATGGCAGCACCACGTTTATGTTTGAAAAGGGAGTCCTTGACTTTTGAAGATAAAATACATACTGACATATTTATAGATGGAATGATATGATGTCTGAGATTTGTTTCAAGTGACTGGCAGGGGGGAAGCTGTTTACAGATGAATCAAGACTGGCCACAAATTGATGACTGTGGAGGTTGGATGATGAGTACATGAAAGATTATTGTTATTATAGATATGTAAGGTTTTCTATAATCAGATGGTTTTGTCCATTTAAAGAGAAAGAAAAACAGCAAGAGTGCAGAGCTTTCATGCAATGATTAGGGAAGAGCTCTGAATGGTGTGAATAATGGACTTGAGACCTGGAACTACCACAGCCATTTTCTACCAAGAGAGAAGACAACCGAGAATGAAATCCACACACGACCAAGGGCACAGCTAAAGAAATCATAGAGCAACGAAGCTACAGCCCCGATCAAATCAAATGCAAAGCTCATCCCACCTCAGGACTTTTTCAGAACCAACAAATCCTCTTTCCTGTTAGCCAATTTGAGTTGGGTTATCTGTCACTACGAGTGAAGACAGCACAGCTGATACAATCTCCCATTCACCTTCAAACCAGTCACATTTCTGTCTCCACGTTACACTCAAAATGTCCTGAGCAAAGTCATCAATAACTGCCTTGTTGCTAAATCCAATGACTACTTTTGAGACTTCTTGCTTAATCTTTCTCAGCTGCACCTCACACTGCCTCATCCTCAATGTCCCCTTCCCTAGGCTTCTGAGACTCCACGTTCCCCGGGTTTCTTTCTTCCTCTCTAGCCACCGATGCCTGGCTCTTCGCTGGCCCTCCAGTCTTGGGTCCTCTTCTCTCTCCACGCTCTCCTTCAAAGTGACTGGCAGCCACCCACTTTCTTGATTTTAATTACCACCTGTATTTCTTGTCCTTGAGGTCTTCTAAGCTCCACACACAAATTTCCAAGGGCCTAATGCACACACCACCATTTTAGATGTTCCTCAAATTCAATGCTGTTCTTTCCCATCCTCTCTCTTATACACACACACACAATCTGGCCCTCTTCCATTGTTCCCTTTCTCACAAAATAGAATCGATCTTAACACTTTCCAAGATCTCATCTTTCCTTCCACATAGCCAATCAATCACCAGGTCTTAACTTTTACATTCATCCACTTCTCTCCATATCACTGCTACCATCCAAATTCAAGATGCCATCATCTCTCACCTGGACCATAAGAACTTCCCAATTGGTTTATTCCTTCATAACTCTTAGACCTCCTCCAATTCATTTTCTGTTGATCCCAAGAGATCTTTCTAAAATTATGATATATAACATAAAATTTACTATTTGAGGCCAGGCGCAGTGGTTCACGCCTGTAATCCTAGCACTCTGGGAGGCCAAGCTGGGAGGATCCCTCAAGGTCAGGAGTTCAAGACCAGCCTGAGCAAGAGCAAGACTCCGTCTCTACTAAAAATAGAAAGAAATTATCTGGACAACCAAAAGTATATGTAGAAAAAATTAGCCGGGCATGGTGGCACATGCCTGTAGTCCCAGCTACTATGGAGGCTGAGGCAGAAGGATTGCTTGAGCCCAGGAGTTTGAAGTTGCTGTGAGCTAGGCTGACATTGCAGCACTCTAGCCAGGGCAAAAGAACGAGACTCTGTTTCCAAAAAAAAAAAAAATTTACTATTTGAACCATTTTTAGGTGTACTCGAAGAGATCTTTTGAAAAACAAACTTCTGATGATGTCATCTTGCTCAAAACAGAAACTGAGTGGCTCAGGGTCCAAGTTCACTAGATCTACTCTTTTATACCTTTGAGTTTTTAATCTGTGCCTATTTACCTATTCAAAAAATATTTTTAAGTGTTAATAAATTTTCAAGAACCTATACTCAAGACCTCTAGCATCTATATAAAAAAAGGGGTAGTTAAAAAAATAGACAAAAATTTCTGCTGTTTCAAAATCTGTTACAATACAAAATTCTACAAAATATAAACTGGAGAACAAGTTCACAGTCAGCAATCTCTTTTTTTTTTTTTTAACTAACATCATTTTTTAAAAAAGGATAGAGCATAAGAAGACAGTTATAAAAGACAATCTTGAGAGTACTAACAGAATGCCACCAGAAAAAATGAAACCATCTATTTTGAAACTTTCCTTTGCTGAAGACGTATGTCTTTTAAAATATTTCAAATGTCCTTTATTCCAAGAGCTTAAAGTACTTAAAATCTGCATGCAATTCCCACTTTAGAGCTAGAAAATGGTGTGAAGGAAGGGCTGGGAATAGGGGAGCAAGGTAGCTTCAAAATAACTTTTAAGATCATATACATATATCCCAGGAACTACGAGATATATGAAGTAGGGAGATGAATATTTATTTCAGTTAACGTTTCCATTTCTTTATCTCAAGGAAATAGGATACAGGCACCTTATGAACATTCGCAGTCGTAATACTAGAGCGCAACTATGAGGGTTACAGAGGGAGTTCAGTCTCCTCTCTTGTACTCCCAGCTTCCGTTTTAGTTATCCTAGCTTGTAGTGAAAAATATTTTTAATAAAAAGAATTCTTTGAAATAATTATAAAAAAATACAATTGCATTCCACAATGGGAAACAATATCCACAGCATAAGTGTAAGACTGATAAATTCTAACACTTTGCAACTATGTGTGTATACCACAACTCAAAGTGGCATACAAATACTTATTATCATGAATATTCAGCAAGCGGGAAAATGGAGACAGATTGCTTTAGGAAAATGCCCCAGAAAAGAAAGGAACAATTGGCAGAAAGAGAACTGGAAAGATACTATGATACAAGCCTCTAATCAAATGATATATTGGTAAAGAGTCAGTGTTTAAAAAGGAAAAACTATGCTCAGGGTAAAAAAAGTGCTAAATGTGATAAACAAAACAATTATTATCTCAGCTAAAGCACCAGACTTGTCACTACTAATAAATGCATAGTATTTCATTTAAATGTCATTCTTTAAAATTTACCAATAAACTGGTATACATGAAAAACTAGATCCACTGAGGGAGGGGAGAGGCCTTGAAATGACAGATCAACGATAAATACATTTCATACTTCTGTACTAACTAATCAAATATAAATAGGCTTGTTAAAGAAAAATCAAACATACTTTTGAATTTTACAAAAAAAAAAAATTAAGGGTGACACATGAAAGGTTTTCATGCTATCTTTACACTTTTACTTCCAGTACTGCACTATAAAACTGTAATGAAATACAGGAAGAGCATTAACACAGATGTGAAGACACAAATTTTAGTACTATAAAGGCTTAGACTCTAATTTAGGTTCCACCACTTATAAGCTGGATGATCAAGGGCAACTTAGTTAACTCCCCTAAACCTGTTTCCTCACTTACAAAAGAGGACAAACTATCATATTCCCTAAATTCTTATTTACAGTTTGAATACTTATGAAATCAAGATGTCTTATAATTAATTTGTACTTTAATGTACAAAAAAACCTTTTTAAATCAACATTGTGCCTTACAATATTTACAGCAGTGATTCTCAACCTGGGATCCTTTAGCTCCCCAGGAGACACTGGGCAATGTCCGGGGCCATTTTTGGTTGTCACAACTAGAGTGGGAGTAGGGGTGGGGAACACTACTGGCATCTAGTGGTTAGAGGCCAAGAATGCTGCTAAAACCCTGTGATGCACAGGACAGCCTCCAACAACAAATTATCTGGCCAAGAGTTCTGTAGTTGAGAAACCCTGATTGAAAGTCTTAGAAAAAGAAATAAAATAATATCTACTTAATAAGGTCATTTTCATAATTACAAGAAATAATGCATAGAAAATGCTCAGAACAGTAACTTGCACAAAGTACATGTTTATTAAAACAGTAACAGTTTTTCTTTTTCTTTTTATCCAATGTACTTAGGATAATTTATCTATTAAACAAATACCAAATTCCTTAACCTGGCCCTTCACACAATTCTGTCCCAATTTGTCTTTCACGCTAGATCCTCCACTACTTCATTACAAAAACCTCATCCAATCAATCTGGTCTATGTTGTTTCATTAACACCACCGGGGTTTCACAACTCCATGCCTACACACAAACCATTTCCTCCATCTACAAAGCCTGCTTTTCATTCACCTGACTCTCTTCCAAGTCTAATTTAAATACCACCTCCACTACAGAGGTCTTCCTTCACAGACCACTGGGGCTGAAAGTGACCATCTCCCTACTCCACCCTACCAGATCCCACCCCCACTGGTTTCCCTCTCAATATCATTCTTCCAGTTACATAGCTCTTATCACTGATTTCCCAAATGCTATTGTATTTATTCATTTATAATATCTACAAGAACATAAACTCTTTAAAAAAAAGGCACAACTTAGACCAGTAGGATTTGACAGTTAATCAGATAATCAGACTACTCTCCTTGAAACTTTTTCCTCCCAGGGCTTCCATATCACTGCACTTCCCTAATTCTCTTCCTAACCTTCTTATTGCTCTAATTCAGTCTCCTCTTCCTGTGCACTTCCTCCATTGTAAGTATTCACTACTCTAGATTCTGTCTCGAATTTCTTTTCGCCCTCTATAATCTCATCTACTTCCAATTTCAATTTTGTGCTATACACAGATTATCAAATTGTTATTTCTAGCCTCCACTTCTCAATCATATTGCAGACCTACATTTATAGCTACCTATTTCACTTAATTTCTCAGAAAGTATTTGGCCAACACAGTCAAGTTCAAAGTTTCCAAAAACCAAGCTGCCTTCCCATTCCAACTTGCAGCTTTCTCTCTCTCTGTCGATGCCATCACGATTCATCCTCCCAGTCACTAAATCTCAAAATCTCGGTTAACCTCATCCTTCTTAAAACTTCAGGTGACCTCATCCTCTCATATATTTCTTTTTCATTTAAACCATTCCCCTTATACCCCAAATTCAGTCATTTAGAAATTTTGGGTATTAAATCTGTGCAACATTTTTCCTATCATTTGCCTCTTTTCCATTCCTTTGACTTCTACCCATAGAGTACAGCACTAAGAGCACAGACTGAAGTCAGATTCCCCAGGTTCAGATCCCAGCTCCATCAGTCAGGTAGCTCTGGACCAGTTTCTAAACCCCTGGGCCTCACTTTCCTCATCAGTAAAACTGGAATGATTAATAGTTTCCACCTCATAAGGCTGTCAAGAGGATTAAAATTAGATAATATGTATAAAGTGCTTGACACACAGTAAGGGCTCAATAAATATTAGCAGCTTTATTGTCATCTTCCCCCTATTTCAAGCCCTCAGCATCTCTTGCCCAGACTCCTGCAATAACATCCCAAACTGGCCTCTCTGCTAGCAGTCTCTCTTAACCACAATGTTACTTAATGTTCTCACTGTCTTCCTACATGGATCAGAGTCAGATCTTACGTAGGATTTTGACAGCAAGATATGTTGAGATATACAAAGAAATTTAACAAGGCATATTTATAACAGCAAATGATTTTATATAATTAAACTAAAGGCTATGAAAAGGGGAATAATATTTGATACGGCTGAAATGATAAACTGACACTAGGAATGGGGCCTTGAATTCCATGTTAAGAATTCTAAATTCACGAATTTAGTAAGGAAGAGTATTGTAAGAGGTTTTGCACCTATGATCTCCACAGAGGATTTAAGGGAACAGAATATTTAAAGCAAACTCAGTAATATTGCTTAAATAGGATAAGTTCTTCAAATATAGTAGTAGAAAAGGCAGTTTTTAACTTCCTCCTCTTTTGCAATTTACTTAGAGTATCTGTTTATTGTTTCAAATTCATCTACACAAACTTATTCTTCATTTGATCAAAACTGCATCTGTATTCTTGCACAAAATAAAGTATGAAGATTTGGGCTATTTGGAATATTTTTAGGGTAAAGATAAAAAGTGATTCAAAGCTCCTGATTTTAAGATTTCCAATTAAATAAATATTCCACATCTGCTTTCTAGGTATTACAGTGCTAGTGCTTTATCCATTTTTTATAATTCAACCACTTCACTCTATGCCCACAATTTATTGTTAGTGTCATTTTAAATTACTTTCCCAACATACGGGAAAACTGACTGCTTTTTTAATATATCAAAAGTTATAAAGTTTCTGACAGAAAAACATTAAATCAGTACCTGAAGACCCTATCGGTCATTGTAAAAGTAGTGATTTTAGTAAATCATACTTGAGAGTTGGGCTAATTTTTTGAATAACTGAATACAATTAGCTAATACCTTTGAAATATGTTGTCTATTAACCTTTTCTGCAAATAGTATCTGCAGCCAATGAAGAATATTTACATCAAAAAAATAAAATCTTACTTTTTTTCTATTCATTCCATATAAATTTATGTTCTGAAAGACTGTTGATAAAGAACAAAATGCACAAATGTATTATTAATAATGTATTAATTTTTTGTTACTAAGTCACTCTCAAGTTCTTCTAAACTTGTTTTTCATCCCATTTTGAATATGGTCTTTTTATCCATTCCAACTGCTGCCAAGACAAATGGAACTAGGTACCAACAACAGTCATATAAACCATCTGACAGGGAGTTAATATCTGCACAATCTACAAAGAAAAAATAACATTAGACTTCAACATGTACTATGTGCACATTTTCCACACTTGCAGATAAAAGGAGTACTCTGCAGAATGGTGTAGAGCAATAAGCAAAGATTTCAGAATCAGAAAGACCTGAGCTGGCATGCAGAATACCACTTGCCAGATGTTTAATCTTGTGCCAATTAATCTTTCTGAACCTGTTCTCTCACCTGCAAAACGAGAACAGTATCTGTAAGGCTGCTGCAGGAGTAAATGAAGTAATGTATTTAGAGTGTTTGGTATCTAACAGGAATGTCCAGTCTCCACCAATATCTTACCCTCTGGAGTCGGGCCTCAAATCAAAACACACTTCTGCCACTTTGTAACACTAACAGTGTGATAGTAGGAAAGTTCTTTAACCTCTCTGAGCACTGGCATTTTTTAAAAATGGGGAACACACTACATACATCACACAGTTGTTGTGAATCCCTAATGTACAACTTAATGCAAAGCATCCAGCAGAGTGCCTGGCTGATGTCGGATTCCACTGATACTAGATTCTCGTCACTTCCTTTCTCATTGAAGTGTGTTAAATGTATTTATCAAGTGGTCCAGAATCTAGTAACCTACCTGACACATATCCAGAAAGTAGGCCATTTTCCAGTCAAAACCCTTTGTGAAAACACAGCAAAATGTTGACATCCATACTATAAGTAATCTCTCAGTTTCAGATGAAAAGAAAATATTTCTTATTTCTTCTGCCTTCCATTTTGTACACACTACTTTTCCACATAAGTTACTATATAAATTGCCCTCTTTCCATCTTTCCAAAATAAATAGCCTTCATTCACTCTCCACATAGATATTAGCTTCAGTATGCTGCTTAAATTAAAAGCAAAATATATCTATTGTCACTGCTTGTAACAGTGATGCCAGAAATTTTAAAGGCAGTAACATGAATCTTAAATTCAGCTGATTTAAAAAAAAAAAAAGCAGGAACACTTTGTGTTTCTTCCTGTGTATTACGACAGACATTTAGTTTCAAAGAAATGTTTAAAATTGAAATCATTTCAAAAGGATGTATATTTATTCCTAATGCCAGTTCAGTATCAAAGCATGAGAATTCAAATAAAATTAAGGCTGTCATAAACATAAAATCACATCAGTGTGAAATTTCCCCAAAAATCTAATTCAAATAATTTTCCAAACACTGAGAATCATCTGCTATTTAACTGAGATGTGCAAGTCCAGAAAATCCTCAGCTGTAAGATTCAGCAGTAAAACCGAACTAAACGATTTACCAACATATTTTCACAGTCCAAAAATTAGAAATCAGCCATCATCCACTAAAACCTATATCTAACATCTGGAGAAGTTTGTAAATACTAAGGAACTTTTCCACAAATATTTTACGTATCTAAAATTCATTAACGAGGGAATAGAAATCTTGCAAAATTACTCTTTAAACTTAACAGACTAAATTACTTTACAGGAGCATCTTCCAATGAAAAGCCTCTCTCTACTTTTTTTTTTTTTTTTTTTTTTTAGCATTCCACAACATGGGCTCCTGAAAGCAACAGCTAAGAAATTACAACGGGAGGCCCTTTTCCTGTTATTTTGCAAAGACTGGGTTGTGGAGGGAGTGTTTAGTTGCTACTGTACTATACAATTTGTGTGACTAGCACATGCCCTCAAAAAAACTCCTCTAACAAAAAAAAATCCCAAAGTAGGGAGTTTTTTTCCTGTTAATTTAGGAAGCCAAAATATATTTGGAAAAAGGAATATGCCTCAGTGATAATATGAAATGGAAAATACATCCGTTTGCCTACAGTCAGCAAACTAAACGTTGGTTTTCATAACTGATTTAATAAGAACCTGAAATGTGTACGGAGGACTGATACAGGCTTAAAAAATGACAACAAAATTTAACAGTGCACTCGACCCAGGCCACCCTACATCCTTCGGGGCATGAATGGCAGCCATCGCTACAAATGTCAAAATCAATGCAGAACTAGTCATCCACCTTCTGCCAACAATGAAGACACCAACACAGATTTCTTGGTGGTGTAATCACAATGATGACTGAGAGGGAAATGTGTGCAAGCACAATAAGGAAAAGACCACAAATTAAAACCATTCTATGTAAAACCACGACAAAACTGCTCCCTGAAAACAAAACACTTTGGCTACCCAACCAAGGGAATCTGGCCAAAGCCCACCGGACCACTCAAGAGCCCGTCACTGAAGGCCAAACCTGGTCTCTTTCTTTCTCCTCTTCCTAGTCTCCCATCACCTCCCCGAACCTGTACGAGAAGACCGGAGCGGAGAGGGATTCGAGAATCGGGAACAAAAACCGGGACGTCGACATCATCAGGAGGAAGAGGGGAGGGGAGGGAAGACACCACTAACCTGTCCCAAAGGCTTTGGCCACCAGCCAGGCCAGATTGCAGGCGATTTTGGCCCTGGAGAAGTCATAGTGGTCAAAGGGCTTGATGGCCGGAACAATGAACGTCTTTCGCATCTCCCTGGGGTCTGCAGCATCCCCCATCTTTCACGGCGGCTCCTCGGGATGTCCCGGCTCTAACCTTCACATGGTGTGGCCTCGCCGCCGCGGGGGTCGGGAGCGGAGGACGGGCGAGCTCAAAGCATCGGGGCCGGGGCGAGGCCAGCCCGGGCGCCGACGGGGGGAGCAGCTCAGCCGTGCGCGCCGCGAGCCTGCCGCCTCCCGCGGGAGCCGCCGCCGCTCCCGGGCATAGGAATGTGGCGGCGCCGCGTCCGCCTGTCCGTCCGTCCGTCCGCGCGGGCGTCCGTCCCGCGCCACCCGCCCCGCGAGCGCGCGTGTGAGCGAGGCCGCCTCCCCTTTGTCTCCGTTTAGTCACACGGGCTTGGGGGAGGGTGGAGGCTGGAAGGGCCCGGAATTTTAAGGGGGGGGGCGGTGGGGCGAGTCTGTAACAATCACGTTGTGGAAAATGTCCCCGCCATCGCGATGCCCGCACGCCGTCGCCTCCCTCCCCTTCCCTCGGACCGGGGAGACCCCTCAGGCCCGGGCGGGCGGAGTGACGAGCAGGACGGGAGAGCGCGCGGGCGGGGGTGGCCCAGTCAGCGCAGCCCGGCCGGGGGCCGCGAGGGACGAGGCGGAGAAAAACGTCAAAATCACTGCGGCTCCCAGGCCGCCGGCGGCCCGTCCCCTCCTCTGCGGTCCCCTCCCGTCGCCGCCTCCTCCTTCCCCTGCCGCCCTCGCTGCCGCCGCCTCCGGGTCTTCCTCCTGCTGATGGCGAAGGCGGTGGCCCGGGAGAAGCTGCTGATCCCGAGCTCTCAGGTCCCGCCTCGCAGTACGTCCTTGTATTTTTTTTCTGCCCCCTTTTGCTGCCTGGCTCCGCCGCTTCCCCTCAGCCGCCGCCGCCGCGGTTTTCCGGCTGCGGCACTGGATGGAGAGCAGATGCGGGCACTGAGCATGCGCCCTCGCGCGGCGCCCGAGCCCCCCGCCCCCGCCGCGCTTCCCTCCCGCCTCCCGCCGCCCGGATCCCGGCCCCGCCGCCCGGCCCACTGAGCATGCCCAGTCCGGCTCCCGGCCGGCGCCCCGGCCCGGCGCGGCTGCTGAGGGATCGTCGCTGCGGAGCGCTCGCCGGAGCGGGCATCCTCCGCGCCCCGGCTTTCGGCCGCCGCCTCCGCCGCGGAGAGAGGAACGGGAAGGGAGGCGGGAGGGGGACGCCTGGCAGTAGCTTCCATAGTTAAACCGTGGTGTGGCGGGGAACTGAGGTTCATTAACAGTGCTTGTTAAGGGACGCACACTTCGCTGCGAACTTGACCTGCACAGCCCTGTGCAGTCCTTGAAGTAACCCTGAGGGGTGGGTGTCATCGCTGACTGACCACGAAATCTTAGAGAGGGGAAGTGAGTTGGTTAAGTCACCCACGGAGCCGAACCGGGATCGAGGCTCTGTATTTCATGTATGAAAACACTTTCTTAACTCGGCGCTCTCCGCTTCGTCTCTCAGTGAGCGCGTCCATCGACGCCTCTCGGTTTCCTCAGAAAAAAGCACAAATTCTTTCACAGAGCAAGCACGCCCTCCGTGCTGTGGCATCTACAAACATTTGAAATAGCTTCCTGTGTCACAACTGCTCTCTCTCTGTTCCCAGATGGGCGTGCTTTCTCAGGTCTCTTCGCCTTGGCTCAGGGCGGTTGCTCTGCCCACCAGCTTACTCTCCTGCTCGACCTTCAAGTGTCTTCCTAGTAGTCACCCCCTCCAGGAAGCTTTCCCTGGTTGCTGACAACTTCCCAGTCAGGGCTGTCACATAGGTGCCTCCCTCATTGTTCCCATAGCACCCTGTTCTTAATTCTGTCATAGCACTTGTCACATGGTATGGCAAACATCAGTTACTTGTCTGTTTTTCCCATTGATGACATGATGACATAATTCCAGCACCTGCATGATGCCCAGCACCATAGTATATGCTCAATTAATGTTTAGGGACTAAGGGTGAATATTATTGTAGTTAACACTAACGGAGCTTACTTAACTCAATAAATCCTCATAGCATCTCATTTTAATATATTATCTGATTTTAACCAATATAAAATCCTGTGTTGTCTTCATTTTACGGATGAGAGATCTAAGGCTCAGAAAAAATGTTTCCTCCATTTCCAGTAAAGGCAGACCCAAGATTTGAACCCAGAATTATCTGACTCCAAAGCCCATGCTTTGAACAGCCAGGCCCTCCCTTAAGACAGAAGCAAGGGGAGGGGGAGGGGTTTTGGACCCCGTTATCTAAAAGGGCAGTGCCCCCAGCAAGCAGGCCCGGTTGTTTCAGTTTAATCCCTACAAACACTCCTCCCTAAACCTAGTAGGGCGCTACAGATAAGCCTCGCTAACAAGGTGGGATAGGAAAAGAACGTGAGTGAGAATAGTAATACGCCAGTGGTTGATGTAATTTTTTCAATAATTTAATTACTATTACTAAAGGTTTTCTCATAGGCAAGGCCCCTTGCCAGATCATATAGGGGATAATAAAATTAACATATAGATAATGGTTCACAAAACACATTCATATGATAACTAATTTCTACATCCATTTTAAAACAGGCATTATTATCTTCCAATTCTAAATGCAGGACTGAGGACAGTAGAGATCAAGTGGCTTGGCCAAGATTTCGTGGTTGATTCATAGCGGAGCCCAGCTTCAAATGCAAGCATAGGTCTCTGGCTCCTCTCCTCCGGCACCTTTCCCTGTGCCTGCTCCCTTTCTGGATTATGGAGGCTGACATGTACATAAATAAATATAATACAATGTAAAAAGTGCTGCAAGAGATATAAAGTGCAGAGAAAACATATAGGTGGAGGGATCGGGAAGGTTTCTTGGAGACTTCTGTTAAATCCAATTTTCTCAAATTCAACTTCGACTGAATCTAGAGCGTCCATATCAAATTAAGAGAAGCCTATAACCTAGAAAGGTTGAAGAGAGATACTGAAACATTTTGCCAGTCATTATAATAATCTGCAAGTCAATACAAGATTCTCAAGCCCAGAAATCATGTCTAATCACCTTTATTTTGCATGTGACCTAGCACAGTAATGGTTTGCTCACGATGGGTGCTGAGTAAATGCTTGTTGAATTTCACTGAAAGCTATTTCAACCTAAATAAACAAGATGAGGAAGAGAAGGAAACAAAGAAAGTTGCTCCAACTTGTCTTTTGATTCAGTGGTGATGGATTTAGTAGGGATGGCATTACTAGGACCCCAATTGGGAAGGAGTCTGTTTAAGAATGGAAAAAAAGAAAATGCCTAAACAATGAGCAGCTTTTACTTTCAGGGAGGCTGTGAAACAACTTGGGGTCACAGTAGGAGGCTATTATTAACAGGGAAACACCCTGAATACAAAGAAGGAGGATTCATTTTCAGGGAGACAGACACTCTAATAGGGTGTTCTTTGTGTCACCTTCAGAATGATCCTTTTAAAAACTGGAAATCTCTGCAGAATATCACTGTCAAAAAGAAATGCTCTCCAGCGCCTCCTTAAGATAGCTGACTTTGTTCAAAACAAAAACAAAAACAAAACCCAATGGTTCTTTGGGCCAGCTCGCCCAACTGCACAGCTATCCCTCTGCTTTTTATCTCCAGGCCTAGAGTCTCAGTTCATCGGGCAACAGGCACTCGTATTTCCACATACACAACCCTCCTCTCTATTTTGAAAGGATTTCTCTCTTTTCTCCTGGAGAATCCAAAGTGCCAGCCAGACTACCTTCCTTATGGCTGTGCTCTGTGTCTCTGTCTTTGGATAGATTCACAAGTTCATTCGGTCACTCATTCATCAGCCAGTGCTGCTAGAGCACCTGGGTTCTAAGGATGCAATGTTACACAGGCAGCTGAAGAAGCAGATTTTTAGGGAGAAAACTTGGAAATCCTATGGCCTGAGCAGCCCAGCTCTCCTTCATTAGTATGCCTATAACTCCACAGGTCAGAAACCTTGTTCACCTGTAGAAATCTTCAGTGTGTCCCTTCAGAAGCAAAGAAATACTAAATCAGTGAGCACTATCTCATCATGTTTTCTTAAATAGAAGGCATATATATGAGACAGAGTCTCCCTGTGTTGCCCAGGCTGGAGTGTCCTTGTGTCAGCCTAGCTCACAGCAACCTCAAACTCCTGGGCTCAAGTGATCCTCCTGCCTCAGCCTCCTGAGTAGCTGGGACTACAGGTGTGCACCAGCAAGCCCTGCTAATTTTTTCTATTTTTACTAGAAATGGGGTCTTGCTCTTGCTCAGGCTGGTCTGAAACTCCTGACCTCAAGTGATTCTCCTGCCTCGGCTTCCCAGAATGCTAGGATTACAGGCATGAGCCACCGCACGCTGCCCACAGTTCTATTATTATCCTCATTTAACGAATGGAGAAATCAAGGTGCAGGGGACTTAATTAAGTGAAGACCTTGTTATTTTGAAACTCAAGGAACTAGAACCAGGCATGGATGGTGGTTTGTGCCTGTAGTCCCAGCTACTTGGGAGGCTGAGGTGGGTGGATCACTTGAGCCCAGGAGTTTGAGACCAGCCCCCTTCCCTCTGCCCTCCTTCCTGTCTCTACTCTAAAAAAAAAAAAAAAAAAAAAAAAAAAGAACTAGAATAAGTAAACTTTGAATCAACCAGGTTAAGAACAACCAAGGGGTGGGTGAAGAGGGAACGGGAGAGAGAGAATGCTTAGCTAACTGATGACAATAAAAGGTTAGTTGACTATAGCAGCCTGTAATAAACCAATATGAGATAGAAGAGTCTGTGCTGTGTATCTGACAGTCTATCATTGCTGGACACAGTTGTGGCTTTCATCCGAGTAGCTAACAGAATTTTATAAGGATTACTTCATCAACCTTCACAATAATCCTAGCGAGGCCTGTGTAGTATGGTGCCAAGTGTGTGGCTGGAAAGACTGAAACACAGGCCACATAACTTCCCAGAGTCACACTATGAGTCAGTGTCTGAATTAAACAGAGAAACCTGGCCCTCAGGTTCTCAGGTATTGCACCGTATTTTCCCAGATCCCTAAAACATTTTTCCTTTATTAATTCCCTACTCAAACCAAGCTCCCTTAGCCTCCAATAACAGGCAAAGCTCCCGCCATTTTTAACACCACTGAAGGAAAGTAAGGGTGTTGGGAAGTAACAGAGAAAGCACTGGGCTAGGAGTGTGGACTCTGGGGTCCAGTGCTGTTCCTTATTTGTGCCATGTGATTTGGGGAAACACATGTCACCTCTCTGCTGTCGGGTTTCCACTGCAATGAAACAATAGGGTGGAACCAGGCAACTTCTAAAGTACCCTCAATGCCAGTAGTCTAGGAGAGGAAGATGGCATCTCCAAACTTTACTAGATTATAACTGAACGTTAAATCACTCAGCTGCCTCGCATTTAGGTTTTAAATCTTTAGAGCAGGAATTACTTTTTTGTTTCCAGAAAGCATTAAGATGGGATTGTATGGAAAGGCTAGGGGAGGTAACAGCAGAAAATGGAATCCTCCAGTGAAGGCAGAGACCAAATCAAAAAGGGAAGGACTCTAGAGAGAGGGAGACGGAGGCAGCTGTTTGTTGCTAAATACAGTAGTGGTACCATAACAGTCCACAAGATCTAGCATTCTAGAGTATCACCTAGTCGACCAGGAGGATGTTGCTCTTCTTTTATCAACTTCTTAATGGAAACAATCCAAATGTTTCCCAGTAGAAGAGAGGACTGATCAAATAAATTATGCTGTATGTAGGGATCCATTGCATCTATGGAAAGATCTCCAAAACATCACATGGTCAGGTAAAAAGAGAAATATGCATAGCAGCATGGTATGGTATTTAAAAAAATATATATATATATTCATGGAATATCTGGATATTCCCAGAAAGATACCGAGGAAACTAGAGGAGTAGGTGAGAGACCCAGGTTTTTCTTTATATGCTTTGATAGCTTTTGATTCACTTTGATTCATATGCATCTTTACTTATTCAAAATATAAATTAATTTTTTTTAACTAACCTTTTCAGTCTTACCTGGCAATGTGGCTTCTGCTTCCACTACTGTCTTCCTGCTTACTGCTACCACTGAGACTGTTCTCACAAAAGTCATTACAACGACTTATTCTTGTGACTCTCATGCTCTTGTTCCTTTGGCCTCTATGGCATGTAGTACTTATGAGTATCCCTTTGTTCTTAAAACTGTCTTCTCTCTCAGGTTCCATGGCCCTCCTGTGGCACTTGGTTCTCTCTCACTTATCTAATCCCTTTTCTGCTGCCCTGCTGGCCTCCTTTGTTTGCTTGCCTTCCCAATAGAGCAGCCATTCAAGACTCCATCCTGGTTTCTCTCCTCCCTCTCCTCAAAAACAAACTCATCAGATTTTCCTCTTACTTGGCTTCTAGTCCCAGTCTCCCAAATTCTGCTAACAACACCATTCTCTGCCTAAAATGTATTAATATCATTCGTGAGCCCTCCCTCTTTCTCATCCCACTCCATCCAAGCAATCCAAATATCTCTCACTTCTGTTTACTATTTTCCGTTACCCAAAACTACTCCTTTCCTATCATTCACTCCCGCTCAGTGTCTCTCTCTTGAACTTTAATACATTAATATTCCTAAACCTGAACTTCGATGATTCAACAAATATTCACAGCCGCCAAACTTTAGCGAATGGTGGTGTTAGCAGAATTTGGGAGACTGAGAGTAGAAGCCAAGTAAAAGGAAAATCTGATGAGTTTGTTTTTGATCATGTTCAATGTGAAATCCTAGGACTACATCTGGGTGAAAATGTTCAACAGGCTTTAAGAAGTTACCCAGGAAAGGGTCAGGAGCTGAGATACAGATTAGGGAATCACCTACACAGGGATGAGAGTTGAAGCCATGAAACAGCAGGTAACATAGCGTTAAATTAAATTTGGCCAGTAGGCAGTGAACTGCGACTTAACTTAATATACAATCTGCAATGGAACTTAAGAGAACATTCTAACAAGTAGCTGAGTCTGGGCCAATCGTAGCAGCAACTGAGCTTTCAGCCAATCACAGGCTGCAAACTGCTCAGCCTTGTCTTAAAAAGGCAAACTCCAAGCTGTAGCCAATCAGGCTGTTTGTGTAGGTCACTTCCTCTTTCCGTCTATAAATACCGCCTGCCCGGTTGCTGGGTGGAGCTCTCTGAATCTGAATTGGTTCTTTGCTCAAATAAACTCTGTTAAATTTAATTTGTCTAAAGTTTTTTCTTTTAAAAATAGATATTAGCTTCATTTTATGGATGGAAAATAGAAGCTCAGGAAGATTAAGGGAATTCCTCAAGGTTTCATGAGAAAGAGCAGAACTGACATTCAAACTCATGGTTTCTGGTTTCAGGTTCAGGAATCTTTCCATCCCCACTCACCGGCTTGGTGGCTCTCACTGCTTACCAGATATAATCTATAAATGTTTGCCTTGATCTTGACGATCCTCTACAAAATAGCCCGTTTTTACATTCACATACCCCCCGGTACCACCTATGCATAGCAAGCCAAACTACTTTCAGGACCTCAAACATATTTGATCCTTTCTAAGTCTTATTGGTTTGGCTAATTTTGTTAACCTTTCTCTAAATGCCCTTCATGAGCCCAACATGAGCCATTGAGATCTCATCTTTCTGTATCTACCTTACCGCCACCTCTTCCACGAAGCCTTTCCTGCCCCACCCTTGGCTCCCTGATCTATTTGTGCTCTTTTATGGTATATTTTGTCTTGAACTATAATCCTTTCTGTGCCCCGTAAGGGAAGAGACATCTTATTAAGCTTCGTCGCTTTGCCAGGAGTGCTTAATATATGACAGACCACAGCAAGTATTTGTTGACTAGATGAAGGCATCAGTGAATTAACAGGTAGCAATGACAACAAAACACACATTAATACACATTCTAGGGCCATGCAGTAGATCCATATAACCTAACTAGCTTATATAGGAATTAAAAAAAGGAAGTGGATCTCCTTAATATTACTATACTGAGTGGTTCCTAAACACTAGTCTATTCTGTTTTATTAAAATATATTCTGAGGCTAGGCATGGTGGCTCATGCCTGTAATCCTAGCACTTTGGGAGGCTGAGGCAAGAGAATCATTTGAGCACAGGAGTTCAAGACCAGCCTGGGCCACACACGGGCCCCCGCCCCCCCCCCCCCCCCCCCCCCCCCCCCCCGACAAACATGCACACAAATGAGCCTGTAGTCCTAGCTAGTCAGGAAGCTGAGAAGGGAGGATCGCTTGAGGTGAGCTATTATCGTACCACTGCAATCCAGCCAGGGTGACAAAGCAAGACCTTGTCTCTGGCCGGGTATGGTAGCTCACACCTGTAATCCTAGCACTCTGGGAGGCAGAGGCAGGAGGATCACTTGAGGTCAGGAGTTTGAGGTTGCTGTGAGCGAGGCTGACGCCACAGCACTCTACTCAGGGCAACGGACTGAGACTCCATCTCAAAAAAAAAAAAAAAAAAAAGACCCTGTCTCTAAATAAATAATAAAAATTGTATGTATACATAATATTCTTATATGCATATTGAGAGTATTTAGTGATTATTTAATAACCTAAATCTTTTCCTCTGAAGGACTATTTTTTATTATATTATTCTCATCCCACTTTTTTCCCCTGTGAAAATGTCCTTTCTGTTATGAAACAATGGTAGTGGTAGATGATAGTTGAGCTTTTGTCTATCCTCATGTAGTGAAATGAAAAAGTTGATCACCGTATATTCGCTGCTCTCCAATTTATTCATTCATTCCTCAATCCATTAATTCATTTTAGGAAACTTGGTTGCTCCATGAAATCCCAAAGTCTGGAGGCCACTTCTACTTAACTGAACTGAGTGACTTAGTCTCACTTAGCTTCTTAAACAAAACTGGCTCCTATACCATTCAGAAAAACAAATAAAAAATCTGTTATTTTTGTATATCATATTTGCTATGAAAACAGTTGTTGTAGTTTTAAATATGCTGGTATTTGATGACATATGGGCTAAATTTTCATTCTTTTTTAGTCTCTAAAAATATAAGTCAAATCATCCTTCAAAACATTAATTAGGAGCTATGCTTAAATGGTTGTGGACCTCTTTTAAAACACATTTTGAAACACCAGTGGATCAGACGAAATGGTCATTTTGTTCATTTTGTTATTACCTACAGACAGCTGGAAAAATATACTGCACTTTTTTCCGATATTTTTAGTTAGGATTCCAAGAGGATTTTGAATACGTGATTTTGATTAAGAGAAACAAAACATGACGGCTTCCTTCTCCTCATTCAGTTGTCCCCCATCTTCCTCCTAATTTTCTAGATCAGAGAAATGTAACTTCCTGTTTACTTTCTTCTGTTGTTTATTTAAAGGTTCTGGATAAAACTAGAAGAGGGAAATTATAGCTTGACATTGAGAATTTGAAAAGGCAAAAGCCTGTGGCATCCAAAATGATATTCTTTATAGAATTCAGATAACTCAGAATGTTATTTTTGCCATGTAAAAAAAACTCTTTACTTTTACATTATTCAAGATGAACTCTGGAATTGGAAAGAAAAGCAACAACAGAAAAAAGCGTAGTGAGTTAAAAATGTGCTGAGGTAGTCCTTCACAATTCCAAAATAAAAGAGATTTCTTTAAAAATAGAAGAAACACTCTAGGCTTTCACTAATCCATTTAAAATCTGCTTAAGCCTATTTCTTACCATAGTTAAAAGCATTTTTTTTTGTTACATTAAATTACTGAACACAATTCAGAATGACAATCATTTGTAAATAAAATCAGGAAATTTTAATTTGTTTATAAATGACATTATTTAAGAACTGCCTGGATGTGTGCTAATAGTAAGTCATTTTTCCCCACCAAGTCTTGTATATTTATCTTTTTTTTTTTTTTTTTTTTTTTTTGAGACAGAGTCTCACTCTGTTGCCCGGGCTAGAGTGAGTGCCGTGGCTTCAGCCTAGCTCACAGCAACCTCAAACTCCTGGGCTTAAGCGATCCTACTGCCTCGGCCTCCCGAGTAGCTGGGACTACAGGCATGCGCCACCATGCCCGGCTAATTTTTTGTGTATATATATTTTAGTTGTCCATATAATTTCTATTTTTAGTAGAGACGGGGTCTCGCTTTTGCTCAGGCTGGTCTCGAACTCCTGACCTCGAGCGATCCACCCGCCTCGGCCTCCCAGAGTGCTAGGATTACAGGCGTGAGCCACCACGCCCGGCCTTGTATATTTATCTTAATATTCACATAAAGGAGCTGGTCCAAGCAGGTTGTATTCTTGTAATCATTTAACTTTTCATTTTGCTTGAAATGAATTTTATTGTTTACCTTCCATGAGCCGCTTAGCTAGTCTGGTTAGCTTTCCAGAGTAAGGGCAGGAACGGGAGGTGGGAGCAGAGAAGCAGGGGCAGGTTGGACAGCAGGTGGTCGTACCCATTGCCTGTGCCCACGTCTTAGCCAGCTTTTTTTTTTTTTAATATGTTATTTGTTCATCAGAAAGAAGGAAAGCAGTATAAATAACTTAAGTAACCCTATGTCAATACAAAAAAAACTTAGAATATATCTTTCTAATTACAACTGAGTGTATTTTTTTATACTTAAAAAAATCACATTTTTTCTGATGATGAAAGCAATTCGTATTCATCTATTTAATTTTAAAAATACAGAAAAGTGGGCAGGTGCAATGGCTGATGCCATAATCCTAGCACTCTGGGAGGCCAAGGTGGGCAGATCACTTGAGCTCAGGAGTTCGAGACCAGCCTGAGCAAGAGCGAGAGCACATCTCTACTAAAAATAGAAAAATTAGGTGTGGCACATGCCTGTAGTCCCAGCTACTCAGGAGGATGAGGCAGGAGGATCACTTGAGCCCGGGAATTGGAGGTTGCAGTGAGCTATGATGACACCACCACATTCTACCCAGGGCAACAGAGCAAGATTCTGTGTCAAAAAATAAAATAAAATAAAATAATGAATGAATGAATAAATGTATTGTCCAATGTATTGTCACAGATGTTTTGTCTCCAGAGATATTTAGACTTCTCTGTTTTAATTTCACGAATGTTTTTACTCTGTGTACTAACAAGCATTTTAATCAGAATTATACCAAAAAGGTTGACTGCAAAGACAGTGTTTTCAGAATGAGTACCATTACCATTAGGCTAATTTTTTGATCAATTTTCTCTGCTCTGCAATTAAACTACTCTCATTTTTTATTTTTTATTTTTTTTCCTGTTGTGCAACTCTTTTGTCGACATCAAATTCTCACAGCAAGAGCTTTTGCTGTTATCCACTTTCTTTCGTGGCCATTATTTTTAACAAGTTCAATTTTCATAAGTCACATTTTTAGAGCTCTAATTTTGTTAAAATTTTGTGATTCTAGGCCGGACGCGGTGGCTCACGCCTGTAATCCTAGCTCTCTGGGAGGCCGAGGCGGGTGGATCGCTTGAGGTCAGGAGTTCGAGACCAGCCTGAGCAAGAGCGAGACCCCGTCTCTACTAAAAATAGAAAGAAATTATATGGACAACTAAAAAAAAATATATATAGAAAAAATTAGCCGGGCATAGTGGCGCATGCCTGTAGTCCCAGCTACTCGGGAGGCTGAGGCAGTAGGATCGCTTAAGCCGAGGAGTCTGAGGTTGCTGTGAGCTAGACTGACGCCACGGCACTCACTCTAGCCTGGGCAACAAAGTGAGACTCTGTGTCAACAAAAAAAAAAAAAAAAATTTGTGATTCTCCAGGCAAAACTTTTACTGTATGCAGTCTGGGCCAGTCTCGTTTTTATTTTGTATGAATTATTTCTATTAGTAATTTTTGTTATGAATTGGTTAAAAGACTGATGGGCTGAGAACTGACGTTATAAATGCAATGTGCTAGTTTACCACACAGGAGAACAGAGGGCAGGACCTCTTTGCAGCCAGGGAGGGTAAGTCATATGGTGGTTTAAAATATGTCCACAAATTCCTTGATATTCCCTTCAAAAGGTGGAGCCTGATTCCTCTTCGCTTGAATGTGGGCTGGACTAAGGAACTCATTCCAAAGACTATGGAAAAAGCAAAAGGAGTAGTGTCCATAACCTAGTCACTGGAGACTAGGTCAAAAAGGCATTGCAGCTGCCTGCTTACTCTCTCTTGAACCACTTGCTCCTGGGGAAATCCTCCTGCCATGTTGTAAGGATGCTTAACCAGCCTGTGAAGAGGCCCACTTGGTAAAGGACAGAAGTAGCCTGCCAACAGCCACGTGAGTGCATCATTTTGGAAGCAAATTCTTCAGTCCCCATCAAGCCTTCAGAAGACAATATTGGCCCAGCCAGTATGCCTCTTGAGAGACTGAGCCACAGCTACTCAGCTAAACTGTTTCTGGATTCCTGACCCTTGGAGACTGTGTGAGATGGTTTTGAGTTAATTTGTTATGCAGCAAAAAATGACTGATAAAGGGGATATGACAATGAGTTGGGAGAGGGGTCAGCAAAGACTTCCCGGATGTGGCACCCGGGCAGTGGTTTGCTCTCCATCACTGGTGCTATAGCAGATACCCAGCTCTGTATATTACCCCTCCACCCCCTTCACCACACCCTCTCCTTCCAACCTCACCTCTCTACCTTCCTGTTCTTATCCTCGTCCCCTCCCTGTTCTCTCGCTTCCTTTTGGCTTCCCAATCAGATAGCAATGGGAACGGTAGTACAAACCATTTTGGATTTTTGTAAAAAGGAAACAGCTCTGATGATTACATATTGCCACCCCCTACCCCTTTTAAATTCACTTCCGTGGTGCAGATTTCTGTGTGACAGATACTCCACCCCTCCCCACAACCTCCAGCAGCGTGTTCATTCATTTCGTGCCCACTGTGGGTGGACACCGCAAGGATTTCAAATGAACTGTTTGGGAAATAGCTATTTTATGGTAGAGAATGTTTAAAACAGCTACGCTATAAAAACCGTGATCTTAAATAATCCAATTATATACTTGATTTTTATCGATGAGCAGAACAAAAAGAATGGATTCACAAGCCCTGAAAGTCTTTTGCCAAGAAGAAACTTTGCTGACAGAGGCAGGATGAACAGCTGAAAACACAAAAGTAAAGGCTGTTTGTGCTGCTTTTCAAAAAGTTTTCACTGGTGTGGTGAAATTGCTTATAGAATTGTTCATTCTACTTAGAACTTAAATAATGTTGATAAAAGACAGGATACATTTGTAGTTTATGGAATAACTAGATTTTCAATTCATTTATTTACTCCTATCATTCACACAAATAAAGCATTTTCATTGTCTCTTTTTTTCAACAAATGTCTCAGCAATTATTCTCTAGGGTCGTCAGCTATAATATGCTTTGTGTATTCAGATAATTTCTTTTCCTCAATAAACTTTTACCAGACACTTCCAACTGAATATTTAAATGGATAGTACATCATTTTATGGAATAATTGTATGTAATAAAGCAATAAAACCTCAAAATACTATGTGTTACAGTACGACCTTATTACAGCACCACTCTACATAGAGCTCTCTTGAAACATAATAACTAATTATGGTAAGAATTTGAACTAATGCTTATTCTATAAATGACATAGGCTAACATCCACCCTCAAAGAGAATACCAACATTAAAGAAGAGTATCACTGCCTTAATTTTAAATCTTTTAATGAAGGATTAAAAGCAGCATTCAATTTAGACAATCATTTCCGCTCAGCATTGCTCTAGTTGATGAAATGCTGCAAAACACAATTGTAATTCAAAGGACTGTATTGTGTTGCTTTAGACATTCCATGAGACTCGAGAAAATGCTGAAAAAAACAATTGAGGGGACACAGTCCTGCGGGGTGGGAAGACAGGCCAAGTGACCTCCGAGGTCCACTCATCCTTGAGCTCTGCAACACGTTACTGTTTACTGTTACAGTTTCATGGAACTTTAAAAAATTTGTTTTTTTGCATCATTTTACAAAGTATATTAGTTACTGTAGTTTAGAACATTAAGTGATTTTTGCTACAGGATGTTTTTTTTAAGTGATTCAGTAGGGTCCCAGGTACTTTTTCTTAGAGGAAATGCCCTAACTAAAAGAAAACAAATTACCACACTTTTTCCAAGTCTTAGTTGTTGCAATTTTCCAAATGGAACTAAAACTACATTATATAACAAATGTTTGCCAAGGGTATGATTGATTTTTAATCAAAGGTCTCATTGAAACACCCGCTTTCCTAATTGCATCCTTTCCCAAAAAGTAAGAGCACAACTTACGAAGGGAGAAAACCAAGCTCTCCCTGTTGACAAAATGTTTGATTTGGTTTACTTGGTGTGTGTGTTTTCAGACTTTACAAAAAGTAATCCTTTGACACAAAGTTGTGTGATGAATACAGTGTCCCAGCCAAGTTATAAATCTCAGCAAAGGGAGGTTTAAATGGCAAGTGCCGGGCGGGACAGAGCCCTCCCCGCTGCACTTCTCCGCCCAAACAAAGGCGCATTCATGGCTCCAGTCAGCCACTCAATGCTCCAGTCTTTCACCAGCTGAATATAAGGTTGCTAGAACTGTGAGTGAAGTTTATCAGGGAAACTCAAAGTCATGGCAAGAAGCATACAAAAATGTACCTGGCATCCTCCTATGCATTGGCCAAAATTATAGACCAAATGTTATTTTGGCACATCTATTTCACTAGGAAATAATGTGCTTTTACAGTTCAATAAAACTAAGCAACTTCAACTTCAATGTATCACACAACCAATTTGGTTTTTACTTGCTTGTTTTCTTTAATTTCACATTCTATCTTAAAGCATATAACCACCTCTTAACTAGAAAAATCAAATAACTATTCAAAACCAGGGTTTACTGTTCAAATTTGATATAATTCATTCTTTTTTAGAAAAGGGAAATCACAGCAATCATCATGGAAGCATTTGTAGACCAGCTTCTCCTTTGTGGGTTGTAATCTTATTTTAGGGCCTAATTAAAGAAGATTCCTTTTTGATACTTTCTCTACTGGATTACAAGGAATGTGTTACAGAGAATGTTCTGCTGGAAAAACAGAAATAAAAATAGTAGAAGAATGGATTAATATAACAGTTCTCGATATTTTTCATTCTCAATTCCCCATTTTCATTTCCCCGTATCGTGTGTCTATTAAAAATGCCTAAAACAGGAGAAGCATGCTCCACTAGAGTTTTTTTTTTCAAAAAAGGCTTAAAAACAGAAGATGAAGACTATACAGGCATAAAAGTTTAACCCTGTTTATGTGACTCTGTTGCAACCATTTCCTGGAGTTTTCCTGCCCTGGGTGTATGCCTTGTGCTTACCCCTCACACCCCCCTGACACCCAGCACCCTTTCATGGTATGTGGAGACCCTTGTGATAGTAATGTCAACAGAAAAGAGGCAAACTCTATAAAGTAATTTAAGGAGGTTTATTCTGAGCCAAATTTGAAGACCATGGCCCAGAGCCACAACCAAGAAACCTTGAGCAAGTGGACTTGCTGTGACTGGGTTACAGTTTGGTTTTATGCATTTTGGGGAGACAAGAATTACAGGTAAAGTCGTAAATCAATATGTGGAAGACATACATTGGTTTGGCCCAAAAAGGTGGGACATCTCAAAGCCGGGGCTTACAAGTCACAGGTGGATTTAGGGATTCTTTGGTTGACAATTGGCTGAAAGAGTTGGGCTTTGTCCAAAAGACTAGGAATCAGCGGAAAGGAATGCTTGAGTTAAGGTAAGGGTCTTTAATCTTTTATGGGATGCTATACCGGAATCAGGTTGCGAAGTAAACCACATCATAAAAACCTGTTTATTGAGATTTTATAATTTGTAGGAGTGACTCACCAGGCCCCCTTAGAGAGGAATTTTTGGGGCAAAGAAACAGATCAGAGTTCAGTTCTCAGTAGGCAACGGACGAATCACGGCATCAAGCCGCCCTCGGGCATGCGAGTTCTACCTCCCGCTCTGTAATGACCACAGGGAAACTCACTGAACTCAGACTCAGTTTCCCCATCCTGAAATAAGAGAGCCGAAGAAAACATTAGTTAACTGTAAAATTCTATGGTCTAAGTAAATTAAATCACATTTAGCAACTGAGTCTGCCTTTTAAATTAGTTGCTATGGTTACATAAAGAATTACCTGCTCTATTAATTTTCAGTCTACTCCCTTTATTGTTGGTCTAGAGTGTGCATCCCTTTTAGTCTTTACCTTTTCTCTCTGGTTCCTCAGCAGTATTCCTTTCTCTACACTATGCTGCATCTCCAGCCTGTTTCACCTTTTCTTTCATTATTTGCTTATTTTCACTAAATACTGCTCTCTTGACTCTTTTACCTTAGTGAAACAATTTCAGAAAGCACTGCTTGATTTTAAATTATTCCTTCATTTGCCACGAAGAAGATAAGTAGAACATGCTGTTATTAAGTCAATATTTCCACCGGGCATGGTGGTTCACGCCTGTAATCCTAGCACTTTGGGAGGCCGAGGCAGGAGGATCACTGGAGGTTGGGAGTTTAAGACCAGTCTGAGCAAGAGCAAGACCCCATCTCTACAAAAAATGGAAAAATTAGCCGGGCATGGTGGCGCATGCCTGTAGTCCCAGCTACTCGGGAGGCTGAGGCAAGAGGATTGCTTGAGCCCAGGAGTTTGAGGTTGCTGTGAGCTATGATGATGCCATTGCACTCTAGCCCAGGAGACAGAGCAAGACCCTGTCTCAAAGAAGAAAAAAAAAAGTCAATGTTTCATAACACATCCTTACCCAAGTTCAAAATGTTAGAAAAATATTTCTAACATCATGCAATATGTCATTACCATATTAAGATGTCAATGTAAGTATTTGAAAGTAAAAATCAGGCAGGATTGGTTCTACTGTATTTTAAATATTTTTTATTTTAAAATATTTCAAGCTTAACGAAAGTTACAGAAAATAATATCATAAAGTGCTGACCGCTGATCTTTGTCAAATCTGAATATTTTGCTATTTTGGCTTCAAATTTTTAAAAATAAAATGTTACAGATGCAGTTGAAACCTTCTGTGTAGTCTTTCCCATCCCAGTCCTCGCCCTCCGACCTACGGGTATTGGCGATCATACACCAGGAGTTTTCTTTTCATCTTTCTGTAATGTTGTTAACATATGAATGTATAATAAATAAAACACATACTGATGTGCTGTTAAATTTCGTATTAATGATATTATACCATCTTTCAATCAGTGTTGAGATTTACCTATGTTTATACATTTAGTTCAAGTTCACCCATTGTTATTGCTGTATACCATTTTTTATATGATTATATCACCATTTATTTATGTTTTACTATTACTGGATAGTTAAGTGTTTCAATTATTTGCTGTTACGAACAGTGTTAGAATAAATATTCTTGTACTTGTTTTCTTGAGCACGTGTGTACGAGTTGCTAATAGTTACGAACACGCACATTTTAAAACTAGCTATACATTTCGAAGATGCTCTCGAAAGTGGTTGATCCTATTTCGACTCCCACTGGCAGTGTGTGAGGTTCTCCTGTTTCACATCCGCGCCAGCACTTGACATCAGCCGACTTTCTGACAGGACGAAATGCTGGCTCATTTGGATTATAATTCACATTTCTCTGATTACAAGTGAGTTCGAGTATTTTTATTTTGTGTTAATTGCATTTCTTCTCTGTGACTTGCCTATTCCCATCTTTTACCCATTTTGCTTTTGCATTGTCTTTATTCTACATAACGTTTTCCTTTGTGGATTGTGTGAGATTAGGTATGTAATTTAATTTTTTTCCATATGATTAATTAGTTTGTCCAGGACCGATCATTGAAGAGTTTTTCCCCCCCACGGATTTATAATGTGATATACAGTTCCACATACTAATGTTTCCATTTTGCAACTCTATATTTTGTGTTGTTGAGCTATTTTCCTATTCCTGCATCAATATCACAGTCTTAATTATCATATAAGGCTTAATTATAGTAAGCTTTCTTATATGGTAAGGTGAATTCCTTACCTTGTTTTTTTCTTCAAAAATATCTCTTCAAGTAAACTTTAGAATTCGGTTGCCAAAACGTTATAGAGATTTGGTCTGGAATTACAATGAGTTTAGAGATTAATTGGTGGAAGATGAACAATTTTACAATATTGAATCTTCCAATGAGCAAGGTTTATCTCCTTTGATTTCTTTCAATTACTTTCAGTATTTATTCCTAAAATGTCCCCGACATGTTTTGTTAGATTTACTCATAAGAATCTTAAGTGTTTTGGTACTGTTATGTTGATGTGTGTAGAAATACAATTCAGTTTTTTTACATACTATTGTTCCAATAATTTATTGATTCTCTGGATTTTCGATGATAATTGTGTTAATTGGTCACTTGTGAATTGTTATAGTTTAGTTTCTGTCTTTCCAATCTTTATATCTTTCTTTTTTTTTTTTTCTTATTTTCCTCTTCTGGTTTGAACTTCCAGTATAATTATGAATATAAATTATGAAAACAGGTTTCCATGGATTATTCTCAACTTTAATTAAAAGCAATACTTCTAACACTTCACAAGTATCCTGTTTGCATAGGGTTTTGGTAGGCAACCTTTATCAGATTAAGGACGTTTATTTTTATTCCAAGAGCTTTTGTTTTATTTTAATCATGAATATTATTAATTCTGGTATAGATTACATTAATATATTTTTGCATTTATTTCCATACTTGAGATTACTGATAAGCTTCCTTTATATTCTCTCTTTGTCTAATTGTGGCACAAAGATTATACTAGTTTCATAAATTGTTTTGAAAACCATTCTGTCTTTTTCTATTATATGGAACAAATTGTACAAAATAGGATTATGTCTCCTTGTTGAAGGTTTGATAAAACTTTCCTGTGTAAATCTGGGCCTATTAGTTTTTTGTAGGAAGAACTTTAACCTTTGAATCAATTTATTTAAAGGTTAGGCTGGGCGTGGTGGCTCACGCCTGTAATCCTAGCACTCTGGGAGGCCGAGGCAGGAGGATCGCTTGAGCTCAGGAGTTCGAGACCAGCCTGAGTAAGAGTGAGACCCCATCTCTACTAACAATAGAAAAATTAGCTGGATGTCGTGGCACATGGCTGTTGTCCCAGCTGCTTGGGAGGCTGAGGCAGGAGGATCACTTGCGACCAGGAGTCTGAGTGAGCTATGATGACACCACTGCACTCTACCTGGGGCGACAGAGCAAGACTCTGTCTCAAAAAAAAAAAAAAAAAAAAAAAAATTGTGACAAAAACAAACAAAACAGAAGAATCCATGTAGGTACAATATCCAAATGTATTGCTCACCGTAGATTAAATTTGACTCATCACTTGCACTAATAACATCTCTCCCTCTGAATACTACAGAAGTCTCCTGATCTCTGCTTCCACCCTTGTTTCTCTGTCGTCTCTTCTTAAAACAACTTCCAAAGAAATCCTTTCGAATGTCTAAAGTGGATTGCATCACTCCTCTGCCACAAACTCTCCCACAGTTCCCCATTTCCTGCAGATCAAAAGTCAAAGTCATTCTAAAGACCTAGAAGGCCCAATGTCATCTACAGCTCCCTCCCCTCTTTACCTCTCTGATTGCATCTCCTAACTCTCTCCTCTTCACCTTGCCTTGCCTCACACTGACCTCCTTGCTGTTCCTCCACCACATCAGGCCTGCCCCTGACGCAGGGCCTGGCTGTTCTCTTGGCCTGGAACACTCTGGAACATTCTGCCCCTAGATAGCCACATGGTGAACTCCTTGGCCTCCTTCAAGTCTTTGCTCACCTGTCACCTTCTCAGTGACTACTCTGCTTAAAATGGCAAATTCTGGCCGGGCGCAGTGGCTCACGCCTGTAATCCTAGCACTCTGGGAGGCCGAGGTGGGCGGCTCGTTTGAGCTCAGGAGTTCGAGACCAGCCTGAGCAAGAGCGAGACCCCATCTCTACTAAAAATAGAAAGAAATTATATGGACAGCTAAAAATATATATAGAAAAAATTAGCCGGGCATGGTGGTGCATGCCTGTAGTCCCAGCTACTTGGGAGGCTGAGACAGGAGGATCGCTTGAGCCCAGGAGTTTGAGGTTGCTGTGAGCTAGGCTGACGCCACGGCACTCACTCTAGCCTGGGCAACAGAGTGAGACTCTGTCTCAAAAAAAAAAAAAAAAAAAGGCAAATTCTGCCTACTCTTGGCACTGTCAATACCCTCTACCTTGCTGCAATTTTTTTTCTGTAGCACTTGATATCTTCTTAAATACTACGCAGTTTACTTATTTATTCTGTTTATATAATAGTTTGTAGTCTTCCTTTGCTAGGATCTAAGCTCCAAGTATGTTGTTCACAACTGTATTCTAGTAGCATAGAATAGACCCTGGCACATAATAGGCACTCAATTAATGTTTGTTAAATGAAGGGATGAATGAGTGAATAAATCAGCAAGGATTCTACTAGGTGACTTCTCTGTGATACTTTAGAGCTCACTAGACAATCTCAGTTCTGCTTGGGGATGTGCTATGTGAAGTGCCGGCTGCTGCTCAGGGGCCTGGGGTGCTCAGTCTGACTCGTTGCAGCTAACGATGCTCAGAGGCGGGCATGCTGTGAGATGTCCTTCTGCCTGCCACGTTTCGGGAGCCCCTCCACACTCTGTGATCAGAATCAGTCATTCCATCCTATAGACACTGCTGCACATGCTTTGTTTGGAATCCAGTTATTGTCTTTTGTCTGTGCCATTGACCTCACTTTGATCCCTGTCCTTGCTTCCCCACACCCCTTGGTGGGGTCACTGACCTCAGGTCCCCACTGCTACTCACCTGCACCCCAGGCAGCTCTGACTTTGCATCCCTAAGGTCCCAGCTGAGACCAGAGCCCTGGACTCTCTGCTACCAGGGAGGAAAAATTGGATGCTAGATTCATTGCTCTAGTTTTAACCAAGGGAAAAATGAAGGACTGCCTGATTTACATGTGGAATAAGCAAATTCAGATGATGACAGATTATCTAGATAGTTCAGTTCCAGGGCTTGTTTTCCTGAATTATCTAGAGAATTAACATAGAAAATAAAACCCACCAGATAATCTCATCATTCTTTACTCCAAATAGTGGTAGTTTCTCAAGCTGTTTGCTTTCTTTGAGAGCAAATGTCAATCTTTTACTTGATCTGCCTTGTGCTAAAATAGGGTGAGTAGACTCCTCCTTGTGACTAATAGAGAACAAGTCTGGAAATGGAAATTAGGATATAATTTTTAACCTTTAGAGAATGAGAAGACTTTGAGTTAAAGCTTTCTTCACAGTGCTTAAATCTTTGAGACAAATCAATTGATTCATAGCCCAGCTATCTTATTCCTAAGGGACTGAAATCTTGATTTCTAAATTGACTAACATATTAAAGAGAAAGTCCTTTGAGAAGCCAGGATCCTTTTAACGTTATTTCTGTATCTCTCCAGAAATGCTCTTGCGGAAGGCTAATGACACACAGTCAGATTTATGGAGCAACACAGTTCCCATCATCTCATTGGGTTCTGCTAATATGCTTAGTGACTATGCCAAGCAAAATATATTGTGGTTCCCATTTTTAAAATAGAGAAAGTGGCACAAAGCCTTTCTAGAAACCTGGACTACAGATCATTAGCAAAACAGCGAGCCCATGGTTTGGATTCCTAGTTCACTGAGAAGTTGATTTAAGAGCAATAAATAAGGACTGCAGAAAAGGAAGAGGAAGAACTAAATCATCAGCAACATAAACCCACCACCAACTAACATTTACCTAGAATCTACTACATGCTAAGTCTAGGGATGCAATGAGACAATTTTTTTGAACATTACAGCAGCAGCCCACGCTTCTAATGATAAGTGAAATAATGTGTTACAAACATATATAAAAGACAAAGCTAATTATCTCCTCTTCTCCCACTATTCATATGGTATAATTTACCTGGTATGACATGGGGCCTGTTTTTTTCCAAATGGATAACCCGTCTACCTGTAGCCACATACCTCCAATGACAGATGGCATTCGTTTCTCTCATTTTCAGTGCCCTTTGAAATATTTGACAAACTCAGAAGCTATCTGTTATTTTTATTGACATTTTAATTGAGATAATTATAGATTAACATGCACTTACAAGTAATGAGACAGAGAGATCTCTTGTACCTTTTGCCAGTTTCCCCAGTGGTAACATTGTGAAAAACAGTACACTATCAGAACTAGGATATTGACACTGCACAATCCACCCATTTCATTCAGAGTTTCTCGGTTTTACTTGTGTTAATGCGTGTGTGTGTGTGTGTGTGTGTGTGTATTTAGTTCTACACAATATTATTCCGTGTGTAGGGTCACGTGTTCACCATCAGAGTCAAGATTCTGAGCAGTTCCAATCTCCACGACGATCCTCCACGTTGCTCTTTTATGCGACCCGCCCCTCCACCCCCCAACTTAACCACCGGCAACCACTAAACTGTTCTCCCTTTCTAAAATGTTGTCATTTCTGAAATGTCATATAAATGGAATTATATAGTATGTAACCCTTTGAGATTGGCTTTTTTTCAGTCAGCATAATTCCCTGGAGATTCATCCAAGCTGTTGCATCTATTAATATCAATAGTTTGTTCATTTTTATTGCTGAGTGGTATTCTGCCATAGTAGGTATATACCACCATTTTTTAAAAAAAATTTAAATTGATGAATAAAAATTGTGTATATTTTTGATGTACAACATGATGTTTTGAAGTACTTATTTTGTGGGGTGAGAACACTTAAAATCTGCTCTCTTAGTGATTTTCAAGTATACAATATATTGTTATGAACTACAGTCACCGTGTTGTACAAAAGGTCCCTTGAACTTATGCTTCCTGTCTAGCTGAACTCTTGTTTACTTTGACCAGCATCTCCCAATTCCTCCCCAGTCCTGGCCCAGCCCTGGTAATCACCACTTTACTCCCCACTTCTGTGAGTTCAACATTTTTAGATTCTACACATGAATATAAGTGAGATCATGTGGGATTTGTCTTTCTGTACCTGGTTTATTTCACTTAACATAATGTCCTCCAGGTTCATGCATGTTGTTGCAAATGACAGAATTTCTGTCTTTGTAAAGGGTGAATAGTACCCCATTGTGTATATAGACCACATTTCCTTTTATCCATTTGTCCATCAGTGGATTCTTAGGTTTATTCTATATCTTGGCTACTATTAATAATGCTGCAATGAACATATACCACAGTTTGTTTAACCTTTTACCTGTTGAAGAACATCTGGGCTGAACAACTCAGCCTCCTGAATCACTGACATTACAGGTGTTAGCCACCATACCCAGCTCTCAAAAATACATTAACACTTCTCCCTTCAAAGGTGGAATACAATTCCTCTCTCTTTGAATGTGGACTGGATTTAGTGACTTGCTTCTAATAACTAGAATGATACCATGTGACTTCTGAGGCTCCACCTGGCTCTCCCTTTTCTGGATAGCTAGTTCTGGGGGAGGCCAGCTGCCACATCATGAGGACTCACAAGGAGCCCTAAAAGAGCCCGTGTGCAGAGAAACTCCTACCCAGAGCCAAACAGCTTGCCAGCCATATGAGCAACCTGCCTTGGAAGCAGATCCTGCAGCCCCAGTTTAGCCTTGCAGTGACCACAGCCCAGGCCGACATCATGAGTTTATCTTTGTAACAGACTCAAGACAGTCCTTCCTAGCTAAGCCACTCCTAACCCACAAAAACTGTGAGAAATAATAAATGTTTACTGTTATTTTGAGCCACTAAGTTTTGGGGTAATTTGTTATGCAGCAATAGGTAACTGATACACACACACATTTAAGTTCTATTCATAACTTGTTATTCAAGTCTTTTGTAATTTAAGTCCTTTCCTCAACTGGTGGTATGTCTGTGATTTATTCTCTGAATCCCTGTATAGTTACAAATATCTTTCACTCACACTGAAAGGTAAACAACTTTCTTGGAAATAGAATTCTTGGATCACAGTTCTTTTCTCTCAATAGTTTGCAGAGTTTGCTCCACCGTTTTTTAGCCTCCAAAGCTATAGAAAAATCACATGTCTGTCTGACTCTTTTTCTTTGTAGTTTACTCATTTTTACCCAGGAAACTTGTAAGATTTCCTCTTTATCTTGAAGTTTAAGAATTTTACCAGCATATGCCCAGATATGTTTCTCATTAATTATGTCTGGAACTTAGCGAGCCTTTTGAATTGGTAGACTCAGGTCTCTCTTCACCACACAAAAATTTTTTTTCTATTATTGTCTCTCCTCCATCTGCTCTTTTCCTCTTTCTATAATAGAATCTATCCTCTAGAGGCTATCTTCCAAATTTCTTACCTTTTTTTGGTCATAACTTGTATCCCTTTGTATTTTTGTTCTGTCACTTGAGATATTTCTTCTATTGGATTTTCTAGGCTTCTAATTTGGGTCTCAACAATGGCCTTTATTCTATCATTAAATTTTTAGTCTGAAAATCTTGGTTTTATTTCTCTCCAGAGTGTCTCCTTTGTGCTCCATTTAGATCTCCTTAGTGTTCTTATTAAGTTTTTCTTGCCGTACAAGTTGTCGTCTGTCTCTTGCATCAATTCTATTTCATACGGGACTTACTCTGATTGTTTAACTTGCTCTTTCTCTGTCTGGTTTTGAGTACCTTGGGAGTAGCTTGAGTGTCACTGGTCCTAAGAGGGTGGAAGGCCAGTGGCGTCTGATAGCCTGATGTTCTACAGGGGCGGACAGGTTCTCAGGAAGAAAGGAAGGAAGGCCCTCTGCTCTCTGATCTGCTCCAGTTCTCCTAGCCTGTTGGGTTCTTCCCCAGCTGCTGCAGCCCGGGAGAACATGGACACTTCAACAGGGCAGAAATCAACCCCCTGATGGGCCAACTATCATAGCACCATTAGGGGGTCCAACTGCCAGCAGCTACCATTTTTAGGTCTTCATGTCAGGACTATCCCACCCTGACCCTCAGCTCCTGTCCTGCCCACTGTGAAGAAACCATCACTCAGGTCCCACCTGCCTACTGATTGACCCCAACGGATGGGGCTGGGATGGAGTTGGAAGTAAGAGAATGTGAGGGACATTAAGTTGCCATCTTCTCCTTGCATGAATTCGAAATTAAGTATTTTTTCATATTCATCCAGATCATCTTTCATGCTAAATGTGTGCAAATAAAGTCTTTATGAGTCATCTAAATATAAAAGCAAACTTGGAACTATAATTTCAAGGAACATTTTATATATTCCTTACAGAGCTCAAACCCACCAAATGATTTTGCTCAAACTCTCCAATGTGAATATTTGTATGTAGACATCAAGCATGAGAAATGTCAAGCCTGGTATGAAAACCCAACAAATGGCAGAATCTATGGTTTTAAAATGGAATGGTTATTTGATCTCTATGCAAGCCTCAGCATATTTCTTCATCTTTTTTTTGAATCCCCTGGAAAGCTATAATTTGAATTTAAGAGCAGTAGTTAGAAGAAAAAATGTTAATCAAAATCAGAAAACCATGTATTAAATCGTCTCATGAGCGAGGTACTATGTAAAGCTGAACTCAGCGTCCATCTTTGAAGACAGAAAGCACTTTTTCCAACCCCAGTGTTAGCCCTTCATGGGTCCCCAGTTTCTTCTTGCAGATATCAGGGACTTTCCCAGATTGCTTTTCTTCCCAGCTATGGCCAGCCCAGATTTTCTTCCAGAAATCCTTTTTCCCAAAGTTTGCCTCAAAGGGGGCTGCTTCTGCTAATTTTGAAGCAGGCTCACGAGACTTTTCACTTAAAGGTTTTCATTACTCTACATTACTGAGAAACAGGGGATTAACAATAGGCAATATAAAAGTTACAGAAGTTTGTGAAATTACCAAAAGATATCTTAAATATGTGTCCTTAGGCCACAGTAAAACACATCTGAGGCCAGGAAGACTGAGCCCCTTTCTTTGGTTGCCCATGTTGGGAGTTGTAAGGAGAGAGCCCTGGGAAACCTCCCTTTCCCATTTTCTGTTGCTCTTCTATTCTTTGGCTCCAGCTCAAGAATATCTTCCTTTTTTCTCCACCCATCCCCAGCCCCTCTGCTTTTCTCTCAGTCTCAGGTATTCTAGTAATCTTGTTTGGGTAGAACCCTGGGCGTGCCCTAGTAGTTCATCCAAATGGCGACCAGCATTTGATGTGGATCATCTCTATCCCCAGGGAGCTTTGAGTCTATAACCTTCACGCAGGACACGCCACTCTTGGTTGATCCTTAACAAGTATGACAGACTGAAGGAATTTGAAGTCATCTGTCTTTAGTGTTCAGTAATGAACAGACCCATGTGTAATTTGTAGCTTCAAATCTAAGTGGGATCATTTAAGTTTGAGGGGATGTCCAAAGAAAATTCAAATTATTATTAAAAGTCTAGAAAATAAGACTATATGAGGAAAGGCAACAGAATTTATTAACATTTGGGGTAATTCTTTGGGGGGTGGGTGGTGTGTGTGTGCGTGCAGAACTGTCCTGTGCATTGTGGAGTGTTTAGTGGCATATTTGGTCTCTACACATGAGATGCCAGTAGCATTCCCCCTCTGGTTGTGACAACTAAAAATGTCTACAGAAATTTTCAAACGTCCTTTGGCAGTAAAATCATCTCTGGTTGATTAAGGGGGTTAAGAGATTCATCATAAAGAACTTTTCATTACAATGTCCGAATATGTGAAGGGCTCTCGCACTGATGACAGTCATCAGCAGCTTTCTAGTTCTACTAAACAGAATTTCAGCTCAAAGGATTTGGATAAACCATAGTTGATAAATTTCTTGTGAGGCTTGCTATGCACCGAAATGGTTTATTAAGAAAGGAATAGAATTCTTTTCCCTGCCAGTCTTTAAAATGAGGTAAATCCCTTGTTTCTAGGAAAATTCTAGTACAATCATTCCCTAGAAAAGATGTGCTAGAAGACCTCTAAGCTCCTTTCAGCCTATCTTTTATTATCTGGCCAACTACAGGACCTGTTTAGATTTCATGTGCATTACTGAACACCAGAGCCACTCCCATAAATGGGACTTTTCCAAAAAGGCAACATGGAGTATGAATGTTTTTTATTATTTTGACATTATATAGGAATCCACAAAATTTCTCCTCAATATTTTCTTTTCAAGATACTTTTTTTCCCAGTAATGTAATTGTGTCCCCCCCCCCCCCAAAAGATACTTTTTAAGGGACTTGTAAGAAGTTTGGTTAGTTCTATGTTACATCTGATATTATCTTACTCTGAATTATTTATTCACTCAAAATGGTAAGAAATATTGTGCTTTTAAAGTACCACAAGATGAGAACATGTAGTCCGTGTGAAAGGAGAGTTTGACCTCTTGGAAAAGAAGCCATTTGAAGAAGAAAGAAATCGCTTGATGACTTTTTAAACTTATTTATACTCCTAACTCATCTGGAAAGAATTTAAGGCTGAATTCTTGATAATGACCAAATTTTTAAGCTCTTGAATCTACAGTCATGTTACTTAGCAATGTGTGAGAGAGAATTCTTGAACTGTATTTTGAAGCCTTAATCAGACAGTACTTCAAATTCTGTAAGTACGGAATAGAACATTGGTGCTTCGTATTTCTTTGCTACATGATAAATGCTTATTCATTGAAATATATGAACTAATCAGATAGTTTACTTGGTTTTTAAAAATTATTTTAATTCTTTATTGTTTAATTTTAAATTTTAGAAATAGTCACCAATATATCCATTAGGACGCTATTGCAGGTTTACAGAAAACCCACTATAAACTAGTGTAAGGAGAGAAAAAGGGGGGAGGCAGAGAAGAGGGTTTACTGGATCTTGTACCTAGGAAGCCCCAGTGTAGAGCAGACCCCAAATAAGGCTGAAAAAAAAAAAAATTGGTTTTCTTGTCAGGGTCCACGTGGCAAGATGGCCGTAGAATTCAAAGAGAGTCTGCTTTTCCAGCAGCGGTAATGAAGTCACGTGCCCGTCCGGGAGCCAGCCACTGTTCTGATTGGCTAGGCGAGGTCACAAGGCACCCGGAGTCGACGATGGCGTCACGGCTGCAGGCTGCACAGCCAGGAAGAACCGAGTCGCAAAGAACAACGCGGATGTTCCCAGAAGTAGAGCCAATGGATGTTAGGTGGTCACGAACAAATGTCCGTCACGTATGTGTTATTTGTATTTGGACATGTCAATGAAACTTAGTTTAGAACACATCGTCATTATGACATCTGGTCTCATAGGTTTTTTTTTTTTTTTTGGAGTTATTGTGACAAAGACTATCAATAGTCCACTACTAGGCTTTCTACCCTTCTTCCAGAGTCAGGGAATTTTCATCTGGGAACATGGCCACTCAGAATGAGCACTGTATTTCCCAGTTCCTTTACTCGTAGGTGTAGCCATGTGGCAACGTTATAACCAACGGGCCAAGGGTAGAAGTGTACGATCAACTTCCAGGTTGTACCCCAGAAAGGACAGTGAGTTAGGCCACTCCTTCATGTATATACAGTAGTCCCCGCTTAACTGAGGGGGATACGTTCCAAGACCCCCGGTGGATGCCTGAAACCTCAGATAGTACTGAACCCGACATATACTATGTTTTTTCCTATACATAAATACCTATGAAAAAGTTTAATTTATGAATTAGGCACAGTAAGAGTTTAGCAATAACAACTAAAAATAGGATAATTATAAATATAAATAACTTAAAATAGAATAATTATAAATATAAATAAATTTAAATAGAAAAATTTAAAACATGAATTGTTTATTTGTGGAACTTTCCATTTAATATTTTCAGACTGATAACCATGGGTCACTGCTTCAGTGAACAGTGAACATTCTCTTTAGTTTGAGAATGAGTGATAGAGGAGGTTTGATGTGCTCTTAGGAATGTTCTTCTCAGGATAAGGTTTAACTGAAAGGTACACCTCTTTAACTGTGGGATTTATGCCAACAGAAGTCAATACGAGTGGGGTTTGTGATTTTGTTTTGCCTTTAGTAGAGAAGAGCTTCTTGGCAGCTCTTGAATTTTTTTTACAGTTTGTTTAAATCAGGAACCAAATAAGGGTCACATATTACATTTAGTTTACATGTCTCTTTTAAACTATGGGTTCCTCCTCTGTTTCTGGCGCTCTCATTTTCCTTTCTTTGAAATATATTTGTCATTTTTCCTGTAAGATTTTCCAACAGTCTGAATTTGCTAATTGCATCCCACTGATGTTGTTTAAAAGATTCCTTTGTCTGTTACATTTTCTGTAAACTGATGCATCCAGAGGCTCAGTCAAATTTAAGTTCAATTTTTTGGTGAGAATACTTTGTAAATGGTTTTGTGTACTTTCATCAGAGGCACAAAATATATGGTTATTTCTTTCTGTGATGTTAAGATTGATCAGTGGCTTTGGGCATTGCTAGGCTGAGTCACATGCTGTAATATAAAGTTCTCCGTCAGCTTTTCACCCAATGCCTTTAGCAGTCACTGATGATCTTTGCATCCATTATTTCATTAGAGATTGCTGCACCGTGATATTCTAATTCCATTATGCCTGCCTCACTTATTAGCTAGACTATCTCTATAAAGGGAAACTTTCTTTCATCAACTAATGATTATCCGGAGGTACAATTTGTTCAGAAAAGTCAGACTATTGTTTGAGTCTTTCTTTTTATTTATAAAATTTTAGAATTATAAATTGATTCCCTAGCATCCTCCAAAAGTAAGCCATGGAAATTTCTTTTCTTTTCTGTCAATACATAAGATGAACATGAGCAAGACTAGGTAAAATTATTATTTATTACATTCACTTTCCAGTTTCTGCATATGAAAGGAAATCAATTCTACATCCTACTGCATGACACATTTAAGCTGCTAGGATTATTTAAAAAGTATTTATTAATAATAACTGAACTGGCCTGGCATGGTGACTCACACTTATAATCCTAGCACTTTGGAAGGCCGAGGCAGGAGGATTGCTTGAGCTCAGGAGTTGGAGATCAGCCTGAGCAAGAGCAAGACTCTGTCTCTACAAAAAATAGAAAAAAATTAGCTGGGCATGGTAGTGCATGCCTGTAGCCCCAGTTACTCAGGAGGCTGAGGCAGGAGGATCACTTGAGCCCAGGAGTTTGAGGTTGCTGTGAGCTAGGCTGACGCTATGGCACTGTAGCCAGGGCAAAAGAGTGAGACTCTGTCTCAAAAAAAAAAAAAGTAATTGAACCACAAACTAGATACTGTTTTTTAGTGACAAGATGAAAAATTAAAATTAAGAAAATGTAAATATACAAGTTAATACTTGCCTATCTATAGAAAGCAAATGAGGTTAAGATGCATTGGCCATATTCATAGTAAAATTTTATTTGACTCAAGAAATGTGGCATCTTCACATTTCTTAAAAGCTATTCCAAATCCAAAAATATTTGTAATGCTTTTTTGAAGTTGTTTTTGGAATAATCCATATGTCACATATCTGAAACTATTACCTTCCAGAGAAACTGGCTTATAGTGCATGCTTTAGTTTGACCCAACCTTATAAAAAGCATAGAAACTCTAGGTGTAGAGGCAAGAATGTTTAAGAGGAGGAATATTAGGGGCCAGGAACTCCTTTGGTTGTATTCGTGTTTTTTTTTTTTTTTTTGAGACACAGACTCACTCTGTTGCCCGGGCTAGAGTGCCATGGCATCAGCCTAGCTCACAGCAACCTCAAACTCCTGGGCTTAAGCAATCCTCCTGCCTCAGCCTCCCAAGTAGCTGGGACTACAGGCATGTGCCACCATGCCCGGCTAATTTTTTCTATATATATTTTTAGTTGTCCAGATAATTTCTTTCTATTTTTAGTAGAGACAGGGTCTTGCTCTTGCTCAGGCTGGTCTCGAACTCCTGACCTCGAGCCATCCTCCCGCCTCGGCCTCCCAGAGTGCTAGGATTACAGGCATGAGCCACCGCGCCCAGCCACCTTTAGTTGTATTCCTACAAGAGAATCTGCAAATGGCACCCTCTATAGCCTCTACTCTGAGAGCCATCGATTACCTTCAGCTGGAAAATAAATTTCTATCATTTTGTTGGTAGCTTACTAGATTATTATATCTTTGTAAGTCATTCAAATATTAATTTATGCAGTGCTGGTACATTTCTGATTTCAGTAAAATACCTCAGGCTTATTGTTGGCATACTGAAATTAACCCTCAAAATGCGGAATATAAGTTGGATAAGATGGAAAAGGAAGACAGAGGATGGCAGACATACTGGGAGGAAATAGAGAAATTAACAGACTAGGTTCCAGTGTGGTTGAAAATGATCACAGTGGGAGAAGCTGGACAAGTAAAGCTGGAAGAAAAGGAGATTGTAGCCAAATAAAGGAATATCTGAACTGGTGCTCTCAATTTGTCCACTGCTGAAAAATTTAGAGTTGGCTTGGAAAAACCTAAGATGCCTTCTCTTCATCTTTTGAGAATTTAATATCACAGCAACACACGTAATCTTGAAAGGGAGAATCCACCATATTGCTTTTTCCTCTGGGAAATTAATGCATATCGGCAGCGGTTTCTAAGTGTACTTATGGCCATGGCTTTTATACCGTGTCTTCAGAGTGTGACGGCTTTGCAATATTGAATCTAGTGAAACCTGCATGGGCCTTTCTTTGCTACAGTTTACAAAAGTAGCCTCTATAGCTCAGTAAAGTCTATTTTTTCTAACCACCCAATGACATATTTGCAAGTTCAAGTTTTAGGATGAACGTAGAGTTTTAAAATAGACCTAGTTTTAATTAGGCATATCCTAATTTGGCATCCCAGAAGGTTCACTGTCAAGAATTATGTATTAATACTTTGTGAATATATCTGTACCAGGAGTTTGGGAAGAAAGAGTAATATTGATCACTGAGATCAAAAACTCTATGATGTATACAAGATGAGTAGGAAGACATTTCTAAAATGATTACATTAAAACATTGATTGTGCTATTTTAAGTATTAGATTCATCTCTGTAAATGCTTTTATCATCGTGTTGTATGTGGTTACTATAAAGCTATGTAGCGCACATTGAACTGCAATGTCAACCAAAACTCTTTCTCCTTCTCCCTCCGTGTCCCGTCAATCAGGAAGAGCTACTGACTGTACTTTCTACATAGCTCTTGACTCTGTCCACTTCTCTGTAGCCCCACGGCCACTACTTTAGTTCAGGCCGTCATCCTCTCCTGCCTGAACTACTGCCTCAGCTTCCTACCTAGCTTCCCTACCTCAGTTTTACTCCCTCCAACCTTTTGTCCATATTGTAGCATACATGAGGAATAAATCTTTGTTATGTGTCACTAAGATTTTGGGGTCATTTGTTACTGCAGCATAACCTGACCTAAGTAGACTGATACCTAACTTCTTCCAGTTCCTTGGATGTGCCATATTCTCACGTTGGGCCTTTCCCTCCTCTTCTCTTTCTGTTTTAATTGTCCCAATTCATATTCAGCTCTTATATCTCAGCTTAGATGCCATTTCCTCTGGAGAGCTCTCCCTGACTCGCCATGTCTGGCTTATGTGCCCTTGCTATACCTTCCTATGCCATTTGTACTTCCCTTTTATAGCATTTACTATGGAATTGTTTGTCAGTCTCCCTCCACCCGCGTACACTTCCTGCTGTAAGCTTGGTGTGGGCAGAGATTATGACTTTTTCATCATTATATTCTCCGGTCTGGCACATGGCAGATGGCATCAATCTGTGGAAATGAGTAAATGATTCAATTTTTAGAATTTGAATGTTTGGTCATACTACTTATCAGGAAAATGTAGGAAAGGCAGAAAGTGGAAGGGTCCAAGTTCTGGTCTGATTCATTGTGATGATAGTAATGCAAGTGAGAAAAACATTGATGACAGTCAAATACTATCAATCTGTGCTTTCCTGTCTTCACCTTGATGTAAATTTATATAGGCTTTCCAAGCCTCACATATTAAAACAGTGAGGAGTAGCTATAAATTAATAGGTGTGAGACTGAAGTTTCCCGAGATGAAAGAATGCTAGGCGTTATTATTTCTATGCATGTCTCAACAGCACATGAGAATAACATACAGGTCAGCTCACATTATTGCAGCATTTCCTGTTCTAAGACACAGCTCCTGGCAAACTCTTAGAATGGTTATGTAGGTTGTATGCATTCCACAACTCTTGTCTAATTGAGTCACCCCTGTATGTTTTCCTGTCCCTCCCTGCCATCAAGCCTAATGCATAATAAGAATGTATTAGTAATACCATCTGTGATTTCCATGTGACCCATTATAGGTAATGTTTTCTGTGACCCCAAAATTAAAAGACCATCATAAAACCATGTTGGTAATGACTTTTTGTGAGGGAAATAGGAATTTAGATTAATTAAACCATGATCTGGTGAGACCTAAGAAGAAATCTGAATCTGAGCTGTTTTGTTTTGTTTTGTTTTGTTTTTATTTTTTCTTTCCAGCAGACCTGGAAGTATGGTTTTTTTTTTTTTGTTTCTTTTCCTTTTTTTTTTTTTTTTTTTTGAGATAGAGTCTTGCTCTGTTGCCCGGGCTAGAGTGAGTGCCGTGGCGTCAGCCTAGCTCACAGCAACCTCAAACTCCTGGGCTTAAGCAATCCTACTGCCTCAGCCTCCCGAGTAGCTGGGACTACAGGCATGCGCCACCATGCCTGGCTAACTTTTTCTGTACATATTTTTAGTTGGCCAGATAATTTCTTTCTATTTTTAGTAGAGACGGGGTCTCGCTCTTGCTCAGGCTGGTCTTGAACTCCTGACCTCGAGCGATCCACCCGCCTTGGCCTCCCAGAGTGCTAGGATGACAGGCGTGAGCCACCGCACCCGGCCTTTTTTTTTTTTTTTTTTTGAGACAGAGTCTCTCTCTGTTGCCCTGGTTAGAGTGCAGTGGCATCATCATAGCTCACTATGACCTCAAACTCCTGAGCTCAAAGGATCCTCCTGGCTCAGCCTCCCGAGTGAGTAGCTGGGACTATAGGTTTGTGCCATCACACCCAGCTAATTTTTCTATTTTTAGTAGAGATGGGGTCTCGCTCTTGCTCAGGCTGGTCTTGAACTCCTGAGCTCAAACAATCCTCCCATCTTGGCCTCCCAGAATGCTAGGATTACAGGTGTGAGACACTGCACTTGGCCTGAAGCTGAGCTTTTTATTAAAGAACATACAGTGGGATAGAGCTAGCTGTGAGACCTGAGTTGTTCCAAGGTTTGACTTATTAACCTTGAAAGATGAAGAACGTGGAGTGTTAAATATTAGGCTTCATCCAGCATCCTAATTCATATGCAGAAATGAGTTTCAACTCATAGGCTATAAATGAGTTTCAACTCATAGGCTATAAATTAAGAATGAATCATCCCACAGGTCAAGATTGGCTACTTTTCCAGAAGTAACAATAAGAATATGAACACATATGGCAAAGGTCCAGAGCTTCCATGAGAAAACTGAGGGAAGTCGGGCAGGGTTAGGGAAAACATATTAGCTTGGGTTATTTCTGAGGTTTCCAAAGGATTGAGAACTTCTAGGAACACTAAAAATGGTGGTTGGAACCAAGTCCCTTGATTGAAAGTTAAAGGGACACGGTTTTGTACCTAACATAAAGAAGAGCTTGGAGACAGTATAGTTGGATTTAGGAGACAGACTTGGGCTTACGTTCCTGCTGTGCCACTACCTACCTGTGTGACTTTGGCAGCTTGCTTAATTACCCTAACCTGTTTCTTCATTAGTACAATGGGGATAAAATGCCTGCTTTAAAAGATGATGGTGAGAATGAAATATAGCAATGTTTGTAAGTGCTTTGGGTAATGCCTAGTCATAGACAGTCCAATTAAATGGCAATTATAACCGTGGAGACCCCCAGTGAAGAACTAGACTGCGCTGTAAGGCAGGGAGCTCCCTGCCTGCGAAGGTATTCAATAAGTCATTTGGTCATGTAGCAAGGGCACTTTAAAATACCCCTCTTGTGTGGCAAGAGAGTGGCAAGGGGTGGTGATCGGACTCTGGTGAATGCACTGAAATCTAAAATTCTCTGACATATTAATGCTTAAATTGCTTTATAAATACTAATTCTAAAATAAAATGGCCCCAAAATACACAAAACTAAAATTGCTGGAACTACAGGGGAAAATGGACAAATCCACCTTTATAATGGAAAATTAACTGCTTGATCCATTTTATGCACTAATGGTTAAGAGGAATACTGATAGGCAAATCTGAACATGAACATTAGTAAGGATATGGAAAATATAAAATACCAAGCTTGATTTATTTGCAGATATCACTGTACCTATCTAGTGGTGAATAAACATTCTTCTCTGGGTTTTCTGGTTTTAAACATTTATAAAAATTGACCATAGACTTCTCATACAGCAAGTCTCAAGAAACTTTGAAGAACTGATGTTATAATCAATAAATATGAAAACTTAGTTGAAAAGGACTTTAAAAACATAACAGTTAAACTGGCTCAAGAATTCCTTAAGAAAGGTTGACTAGCCCTATGACTACTAAAGACAGTAAATCTAAAGGTAAAAATCTTTCCACAAAAAAACTCCTACATGTCCAGATCATTTTATAGGAAGTTCTGCCAAACTTCAGCAAACAGATCATTTCAACCTTACACAAATTATTCCAGAGAATGGAGGGTGGCAAAGAGAATTATTCTCCAACTCATTCTTTGATGCTGGCATAACCATGGACAGTATAAGAAAGGAAAATCATAAAATTATAGGCCAATTTCACTTATAAATTTTAAAATCCTGAACAAAATGCTAACATAAAAGATAACATATCATGGCCAAATTAGGTTTATCTTAGAAATGCAAAGGTGTTTAACATTTGAAAAATCTGTAAATATAATTCTTTATGTTGATAAATAAGGACACAAAAACCCTTTTTCTGATCTCAACAAAGGAAAAAGAAAAAGAGAGAAAAAAGCATTTGATACAGTCCAATACTCATTCATAATAAAACTTTTAGCAAATTCAGAATGGAAGAGAACTTCCTTAACTTAATAAAAGGTGTCTGAAAAACCTGCAACATGCATCATTCTTAATGAGGAAACATGTGAGTTAAGTTCTTTTAAAATCAGGAACTAGACAGAAATGTCTGCTATCATCACATTTATTCAGCACTGTATTGGAGATTTTAGTCAGCATAGGAAGATAAATGAAAGAAAAAGAAAGAAAACAAAGCAAACATCACTTAAGATGTGACTGTCTAAATAGAAAACTAAAATTAATCAAGAAATTATTAGAAATACAAACAGTATTTAACAAGGGGCTATAAAATCAACAGATGAAAATCAATCGCATTTTTATAAATGAGCAAATATTTTTTAAAAACTTTTAAACAATACCATTTATAATAATAATAGAAACTGTAATGAGTCTAGGAATAAATAACCAAAAATGGGCAAGCACCTCTGGAGAAAGAAAACCTAAATAATTGTGATATACAGGAAGATAATATTGTAAAGATGTCAATTCTGCCCTCAAATTGATCTACAGAATTAATGCATTTCCCATCATAATTGCATCAAGACTTTTTCTGAAAACTGACAAGTTGAATCTAAAATGCACATGAAAGAACAAAGGGGCAAGAATAGCCAAGACTCTTTTGGAGAAAGCTAACGTGGCAGGCAGGACTTGCTCAATCGTACAGGAAAACTTATAATAAAGCTACAATAATCAAGACAGGATGGAATCGGTACAAAGGTAGACAACCTGGAAGAGAGCAGTGAGTCCAGAAACAGACTTGGACACAGTAGAACCTTGATACATGACCCCAGATGGCACTGCAGGTCACTGGAGGAAGGAATCTAGTTAATAAATGTGATTTAGACAATTGGCTGGCCATTTGGAAAGCAAAGATGTGAATTTATACTTCATACCAGACAAAAACCAATCCATATGAAGATAGAAAAGAGGATTCTGAATGTTCACAACACAAAGAAATGTTAAAGGTTTGAGGTGATGGATATGCTGATAACCCTAAATCAATCATCATACGTTGTATACACATAACGAAACATCACTCCGTATCCCATACATACGTACAATTATTATGTTACTAAAAATAAAAGGGAGTAAAAAAGAAATTGAAAAATTTAACTACATTGTACTTAAGAACTTTTATTCATTAAAAGACTCCATAAAGAAAGTGAAAAGATCATGGACTGGTTCCTGGATTGGGGAAAAAATTGCTCTAAAGGACCTTATTGGAACGACTGGTGAAATTTCAGTAAGGACCATAAATTAGCTATTAGTATTACATCAGTGTTAAACGACCTAAATTTGAACATTGTTTTTTGGATACCTAAGAGAAGATCTTTGTCTTTGAAGATACGTGCCACAACTTACTTTCAAATAGTTCAGAAAAAATATATATATGTATATGTAAAATATAATCTCTCTTACACATGTGAACCCTGAAAGGGCCAATCCTTCAAGATAGACTCTGAGTGGCTAACTGGGCCTAGAGATCACATATAGTACTCTGTGTTCTGAGTAACTTTGGGACTTTCGTAGCTATGTGTTCCTTTTTAGTGCCTGACTCAACCACCAGACTGTGACCTGTGTTGACCAATTAGAATTTAACAAGTGCCAGCTAATCAGAACTAAGCAAATTTGTATCCTCATTTGCATAAGTGGGCCAGCGTGGGAACCTGGGTGGGAACTTTCTCTATAGAAGATAAACCTTTTCTTTGGGCCAGGCACGGTGGCTCATGCCTGTAATCCTAGCACTTTGGGAGGCCGAGGCTGGGGAGGATCACTCGAGGTCAGGAGTTCAAGACCAGCCTGAGCAAGAACGAGACCCTGTCTCTACTAAAAAATAGAAATTAACTGGACAACTAAAAATATATAGAAAAAATTAACCAGGCATGGTGGCATATGCCTGTAGTCCCAGCTACTTGGGAGGCTGAGGTAGTAGGATTGCTTGAGCCCAGGAGTTTGAGGTTGCTGTGAGCTAGGCTGACACCATGGCACTCTAGCCAGGGCAACAGAGTGAGACTCTGTCTCAAAAAAAAAACAAAAACCCTTTTCTTTGTCCTCTCAAAACACATCTTTTTGTAAGGAAGACTGCCTCTTCCCAGTTTGCAAACTGCTCATTGAAATAAAGTTTCTCCTGTCTTTTAAAAAACGTATTTTTCAGTGGATTTGTTAACACACACAAATACAGCAAACTGTCAATCTTTGTGAAGGGTATACAGGAGTTCGCTGTATTAATTCTGAAACTGATCCTCCCACCTCTGCCTCCCAAAGTGCTGGGATTACAGGTGCCAGCCACCTTGACCAGCCTATGTATATATTTTAAAACCCTTAGAAGAGAAAGAGGAAACATGAATGAATAATCGATATATGAATAAAAACCTCAATCTTATCAGAAATAAGTAGAGAATACAAATTAAGACCATAAAATGGTACCTATTTATTCTCCATAGACTAGCAACAAGTCTGACAGTGATTGGAGAGAACGTGGAATGCATGTGCTGATCAGTGTTGGCGGCAGTATAGATTGGTACAACCACTTTGAAAACACTTTCTCCTTATCTTTTACAGCTGAACAGCCCCGTAGCCTCTGATGCAGCAGTGCTCACTCCTAGGTTCAAAGGAGACTTGAGCACACGCACAGGAGGTGAACAAGAATGCTCCTACCAGCATTTTTCGTAATTACTGGGGGCAGATTCAGGTTTTGTGGGTACACGAGCTTATATAATTGGAGAAGGGGGAGGCTTTTTAAGAAAAAGATACAGAATTGTGAATGAAAATTATGTTCAAAAGTGACTATTTATTTATAATGGGAAAAGAAATCACAACAAATTACAAATGTCACAAAACCCAGGAAAGAATTGTTATAGCTTTGTGACCTACAAAATTAGTCTGTGTGGTTCCCATCAATAAGAAAAATGTAAAGTGCATTTAGCATCATATGCGATGTAGTATTGAATCCACTCGTAACGGGGAGAAAACTTCCTTTTGACTAGGCAGTAAAAAATGAATGTTCCACTACTACACTTAACAACTTGGATGAATCAAAAAAAAAAAAAAAAAAACAAATGTTGAGTGAATCCCAGAAGGCTACATATGTTATACTATTTTTATAAAGCTCAAAAAGAAAAACCAATATATTGTTAGGGATGCATCCAAACATGATAGAAACCACTAAAAAATGGCAAGGAGAGACAGACAAAATTCAGGATCGTGATGGTGGGGGAGGGAGGCAAATGGTGGAATCCCGGGGATGCACGGATGCTAATTATTGATAATGTGGTGGAGTCACAAGTTTTATCAGTGTGCCGTAAATCTTATGTATTTGTTTAATGTACTATTTCGTATGCATCCATATCAGATTGGAAAATACGCCCTCCTTTCCCCCGCTTTCTCCTCCCCCATCACTTCTTAACTGCAGGGTGGTTGGGACACGTGGCTCCAGAGGTTGGCACAGCGGAGAAAGGGCAAACCACAGCGACCGAGAACCGTGACTTGCGTTATTTTCTTTTCGGTGGTGGGTAGGTGTGGTGGTGGTGGAAATACTATGCAGTATATCGAATACGCCACGTTAAGCTACCCTGTGTAATTTTTGAGTTCTTTTACTAGGTCAAGGCAGAATGGGCTTCGGGCCCAGCGGGCAGGGGCTCCCTTCCGCACCGACTCCCCGCTCTCTCTCCCCGCGGGCCGGGCCCCCGCCCACCCTCTTGCGTCTTTCGGGACGGTCTCTCTTCAGCCAGTCCCGGCGCACTTGGTTACGTAAATGCTTCCAAGAGGATCCCCGAACGTGCCCCTGCGTGCAGAATCCACCCCGCGACGGCCGGGCTCCGAGCCTGACCGCCCGCCCAGAGCCGGGCCGGGGGCGCGGAGCTCTCCAGACCCCGCCCCGTGCCGCGGTAGCCCCGCCTCCCAAGCCCCGCCCCGAGATCGCCCCGCCCCCCGCCGCGCTGCGGGCGCGCCGCCTCCCAAAACCCGGAGAAGTGGATTCTGCGCTCCGCACCGCCCCTCCCCGGCCGCCGTCGGGACGAGCGGGTCCGGGCCTGTCTGCAGGAAGCGCGGCCCAGCACCTGGAAGGGGAGCCGGCCCGAGCGGGAGCGGACGCGGCCCCAGGTCTGCGCGGGTGAGCGCGCCGCGGCCCCGGCCGCTCGGGCCTCCTTGCCGTCCTGTTCCCCTCCTCCGGGACGCGGGTGCCGGGCCGCGGCGGCGGCGGCGGCGGGACGGTCCCTCTGTGCGGTCCCCCTCCCATCCCTGCAGCCTCCTCCGTCCCCCACCCGTCCTGGGCCTCCCTCGGGACCCCGCGCCCCGCCCCCCATCTCCGGGCGGCGCCGTCACGTGCACGCGCCTCGGGGTGCAGGGCCGCCTGGCGGGGGCGGGAGGCGACGCCCGAGGGGAGGGTCTGGGAACGCGCGGCCGTGCGGGGGCCGAGGGCGAGAACTGCAGGCGCCGCCGCCCGCCCTGCCAGAGCCGGTTCCGTTTCGCCATTTGGAGACTTCCGATTCCAGGCTGTTCCGTGCTCGCGAGAGTCGTGCCTGCCCCACTCGCCCCTGCTCACGTTTTCGGACACTGAGGGTAGTAATTGTAGACCCGCAGTTGCATTTTGTTGAATTTTTTGGACTTTGGAATCTGGAAATTTATCTTATAAAAATCTTTTTGAGAAAAATATTTATTAGTATATTTGATAGTCCCAAAATTAGGTTATAAGTCTTCTTTGCCAATCACTGTAATTTTGCAAAAACATATTTTTGGCATAAGTAGGTATAGCTATGGTGGAGAGCGTGTGCTCTGGAGCCAGAGTGCCTGGGCTCTGACATTTAAGTCTGTGAGCTTGGGCACGTCAATCTGCAGCTGGCTCAGTTTCTTCACGTGTGAAATGCGACATATAAAATATTTTGTTATGTTATATTATGTATAACGTGCCATGTAAGATATATAATAGAGCATAATCAAAATATGTATATCTGTGTGTATCTATATATGAAACGAAGTACTAACCTACTTATTTTATATGATTGTTGTGAAGATGGGGTAAAGCACTAAGCACGGTGTTTGGCGTATAGTAAGCACCAAGTAAGTGTTACATAAAAACAGCATTTTTCTCTATGGTTTGTGGTTTTGATTTTAAAGTTTTTTGTTTTCTGTGTTTTTGAGACAGAGTCTCGCTCTGTTGTCCAGGCTGGAGTGCAGTGGCACTGTCATAGCTCACTGCAACCTCCAACTCCTGGGCTCAAGCAATCAAGCAATCCTTCTTCCTCAGCCTGCCCAGTAGGTAGAAGTACAGGCACACATCGCCATGCCTGGCTAATTTTTTAAGAAATTGTGAAGATGAGGGTCTCACTATATTGCCCAGCTGGTCTGGAACTCCTGGCCTCAAGTGATCCTCCTGTTTAGGCCTCCCAAAGTGCTAGGATTTACAGGCATGAGCCAACTGTGCCTGGCCTGATTTTAAAAATTCTAATTGTGAAGTATCCCTCTGTATTTATGAAAATGAAACAGGAGGATTTGCCCCAGAATTTCTGTAGTATCTGATACTTCAAAGTGCAAGTAATCAGCCACCAGAAGTAGACTGTGTGCGCAGAGCGGCGCGGAGCAGCGTGCAGTGTTTCACTACTCCCTAAGTATGAGGAAAAGGGCTCTCTTCACCAGAGGACATTAGTGAATGGAAGAAAAGCTTGATGTAAGTAGTGTCATGATGTCTTCACTATTCCTTTAAGGCAAAGCCCTGGGACACTAGGCTGACTCCAAGATAATCATATGGTACTTTATATGTGAACCTTATTAAGGATAAAATAAATCTCATTATATAATTTCCTCAACAGAATATTGAAGGATGTTTGTTCCACGATCTCTGAAAATCAAGAGGAATGCTAATGAGGATGGCAAAAATGGTGCGGCTAAGAAAATTAAACCAGAAGCAGAAGACCTTCAGTCAGACAAAGGCAGAGATGTTCCATCTGATGCTTTAGTCACAAAAGAGGCCACGACACCAGATGGGCACAGCAGCGAGTCTTGTCCTTTCCCCGGTCCAGCTGGCCAGTTGGCCGAGGTTGGTTCGGTAGGACCTGAGCTGGGTACAAAGGACAGTCATCCTTCTGAAGAGCCTGTTAAGTCATTTTCCAAAACACAGCGCTGGGCAGAACCAGGGGAACCCGTCTGTGTGGTCTGCGGTCGATACGGAGAGTATATCTGTGATAAGACAGATGAAGATGTGTGCAGCTTGGAGTGCAAAGCAAAACATCTCCTGCAAGTTAAGGAAAAGGAAGAGAAATTAAAACTCAGCAATCCCCAGAAAGCTGATTTGGAGCCAGAGTCTCCACGGAATGCTTTCTATGTCTACAAAGAGCACCCCTTTATTTTGAACCTTCAGGAGGACCAGGTTGAAAATCTTAAACGGCAGCTGGGAATTGTAGTTCAAGGGCAAGAAGTCACGAGGCCCATCATTGACTTTGAACACTGTGGTTTCCCTGAGGCCTTAAATCACAACTTGAAGAAATCAGGCTATGAAGTGCCAACCCCCATCCAAATGCAGATGATCCCTGTGGGACTTCTGGGAAGAGACATTCTGGCCAGTGCAGATACTGGCTCAGGAAAAACAGCTGCTTTTCTTCTTCCTGTTATCATCCGAGCATTATGTGAAGTAAGTGACAGAGTTCACATACGTCATTGTCAGAAACAAATGAGGGCCGGGCGCGGTGGCTCACGCCTGTAATCCTAGCACTCTGGGAGGCCGAGGTGGGCGGATCGTTTGAGCTCAGGAGTTCGAGACCAGCCTGAGCAAGAGCGAGACCCCACCTCTACTAAAAATAGAAAGAAATTATATGGACAGCTAAAAATATATATAGAAAAAATTAGCCGGGCATGGTGGCGCATGCCTGTAGTCCCAGCTACTCGGGAGGCTGAGACAGGAGGATCGCTTGAGCTCAGGAGTTTGAGGTTGCTGTGAGCTAGGCTGACGCCACGGCACTCACTCTAGCCTGGGCAACAGAGTGAGACTCTGTCTCAAAAAAAAAAAAAAAAAAAAAAAAAAAAAAAAGAAACAAATGAGGTATTTACCAAGTTCTGCCTTTATATTAAAATTGCAAGCTGGTATTATACTAAATATTTGGAACTTTAGTCACTAGTGCTCCTAGTGATTTTGCTTCTGAATGTATGAAAAACATAATTTTAGGGAATTTTTCTTTTGTTTTGTTGAACCAAAGGTCTGTTTATTGAGGGTCTAAAAAATTGCTTCCTTGCAAAAGATTTTCTTTTGAACAGATTTTCTATTAAAAGAATGAGCTTTTGGCCGGGCGCGGTGGCTCTCGCCTGTAATCCTAGCACTCTGGGAGGCCGAGGCGGGTGGATTGCTCAAGGTCAGAAGTTCGAGACCAGCCTGAGCGAGACCCCGTCTCTACTAAAAATAGAAAGACATTATATGGACACCTAAAAATCTATATAGAAAAAATTAGCCGGGCATAGTGGCGCATGCCTGTAGTCCCAGCTACTCGGGAGGCTGAGGCAGTAGGATCGCTTAAGCCCAGGAGTTTGAGGTTGCTGTGAGCTAAGCTGACGCCACGGCACTCACTCTAGCCCGGGCAACAGAGTGAGACTCTGTCTCAAAAAAAAAAAAAAAAAAAGAATGAGCTTTTGATTTGGGGGGGAAAATCCTGCCAACCAGATGAGCTGCAGTTTATGTGTCAGTTGAGCCTCCTTTGGTTTTGGGTTTTGAAGAAATTGATTTATACCAAAGGTGGAACACAGTGTAGTAGGATTTCAAAAAATACTCTTAAAAGTGACCCATAGTTCATCTTAAAATACTGCTACCTTACTTGTTACAGTGTATAAAGCACTTTCACACCTAATTAGTTTAACAAACATGTTGAGTAAGTACTATTTGCCTGGTAGTACAGGTGAGCTTTTGAGATAAGAAGTATGGCAAGGAAGGAAACAAGTAAAAAATGGGAGCAAAGAGAGAAAAGATAAAGGAGATAAATTTGGAAAACTAGAGAGTGGTAGAAGATAATGTGAAGAAAAAAATAAAAGAAAGCACTAGATGTTCAAAATATAGGTCAGACACACGGCTGGAGGACCAAAATAGAGCTCTAAGACAGGAAATAGGATATGGATGTGTCTATAAGTTCTTTGGACAAAGAAAGAAGCGAATCTACAAGAGAACTGAGAGGGAAAAGTCCAGGGTAGAATGCCGAGCGTTGACCAGATCTTCACAGGGACTACTGGGTTTCTCTTCAGGGGAGGGTGGCTAGAGATTGCAGGGTCCAATTAAGAGCAAACCTTCGGTTTTCCCACCTTGGTTACTGTGGCCCAATTTTAATCTTTCATTGTATGTCTGTGTTACATAAGAAATGGGTTTAATTTATGATGGTTTTTAGAGGGAAAAAATCTGTAGCAAACAGAAGGCAGGAGGGCTCGTATCCAGTTGGGCTGATGGGAACAGTTTAACAGGGCCGTGTTCCTGGAATCCCTGTGAAATTTCGTTCATATCAGCAGGAATTAATTGCTGGTGTTTTTAGACTTGTTTTTCATGTCTTTGCAGAGCAGAACTCCATCTGCGCTCATTCTCACACCAACAAGAGAGTTAGCCATTCAGATAGAGAAACAAGCTAAAGAGCTGTTGAGTGGCCTGCCTCGCATGAAGACTGTGCTTCTCGTGGGGGGCTTACCCTTACCCCCCCAGCTGTACCGTCTGCAGCAACATGTTAAGGTGAGCACCAGTTTGATACAATGCCTGCGAAAAGTTTTGCAAGCAATGTAAGAACTAGTGGGGTTTTTTTCCCCCTTGAGGAACTTAGAAGTGTGATTTTGGGTAGCTTTTCAATTCTTACCAAATAAGGCTTAATTTTTTTTAAAGAGTTTGTTTTATATAGGAAGGGAAAGGAACACAGTTTATTGAGTGCCTGTTACATGGCAAATACTGTTGGATGTTCTCATGAACATTATTGCATTTAACCATCACATTTACTCCTGGAGGTGGGTTGGTATATACCGTCTCTTACGGTTGAGTTGAATCTCAGAAAGATAGAATCCATCTAAGGGTCTATAACCAATAAATAATAAGTGCCAAAATTGAAACCATAATTTAGCTAACTCTGCTCCTTCCTTGGCTGTGCTATTATGTGTAGTCTGTACTTTCTGATATATAAAGGTATGTAAAAGCAATATGGTCTAGTTCTAGCTTTGGAACCTGATAGCTGTATGGCCATAGGTAGGTTATTTCACTTCCATGAGCCTCAGTTTTCTGGAGTTTGAATGGGTGGTTGAGGATATCTGCCTTTAAAGTCAAAATGTTTACGGAAAGATTTGGTGCACATGCTGACCTGTCAAGGTAGGCTGCAGCCTCTGTGGGGGAGCCAGGCCCTGGAGGCCCCTTGGTGTGCTGGGCATTAACTGTTTAGTTACTGGGGTGGTGGGGAGGTCCTGGAGTCCCAGGGAGCTGGGTGTGCAGGGAGTTGGAGAAGGGCACTCGGGGAGGGGGCAGCAATTATCTACCAGCTGGGATGAAGCTACTGCAGTATTCAACAACTTCTGTGGGTGAATATCAGCCTTTCTTACAGGAATCTCACACGTAAAGAAAGAGGGCAAGTACTGTATAAAGAACTTTTTTTTTCCTCCCAAGCCTTTTGGATGTAAGTTGCTGACTTGATGCCCTGTCACCCTCATGTACTTCAGAGCATGTTCCTACAAACAAGGACATTATCCATGATACAATTATAGAATCAGAAAGTTAACGTTGACATTGATACATTGGAATACACAAGGAATTAACATTGGTATCGCCTACCCCTCAGACTCCGTTCATAGTTTTATAGTTGTCCCATCATTTATTTGAGACAGAGTCTCACTCTGTTGCCCGGACTAGAGTGCCATGGCATCAGCCTAGCTCACAGCAACCTCAAACTCCTGGGCTCAAGGGATCCTCCTGCCTCAGCCTCCCAAGTAGCTGGGACTACAGGTGCGCACCACCATGCCCGGCTAATTTTTTTCTATATATTTTTAGCTGTCCGTGTAATGTCTTTCTATATATCTCATGAGTATTTACTTGTTTTATCTGTTTCTTCCTTTATATTATGAGTTTCCTGAGAGCAGAGCCTGTGTCAGGCTTATTCATCATTGAACTCTAAGTGCTTAGCACATTGGCATATATGAGCCACTCAATAAATATAGAATGAATTAGCAAATGAATATTACCTAATTTTCTAATTTGCTGCTTCTCTGTTATTCAGGTTATCATAGCGACACCTGGGCGACTTCTGGATATAATGAAGCAGAGCTGCGTAGAACTCTGTGGTATAAAAATTGTAGTAGTAGATGAAGTAAGTAGTGGTGTTTTAAAAATATCAGTCACATAATTTTATAGGATTTATGAAAAGCATAGTTTTATAATTTCATTGTATATTTAGAGCATTTGTTTCTCTCAAAGGAAAAAAAATTCAGGGACTTTTAAAAAATTGCAGTAGTGGTTCTTCAGCTGATTCCTGTGCAGCCCTGCAGCCAGTGTGAGCAGTAGTCCGCCAGAGTTAAACCAGAGCAATCCTTCCCTAATGCACAGAAAACGCAGATTCAACAGGCACTGCTCTGTTTTCAGAATGATAAGTTTCTGAAACATTTGGTGCTTGCTGTCATTTCTCTACACAAATAAGGAATCAATGGCAAAAAATTATTAACGGGAATTTTGGAAGTAACAATGCTTAGTTGGATGGCCTTTTTTCATTTCTTTTTTTCTGTGTGGACATAGGAATCTGTATTTTTTTCTTTTTTCTTTTTTTTTTTTTATTTGTTTTGTTTTTTTTCGGCTCTTAGCTTCAAAGGAATCTGTATTAATAGTTGTTACATATGCCATGTGGGCATTTTTATACTTTTGGCCTGCTTAGCACGATGAAGTAAAAGCGAGATTACTCGTTGATATTCCACCAGGCAATTAAGTGTGTGAACACAGAACTGTGTGTCCGTCCACACTGGGTATGTGCCGTTCCTGCCTGTGGGCACATGTGTCTTCCCATACAACCAACCTGCCAGCGGGGACTGAGCAGGGCCTGGTGTTACCCAGCGTCTTGGCCCACCTTTTGTGGGCCCCAGTAAACATCCCCCAGTGGGATACTGGAGGGTGTAGGAAGAACACGTGGCCAGTACCCAAAAGACCAGGGCTGAACATTACTCCACCTCCTGTGAGATTGTGGGCAAGTCATTTCCTCTTCCAGAGCTGTGCTGAGGGTGAAGAATGGCTGTGAAAATGTCACATAGACTGAAAAGTCCTGCAGAAATGTAAAATAATAATATCCAGGCCTTTAAAGAGTCCTGCTGACTCAGCATTTTCCTGGCACAGCTGTTTTGTGGGACCGATTTGTTGCATCTGATGATCGTTAGACTTCTTGCCACCCTGCACACATGCCTGGGCTTCGTTTTGTTGATAAGCCCGCGTTCTTCAGCCCTCCCCGTCTTATGAGCCCGAGAAATGATTCTTGTATCGAATTTGGAGTTAGGTTCCACTCATCCTCGCTTCGCTTTATGGCATTTTCATTCTCTTCAGCTAACAGGGTTTCTCGAGGCCCTTCAGTGCTGTGCTCCCTGTCACGGTGCGGAAGGGGTGTTCATTCGGCAGACGGGGGTCTGGTCCCTGTTACGTGCAGTCTCTATCCCTGCTCCTCGGCTTTTAAGGAGCATGGTTTCCATGTGGTCTGGAGAGGAAGTGGGCTGGTAAACGTGATTGGTGATGTACTGAAACTGAAGTCGGCACGGAAGTGCTCTTTAGTGTGGATCGGCCAGCTCTGGGTAAGCCTGGGAGGCATCACAGGGAACGTTTGACTACCGTTCAAGCCTGCCAGGTGCTGAAATTGTACTGGAGAGAAAAGACACGAACATGTAAAGGCAAGAACATGATCGTATGTACTGAGATCCTAAAGTACTAAAATGAATGATGTAGGCCATGGGTTGGCAAACCCTTTCTGTAAAGAACCAGCTAGTAAATATCTTAGGCTTTGGGGCCATGTGGTCTCTGTTGTAACTACTCAGTACAAATGGAGACAGTGTGAAAACAAATGGGTCTGACTGGGTTCCCATAAAACTGTATTTACAAAAACAGATAAAGATCTGAATTTGTCCCCCGAGCTATAATTTGCCAGTCGCTGATACAAGCTGTTAGTAAAATAATTGGACTATACACAATATGCTTATTGTCCAGGACAAAGTAAGTCAGAAGGAAAAACAAGAGAGTAAATGTATTCACACTGTAAAAAGTGGCTTCTCAAGAGGTAATGGCCTCGAAAGATTGAAAAAGATTTAGAAAACGAGAGGATGTATCCACTATTCCAAGGGAAGAGACTGACATAAGCAGAGTCAGAAGTGCAAGTGCACGTGTAGAGGAGACAGAGAGGAGCCCATCAGCTTGAAGAATTCTGAGAAATAATAGGAAGTAAAGCTGAGTGGTTTGGGTGGGGCTGGATTATAGAGGGCCTTGGAAGGGAGGCAGAGGAGTTTGGGTTTGATGTGGGAGACAAGGAGGTTTTCTGTATTATTGAGTTGGGGCGTAACATGTTGAAAGTGGTGGTTTAGGATGGTCGTTCTGCTGCTCAGGGCAAGGGAAATTAAAGAAGGAAGAGTCTTGGGAACACGGCCGCCAGCAGTCCAGACAGAGGTGGGGGTCGGAGACAGGGTGGCGGCAGGAGGAGGCAGGAGTTACATCCAGAAGTCACTGGAGGAGCGTTCTTGAGTCTCCTGATGACTGAATGTGAGAGAGGGAGGAGAAGGCGGTGGTGGAGGTGACTCCGTAAGTTACAGTTGTGCCTTTAATTTTAGAAAAGGGCAAGTGGGTAAATGCTGGGTCTCAGTAGCAATTGAGTTTGGCTGTAGATACATTGAATTTCATGTGAACGATAGACTAGGGGAAGTGTTCTGTAGATACGAGATATACGCATTGGAATCTGTGAGACATCACAGTTTCTCTCAGGAGGAAGGCTGGAGAGAAACGGGCAGGGAGAGACAAGGGCTGGGGCTGAGGTCTGGTTTGGGGAGTTTGAAGATGAGTCAGTAAACGAAGAAGTAGTCTGAGAAACCAGGGAGGAACTGAGAATGAAAGTATCCCTGGAGAAGAGAGAAGCTGCTGTCTCGAGAGGGGTGAGGGCTACATTGTTCTTTGGAGTAGGAAACCTCTGCTCTGTCCCCCTCTGTCTCTCCCGTCACACCTGTCCTCTGGCTTAGAGTCCTCTCCCACCCCGTCTGCCTGCTCTCCCTTCTTCGTGTGTCCCTGACTCTGAAATCCCTTCCTCCCGAGACGGGTTTGGTTCCTGTTTCCTCTGCCCCGTTGGACTGCGCGCGGACTGTTCCTTCTCTCCTGTTTCGTTCCCTGCAGTGGCCCCCTAACGAAGCACGGTGTTTGCCCAGGTGTCCCGGACGGTAAGGGTCACCCGGTGTGCGCGGTGACGGTGACAGTAGTACAAGTCCGGCCCTCTCACTTGCGTATTCTGATTCAGTAGGTCTGAGATGGAGCCCAGGAATCTTTAAAAACTCATTCCAGGTGATCTTGTCTTCAGAGGGCTTTGGTACACACTGACTAGTACGGTGTCTGACATAAAGTAAGGAGCTTGTTCTGTGCCTAGAATTAACATACGTTCGTGTTTTATAAAATACACGTTCAGGGCTTTTTATGTGCGTGACACGAGGACGTGGTGGAGAGTGGGACGGACGAGCTGTCCGTGGAGCTGTGACAGATGGACCCGTGCGGGCCTGCTGTCTCTTCAGAGGTGGTGTCCTCTGTGTCCCCCCCGCAGAAGGGGAGGGCAGCTCCCTCAGCCTCCTGGGTGAGGGCACGGATCCCCTTCACCACGGTGGAGCTCTCGCCCCTTAATCACCTCCTAAGGCTCCACCTCTGAATTCCAGCACATTCCGGGTTAGGTCTCAACATACGAATATGGGGGAGACACCAACATGCAGGCCATAGCAGCCTCCAACGTTACACTTTTTATTTAATATTTTATTATAAATATAGTATATGTTCATGGTAAATAAAATCCAACTTCGCAAAAAGCTAAAAAATGAAAAGTGGAATTGCCCCTCCAGCCTTCTCTCCAGTGTTAATCCTTCAGTTTCTTGAATATATACACATACAATACTGCGTAACGTAAATTGTATCCTATTGTACATATGTACTGTACTGTGCTTTCTTTCTCCTAGCAATCATTCATTATTTAATAAAGGGCTTTCTGATCATTTTTCATGACAGCATAGTGTTGTATTATATGGCTCTACCATTATTTACCAGGTCCCCTACTGATGAATATTTAGGGTGTGTATGGCGGTTTGCTACTACTAATAATGCCGTAATAACAATCTTTGTATATCATTGTAAATACACAGTTTATAATTTTATGTAAGTATATATTTTCCACAGTTTATCCTTTGTCTTTTGACTTTATAGTGTATTTTTCTGTTTAAGAGTTTTTAATTTTTTATATTTCTAATTTTATCAGTCTTTTCTTGGGTGGTTCTGGGCTTCAGTGTCGAGCTGGGCTAACTTCAACATGATTTCATTTTAGGCTGATACCATGTTAAAGATGGGCTTTCAACAGCAAGTGCTTGACATTTTGGAAAACGTTCCCGATGATTGTCAGACCATCTTGGTTTCGGCCACAATTCCAGCGAGCATAGAGCAGCTAGCAAGCCAGCTTCTGCGGAATCCCGTGCGAATCATCACTGGAGAAAAGAACCTACCTTGTGCCAGTGTGCGTCAGATAATTCTGTGGGTAGAAGACCCAGCCAAGAAGAAAAAATTATTTGAAATCTTAAATGTGAGTGGTAAAGCAATCAGCCATGTTTTACAGATCGTGTTTGCATTTTTCAAAGCTCTTAAGAGAATGATTCTTAGAGTCAACTTTTGGGGAATTCGGTGTAGGTATTTAATAATAAATTGCTTTATCTGCCTCAGAATTCTCTGAGGATCTAATAAATTGTTATTTGTGAAAACATGCTGGATAGATGCAGGGTTGGGTTTTCTTTTTCTTATAAAAGGATATTTAAATACGAAGATTATTTCTAAATATTATTTTTTCTTTAAAAAATTTTTTAGTAGTTTTATATATAAGGGGAGGGGCAAGGTATTTTTTTTTTTTTTTGGATAGTCTGTCCTTAAGAATTTTTTTTAAGTGTTAACTTGTTTAAACAGAAATTTTAAGTGGGTGAAATATACAAGCATAGTTACTTACAAACACAGTTTTAAGTTAAATATGGTTGGTACTGACTTAGGAGAAGTATGTAAAACTACATTAATTACACTTAACATTTTTTAATTACTCTTGTAATACTGCAGTACTCACGAAGGGATGGGCGGTCGACTGGCTTCTGTTTGTATGTATTTTAAAGAAAATACCGATTTTTAACAATATGCCTTTTTTCATCACTGCCAATATATATAAACCTATTAATAATTAGCTTGTACTAATGTTTTCAGAAAGCTTTCCATTGTTAATTATTTTATATGACTATTTTTAAATATATGTTTTTGATTTTTCAGGATAAGAAACTCTTCAAGCCTCCAGTGCTAGTGTTTGTGGACTGCAGACTGGGGGCGGATCTGCTGAGTGATGCTGTGCAGAAAATCACAGGTCTGAAAAGCATCTCGATACACTCGGAGAAGTCACAAGTGGAAAGGAAAGACATACTGAAGGTTTGACCCTCCACATTCTGTCTTCTCCTCTTTCCTATCCATCTGTTTTGCCTCCTTCTCAAGGGACACCATATCACAGCTGGTTTTTACAGCACACCCTTTCATAATGACGTGGGAACTTCTAGTAAGCAGTGACCATGAGGTTGATTGTTCCTCTTGCTCAGCATTTTGTGTTAGGGGAGCAGTAGCCTGTTCTCTAGGGATTGTATACCAAATATTAATAGATTACTAATCAGAATTCACAATTTCTTAAATCAGGTCAGTTTGGACTGGGGCAGAGCAGTAGTTCACCTTTGGAAAAGGTGTACCTGAGTAAGTGAATAGAATAAATTCCATGGTGGTTGGGGATAATTTAAGCTGCATACCTTTTTCAGGTATCCTAAAGTGTTTACTTATTTATTTATTTATTTTTTTTTTTGAGACAGAGTCTCACTCTGTTGCCCAGGCTAGAGTGAGTGCCGTGGCGTCAGCCTAGCTCACAGCAACCTCAGACTCCTGGGCTCAAGCGATCCTACTGTCTCAGCCTCCCGAGTAGCTGGGACTACAGGCATGCGCCACCATGCCCGGCTAATTTTTTCTGTATATATTTTAGTTGTCCATATAATTTCTTTCTATTTTTAGTAGAGACGGGGTCTCGCTCTTGCTCAGGCTGGTCTCGAACTCCTGACCTTGAGCGATCCACCCGCCTCGGCCTCCCAGAGTGCTAGGATTACAGGCGTGAGCCACCACGCCCGGCCTTGTTTACTTATTTAAAAGATATTGCTGGATGTAGTGGCTCACACCTGTAATCCTGGCACTCTGGGAGGCCGAGGCAGGAGGATCACTTGAGGTCAGGAGTTCGAGACCAGCCTGAGCAAGAGTGAGACCCGTGTCTACTAAAAAATAGAAAAAATCAGGCGGGCATGGTGGCCCAGATCTGTAGTCCCAGCTACTCAGGAGGCTGAGGCAGGAGGATCGCTTGAGCCCAGGAGTTTGAGGTTGCTGTGAGCTAGGCTGACATGATGGCACTCTACCCAGGGTGACAGAGCAAGACTCTCTGTCTCAGGAAAAAAAAAGATGTTGCAACAAACATATTGAAGTAGGCATTGAAAAAAGAAAAGTTATGAGAATCACATAAAATAAATTCTGAATAATAAATTTTGGTTTTTTTTGGAAAGGGGTTACTTGATGGAGACTATGAAGTTGTAGTGAGCACGGGAGTCCTGGGACGAGGCCTGGACTTGATCAGTGTCAAGCTGGTCGTCAATTTCGACATGCCGTCAAGTATGGATGAGTATGTCCATCAGGTAAAGAGGTTTAGTGGTTACCGCCATTGTGTTCATGAGTTTCACTGGGTGAGGCGTCATAAGTGTGATGTTTAAGAAAAGCAGGACAGAAAACTGTTTATTTTTGCTTTTAAAATGTATATGTATGTAAACTAAATTGTGCTTTTAAAAGCTATATGTATGCCTAAAGTGCATTAAATAAAAAACTGGAAGTAAATAATGTTAGTTTAAAAATATGAGGTAGTAAACTTTTTGGTTTATTTCTGTTTTCTTTATTTTTCTTACTCAGTGAGCATATAATCAGTGAGTTTTTATAATCAGAAAAATCTTTGTTTAAAAAGATTGTTTCAAGTTAATATATATGGCCAAAATTAAACTGATCCTTTAAAGTATTTGGTTTTTTTTTAGGAATCTTCATCTCTTCTTGATATCCTTATTTGTTCTCGTCTTTCACTTTTTAAAGTTTTGTTTCTTTCCTTTGCTGCCAGAGGTAACAATAGCTTCTCTTTCTAGCAGAAATAGAGCCTTCTCTTAGCACCGTGTTATCTCACTGACTGCTGCCTGTCCTCCTCCTCGGGCGTCACTTACAAACTCTTCAAGTAAAGCCTTTCTCCGATGTTCTTAGAATCATCTCTGAATGCCACATTTACTTGAATCACCCACTGGAAAGCTTTTAGTGCTTTTAGTGCATTGTTGCTTTTATTTTTTACTTAGACTTAAGAATATATTAATGGCAGTACTTCTATTTTTTTTTTTTTTTTGGTACTATCTCATTTACCTGCACGTTAGGGAATTGAATATTCCACAGGAGTTGGTTGTTTCACTCACCGTGATGTTTTTGAGGTTCATCCACATTGTATGTATCATCAGTGTGTCGTTTTCTTAAATGGCCAAATAATGTTTCATTGTATGGATATACCACCTTTGTTTATCCATTCATTAATTGTTAGACATAGTTGTTTCTGCTTTTTGGCTTCTGTGAATAATGATGCCATGAACATTCATGTATAAGTTTCTGTGTGGATGTTTTCATTTCCGTTGGGCATGTACCTAAGAATGGAATTGCTGGTTCATATGGTAACTCCATGTGGGACATTTTGAGGAACTGCCAGACTGTTTTCCAAAATAGCTTCACTGTTTTATGAGGGTTCCAGTTTCTCTACTCATTGACATTTATCTGTCTTTTTGATTATAGCTACGCTAGAGGATGTGAAATTATACCTCCTTGTATTTTGATTTGCATTTCTCTAGTGATTAATGATGTTGAATATCATTTCATGTACTTAGTGGTCATTTTTATATCTTCTTTGAAGAAATGACTTCAAATTCTTTGCCCAGTTTTTAAGTGAGTTATCTTTATTATTGAGTTGTAAAAATTCTTTGTATACTCTAGAAGACTCTTATTAGATACATGATTTGCAACTATTTTCTCTCATTCTGTGGGTTGAAGCTACTTTTTATATTCATTTTTATTTTTATTGTAACAATCCAGGAATATAATTAAATAAATCAGGTAGAAATAAAAGCTGACACTGGAACACAGTATTCACTTGCCTCACTTCCCCCATGCTCATTCCCTGGAGGCCACCTCTTTCAGCTTTTTTCGAGACTTCTTTTGCTACAGTGTAATAAATGCCCTGTATATTAGCAAGAACTATCTGTTCATTTAAATATTTCTGTATGTAGACTTTAAGTTTTACATTTCAGTTAAGGAGCAGTAATTGATTATGTATTTTTCCCATCTTCTGAAGAGTGTCTCAGTATATTTTCATTATATATTTAAAAACAAGTAGATTTTACACCTTACTATGGGTTCTCCATCACAAATTTGTATCCATTTAATTCTGTCAAAATGGGAAATAGGGTGTGGTGGCTCACACCTGTAATCCTTGGCTTTGGGAGGCCAAGGCGGGAGAATCACTTGAGGCCAAGAGTTGGAGACCAGCCTGGGCAACATGGCAACATAGCAAGACCCCGTCTCTGCAAAAAATAGAAAAATTAGCTGGGTGTGTTGGCATGCCTATAATCCCAGCTACTCGGGAGGCTGAGGCAGGAGGATCACTTGAGCCCAGGAGTTTGAGGTTGCTGTGAGCTATGATGATGCCACTGCACTCTAGCCCAGGTGACAGATTGAGACCCCGTTTCAAAGAAAAGAAAAAGGCTTCCTAAGTATTCTAAAGTATTATAGATAGTCCTCTTGCTCTTAACGCAGGGGCTTTCAAAAGTTTTTGACCTTAACGCACCCACAATAAGAAACAGTTTTGTCATTGCACTCTCCACCCCCCTGCCCACATACGGGTGTAACCAGAACACAAGTTTCACAGCAGTACTTACTTTTGTTATATGTGATCACTTTCTTATGTTCTCTTTGGGTCAATTTATTAACAATATGCTGGTGGCAACCCACTAAATTGATTTCACAAATATGTTGAGATGCACAGTTTAAAAAATGATATTTGAATGAAGGTTAATTTTAGTAAAGCTTTAAATAATAGTCTTCATTTTCTTTCAAGAGACATTAAGATTTTATATGAACATTTTACACATGTCCTTTGCATCTCATTTCAGGTTGGAAGAGTGGGGAGATTAGGTCAAAATGGAACAGCGATTACTTTCATCAATAATAATTCAAAAAGGCTCTTCTGGGATATTGCAAAAAGGGTAAAACCCACAGGATCCATTCTTCCCCCACAGTTACTAAATTCCCCTTATCTTCATGACCAGAAGAGAAAAGAACAACAGAAAGATAAACAGACACAGAAAGATCTGGTTACAGGAGCTAATCTTATGGACATTATTAGAAAACATGATAAAAGTAATTCTCAAAAATGATTGGTTATACTATGAACAATATTTTTATTGTGTATAGTTGGCAACATTTCTGTAAATTATTTCTGTATAGTTTGAGTAAATAGAAATGTACATGAAAAAATCCTTAAGGTATGATTTTTAAAAATTTATTAACATTTATACAGCAATAATGTATTTATTTCCCTTCTTAATTTTCATAAATTACAACATCAGAAAATAAATTGTTAAATAAAATAAAATTCTTTCTCCTCTCGACAAAGCTTTTTTTTTTTTAAATAAATAGTTCTTAGAGCTACTGTTAGAACCAGAAACCTGCCCGGCAGAGCCTGACTCAGAATGGGGGTTCTTTGCTTGCTGGCCCTGTAGTGCCATGGCACCCTGGCACTTGAATTATTGCTGAATGTATGAATGTTAGGAAAATAGTCAATGATAAAAACTGGAAGAAATTTGCAGAACTCCTTTTGAAAGATAAATGTGAAATGTCTATTTTTATTCTCAGTTGTTTTCCCTTCAGCTTGGTTAACAAATTATTTTTTATATTTAATACGGGCTGCTTACCAAAATAATGTCAAGTTATGCTAATGTTGCTTTGCTAATTTAATTAGTCGTTTTAAATACTGGAAGGAAGGATAAGTGTTTGGCTTTGATACATCTATATTTTCATTTCTTTGAAAACTGTTAGCATCACATTAGTTGGGGAATTTAGATAGTATGTTACACAAATGTTGATACTTACATAAGCTTTATTGCCTCAGCATCCTCCACCCAGGGTGTGGGAGAGATTTAGCTAACGAGCAAGAGTTCCTGCGTAGGAGTTTCTTAGTGCGCTCTCCACCCAGAGGAAGGAAGGGGTCAGAAATGCCACAAAGAGCGTGTGACCCCTCAGGACTCTGGCTCGCTCTCTCTCTCTCTCTGTAAGTGTGCTCAGCCGATGAGTGGTGAGTATGTTTGGTTTCAGGGGAGCTAGGATGCGGCAACAGTTAAGGTCCCGGTGTGCTGTGGCAAAGGTGTGTTGGGAGGCTGAACTCAAAAGCACTGGCACGATGCTTACTGTATGCTATGTGCCTGAGAAGTGTTACTGATAACTACTATAGAAAAACACAGGTTTGTTTTTTTTTTTACTAGAATTTCATTAAAAAAAATTTAAGTTTAGTTTGAGTCCAGTTAAAAAAAAGTGGTCTAGCCAGAAAAATAAGATAGCTTTGAGAATCTGAATTTATAGGAGACTATATTTAAGCAAAAGTAAATAATATTAGGTTATAAATAAATAATAACGTAACCTCACTGGTTAGATTAATTTGCTGCAGTCTGGCTTCTGTTCCCTCCACCGTACCCATGCTGATCTGGCAGTGGTCTCTTGGCCTCCTTAGAGCCACATGTCCTGCCAGCCCTCACTTTGAATTTCTTTATTGCTCTGGGCATTGGTGACCATCCTATTGGAAACTCTGACTTCCTTAAGGCAGCAGTGAATGAGAGAGTGGTGGGAAAAGGGCCCCGAACTCCCAGGCTCGTTATGGGAATTAAGTGCAGTTGCGTATGTACAGTACCCAGTGGGGTAGAAGCCAAGTACTAGCTCCCTTCTCATTTCCTTCCCGCTCCACAGTCTCCCAGCTCCTCTTACTGCTTCTTCCTGCCTCTCTAACTCTTGACTCTGGGCCTTTTGCTTCTCATTCCTTAATCTTTCCCTTGGTGACCTCTTCCTTGTCTCACATTTCCTTTCCTCCGTTATCTGGGGGACTGCAATGCAGTGGTTTCCTTAATTCCATATTTCACAGTCCAGAACATTAAACTTTTAAAAAATTGATGCCAGTGTTGCTAGTATTTTCTCCCCAATTAAAGATGTTAATTTTAAAAAGCTATCTAATATCATTAGTTAAAGAAAGAACATGTACGGAATAAGACAGGACATAATTGCTGAATAACGGACAGTTCTTTTCAAGAAAGGACACCAATGGACTGTATTATAAAACTTCAAATGTAGATTTTTCTGAAAAATTATTATATTGTTTGGAGTTTTAATTAGCTCAAATAACTAATCATACACATTCTCAGACATTTTAGTCTACCAGTAATTGTATTATAAGACAAAAGTCCTGAAGTAGCTTTTTGATTGCTTCACTCTGGCAATAAACAAACATCTTTTATGTATCAAACACCTTAATTATAAGTGTCTTTTTATTCTGGAATAATCATTGCCACTTTGTAAAATACTTTTAATGCTAGTCTATTAGTATTCCCAATACCAATCACAGTTTTAAAATCAAATTTTTTTTGAACTATTCAAAGTGTTTTCTTGTGTGTGTGTTTGTGTAACATCTTTACAAAGAACATTGCCACATATTTAAACTATGACTCACAGATGAATTTAATAAATCTAAGCTGGATCTACAAACTGTCATACTTTATGATAAAACTACACTATTTTCTTCTGGCAACTGAGTATTTAGGTTGTGCCCTTCTGTGGAATTTGTATCAATCACCTCTCGCTGCCTTGTTACATAGTCTACTCATCACAGTCAATATAAAATTGGCTCCATAAACGCAGGTATGGTACGAGAGGTAATGTGTCATCAAAGGTGACTTTTCTGGCAGCTGCAAGTAAACTGACTCCAGACAGATAGGACTCTTGTTTCCTCCAAGGCTTACTTCCAACGACCTCAGAGGCTCTAGGGCCAGAGTGTGAAAACCAACCAATGATAATTAAGTAAACAGTTCTCTTGTTCTGCTGTTAGTGTGAGAACCTATTTTATAGTTACGTTTTATAATGTGTGATGTTATTGGACAAAATTACAAGTAAAGCAGACAAGTGTTTACTTTTGCAAAGTGTTTATAAATAATTTGTAAGTATAAATAATTTACAAAATGAATTTTAGCTTTGAAAAAATTGCATGTCACCTTTGTTTTTCTCATTTCATCTCAGAAAGATGAAGACTTGGCAAAGCTGTTTGCAAATAACTGGGTTCCAGTTACAGCTCTATCAGTTTTTAATTAGGGCAAATTAATTACTACTCTGTAGCTTTGCTCATCCGTAAAATGGTCCAAGGTTCTCTGAGGTCTTCCCAAGTCTACATTTTCTGCGCTTCATACTTTGCAATCCCTATCTCCATGTCTGGAGTTTGCTTCACAAGGATACGGGATGGGGAGTATGAGTGAAACAAGATTGGCCAAGAGTTGGAAAATTGTTGAATTCAGGTGATGGGCACATGGAAGTTCATTACTGTTTGATTTACATTTAACGTATTTGAAATATTCCATTATGAAAACTTTTATATGTATAAGCTCCAATCCCATCCTTTCGCTTGTGCCCTAGCTATGTATCTTCAACTTTCCACTGAACTTTTTGGCTTGAGTTCAGCTCTGAAGCCATATTTATCATTTTCCTTACAGAAAGCCCGAGTCCTCCCTTCTAACTTCTCTATGGCCTACGGTGCTGCCAGCTCCGGATCCTGCTCAAAGTCCTGCTCTCATTGTTGACTCATTTCTCTCCCTGATCTCCATATTTGCTTAGACTCCAAGTCCTATCTGTTTTCCTTCAAAATGTCCACATTTTCGTGCTGGCACTGAAGTTCAGGACTCTGTCATCACAAACCTAAATTACATTAGCAGCCTCTGAGTTGGCCGTTCTAATTTGAGGTCCCCCTGCCACTGAGTCTCCCTCCGATCCAAAGCAGGGGAATATTTTTAGAGTATAATTTCACTACAGTAATTCCTCACTTAATGTCCTCGATAGGTTCTTGGAAACCGCGAGTTTAAGGAAAATGATGTATAACAAAACCAGTTTTACCACGGGCTAATGGATATAAACAAGGGTTCAGTTACTACGGTATAATTCTGGTCCTGAAAACATTACCAAACTTCTAAATAAAAACCAAAACACTTCTGATATTAAACATTAAAATAAATCTGAGCTGCACATACATGTAAGAAAGATTAATAAAAACAAGTAAGATAATTACTTACCCAGTCATTCCAGTTCAGGGTGGCAGGTGGCTGTTAGCCCATCCCAGCAGCTGAAGGGAAAAGGCGGGAACCCACCCCGGACAGGATGCTATCCCGTCGCAGGGAGCACACACACACACACACACACACACACACTCACACACCGTCATTCACTCAGACTAGGACCACTTGGACACGCCCATGAACCTGACCAGCGCATCGTTGGGATGTCAGAGGAAACCAGAGTACCCTGAGAACACCCGTGCAGACATGGGGAGAACATGCAAACTCCACGCAGTCAGTGGCCCCAGGCTGGATATCGATGTTTTTTTTCTCATCAACATTATAACAAAACAACGTTATTCAAGGATCTGCTGTACTTTGATGTCTCCTTACTCAGAAACCTCCAGCAACGTCCTGTTGACAGCATCGTCATCAAAACTGAGTCCTGGCTGGTGTCTGAATCCCTCCTTCCTCTGAGTCCCCTTGCCAGCTTTCTCCCCACTGCCCTCCAGCTGGAACCATCTGCCGTGGCCCTCCCTGCCTGTCAGAGCCTTGCAGAACATCACCGCTGATGAGCCGGGCAGCTCATCAGAACTTCCACGAACACATTCGCAGCACAAATAATTAACTGCTGGCACTCAGGAACTGATGTGTCACTGGTGAGCTCTCAGACGTCCAACACAGCTAAAAGAAAACAAAGAATCTGCTAATGGAAGGACAATTTTAATTAGGGAGGGATTGTTTTTAACATTTTTTTTTCTATTTAGAATCCTGGTGACATTTGCATTGGAATTACAGAGGATCTTAAGTGCTGGGAATTGGGAAATAATAGTAACGTGAATTCTGAAAGTAGGGCAGCATTTGAGAGCTGACAAAGCTGCTGTAATCATGAGTTAGCAACTGAGTGCATTCAATTAAATGTGGTGCTTTAGGGAAAGGAAATTAGGGCATTTATAAACAATTGTGATTTTTTGAGACATTTTACTTAATTAGAACAGTTTATGACGTTTATGAATGCAAAAGTATAAAAATGCAGAAAATTCCTTGTTGAAAATAATTTACATAAATATGTGTGTGTATATGTATATATATATATGTGTGTGTGTGTATCTATATGTATATAGATACACACACACACAGAAATTGTCTTTGGAAGGATAGGAAAAGCCAAATGGGGTAGCCCATGGGGGGAGGAGAGAGCTGGGAGACTTTCACTATATGTCCTTTTAAAATAATGGGCAGATGTCATTTATTTATTGACAAATGGTTACTCAATTTCCTTTAAATTCTTTTGGATTTGGGAGTGGAGGGAAAATGTGGAATTTTGTGTATCTGTTTTGTAAGTAATACATTTTAGTTTTATTTTATGGGGAAAGAGCATTGTGTCAAGAAATTAGGTTGTATGCTTGAACTCTCATGAATAGGTACTAAATAGTACATATAAAATTATAATTCCTTCCAACCTCTAGCAAATTAAAATAATTTAGCTTAATGCTATTGAAGAGGTATTGGGTGGAAAAGCATTTTGGACTTTTTTTTTTTTTTAAATAGATAATTGTAAACAATTCAAGGAAAATTCATGTGAGTTTTAAAGAAATACTCGGATCAAGGTGTCCTGGGCACATCGGCCCAGGAACTGAGGAATCAGGAGTGGCTCTGAGGTGAAGAGAAGGTGAAGGGCATGAGAATGCTGAAGGAAGAAAACAGATTTTTTAATGAGGACCGGGAAGTGCAATATTATCTAGTTTATGCTAAAGATAAGATGATTTGCTTGCTTTGTGATACTGCAATATCAACATTAAAAAAATTAAATGCTCACCAGCATTATAATACTCATAAGGTCCATAAATATTTTAAATCAGAGGGAGAATCACAAGAGGTTGTATTGCAGACATGAAAAGATGAAAAGCAAAAGCAAAGACAATTCTTTCAAGCAGCAAAAAAACCTGGAAATAATGCCACTGAATCAACTTACATAGTAGCTTATACGCTCTGGGGGAAAAAAGGGAAACCATTCAGTGATGTAGAAATTGTGAAGGGATGCATCATTAAAGTAGTAGGATGCTTAGACCCCAATAACATTTCAAAGTACAAACAACTGCCTCTTTCAAGGAGAACCATAATTGATCGGCAGCATGAATTAGCCTTCAACTAAATGGAACAACTTCATGGAATACTTCAAAAGGAAAATATATGTTATTCAATCACTTTGGATGAATCAACTGATACTACTGACTCGGGGATTTTCAAGATAAGTGTTGTGAAGTTGGACTGAATTTGGTAAATTTGGTGAGTGTATGTAGATACGGTGCACCTTCCATGACAGGAAAACATGAAGGGTTTATTGCACAGATAAAAAGAATATTAACAGATCCAAATGCTCTCATTTCTTTTCATTGTATCTTGCATCAGCAAAATCTCTGATAAGCAATAGCTAAAGCTATTGTTTTAAGTGACACTTTGCAGCAAGTTATAAGCATTGTTAACTATATTTGTGCAAATGCAACACAGCATGGTCAGTTTCATGACATGCTAAAGTTGAATGATGAGGTATTCAGTGTCGATTTGCTATTTCCTTCTAAAGTGTGCTGGCTATCGCAGGGACAGGTGTTGGCCAAAATTTTATCCCTGTGAGAACACATAGTTAAATTTTATGAAGAACAGAATCAGCAACATGAATGATTGAAAGAAGATTTCTATAGGAATGCAGCATTTCTGTGTGACATCATGTCAAATCAAAATGACTTGAATATTTTTTTGCAAGGTAACACTAAGTCTATATACGATGTGTGGCAAAAATCCAAGCATTTTGAAAAAAGCTATCTTTTTTCAAAACATTTCTTCAAAAGGAAATTTCGGATGAACATTTTCTCCAGTTAGCAAAGGTCATTGATGAGCAGGATGATAAATGGGAATCATTTGAAGAACAGTCAGCTGTTATAGACCTACTGGAGAATACAGTGAAAGGTTCACTGCCCTTGAGAATCATGACATCACACTCAAATTAGCATTTCAGCTTCACCTAGTTATCACCAAGGCACCTAAAGAACTACAGGTGAAATTGATTGGGCTCCCAGTAGATGACATTTTAAAGTCATTGTTTGTTGCTAAGAAAGATCCAATTGAAATATGGAAAAATGCAGAATGCCTGTGCTTTCAGCAACGTGCCCAAAAAACGCTTTCTTGCTTTTCAACCATGTCTTGCTGTGAATCTACACTCTCCTGCCTGACCCAAATCAAAACGCCCTGAAGGTCACAAATGACTGACGCCCATCTAGAGGGTCAACTGAAACTGCAGCCCTCCCTGCTGCAACCATGTATTCAAAAGCTTTCCAACAAAAAGCAGACACAACAAAGTCATTAAAAAGGTTAGTTAACTTTAAAATTAACAAATAGTTTTCATTTTTGAAATTATTAAATACATGGTAGTTAGATTTTTTTAAATAATATACATTTCTAAGTATATCTAATTGAAGTTTCTTGAGTGAGGCCTTATTTGATTACAGCTAAATTAATGCGCCCTTTCGACGAAAAGGTTCCCCATCCCGGTTCTAGACCTTATGACCCTTAATGGCCATGATGAACATATGCAAAGGTCTTTTACAAAAAGCCAAGCTTCTTTACAGATCTGGAAGCCTCGGACAGCTGTTGAAAGCAGAGACCATGTCTCTGAGGTTTGCTTGAGCTTTCATCGTCAGCTTAATCCTGAAGAAGTGCCGGTCACCGGAGGGTCCTGGCTGATTACATTCCTTCTTTCAGTCTCTCCGAAAGTTAACCGGGAGGATGTAGAAGAGGAAGGGCTAGCGCGAGAGATAAATGATGGACAAATGAGAGCAAGTTCACAGAGCTGCTGGGCAGCATAACTGTGTGAACAGTGCCCCCTTGAGTTGTGCAATGAGGCGGCTGCAAGTTTTGGGGTGTTTGTGAGATCTGGGAGGCGAATGTCACGGGAGCAGTTAACCCCCACAGCACTGGACGTCTTTGGTAGCAATGCGATGGCAGGAGACTGAGGAAGCTGTCATTGGGCTTTAGCCTCCTTGTGGCCTCTCTGAGCTCCTTGGTTACGGGTCTGCACACCCTCCCCGTTTAGTATTCGTGGCGCGTCCTGGCACGCTGGCACAGAATACTGGCGAGTCCCCGCGCTCGGTGGTGGGGACGGCTGTGCGTGGGAAGGGCAGACACTGGACAATAACTAAGGAGAAAAACGTAGTTTGTCACAATTTCAGGAGCATCAAGGCTTGATTTTGTGCTCATGATGTTTCTATTTTATGAAAGGAGACAAAATCCTCATAATTAAATACGAAGACTTTTATTTGATCGAAAGATCAACAGAATAGCCACTTACTGTGAAATTTCACGCTGTGATGGGGGAACGCTATTTTATTACATGATTACATTTTAAATAAGCACGCTACAAAGTAAAATGGTAATTATGAAAATGGAACTGTGAATTTAATAAAATGTTAATAGCAGCCAATAATCAGCAGTTAAAATTTGGTGACCAGTTTCTAAGCTTTTAATAATATGTAATGAAAGCAATGATATAATTATTTTTTTAATGCTGTAGTCAATGAAAGGAGAAGGTAAATGAAGAAATAATCAGAGGTCAAGGAAGGTAAGACTATAAAGCAATGAGACAAACCAAATGAGTATGACTGATATTCTTTTTGATTGATTTTTCCTGCTAGTCCTCGTAGGGAGGGGAAAACAGAAACAGAAGCCCAGACAGAGCTGCAGTGGACTGAGCAAGGTTCAGGTAGTTGCATTTTCTTTCTTTCTTTTTTTTTTTTTTTTGAGACAGAGTCTCACTCTGTTGCCCAGGCTAGAGTGAGTGCCATGGCGTCAGCCTAGCTCACAGCAACCCCAAACTCCTGGGCTCAAGCGATCCTCCTGCCTCAGCCTCCCTCCCGTAGGCTGGGACTACAGGCATGCACCACCATGCCCGCCTAATTTTTTCTATATATATTTTTAGTTGTCCAGCTAATTTCTTTCTATTTTTAGTAGAGACGGAGTCTTGCTCTTGCTCAGGCTGGTCTTGAACTCCTGAGCTCGAGCAATCCGCTCAACTCGGCCTCCCAGAGTGCTAGGATTACAGGCGTGAGCCACCACGCCCGGCCCACTTTCTTAAATAGACTCTGGTTATTATCCACAATCTACAGCTACTGGAGATGTTAATGATTAAATTACTTCTAAGATAATAGAATTCCTCTCTTACTAGACAATAGGCACTGTTTCTCTGACAAATGAAAAGGAACTATTGTAAATCAGAAATTATTTAATGACCCTTTAAGGAACAAAATCATAGCCCAAACTTTTGAACTGTTTAACAAGGTATAAGGCAGTTTTCTAACCACTTTCAATGATTAATTCATTGAATCCTGATAAGAGCCCTGTGAGGTAGGTACCATTTTTGATCATCATTTAACAGATTTCAGGGCAGTCACCTAAGGTGCTCAAGGTCAGTGGCAAAGCCAGGATTCAAACCCAGCAGTCTGGCCCTAGCATCTGTGCACAGAACCACTTCGCTGTGCTGGGTTTCGATACGGATAGAACAACATACCAGTTCCTTCCTCTGTGTCTTGGGTATTCCCATTTCTATGCAAAACAAGGACCGTATCTTTCATCTAGAAACAAAACATCCGGGGCCAGGGAAACCACCTGGCCATTTTTTTCCCTCTCAACTCCCATGGCCCACTGGAGGGCTAGGACCAGAGCCCAAGCCTTTGACTTCTTCCACGACATCACTCTGCCTACTTTGTTCGTCCCCATGCCTCTAGAACATTGCTGTGCTGGGCTCCGAGTGAATGCTCAGACAGTGTTTATATAGTGTACAACTTATACTAAAAATAAAACATATAAAACATTTATATATTATTAAAACTTATGGGAACTGGGCACAGTGGCTCACACATGTAATGTCAGTACTTTGGGAGGCCAAGGAAGGAAGATCACTTGAGCCTAGGAGTTCGGGACCAGCTTGGGCAACATAGTGAGACCCCATCTCTACAAAAAATAGAAAAAACATTAGCCGGGCGTGGTGGCACACTCCAGTAGTCCCAGCTACTTGGGAGCCTGAGGCAGGAGGACCTCTTGAACCCAAGAGTGTGAGGTTGCAGTGAGCTATGATGATGCCACTGCACTCTACCCCAGGTAACAGAGAGAGACCCTGTCCCCCACCCCCCAAAACACAAAAACCAAAACCAAAAAAAGGAAACAAATCTGGAAAGACTGTTTTCAAGTTTCTAGGAACAAGGAGCAAAGGATTTATTCTGTTCTGTAATTGTCGTGACAAACTGTACATACTTGTCTTGAGAGTCATTCGTTGTTTTAGTCATCTGAGGACGACTCAGGTCACAGCCTGCTCCGGACAAAGCCTGGGACATTGGGTTTCTGCCCTCAAAAGACTGAGCATTTCACTGGGAACCCCAGAAGTGGGTTGAGCATATCGGGTTGCTCTTCAAGCTGCTCCTGTTTGTTTTTGGAGGCGGTGACAGTGTAAGGCAGGGTGCCCGTGCCATGGGAGATGCTGGCCACGGGGGCCCTGTGTTCAGGTTTCTCCCAGCTGCCGACGCTGATCTCCCGCGCTGTCTTCACAGCCAGCGAGGGAACAGTCCGGCTGCACCCGTGCCGCCCGGTTACCCCCCTCCTGGGAGGGGACAGGGCAGGTGAGGCAGCAGGGACCCTGGCTTCCAAGAACTGTGACACTTCTCCCCGTGCCTTCTTACAGCCTGGGGCGGGTGGAGAGCTGAAGAATCCATGGCAACCCCCTCCTCCTTCGAACCCACCTCCCCCTTGTGCAGCGCCACCCTCTCCGCCCCCTGCCTGGGCAGGCTGGCACCTCCTGCCGTGGCCGGGCTGCCAAACCAGGCCCTTTCCTCATCAGCACCATCTGTCCAGCTTCCTCCTGACGGAAGTTTCTCCAGCTCACATGAGACTGACTCTGATGAGTTCATTCACACCGTGACGTTGGCAAAATGGCTTACTTTGTTTCTGTTTTTTCTGTTTTTTCTTTTTTTTGGAGACAGAGTCTCACTCTGTCGCCCAGGCCAGAGTGCTGTGGCGTCAGCCTAGCTCACAGCAACCTCAGACTCCTGGGCTCAAGCGATCCTCCTGCCTCAGCCTCCCGAGTTGCTGGGACTACAAGTGTGCGCCACAACGCCCAGCTAATTTTTCCATTTTTAGTAGAGACGGAGTCTCGCTCTTGCTCAGGCTGGTCTCAAACTCCTGACTTCAAGTGATCCTCCCGCCTCGGCCTCCCAGACTGCTAGAATTACAGGTGTGAGCCACCGCGCCCGGCCTGTTTTTTTCTTGCAGGAACAATTAAATGTCCTATTTGGATCAATTATAAATGGTGGGATTCTAGGAGCCAAGAAATATGAAACGATAATAGCTAAATGTATAGAATGCTATGTTTCAGGCAAATGTACTACCTCATTTAATCCTCACAACCACCTGGTGAGGTAGACACTATTGTGAACTGTTTTGCAGCCGAGGAAAGTGGGCACAGGGAAGTTAATTAAGTTGCCCAAAGCCATGCAGCCAGCAAGGGGCAGGGCTGGCGCCCACACCCGGGCAGGGTGCTCTGGACTCCGCTCCTAACACCTCCTGTGAGAGAGGCGAGAGATACTTCTGGTGTGAGTGTTTTCATGGCAGCCTGCTGACCATGTCTCCAGGACAATTCTGTGCCACTCCAGAGCCTGCCACAGTCCTGAGAACAAGGCTTAAGTGACGAACCTTGTCCAGTGCTGTCTGCTTGACGAGGGTGAGCACAGGTGTCTACTAGAGTCAAGACGCTCTGGCTCTAGAAAGCACCTGACAGGTTGTTTTGTTCACCCCCATCGGTTCACACATGAAGAAATAGAATCAAAAGGGTTTCACTGATTTGATTTGCCTCCTGATGTTTGACAACTCGTTCCGTGATCTCGAAGTGTCAGCCCATCACCTCCCTTCTTTGCCCCCTCCCATAAAATCAGTTACCAAATTATAATAATCCCCAATCTCAAAATGTCTGTCGCACTCATTGCCTCGTCTGTGCCCCTCATGCCAGCCAGGTGCCCATCGCCTCACAGGATCCAGTGCCTTATCTGGCCTCCGACTCTTCCCCACCCCGCTGTCTTTCCCGCAATCACGCGCAGTTATCTGCTGGTCCTCCTCGAAGCCTGGCTTTTATCGTGAGTGCAAATCTGGAGTGCGAAGGTCTGGATTCAAATTCTAGTTGAACATTTTGTCACTGAGTAGACTCAGCGATTGTGGCTGAACTCAAAAACAGGTGGGGTGATAAGTCACGATCGGCACTGAGAGACGTAATGAGTTATCAAACTCTGCAGTTTTATCTTCGTCGGAGCACAGTCAGGGGAGGGGAGAAAGAGAGGTGCGTGAAGGGGGGTGGGCAGGACGGGGAGGAGAAAGGGAAGCCAACATCCGCTGCCTATTTCATTTCTCCATGGAAATCTCTCCCCTCTCTGGAAACACAGTCAGGGCAGGAAGACTGGAAATAGGAGAGAATTCCGTCTATGGGTGTGAAAACCAGCTCCCTCTTCTCACAAGTGCAAGGCACCGAGCAGAGCGGCAGGACCAGGCACCGCACACACAGATGCACATTTGTCACCCGGAAAAGCAGGGCGCTGCCCGCAGTGTGCCACTGTAATCGCTCCTCGCTGGGGGCCTCGGACACAGAGGGAGAATGGAGTTCGTTGTGTCCTCTGGGAAGAAGCTGAGTTTACAGGAGAATCTGTGTTGCAAGAGTATCAGCTGCTACATTCCAGGAATGGACCAGATTACCCAAGATTTCAACGGCTTAGGGAAATGGGCAGAAAGGAGGCTAATGAAATTCAGTCTCACAAAGCTGGAAGGTCATGCATCGAAGAATCCATAACACATTCAAACAGGGCCTTAATAGGTAGCATTGCAGAAAATAATGAGGAAAGAGCCCTAGGGCTGGATAATAGTGTTGTGAGGAGTCTAGTTGCAAACAGGAGATTTCCTTTTATAGCCGGGTTCGCCGGGTTCCTCGCTGTAAACGGTTTCTCACATCTCGTGTAGAATCCTGGGTGTCGTCCTGGCCTTGTACCTACCCACACACCGAGAATTATGTTAAAAAGGGGGCAAGAGGGAAAAAGGAAAGATTGGTCTGGGGCTCAGTCAGGTACATGCTATAATTATTTTTAAAGGCATTTTTCACCCTTTTCTTGGGCTGAGTACAAAAAGAATCATTCTTTCAACGTTGGCTCAGGACCTTGAGTGAGGATAGGGCCCCCCACGATTCTTTTTATGCTTTTGTTCTTCCCATTTTGCTGACTTGGCACTTTTCACGGGCGTATATTTCCAAGATAAGGCTTCTAAATTAAACACAGGGAGAGAGCAGGGGATTTAAACAAAGAAAAAGGAAATGGAATAATTTTGAAGTTAGTATTAATTTGAACATAGTCAGGTACATACGTGATCATGCTATGGTAGAACCAGCAGTTTAGGGTGGGCTCCAACTTCATGAAATCGGAAGCAGACTTAAACTACAGACCTTCTAGACCCTTCGAGACCAACGAAAGCCCAGAGAGATTATCAGAGAGGCCATGGAGTTTGTGGCCAGAGAGAGAGATCAGGAGCTGTAGATTTCATCCCTTTGCATCCAGTTGGAATACAATTCTCTTATGATTGACTTAATAAAATTTGAACCCACGTCCTAAGATCCTGCTTTCCCATTTCCATATGCAATGAGAGAGAGAGAGAGAGAGAGAGAGAGAGATTCCTTAGACCTGTGCTGTCCAATATAGTGGCTGCTAGGCACTTAAAATGCGGCTAGTTCCGTAAATGCTGTAATTGTAAAAATAGACACTAGATGCCTAAAGAAAAGTAAAATATCTCCATAATTTTATGTTGATTATGTATTGAAATGATTATGTTTCTAGTATGTTGGCTTTAATAAAATAATTGTTAAACTAAACTGCCCCTTTGTGTTTTACTTTTCTTAATGTGGCTACTAGAAGATTTAAAATTCACACGTAGCTCACATTATCTTAGACAGCCCTGCGTTAGACTTTCAAATAGTGGAACAGGTTTCCAGGGTAGCAGTTTGCATTCCTCTTGCTGAATTTCAGGGGAAGAGGAGCAAACCGATAAACTCAGAGTTTATTTTCATTTTCTTTTCTCAGGAATATAATCTCAAACTGCTCAAGCCCAGTTGTTGTCAGTTAAGTGGATGGTTGGGTTCAATGAAGGCTCGTGGTACAGAAACTTAATAATATTTTAAGAAGCACAGCTGGGAGAAATAAAGAACACAGTGAACGGACTAATTCTTTGGGCGCAATTTCATGTGAATTAGATTAAACTCATAAAGTCCAAAAAGCCTACACCATGGCTTGTGAAAACACTGTGTATCACAGAAGACAGAAAATGCCATCATTTATTCATCTTTGTGCGCTGGAAGAAACTGAGAAAACGTTGGCCCAAACAGAACACTCATCTCTCTGTTGGGCCCAGGCTGTTGTATCTGGGGGGGAAAAATGCAAAGCTCTTTCTGATGGGAGATTTTTTTTTCTTTTTTTTTTGAGTGAGTCAGAGAACAGACTATGGTTTAAAAAAAAAAAGCCTTATGTAAACGGGTAGAGGCATGCGGATGGGTGTGGAATTATTCATGAAGCTACATGACTGAAGAAATACTCCCTTTTCTCCCCTCTGGAAAGACTCATATGACGCATAATTCTTGCAGGCCAGGTGGCTTCTTACTCCACAGCTGCCTTTTGAGAACCACGAATATAAGGAGCAATTACTTGGCACAATCTTTTTTATGCTGCTTTTTAAATTACAAAACTGACTTATGTGAATATACAAATTTAAAAAAGGATTATAAAACAACTAAATATGGGTGATTCTAGGCCTCCTACACATCCTACACTTAATGTTGCCATTTACCAATAGAAAGAAATGAGATTATACACTATTTTGGGGTTAGTCCAGACAGCTGGGTGATTTGTACACACTCAACATCCTCATTAAGATCATCTAATGCCTCTTTTTAAATCTGTTGAAAGGTAAGAGACTTGAAGATTTTTCATTCTCCACTTTAGAAGAAAACAACTACAATTCTACTTGGAGGAGTCATCAACGTTTTCAACAGAATGTAAAAAATGACCCTGGGCCATGCTGGCGACCCACAGCAGGAAGAAGATACCTGATTGAAGGTCAAACTTGGCCTTCAAAAAAAATTGTTCTTCCTGAGTGAAGCGCTGTGTAAGGCTCGGAGCTTCCTTTATTTAAAAATATGTGACCCAGTACACTCTGGGGCTGACAATAGCTTTTAAACCTTACTAATCTTCCCTGGAATGAAACCGGCAGGATTCAAAGAGGAAAAGAGTGTCGGTAACATTTACTAATCCCTGAGTTCTTTTCTTTATGTATTCAAAAGGATTACTAGCTTAACATCGTTGCTTCTTTTAAAATTACTGGCAGGACTGCTAAATGTATTTGGATTATTTCACTGAGGGCTCACAACTGAATTCATAAAGATTTTATCAACCAGACCAGACCAAAAAGTATATTATAATGCATACTTGCAAGACTCTCGGTCTAATGTATATTAGAATTAAAGAAGAAAATATAAACTATGACAGATTTTTTTAAATCATTTTTAGGTTCATGCAGTTTGTTTAACTCTTGTCTTTGTTACAAAGTCATGGAAATTTGCGAACCAGACAGAATCGCTGTGAAGACAGTTGTGCAGGGTGGCGGCACAGAGCACGGGCCCTGCTGCTCGGTTTCCCGAGTTCCAGACCTGACTCTGCGACTTAGTAGGCACCTGGCGGGCACGTTGTTTACCTCCCTGAAAACCCAGTTTCCCTCCTGGGTAAAACAGCAGTAATCACCGTGATATACCTGTCTTACAGGATTAATGAAGCTAAATGAGATACTGTGTGTAGCTTGCACTAAGAAGGGACTCAATACTTGCTAGTTGTGATTATTTAATCCAGTAATTTCGATTCACAAGCGAGGAAACTGCAGTAAGGAGACTGTGGTCCCACTGTTACGCTGTGGCCGCTGGAATTCAAGTGTGGCACTCTTCTCACTTCTCCCCACGACTTCTGCTTTGTCTTTTGGACTTTAAAATTATTAATGTCTACGGTCCTCTTGCACCTTTATGATACAGCCCCAAATGCAACTAAATACAAACACGCACAAAGCAGTCAAATACATCCTGCATTTTAATAATCAAAAAATTCTAAAACTGACTAAACGATAACAGGTTTGTATCTTAAGAGATCATTATTAGCATGAGTTAGTCGTTTTTCTTTAAATTTTACATAATCTAGGCTTCAAATGTGCTGGCTTTACTTTTGAACTCCTACGTTTTCTTGCAGTTTGTCTCCCTCTGGTGGATTTTTTAAAAAATACATGCTTTTGTTTTCAGAATTACTGTATGGATTATTTGGGATAGGTTTCGCTCTAGTTAAGAGTTCGTGTATTGTCGGCCTGGTTCATACTGCAGAGCTTTTAGAAAACTGTCTTGCCTGAATGGGAGTCCTTGCAGAGAGGTAGAAGCAGGCCAAGGGCATCTGCTCCCTAACATCCACGTGAGCACCAAGAAGGACATGTAAAGACATATGGTACATTTGGAGAACTACAAGCCATTTGAAATGGTTGAGAATAAAGTACAAGAGATTAGGGGGGAAAGGCTTCCGCCCTAGGTAAAGTGGAAAGGTAAGCAGGATCCAGATCATGGGGCCTTTCAAGTTCTATTTGAATTTTATTTTGTAGGTAGGTAATGGGGGTTATATTAGTTAGGGTTAAGCTATAAAAATAGAAAACCTAGATACGTTTTAGAAGAGAGAGAGAGAGAGATGCTTATTTCTGTCGTATGTAAAAGAAATCAGGAAGTAGAAAGCCCAGGTTTTTATATAGAGCTCCCTGTCATCACGGATCCAGGTTCTTTCCAATTCCTACTCTTCCAACCATAGGGTGTGGCCCTTGTCCTCCTGGTCCAAAATGGTTGCAAGAGCTCCAGCCATCACATACATTTATCCAATTGGACATCTACTTTGGCATTTCAAATTCAATTGTTCCTGAAAATAAACTTACTGATTTCTGCCCCCAAACCAGTTCTTCCCCTTTGTTCTCTAGCTCCTCCTTTCACTGGGAAGAAAGAGCAATGAAATGAAACTGCAAAGGAGGCATAGGAGACTCTGGAGCTCAGGAGAGTAAATACCTCGGAAAACAATAGAGGAGTGCTTTAAATGCTGCAGAGAGGACAAGTCACATAAGGTCTGAAGGTCAGCTATTACTAGAGCTAGCAAGTTTATTGGTGACCTTGCTGAGGTTGTGTGTGCACTGTTTTTGTAGAGTCGAACCCTGTTCAATGTGTAAGCTCATGGACGAGAATTGCTCCTTTCCTGCCTCTCACTATTACGATAGTGGTGGAACAGCAGGAGAAGAAGCTAGCTGGCAGCAAACTGAGAAGTGAAGGGGAGGAAAAGGGAGCAGAGGGAGTGTTGGCCTTCAACAAGTCTGAATGAAGACAGCAGCGTCCTGTTCCTGTCCCTACCATGTCCTTGACCCAACCACATATTCGAGGTTAGCGTCCAAGACAAAGAGCTGTGGGCATCTCAGCTGTGTTCATGGAAAAACCCCTGGATTCTTTTATCCATCTGTGCCTTAGTTCTTCTCTTTTAGCTTCACCCCTGTGTTTACTGGGATCCTGCTTATTTAGGGCCTTAAGCAGGATCCTGCTTTCCCTTTGGTTTGGTTTTATTTATTTTATTTTATTTTATTTTTTTGAGACAGAGTCATGCTCTGTTGTCCAGGCTAGAGTGCCATGGCATCAGCCTAGCTCACAGCAACCTCAAACTCCTGGGCTCAGGCAATCCTGCTTCCTCAGCCTCCTGAGTAGCTTGGACTACAGGCATGTGCCACCATGCCTGGCTGATTTTTTTCTATATATATTTTTAGCTGTCCAAATAATTTCTTTCTATTTTTAGTAGAGACAGAGTCTCGCTCTTGCTCAGGCTGGTCTCGAACTCCTGACCTCGAGCAATCCTCCCACCTCGGCCTCCCAGAGTGCTAGAATTACAGGCATGAGCCACTGCACCCAGACTCCTCTGGGTTTTAATGACAGTCTTTGCTTCTCAGCATTTTCTTTGGGACACAGTCTTGTGTTTTCTGGCTTCTACCATTTCCAGCTGTCCCGGCGAACAGCCCTGACCAATCTCTCCTGAACAAATCCATAGCGCCTTGCACCCCCTCTAGACTTGGTGCACCCTTCTCTAAGGGAAGCCCGAATATGAGGTAAGATAGCACAGGAGCTAGGGAACAGAAAGCAGGGGGTGTTCTTTTATTTTTTTTCCAATAAGAGAGATGCTAAAGATGGAGGGCAGACAGGGGATATTTGACGTGGGGAGTTCCCTGGGAGATGGAGAAGATGAACGCAGGACACAGGTGTGGGACTGGCCCTATGTCTGAAGAGGGACACCTATTCTTCTGAGGGCAGAACTAAACAAAGGCTAAATGAAGGTAAGTTTGCAGCTTAGGGCAAATAAGACAGCAAACAAAGAAAAAAACTATTATCAAGTAAGTTACCTTAGGGGACCGAAGATTCAATTGGTTCTGATTTATGGAGTCTTTATGTGGCTTGTAATGTGCTTAGATGGAAAATAAGGACATTATCATATACATTATCTATTTTCATATACATTATCTATTTTAATTCTCACGTATATTTGAGAGTTAACTGTACATAATCAAAACATATCAACTTAAATTTTTAAAATTGTTTCACATATATTATCTAATTTGCTTTTTCTAGCAATTGCTGATGTATTATCTTTCCATTTTACAGGTAAAGAAGCCAAGGGTCAGAGAGGGGAAGCAATTTGAGTGGCAATCATGTCTTTTGACTTTAATCCTTCAAAGGAACTATTATTATAATGAGTCAAATTTGAAAGTAGGTGTGAATATACAGGGCACACGGGCGTGGTGGTGCGCACCTGTAGTCCCAGCTACTCGGGAGGCTGAGGCAGGAGGACCGCTTGAGCTCAGGAGTTTGAGGTTGCTGTGAGCTAGGCTGACGCCACGGCACTGTAGCCCGGGCAACAGAGTGAGACTCTGTTTCAAAAAAAAAAAAAAAGAAAAGAAAAGAAAGAAAAAAAAAATAATAAAATAAAATATAGGGCATAGGACATTTAAAACAGTTGCCGTGTTGTCAGTAACAAAGCCCTCCCTCTGTCTAAACAGGAGAGCAGAGCTGCTTTCAGATGTCAGGGAAGACGCCATGTCCCCAAAGCCAGGTGGGGTGCTAGCCAGTGACTCAGAGGAACTGAGATGAGTTCCTTGAAATGAACGGAGAAGCATCAAGTTGCTCCTCCTAGGAACCTTGTGCTCACTAAATCTTCATTTTCTAGATTCCTTTTACTTGTCGCCTTTCAAAAAGCATACATGATCTGAACTTCCAAAAAAATTTAATTAAATTGGAGCAAAATAGAGATTAGTACTGCTCCCCCTCAGAGACAGTGTTTCATTGTTCTCTCTTGGTTTTTAATAGAGTACAGTGAGTCCATTACAAAAGGACTCACTATGGCATCTTGTTGGTTATTTCCAGGGATTAAATCGTAATCCTTATCCTTCATAAAATAAGATGTGCCATTATCATTACAACAGAGAGCCTGTAAAATGCACCATCCCGGGTCCTCAGCACTAGCTTGAATAGGGCTTTTCAGTGCTTTGCAGAGTTATATTAGGGTAGGCTATGAAATTTACTAGCTAACATTTATCGAGCATTAATCCTGTGCCAACTTCTATGCTGAGCACTTTGCATACACTATCTAATTTAATCCTCATTACAACTCTTCAGGGTAGGTAGTACTATCATGTTCAATTTCCATAGGAGGAACCTGAGTCAGCCAGAGGTTAAGTGACTTTCTCTGCTAGTCAGCTGCAGACAGGATTTGGAGACAGAACCACTATCTCAGTGTAACAAAGAAAAGATCAAAATCCCTCTTGTGTAACCAGGAGGTGCCTCACAGGTGGTCCCTGATTCTATGGAGTATTAATCCTGTGGTTAGAATTACACTGGGAGCATCTAACAGAAAAAAATAAGAAAGCATGGCCAATATTATATAATGGTCCTATGAAGGTTCCATGCCAGGCACCCCGGGTTAACAAGGGTGAGACAGACAAGGTCCTGCTCCATCTCAGGCTCAGAGTCTGGTGGGGCAGATTCTGGTTTGGTCTATAGGGCAGGCATTGTCTGGTCCTATTTAATTCATAATCATAACTTCAATGGACACTTCATAGTTTTAACATAATTTATTATTTTTTCCTCATTTTTAAACATTTAAAGCATCCTGTCACAGTTGGGTAGTTAGATTTTTTTCCCCAGTTTGGGGCCAATACAGATAGACAATATTCCTGCACACTTTTTGGTTTCTACTAAAATATTTCCTTAGAATAAATTTCTGTAGTGCAGTTACTAGGGTATGAATACCTTTATGATTCTTCCAATATATTTTCACTTTGCTTGTTAGAAGGGTTTGTTATTTACTCAACAAATATTTAAGCTGGGGGCCGTGGTGCACGCCTGTGGTCTCAACCACTCAGGAGGCTGAGGTGGGGTGGGGTAGAGGGGAATCCCTTGAGCTCAGGAGTTCAAGCCTAGCCTGGGCAATATGGTAAGACCTTATCTCTAAAAAAAAATTAATAAACCCACAAATATTTATTGAACATCTACTGTATAATCAAGGCTTCTACACTAGGGATACACTATGAACAGATATGGTCCCAGTCCTCAAGAAGCATATCAATTTATGTCGTTAGAAATATATAGTTTTAATTTTGGTGCAAGATCACCAACACTGAAATTAAAAAAAAACATTTTTTTACTTGTACCTAATTTTTTAAAACATTTGCATTTAATTGTGGGTTATTTACATTCTATTTTTGTATGAATTATTTTTTATGTATGTGAATTCTTTTTTGTGTGAAATACCTTTGCCTGTTTTTATAGTTTATTTTCTTATATATTTATTTTCCTTATAAAATTGAAAAAGGTTTTCATATCTGTCATATTTAATGTATTTTTCTGGTTATCTTACATTTTATTTTATTATTGATATTTTGAATTACACATAAGTTTAAAATTTTTATGTATTTGAATTTGTTAGTCTTTTCCTTGGCCATATCTTGCTTTGCTTCTAAACTGAATGATTATTTTCCCATAGATCTGATAAATATAAAATTTTATTTTCTGATAGTTTCCCTATAAATTAATTTTAATTAAATTTTTGAATGATTTTTAGAGTGACTACTTTATCATACATTTAATTTATCTACATAGTTGGACCCACTTCCAGTCTCTCTATCTCACTGAATACATTTCCATTATCTGCACTTTTTGTCTGTTTAAAAAATATTGTTGCTTTATAATATCTATTTGGCTAGAGTCCTTATTGATCTGGTCATTTTTCAGAATCGATGTTTGTTAGTTTTTTTCAGGCTTCAAAATATTGGAACATGTATTGAAACCGAGTCAGATCTTACGGCAACCACTTTGGAGTTGCAGCTATGCCACTGCTAGTTGTCTGACCTTTCTCACGTTTATTAACTCTAAACCTCAGTTCCTCATCTGTAAACTGGGGATAATATAATAATACTTACAAGATTTTCAGGATTAAATTTTTAAAAATTCGTGTAAGGCATTCAGCACATTTCCTACCTCCATGCCTTGCATAGAAAATACTATAATATAAAAGTGTTGATTATCATGATTAACTTGGGGGCAAATAGCCTTTTACAAGGTGAAGTCTTCACTGTAAGGCGGACAGACTATGCTTCTTTTATATTACAGATCGACAAGGGACTGTCACTGTCACGCTTCTCGTGCAACACTCCTTTCAGCCGGTGGCGTTTGGGCCCCAGACCGCCACGCCTTCCTCAGGTGGCTTTGGAGGTGCCCAAGCTCCGCGCATCAGCTGAGCCCGAGGGAGCGGGCGGGAGCGTTGCCTGGGAGATGAGGGTGGGGCGGGTCTAGCGTTTAGACTCCCCAACCAGAATCCGCCGCCGGAGCTTCCGGGGGGCGGGAGGAAGTGAAGGCGCGGCGCCCGGCGCGGCGTCCAACAGCCAATCAGAGGGCGCGGCGGCCATTCAAATTGCGGCCGTCGCGGGAGCCGCCGCAGGAGCTGGTGAGTGGCGCCGAGATAGTTTTTAGCGGGTCCCCGAGGTGGCGTGCCGTGCTGAGTGGCGAAGTATCGGTGCTGGGGAGGGCGTGCAGGCGCTTCCCCTACGGGCGACCGCTGCGGGGCGGGCGGGTGGTCGTAGTTCCGGTCATCCCTTCAATTCCCCGGAATTCTGGGTGGGCGGCGAAGGGGGTCCCCGAAGGAAGGGCGTGGGGTGGCGGCTCTGCGGGGACCGGTAGTCTGACTTGGGGACCGCTCGGCCCGCAGCCTTCGCCCGTCGTGCCTCGCCGGGTCGGTTGGCATTGAGAGGTACATTGTCTGGCCCGCCCCTCGCAGTGACTCGTTGAGGAAGAACAGAATCACCGGATGTTTTGTTTAGGTCGTAACTCATTTTCCTTTATTTGAGACAAAGTCTCACTCTGCTGCCCAGGCTAGAGTGTCGTGGCGTCAGCCTCGCTCACAGCAACCTCAGACTCCTGGGCTCAAGCGATCCTCCTGCCTCAGCCTCCCAGGTAGCTGGGACTACAGGCATGCGCCACCATGCCCGCTAGTTTTTTCTATATATTTTTAGTTGTCCAGCTAATTTCTTTCTATTTCTAGTAGAGACTGGTCTCGAACCCCTGAACTCAAACTCTCTGCCCTCCTCGGCCTCCCACACACAGTGCTAGGATTACAGGCATGAGCCGCTGCGCCCGGCTGTAACTCATTTTCCTTGATTCCCTCCAGCCCTCTTTAAAATCTGATGGCGAAATTACCTAAACAGACAAAACCTGTATTGATTTGTGTAAGTAGCAAATAGTTTTCAGGTGCAGCGGAATTTCCAGACCCTTTTCTTGCCTTTAAGTTCATTTCATAACAGAAAGATTCTGTACGTTTAGTTGAAAGGTTGACGGGAGATACAACCTGACAGGGGTTTTTTTGTTTGTTTGTTTGTTTTTCCCGGTAATGATTTCTTATTTATGTAAAAATATAAAAGACTCATTTAAAGATTAACTTTCATTAATTTGTTCCTTGATAGCAGTAATCTCTGCAATAGTTTGAGCCAGTGTCGTTTTACAAGTTAGAACCAAGCATGCACATTTGAAGACTTGTTTACATCCAGACTTGACAAGAAGCCAGGTCTCTCACCTGTCACTGCTGTTCCCGTTCTTTTAAACGTTAATGCGTGTTAGATATTGTTGACATACATTTACATACTTCACTCCGTATGATTTTTTCTCTAACCGCTAAAGGGTAGGCTGTCTACTTCTGTAATATTGCATAGTTTTTCAACACATGCAATTAAATTACAAGGTTTATTATACTTATTTTATACTTATTTTCCATAGTACTTATTTGGGAATAATCTGCCTTGTGACACCAATCAATTTAATCCCCTCTATAGGCATTCCTGTATTCAACATATATTTAACAGCTATTTATATAAATACTTGGTCCATACTCTGATTTAGGTACCAGGGTTTCCTTTAATCCACCCCACTTCCCAAGCTGAGGGTACTTAAAAAAAAAAATCTATGCTGACATGCACTTGCATCTCTTAAGTCACTTGGCACATGTGGCTTGATGTGTGGGTTATCTGTGTATTTCTTCTAGACTAGATTAAGGAGATGAGAAAACAGGTCTTGTCTTTGAAGTCGATAGTATCTATCAGAGGGCCTGGCACGTGTGGAGACTTAAATGTTTGTTGAATAAAGATTGTAAGCTCTTTTTTTTCTTTTTTTCTTTTCTTTTTTTTCCAGGCACATGAATCTTGGGAAGGATTGTAAGCTCTTTGAGGGAAGAGATTTGTCTGAAGTTGCTTGGAAGCGATGTCTGAGCTGGAGATTGTGATTTATTCTAATGTATGTTTCTGAGAATTACACAATGGGATGTTCTCTATATTATTAAAGGTGGTTTGTAGTCTGTGCAATCTAAATCCTTCTTTATTTTTTTGCAGTTTATTGGATATTTTTAGAAACTGATACATAAGAAATGGCTGGAAATCAAATGAATGTCCAAAGAGGAGATTAGAATCTTCAGCAACATTCTTTTAAAAATAACTGTCTGCCAAAATGTCAGTACACACTGCTCATAATAGGAATAACAGCAATATCCTTGATGTTACTTCTACCCCAAAGAGTTCTTCACTAAGTGCTCTCACCCGCAGTAGCAGACCTAAGCTGCATTTGAAGTCGGATATGTCAGAATGTGAAAATGATGATCCATTATTGAGATCTGCGAGTAAAACCAGAGACATAAATAGCACTTATGTTATTTCTGCCAGTAAAACAAAAGAAGATACATCCCTTACCCCTAACCCTGTAGGTAAATTGGCACTTCAGAGAAGAACTACAAGGAACAAAGAATCATCTTTGCTTGGTAGTGAGTTGGGAGACACAACTGAAAAAACAGCAGAAAAATGTCTTACATTACAACGTCGTGCTAAAACAGATTCTTCGGAAAAGTGGAAAACAGCTAGAACAGATTACATCGAGAAATGGAAAACAATGCAGGATGTGGGAGGCAAAGGAGAAAATAATTGTGCTTCAAAGGAAACTACTACAAATGTAAATGTTGTAAATAATGTTAAAAACTCTTTTGTTGCATCTTCTGTACCTTTAGCTAAAGATCCAAAAGACATTGAAATGGCGGCTGATGAGAAATACAAAGAAACATTTTCTGCCTGCAGCGGGGCAAATGAAAGTGTTGCACTGAAGTACTCAAGTAACCGAGCACCCATTGGCTCCCAGAGTCAAACTGAGGTTGTTAAATCAGGACACTTGGCAGCAAAACCTATTCAGAGCAAGTTGGATGTGAAAGTGTTAGGCATAGGAAACTTACATCATAGAAGTATTGGGAAGGACATGGCAAAACATTCAAATAAATTTGGAAGCTTAGAAAAAACACCTATGAAATGTGTAACAGAACACAAATTAACACCAAAGTGTGGCATTTCTCAGCTGAAGAGCCCAGCTGATTCAATACTGAAGAATAGGATGCCTAACCTTCAAGTTAAACAAAGGCCAAAAAGTTCTCTTCTTGCAAATAAAAGGGGAAGTTCACAAGAAAATGCACTCCCTGCTGTGGAAGAAACTGCAGTTCAGAACACCTCTAAAGAAACAGACCCCTTGAAAGTAGAGAATAGTCAGGTGACAGTGGCAGTACGAGTCAGGCCTTTCACCAACAGGTATGTCACACCTTTTAAATTCTAAAGCCAAGCCAGTAACATGTAATGTGTCTTTAATTCCTCTGCTTTTGGAAAGTCAGCATATTTATGTATCTTCAAACTTGTTGACAGTATTTTTATGTAGAAAGAACTTTTGGGTTTAGTTGTAGTATGTTGGCAATTTTTGATGATTGACTGTATACTAAAAAACCCAAAATCACCACATTTTATATATGTAAGTTTCTCTAGGTATACTGCTTTTAAAAAGCCTATTTCCTTGTTTTTTTGAATTATTCAAAAAAAAAAAAAAAAAAACCTGAATAAGTCATTTATTGTCTCTAATGCAGTCTGCTTTCAGAGCCGCAGTATATGCTGGGATCGTCTACCTTTCCCTTACAAAGAGCCATAACCGGTTACTTACTTGTTCCCCAAAGAGGTCCTTTCAAAACCCTTTCCAGAGCGGTGATCATCGTCATCATCGGATTAAAATATAGTTGTTATAAATTTGATTTTGATGGCAAAAAATTTCTCTCCAAAAGTGATTGTGGGTGGGACAGAGACACAGATTAGGGATAGGGTTGAACAAGTGAAATGTGAAATCTAATTATTTTTAAATATTTTAAGGGAGGACAGGGAAAAATTTCATAGGGTCGGTAGTGTTTAACTTGGTGCTGTTGGAAGAGGATCTGATGATCACTGCACTGGGGAAGGAACCTCCAGTTTGCAAGTTACAAAATCTTTCTAGTGAAAATGGGTTAGTAATAAGGGGATAGACCAGAGGGGGCGCTAATTTGAGGAGTTGGAAAGTCTAGGAGAAAAGCCACAAACACCGTGGCAGGAGGAAAGGCAATAGAAAGAGCCGAGCTGGTAGGGACAAGAGCCAAGATGGATGACTACATTGAAAAGAACTTAGTAAGGGACCTAGTGCCTCATTCCAGACTCATCAGACAAGCCTTGAAAGCAGGCCTGCTGTGCATTGGCACTTGTCAGATTGATGAGGCAGATGGTTTCCAGGATAAATTCTGATTTACAGCAGAGTCTCAGAGGAGGAGGTGGAGGGGAAAGTGGGTGGACATCTGGGGCCGGATGAGGAGTGACATTGTTTTACTACAGATCTAGAGTAAGTGAAATGTTACCTAAGACCACCTAAGTCTGAGATGGAAGAAGGATGGACATGAAGATTCATGATTGTAAAGGAGAGAATGTAGAGGAAGGAGGAACTGTTGGAATAACAGTGACAACAACTAGTAGCCAAGAGACTTATGATTCAAACTTACGTTCATATGAGTTCATTGAAATTATATTTTATGCCAGCTTTATATAGATTGGTGCCTCAAAATTTGTATAATAAAGATGTTTCTAGATTTCAACTGAAGAGTTTAGACAGATTAGAGTAGGTGGGATGGGAAAAGGTACAGTTTAAGAGAAAAAGGTAAAGAGGAAAAATCTTGTATGAGTAGGGTAGTTTTTCTGGAGAATAAATCTGGAATTCCATTTTCCTTTTGATTGGTGGCACTGGAGTCACAGGAAATATATTTTAGAAACCCACTAGAATTATGTTTGCTGGTCTGCATTTTCAACATAAAACTGAAGAATTATCTTGCCTTGGATGAATGTTCTATATAACTGGTTCTCAGGTCCTTACTATATTCTGTACGAATAATACGTGCAATAATTGTAATAACTCGATTTTTTCTTTGTGCTTCTTTCTTCCTTTATTTTTTATTAATTTAAACTTAAAGCTGTTACCTTTGTGCTTCTTTAAAGAGAGAAGATTGAAAAAGCATCCCAGGTAGTCTTCATGAATGGGGAAGAAATAACTGTGGAACATCCTGACATGAAACAAGTTTATAATTTTATTTATGATGTTTCATTGTGGTCTTTTGATGAAAGTCATCCTCACTATGCTAGCCAGACAACTGTCTATGAGATGCTAGCAGCACCGCTCCTAGAAAGAGCCTTCGAAGGCTATAACACCTGTCTTTTTGCCTACGGTCAGACTGGCTCTGGAAAATCATATACGTAAGTTGTATTGCAAATGCAATTATCCAGAAATGTTTACATCATCTTTTGTGAGAAGCAACACGATATGATAGAAAAAATGTAGTTGTGAAACCACAGAGATCTGGGCTCAAATCTCATCCATTTTATATACTAGTTCTACAAACTTGGGCAAGTACTTAGCCTCAGGGCTTCAGTTTCCGCATGAGATACAATTTACCTTGTAAATATCAATGGCCCTGTTTTACTATAGTTTATATTTCTTATGTAAACTGAAGCACAGAGAAGTTATCCTGCAAGTATTAAGAGAATTACAAGTAAGAGAATTAAAAGTAAGGCATTTGATAAATAGTAGCTATGATAATAATTCCTGTCCTAGAAGGAAATACTCAGAATTTTAATAGTAGCTAACATTTATTGAGTTCTTAATATTCCAGGCCTTGTGCTAAAGGCTTAGCTTATACTCTCTCACAGCTCTCTAAATTAGATACTTTTATTATTCCCATTTTACAGGAGAGGAAATTGATGTTCAGTAAGGTCAAGTATTTTGTTCAAGGTCACAGAGTTAATAAACGGTGGGATCGAGATTTGGACTAAGACAGATGTGGCTCCAGAGTGTGGGTTCTTTTGAGATTTAATTAACTTGCTCCTCATTCCTTCCCCAGCCCATTTACCCCAAAATAATTTTTTTAAAAAACCTTATTGGTTTTATTTACCCCTTATTCATAATGTATTTTCCAGGATGATGGGATTTAGTGAAGAACCAGGAATAATTCCAAGATTTTGTGAAGATCTTTTTGCTCAAGTAGCTAAAAAACAATCCCAAGAGGTATGTTTTCATAATATCTGCAAGCTTCCTATCAGACTAGAAAATAGTCAAATCAAGTTCAAATCAGAGTCATACCTCTGAGGACATGTTTCATGGAAGATGTAGTTCTAATTTCTAGATTACTCCCCTCTGGAACAGTGGTGTGGAGACAGGGAGGATGGGGATCCTAAATTCAGAATCAGTTCCACCTGGGGGACAGTGATGGGCGTCATCTCTTCTGTCTTTTCTACCTTCCTCTGCCTTGTTTCTTTTGTGTCTGCATAGTGGCTCACAGTGTGGCAGTTGTGTGCCATTATACGTGTCTCCGTAGTCAGACAGGAGCGCAGACATAACTGAGGACAGCAGGGCCAGGCATAAACTTTTTGACAATGTGAAGCAGAAGGAGTAGTAAAGTTGAAGTTTGAACCCGTATTTGACTTCAAAAGCCGTGCTTTTTCCACTAGACTCCACCTGAAGAGGCTGTGCTGGCTTCCCTTTTCACCTATTCGTTTATATATTCAGCACATATTTACTGAGCTTCTGCTGTTGCTGGACACTCTATTAGACCAATTTTTTCCCCTCAGATTTGCTTTATCATAAGACTCACCAGAGATGTGGCAGGGGTGTGTGTGTGTGCATGCACGCGTGTGCATGTGTGTGTGCATGTGTGTACGCATACGTGTGCACTTGCTAAAAATCTCTTCTGGAGTTCTGAGTCAGTTGGTCTGGGGTAGAGCTTGGGGTTTTATAAGTTTTATGCTTTTCATCTAGTAATTCTTATGAAAAGGGAAATTGGGAAAATATTGTGCTAGATCAGGGGCATAGAGTTAAAAGACCTAGTCCCTGTAGTTAGGAAAGTGTCATGGGAAAAATGGGCCAGTAAACAGCTAAGTACAATCAATTAAATGTAAATAAAGTAAATGATGTGATAGAACATGTGAGTGAGAACATGGAAGATTGGTGGGAGACAGTTTCTTGTAGAGGAGAGAGCAACTGAGCTTATTTTTGAAGGATTCATAGCAGTTATTAGCTTGGTGACAACCAAGAGGAGGGAGGACATTCCAGGCAGAGGGAGCAGCATGTGCAAAGATTTGAAAGCAAGAAAGTAGGGCGCCTTTAGGAATCTATAAATTGTTTACTTTGTTCTGAATGTGAAATTTAAGGGTGCGGGTGACGAGAGAGGAAACTAGAGAGGCAGACAGAACTCAGCTCTTGAAGCACTTTGTGAACCAGCTTCCAGGAATCTAAAAGGCTGTGGAAGGGTTTTAAACAGGGAAGTAACATGATCATATTTGTTCTTTAAAAAAAAAAAAAATAGCCCTGGCTGCGATGTGGAGAATGGATTGAAGGGAAATAGGACTAGATACAAAGAGACCAGCTGTGGGACTTGTAAGCTGGGTAAGACATGTCAAGGGGCTAAACGAAGGCAGTTTGACAGTAGAGGTGGCCAAGGGGGCAAACACTGGGAGACCTTAGTAAGCGGAACTGGTAAGACTTGCTGACTATTGGAAATGGAGGATGAGGGAGAGGGAAATCAGTGTTTCTGGTTGGAGAACCAGAGTAGATATTGATGGCATTCTTTGAGATCACGAGAGGAAAAGCAGAGTTGAGTAGATGTTGAGTTCTGTCTTCCCTGTGGATACATTGCCCCTCCTCTATCTTCTTATTCTCCTCTCAACTCCCCACTCCCAGGAATTGAATTGAAAATAGGAGTAGGGGGATCAGTAGAAACACGGTTGTATGGAGACTATAATGTGATTCAAGTTCAAGGTTAGTGGGAATAAGGAAGTGAGAAAGCTGTGGGCTTGTGGGGCAGAGTTCTCTGTTTAAGATTTTAGAGGCAGAGTAATTTGAAGGTAATAGAAGCCAGGGAGAGAGAGATCGGGTGAAGTAGAGGCAGAGGTCTTTGGAATGATTTCACAGAACTGGGAGGCTCTGATTTTGCGTAGAATGACTATATTACTGAGGAATATAATGTAATGATTAAGAGCATGGACTTTGGAGATAGATTAATTGAATTGGAATCTAAGCTTTTGCACTTTACTAGAATTATGACCTTGAACAATTTATTTAACCTCTCTGAGTTTCAGCACAGAAAATAGAGATGATGATGATGATGATGATGGTATCTTTCTCATAGGTTTGCTGTGAGGATTAAAGGAGTTGGTCTGTGTAAGAGGTTTTGAATAGTGCCTGGCACATCGTGAGTGCAACCAAATGATTGCAGTTCTGTGAACTTAGGAATTACTCAGAATGGTAGAGGGTAACAGTATATGGATGCCGAGCAGGGGGAATAGAAGGTGGTACAGCCCCTTTCTGATTAGTCATTTTATTTATATTCATTATCTCTCATTTTCTTTTTTTTTTTTTTTTTTTGAGACAGAGTCTCACTCTGTTGCCCAGGCTAGAGTGAGTGCCGTGGCGTCAGCCTAGCTCACAGCAACCTCAAACTCCTGGGCTCAAGTGATCCTCCTGTCTCAGCCTCCCGAGTAGCTGGGACTACAGGCATGCACCACCATGCCCGGCTAATTTTTTCTATATATATATTTTAGCTGTCCATATAATTTCTTTTATATTTTTAGTAGAGATGGGGTCTCGCTCTTGCTCAGGCTGGTCTCGAACTCCTGAGCTCAAACGATCTGCCCACCTCGGCCTCCCAGAGTGCTGGGATTACAGGCGTGAGCCACCGCCCCCGGCCTAGCTCTCATTTTCATTCTTTTTTTTTTTTTTTTTTTTTTTTTTTTGTTGAGACAGAGTCTCACTTTGTTGCCCAGGCTAGAGTGAGTGCCGTGGCGTCAGCTTAGCTCACAGCAACCTCAAACTCCTGGGCTTAAGCGATCCTACTGCCTCAGCCTCCCGAGTAGCTGGGACTACAGGCATGCGCCACTATGCCCGGCTAATTTTTTCTATATAGATTTTTAGGTGTCCATATAATGTCTTTCTATTTTTAGTAGAGACGGGGTCTCGCTCAGGCTGGTCTCGAACTCCTGACCTTGAGCAATCCACCCGCCTCGGCCTCCCAGAGTGCTAGGATTACAGGCGTGAGCCACCGCGCCCGGCCTCATTTTCATTCTTAATTTTCTATTGCTCTGTCTTGTCTATTGAAGGGTATGTTGTATTTCTCTGAGATCATAACCTCGTGGACAAGAACCTTGTCTGACACTTCTTTATAGCCTTCTGAAAATAACTTAAAGCCATACCCATAGGATATAGGTACTTAAGCTATGCTTATTGGATTGAATTGAACATTACCTAGAAGTTAAGAAGAAGAAATGCAAGGACTTCTGTTGTTGTTTATATTAAAATATTTTTTTAATGAGATAAAATTTATATAACAAAATTAACTACTTTAGAGCACACAATTCAGTGGCATTTAGTACATTCCTATTGTTGTGCAGCTGTCATCTCTCTCTAGTCCCCCGTAATTTTCATCACCCCCAAATGATACCCTGGACTCATTAAGTAGTCACAGCCCATGTTCCCTTCTCCCCAACTCCTGGAAACTACTAATCTGCTTTATGTTTCTACGGATTTACCTATTCTGGAAATTGCATGTAAATGGCATCGTGCAATATGTGACCTTTTGTGTCAGGTTCCTTTCACTTAGTATAATGTGTTGGAGGTTCGTCCATATTGTAGCATATATCAGTACTGCATTCCTTTAATGGCTGAATAATATTCCATTGTATGGATATAGCAGTTTTGTTTATCCATTCGTCAGTTGATGGCCATTTGGGTTGTTTCTACCTTTTGGCTATTGTGAGTAGTGCTGCTGTGAACATTGGTACACGTTTTTCTTTGAATACCTGTTCTCAATTATTTTGGATGTGTAGGAGTGGTTGCTGGGTCATACGGTAATTGTACAGTTAACCTTTTGAGGAACTGCCAACTATGTTCTACAGAGGCTGCAGCATTTTATTAAATACATTTCCACCAGCAGTGGAGCAGGGTCCCAGTTTCTGCACATCCTCACCAACACTTGTTTTTCATTTAAAAAAAATTATAGCCATCCTACAATGTGATTCTCATTGTGGCTTTGATTGCATTTCCCTGCAGAGAAATGATACTGAGCATCTTTTCATGTGCTTTTTGCCCATTTGTGTATCTTCTTTGGAGAAATGTCTGTTCAAGTCCTTTGCTCATTTTTTAATCGGGCTATTTGTCTTCGTTGTTGAGTTGTAAGAATTCTTTATATATTTTAGATTCTAGACCCATATCAGATATATGATTTGCAAAACATGTGAAGAATTTTAAAATAAATTACATGTTGTTTCTATTCCTACTAGGTCAGCTATCACCTTGAAATGAGCTTCTTTGAAGTATATAATGAAAAAATTCATGACCTTCTGGTTTGTAAAGGTGAAAATGGGCAGAGAAAGCAACCAGTAAGATTAAAACAATCTATTATTTGTTTTTATTTTCTGTTCTTATAAATGCATATAATTATGAGTTCTCTGGGTGATAATAGCTTAAATTTTTATAAAATGCTGTTGTATGATGGCAAATGCTTAGGATCTGCAGTCTAACTCCATTGTTAGGTAGAAAAACTGAACATTATCATTAGTGGAAATTAGTTATTAAAATTCAACCTCCTTATTTTAATCAAGAATTGTGTAAAAGTTAAAGATAAAATATTTGTCCCAAGATTTATTATAGTTCAACCATGTAAGTCAAACACCAAGTCCCTAACAGGGTGTAAACCAAAAAGCAGTAAAAATTTTGAAAATTACATTTTTATTATAGAATATGTACTTCAGGGGTTGGCGCAAAAAAAAAAAAACCAATAGAATATGTATTTCAGTGGATTATTTAGCAAATTGATATCTTATAAATAATCTGTGAAATAAAATGATTCAAAATTACTTAAGCTTTTAAAAAGTTGCTATTTGAACTTAAAATTTGTAATTTTGCAAAGGACCTTGGAACACAAGAAACAAAAAAATCTAATGAAGTCAGTTGCCTTCTTTACTTTCCCAAAGTTATGCAGTTTATTATTGGCAACATCAAGAAACAAACAAAATTTGACATTTTCTTCTGTGGCTTCTGTATGTTTTAAAATTTCTAGTCACAGAGTTGGAAATGTATGATAATGTAACAATGAAGAAAAATATAAATGTCTGAAATTGTAATGAATGTATTTTATAGAGAGATGTAAAAGTATATAGATAGTATCTACTGCAAGATTTAATTTAAGAATAAAAAACTAGGCCAGGCACAGTGGCTCATACCTGTAATCCCAGCAGTGTGGGAGGCTGGGTTGGGAGGATTGCTTGGGCCCAGGAGTTAGAGACCACACCCTGTCTCTCTAAAAAAAAAAAAAAAAAAGTATAAAAAACTAGCAAGAACTTTGATGCTACAATGTATTATTGCATATTGTGCAACTATAAATAGTTTTTGGCATTGAAGCTGTTTCTTAATGCCTTACAGATTTATTTTTATGAAAGTCTTTGTATTTTTTTCTGGATAAAGTAAATACAAATCTCTTTACCTTAAACTCAAAATATAGGAAAATATGATCATTTAAAATTGTATTTTATATGAAATATTTGTTATACTCCTGATGATGCAAATATTTGCTTCTCTCTAGCTGAGAGTAAGGGAGCATCCTGTTTCTGGACCATATGTTGAAGCACTGTCCATGTAAGTGTTTAGCTCAGCAAGAGCAAGGAAGAGAAAACAAATGAATAGAGTGAATATTGTTCTCTTATAATTCTTATTATATCCTCATTGGCCTCCCCAACTTTGAAACCCTGGATAACTATTTAGCCTTCTACCCTTAATAATATCCTATGAAGTTTTCCCTCTCTTTCTATATAGTGTTAGATCCTTGTTTTTATTTGTTCGTATATTTCACAGTACCTATAAGGTGTCTGACATAGAGTATTAATTATACTGAGTATGAAATAAATACATAAATTCTTATAATTCTTATTATATCCTCATTGGCCTCCCCAACTTTGAAACCCTGGATAACTATTTAGCCTTCTACCCTTAATAATATCCTATGAAGTTTTCCCTCTCTTTCTATATAGTGTTAGATCCTTGTTTTTATTTGTTCGTATATTTCACAGTACCTATAAGGTGTCTGACATAGAGTATTAATTATACTGAGTATGAAATAAATACATAAATTCGGTTTTTCTCCTTTTTACCCCCTCCTTTCCCCATTAAGTTAAATTTCCCCTCTCGACCTGCTTTTTATACCTATTACTTTAAGCTGAAGAGGGAAGAAGGTGCTAAAATGAATTAAGAGTTTGATAAATGCCAGGAGTCATTTACTTTCTCTTTCACTCCAAATGCTTTTCTTAAAGGAAAGGGAAAATGATTAGATATGAATTCAGCTCCATTTAATAAATCTAGGATTGTGTTGGGACCTGTACCCAACACATACATGTACCTGTGCATATACATATGTGTTAAGTATATCTTTTGGTGTCATGATTCTGACTTGAACATTATAATGCTAAGATGCTAAGGTGCTTCATTATATTAAGAAAAATCGTACTTTTTGGTAAAATTAAAGTATTATTTACTGGATTTAAGAATAGGAAAAATAAAAGATTCTGGGAGAATCAGTATAATATCTGTGAATATTATTATGACCTTCAGATAGTAATTATGTAATTGAAAGTTTGTTGTTGTTTTATGAGAACAAGAAATCAATTTTGTTTTTTTACTTCTTAAAAATAGGAATGTTGTCAGTTCTTACTCTGATATCCAGGTAAGATTGTATTTTGTCATCTTTTCACTATTAATAGACAGAGTCCAAACTTAAATATTCATAAGAATATTTCCTTAATTGCTATTTGCATAAATAAAAGGTTAATTGTATTTATTTATCACAAACTGATTTTTGTTAAGCTTTAATCAAAAGAATTGCTCTTCTTAAATAACAATCAATATTGACCATCAGATCAGCTTAGAGTTATAGAAATAGCCTTTTAAAGTTATTATTTCCTGATTCAGATTTCTCTGATGGGAAAAAAAAATAGGCAATGGGAATATAAATTATTAAAAGAGAAATAGTTATTCATTTTATAAGTGGATTATAAATGTGTGTATGTCACCAAATGTGCTGTCTTAACTTTGTTTTACCTTAATTTTTATTCCAATGAATTATAGTCTGCTGTTTTGACCTCCCTTCTTTTTTTCTTATTAGAGTTGGCTAGAATTGGGGAATAAACAAAGAGCAACAGCTGCTACTGGTATGAACGATAAAAGCTCCCGATCTCATTCAGTTTTTACCCTGGTGATGACCCAGACCAAGGTATTTTTTTTGTTGTTGTTGATTTTCATAGGCAAGATAGTACATACATTTAAGTTTCATGTCTTTCTTATTTTCTTCTTTATGTTTTTTGTTTTTTTGTTTTTTTTTTTTTTTTGTTTGTTTTTTTTTTTTTTTGAGACAGAGTCTCACTCTGTTGCCCAGGCTAGAGTGAGTGCCGTGGCGTCAGCCTAGCTCACAGCAACCTCAAACTCCTGGGCTCAAGCGATCCTCCTGTCTCAGCCTCCCGAGTAGCTGGGACTACAGGCATGCACCACCATGCCCGGCTAATTTTTTCTATATATATTTTTAGCTGTCCATATAATTTCTTTCTATTTTTAGAGGTGGGGTCTCGCTCTTGCTCAGGCTGGTCTCGAACTCCTGAGCTCAAACGATCCGCCCACCTCGGCCTCCCAGAGAGCTAGGATTACAGGCGTGAGCCACCGCGCCCGGCCTTATTTTCTTCTTTAAAAGCAAAAGATAAATGTATAGTTATAAATATTTAAACTTAGTTGGATTTTAGGAAATATACACAATGACTCTGAATGACTTTTGGTATATATGGCAGTATGCCATTTATTAATTTTTTAAATCAGTAATAGATGATTGTTAATATGATACCATTAATATGATCATATCAATATATGATAATATATTAGCAATGACATGTGGTATCCAGGTGTGGTGGTACGAACCTATACTCCTAGCTACTTGGGAGGCTGAGGTGGAAGGAGTACTTGAGCGCAGGAGTTTGAAGCTGCAGTGAGCTATAATTGCACCACTGTACTTTAGCCGTGGTGACAGAGCAAGACCTTGTCTCTAAAAAAAAAAAAAGTAATTAAAGTAATTATAGAGTATTCAGAAAAACATCAGAAAGTAAAAGATTTTTAAAAATTTAGCTATAGATTCTGCTACTCAAATAAACCCCTGTAAACATTTTGGTATATAATCTTTCAGTTGTTTCATAGTCGCACTTAAATTCACAACATCTGTAACAATTTTATGTTATTAAAATTCTTTGCAAAATAATTTAATGACTATATAATATTCCATTAACTATTTTATTTCCTCAAGTTTTTCTCTACTGTTGGACTTTTATATTGTTTTTATACATTTTGCTGTTACAATGCTGGGATAAGCAACATGTTTGTACATTAAGCTTTTCCTCTGTTTGTTGTTGTTTCTTTATTATAACTGAGTAGTGATGGGTTTTAGTTTTCTTAGTTATTTCTTTTATTTTGGCATGATCTAACCATTGCTTGATGTATTCTTTTCAGTAGACTCTGAATTTTTTGCTTTATAAATTATCCCAAATTCAAGAAGGAATGGTTTTAAAAATAAATGATTTATAATCTTGTAAACTTTCACTTTTAATGAATTAGATTGATGGTGAGTCATAGAAGAACTTAAAGTATTTCAATATCATTTTGCTATAGACGGAATTTGTGGAAGGGGAAGAACATGATCACAGAATAACAAGTCGCATAAACCTAGTAGATCTGGCAGGCAGTGAGCGCTGCTCCACGGCTCGCACCAGTGAAGACCGACTGAAGGTAAATGGCCGCTTTTCTCCTTCTGATGACGTTTATTCCTGAGGGCACGATTTTTAGGAGAATGCAAACTGAATATACTTAGTTAAAAACTGTATCTTTATCTTACATTTATGGACTGCATTGCTGTGGTTTAAAGAGAGGTGTGTTCTTTTTGGTTGTGATTAATTTTCAAAGAAACTTTGAGCCATAAGAAAGTTGGTAGTTTGTAGAAGAAAGAGTTAATAATTATACGAGGGGAGAAATTTATTTTGTAAAATAAATTTGTTGCTAAGAAGTTAAGTAAAAAAAATTTTTTTAATCTTAGGAAGGTGTGAGTATCAACAAGTCCTTGCTAACTTTGGGAAAAGTTATATCTGCACTCTCTGAACAAGCAAACCAGAAGAGGGTTTTTATTCCTTATCGTGAATCTGTTCTTACATGGTAGGTATCTTGTAAAGTATAAAGAATTGTGTAAAATACAGTGAATACTGTAGGGTAAAGAATGGCAGACTGACTTCACGTAACTTGGGATAAAGAAGAAGTGGTTAGCAGCCGGGCATGGTGGCCAGTACAGGGTGCTCAGTAAGTGTTTTCAGTAGTGCATGTGTATTTTATTTCCAACACGGTTCATTCAAATAACATCTGTATGGATTTAATATTCACTTCTGGTGAGCATTAATATGTAGTTATGATAAGGACTGCATCTCTACTTATCAGTAAACGTGTCTTTATAATTGGTTTATTATAATGTGGTTGCCATCTTAAACCTATAAGAGAAAAATCTGTTTCTTTCATGCCCTTTGAAAGTTAAGAATAGTGAAATTTATTCCGTACTAATAAAAGATATGTTTTAAGTCTCATATCTTTTTCCCTCTAAAATAAAGATTTTACATACAGTATAATGTAGAATTTTTGTTTACATGCCCATTCATCATTTCCAACTTTTATTGAGCACCTGCTCCTAAATATTGTGGTTGCCCTGGAAATAGAAAGATGACCAAGACACATAGTCCCTTCCCTAAAGTAGCTAATGGTCTCACAAGGAGAGAGGGATCTTACTTAATACTTGATGGTTAACCTTATTTTAAAACCTCTATACAGATGATTGCTTCATGACACAATATAAAAAGTATAAGAGAAAGCCAGATATGGTGGCCTGTAATCCCAGCAGTTTGGGAGGCCAAGGCAGGAGGATTATTTGAGGCCAGGAGTTTGAGATCAGCCTGGGCAACATAGTGAGACCCCATCTCTATAAAAAATTTAAAAATAGGCCAGTTGTGGTGGTGCACGGCTGTAGTCCCAGCTACTCAGGAGAGTGAGGTGGGAGGATGGCTTGAGCCCAGGCATTCAGCGTTAGAGTGAGCTAAAAAATGAGCTATGATCTCACTACTGCGCTCCAGCCTGGGAGACTGAGTGAGACCCTATTTCTAAAAAAAATAGTATAAGAGAAAATAAAGTGTTCGTGAGATCTAAAAATAGCTACAGATACCAAAAAAATTTTAAATGGTATTTGAGTCAAGAATATAATATTGTATTATACACACTATTGGTTTGTTTTGTTCTTTCTAACTAATTACTGTTATTCGGTTGTTGGAGAAGCAAAGTCTAATTACGACTCTTTTTCCTTGAAGGCTGTTAAAAGAAAGTCTGGGTGGAAATTCAAAAACTGCAATGATTGCTACAATTAGTCCTGCTGCCAGCAACATAGAAGAAACATTAAGCACGCTTAGATATGCTAGCCGAGCCCGTTTGATAGTCAATATCGCCAAAGTAAATGAAGATATGAATGCTAAGTTAATTAGAGGTGAATATTTTTCTCAGGATTTAAAATTTACTTTGCCACAGTTTATACTCAAATATTAATTCCAGTCTTAAAATACGCAATTTAAGAGAATCAAAGATTTTTTTCCCCAGACCTATTTTTAATAGATACTAGTAATCATCCTACAGTGATGGAAGGAGACAGGTAGAAAGACAGCAAGTAAGAGGACAAGTCATAAGGGGGAAAACAATCAGAAAAAGAGCACAAAATACAGTGTTGGTAAAGGGGAAACAGCAAGCATAAAATAAATTCTACAGACTGAGTCTTAGATGTGTGCAGCGAAATACCAATAAAGCGATTTGTTATTTTTCTCTTACGACCTTTCCTCCATTGTCATTTTATTTATCAGTTCTTTGCTTGCTTAGTACATTGATCTAAAGGCTGTTTAAAGAGCTTGAGTTTTTAGTACAGGCTTAACTTCATTTATGCTAAATACTGCTTTCTATTTACCTCTCAGTAGTCATCCATTTAGGATAGACTTTAATATCTGTGAGGAATGTTGATTTGTACAGTTTTTTCTTTACTGATGTGAAGCTATCATCTTTTCATACCCCTTTGTCCTCTGGCCCTTTTTAGCAGCAGAAGGTGGTAGACACTTGAGAGGTGTGAGAGCAGAATCTGTTTCCTCAGTCTTGGTCCATCCTTTCCCTTGTGGATCCCTTCTATGTTACAAATGGGACTGTGTTCATTAAAAATAAGTATTCTGAATTCCAGCTTGAAAAATCTTTGATCGTTAACCTAGGTGTCTTTATGAGTGAGGTTTACCTGGGACAATCACAGTTTATGTCTGTTGTCCCCATGTAATTAATAGTGCCCCTTTTATCTCTCAAAAGTCCCCCACTTCAGACAATACATTATGTGGCTATTTCTACTTATGAAGGGGGAGTACTTTTTCAGGGTAATGCAATTAGAGATCTACAGGTCATATATGTCAATTTAAGTTGATATCTCCAATATTCTGTTTTATTTAGTAATACTATATTTAAAACTTCACATGAAATAGAAGATTAGAAGATCACATGAAAGAGAAGATTAATTACTGTGGGAATTATTTATGTTAAATGTTATTAATCATGTATTTTTTTACACATCTTCAGAATTGAAGGCAGAAATTGAAAAGCTAAAAGCTGCTCAGAGAAACAGTCGGAGTATTGACCCTGAACGATATAGGCTCTGTCAGCAAGAAATAACATCCTTAAGAATGAAACTGCATCAGCAGGAGAGAGACATGGCAGAAATGCAAAGGTGGAATGTGTGGTTAATACTTTAAATGTTAAATGTGTTGCTGTGGGATAATAGAACTGGTGGGGGCCTTAAGAGGATACTGAGTATCTTTTCCCCCAACTTCCATATGAATAGAGCAGCCCAATCCCAGATTCTCATGTTTTAAATATTATTATGTAGTTCCCTAATTTTCATTGATTGTCTCTTGATTCCCAATCTTACATATCCAGATGTTTTTAATTCTATTTGTTTGTCTTTGGAAAGAGTATGGAAAGAAAAGTTTGAACAAGCTGAAAAAAGAAAACTTCAAGAAACAAAAGAATTACAGGTATCATTTCAACTTTCTAAACTGATTTGAAAATAACAGAAATATGCCACTAAATAAATATTGCCAATATGCCAGTTAATATAAATTTAATTTCTCAAATACTTATTGTTTGACTCTGTAGAGAGCAATACCATAAGGAGAATTAATATAAAGGAATGTTAAGATCAAGATTATGATTGCTGGCCGGGCGCGGTGGCTCACGCCTGTAATCCTAGCTCTCTGGGAGGCCGAGGTGGGCGGATCGTTTGAGCTCAGGAGTTCGAGACCAGCCTGAGCAAGAGCGAGACCCCACCTCTAAAAATAGAAAGAAATTATATGGACAGCTAAAAATATATATAGAAAAAATTAGCCGGGCATGGTGGTGCATGCCTGTAGTCCCAGCTACTCGGGAGGCTGAGACAGGAGGATCGCTTGAGCCCAGGAGTTTGAGGTTGCTGTGAGCTAGGCTGACGCCACGGCACTCACTCTAGCCTGGGCAACAGAGTGAGACTCTGTCTCAAAAAAAAAAAAAAAAAAAAGATTATGATTGCTTAGAGACCATAAACTAGTTGAAAATTTAAAAACATAAATAAACTATCTTGTTATATTCACTTTGGTTCCACAAATAGTTATTAAATATCTATGCCAGGAAACAGGTGAGGCCAAGGTAATTAAATACAATTCCATCCCTCAGAGAACTTGTGATCCAGAAGGAGTTTTATAAAATGTAAATAGAAGACTAAAATGCAATGTGATTTGATTAGTTTGAACCATAGGAAACTACAATTTTTGCAGTTAAAAAATGGTTGAACACTGGCAGTTTCATGTGGTTCAACATAATGCAATGAAAAGTACGTAAAAAGGGCCGGGCGCGGTGGCTCACGCCTGTAATCCTAGCACTCTGGGAGGCCGAGATGGGCGGATCGTTTGAGCTCAGGAGTTCGAGACCAGCCTGAGCAAGAGCGAGACCCCACCTCTACTAAAAATAGAAAGAAATTATATGGACAGCTAAAAATATATATAGAAAAAATTAGCCGGGCATGGTGGCGCATGCCTGTAGTCCCAGCTACTCGGGAGGCTGAGACAGGAGGATCGCTTGAGCTCAGGAGTTTGAGGTTGCTGTGAGCTAGGCTGACGCCACGGCACTCACTCTAGCCTGGGCAACAGAGTGAGACTCTGTCTCAAAAAAAAAAAAAAAAAAAAAAAAGAAAAGTACGTAAAAAGTAGAGAAGCAGGAGAGAGGGGGGAACAATTAACTTTGAGGGGAGTCATTATCAAGGAGAGCTTCAAAGAGAAGGAGACACCTAAGCAGAGTTTTGTGCGATGAGTAGGAATTTGCTAGGCTAACAAAGTCAGAATTTTCTAAGCAGAGAAATACCATGTGCAAAGGCATGGAGCCACAACACAGTCTGCATGTCTAAAGAATTAAGCTTTATATGGTTGAAAATTAAAGCTGGTGACAGACATTAGACTGGAGAGAAACGCAAAATTCAGATCATGTCGTACTGAGCAACTCGGACTGAGATGGTTGGGAGCCACTGAAGGTTTTAAATGGAAGGGGAGGGACATCAACAGACTTCTGTTTTAAATAGATTCTTCTGGCAATAACAGTTTGAAAGGTGGGTTTGAGAGAGGCAGGACTGACGGTGGCAGGGAAAGTTACTCACTAGGAAGCTGCTGCTGTGGTTAAGGCAGGAGTTGGTGAGAGCTCGGAGTGTGGCAGTGACAACAGCAATGAATAGTGGAAGAGTTGGATTCAAGAAACAGAAAGGAGGTAAAATTGGTAGGATTGGGAGTTTTTATTTTAGATGTGGTTTTTCAGAGAAATGGAAAAATCAAGAATGACTCCCAGGTTTCAGAATTGTGTGCATTTCATTGTTTAGTTATAAGGTCATTGAGGTGAAGGAAGAAGCCAGGTGACAGTGGGTTGAGGAATGACTCAGCGATAAGGAAATAGAGCCACACCAGGGGACTTTTTGAAAGTGAGAGTTGAGAGAGTCAGGGAAGGGGGCTGTAAGTGTGAGGGGACGGACGTTTTGGTTTTCTGTTTTGTTGTTGTTTCTTTAAAGGATTGAACATTTTTTGTATGACTCAAAATTCCTTAATGGAGTGAAATCGAAAGGAAATTGGAGAAGGCGAGTCAAGAGCAAAGGAAGTGCCCTCAGAAGAAATACTGTAAATGAGCGGTGGGGGGCATACTGTAAGAATTCAGGGGGGAAATTCCTTGGGCATGGCCAGTCCAGCCTCACAAAGGAGGTGGGATTTACATTGGATTTTGAAGCTTGGATAAGGTTTTGTTAGGTAGAGAGAAGGAGGAGAGCCTTGTAGGAAGCGAAAATTGTATGAGAGTAAAGATGGGAAACGTTAAGGGTCCTCAGAAAAGGGTGTGTGGATCAATTTTACTGGAATAAGCAGTTTATATGAGGTCGTAGGAAATGAAATTGTAAAGATAAATGTTGTGATTAGTTTATGAAGGGCTGATTTCTAGGCCAAGGAAGTTTAGTCCTGTCCTGTAGGAATTGAGAAGCCATTGAAAAAGTTTGACCACGAAATTAACATTTTGGGAGTGCCCTTTCAAGAGAATTAATCTGTTATAGGAAACAAGATGGATTGAAAACAGAAGTTGTCGACAGGGCAACCAGGAGGCTGCTGCAGTAGTTCCTGTGTGAGGTGATGAAGGGGCCTGAACTAAGATGATGGCACTGAAGATACAGCAAAAGGAATCGATCCATTCTAAAGATAATCGGTCAATAAGAATAGATGTAATTTGCTGATGATGGTGATACGTGAGTGGACTGAGGATGTTGAAGGGCAGAGAAAGATCAACGTAACTCTAAAAGTCTGAAAGTATGATGGTGACAGTTATAGGGAAGTCATGAAGGAGAGATTCTGTAATAAGGACAGATTCTAAGAAACTTTTAATTTATTGAGACTGTACATAGAATGATTCTAATGTTTAACGCAGATCATTTGTTTTAGGTGAATTTAACAATTTCATGCTGTAGTTAAGATTAATTTTTTTTTTTTTTACTTCTACCAGAAAGCAGGAATTACCTTTCAAATGGACAACCATTTGCCAAACCTTGTTAATCTCAATGAAGATCCACAACTATCGGAGATGCTGCTATATATGATAAAAGAAGGAACAACTACAGTTGGAAAGTATAAACCAAACTCAAGCCATGATATTCAGTTATCTGGGGTGCTGATTGCTGATGATCATTGGTATGTTAATCTTCTTAAAGGCACCTGTTCATTTTTCAGTAGGCTTCCATATCTTGATAATATGTGGTTTCCTTCATATGAGACATTCATTTATACTGATTCTTTGATGTAATTCTTCAAACCCATCTTTTAGTCAGGAGAAACACAAATTCTGAGTATAAAAACCATAGGTCAGTTACTCTCAATATTAGGTACAATATAATGCTTTCAATATTGTTTTGGTGTTCTTGCTCTTTTGATTGTGGGATAATTTCTTTTCTTGGAATTATAATGATGGGCATAAAAGTAAATTTCTATCTTATATGGCAGAATTTTTGGTTAGACTGACAAATTTTAAAATTTTGTTTATGTGAATTTTGTTCACATGAATGGAATGAAATCTGTGTGTATTCTTGGGATGATAGCGTACGTAAACTTTTTTGGCTGTGCCTTGTGTTTTCAAGGCTTATCCATGTTGATGTGGTTTCATTTTCACTGCTATGAAGTATTCCATTGTATGAGTTTATCTCTTACATTGTTATCTATTAAAATCTATCTTATTGACAGACATTTGGGTTCTTGGTAATTTTTTGTTTCCATAATATTGCTATGAGTTGTACATATCTCCTGGTACAAATGTGAAGAATTTCTCTAGAGCAAGTTTCCCACCTGGTAAGCTGAGATACTGACCCTAAGATCCCTCAGGGCAGCTGGTAGCACCTGAGAAGGCCTGAGCTGCCAGATCATAATTTTTTAATTTTGCTATAATAATTTTTAAAGTTTAGGAAGCACTCCTAAATTGTATGTCTAAGAGTAGAGATATTAGGTTGAAGGATATGTGCATATTTAACTTTAGTAGGTAATTTCAAATTGTTTTCCAAAATGATTATTGGTTTCTACTCCCAACTAGCATTGAGGGTACCTATTACTGCACATCCTTGCCAACACTTAGTTCTGTCAGATTTTAATTTATGCCAATCTGGTGAACATAAAATAGTATCTCATTATGGATTCATTTTGTATTTCTTAAATAATGAAGTTGAATGACTTTTCATTCATTTATTGGTCATTTTTGTTTACTCTTATATGACTTGCCTGTTCATGTCTTTTGTCCATTTTTTAATTGGATTGTTTGTTTTTTTCTTAATAATTTGCAGGTGTTCTTTTTTTTTTTTATTTTTACAATATTTTTTCTTTTTAATATGGAACGCTTCACGAATTTGCGTGTCATCCTTGCGCAGGGGCCATGCTAATCTTCTCTGTATCGTTCACAATTTTAGTATATGTGCTGCCAAAGCGAGCACATGCAGGTGTTCTTTATATATTCTGGTTGCCAATCCTTTGTGAGTTTTATATGTTGCAAATATCTCTTTCCTAATGTGTGGCTCATCTTTTCACTCTCTATGGTGCCTTTTGATTGATTGAAGTTCTTAATTTTATTGTAGTAACTGGCATCAATCTTTTCCTTTATGGTTGTTAGTTTTTGTGTCTTGTTTAAGAAAGACTGTTCTACATAGAAGTCATAGAGATGTTCTCGTAATTTTCTTCTGGATGTTTTGAAATTTTGCTTTCACATTTAAGTCCTTAAAGTAGTCTGGAATTTTTATTTTGTGTGAATCCTCTGATAAATTCATTTACTTCCATATGAATAACCACTTCTCCCAGTACCATATATTACATAGTTAATTGCTTCTTTTGTGATCTGGAGTGTTTCTACAAAAAATTTCTAAAAATACGGGAATCTGTTTCTTCTCATTAATACCCCCATAGTCTTAATTACTTGAGCTTTGTAATGAGTCTTTATATCTGGTAAGGCAAATCCTCTTGTTCTTCAGGTCCTTTTGCTTTTCTATTAATTAATTGTTTTCTTTAACAAATAAATATGGTATTATTTACATCAGTGGCAGAGATACAGAACATGCTCCCAAATAGCTAAGAGTCTGGTGAGGGACTAGGAAGCTCCCTGTTTTCCTCGAACTCTGGACTTCCCCTTTAGTACTTTTGTCAGTGTTTGTCTTATGTACTAGACCATGAACTTCATGAGAACTTGTTTCATGTCTGTCTTCACTGCTGACACATACCTGGCTCTTGGGAGCTCAATATAAAGGAACTTTAATGCTCATTAGTGTTTTAATATATTAGGCGTTAGGTGAGTACTGCATACTTAGTGCTTAAATGTAAAGAGGAGGAAGAGTTCACTTCTCACTTGAGCCCTGAAGAAAAGCTTCTTCAGGACTCTAGCACTTAAGTTGGACCTTGAAGGATGGTGGAGGTAAGGGAGAGGATGCCCTATGTCAGGGAAAGACTCAGAAAAGAGGCAAGCCGATGTTACGCAAATTCAGGGTACTGATACAGTCGGTGGTGAGGTGTGGTTCTTAGGGGGAAATAATGGCAGGTAAGGGAGGTTGGTGGTTGAGCGAGATTGTGGAGGGTCCAGAATGGTGGGCCAGGGAATTTTGACAGGAGAATAGATAGAAATAGGAGAGTGAAGGGATCAGAACAAGTAGACACTGTAAACCTTCACCTGGTTAAGGCACTAGACTGGTGGGAGGATGTATTGCCTAAGGGTGAACTATTTTTTCCCCAGATACTTTTCTCTAGATGCTTTAATGGAACTATTATTCTCTAATTACAGATCTTTTTTTTTTTTTTTTTTTTTTGAGACAGAGTCTCACTCTGTTGCCCAGGCTAGAGTGAGTGCCGTGGCGTCAGCCTAGCTCACAGCAACCTCAAACTCCTGAGCTCAAGCGATCCTCCTGTCTCAGCCTCCCGAGTAGCTGGGACTACAGGCATGCGCCACCATGCCCAGCTAATTTTTTCTATATATATTTTTAGCTGTCCATATAATTTCTTTCTATTTTTGGTAGAGATGGGGTCTCGCTCTTGCTCAGGCTGGTCTCGAACTCCTGAGCTCAAACGATCCGCCCACCTCGGCCTCCCAGAGTGCTAGGATTACAGGCGTGAGCCACCGCGCCCGGCCTAATTACAGATCTTGAAGCTTCATCAATAGCTAGATGTCTTTGGTTAGGGCTCAGCTTTTGCTGCAGTTTTCTTTTTTTCTCCTATCCAGTTAAATCAAAGATCAATTGGACTTTGGAATTTCTTTCCTATTCTCTGAATAAAAAGACTCAAAGGAATATGTAGCATTTATAGCTGATTTTCTGCAGTATCATCTTATAGTCAGGGTCTGGTTAATTAGACGACTAAGGGGTATGCTTTTATCTCCATGCTTTTCCTTCTTTTGTGGTACCCCACTTTTCGTGAGGGTAAAAATGTTTGTTCTTTTTTCCATTATTAAATCTCATATATAAAACCAGAAACTTAGAAAAATAAAAGCACTTAAAACTGTTCCATTCATAGGAAATTATTATCAATATTTGAATGTTTTTTTCCTTGAAATTTTTTCCATTTTGGGGGAAGGGCTTTTTTTTTTTTTTTTTTTTTTTTAAGTTATAATCAAAATACATATAATTGAAAATGTATCCACCTCTGGTGGATAGAATTGCTAGAGAGGCCAGGGCTTTTTCATCATACTTCAAAATTTAGTTGAAGGAAAATAAAATAATTTCAAGTTATTGTTACATATTGATATGAACCTTAACACCAAATAAATAACCCAGGCAGGATTATCCCATTTTACTTTTTTCTTACTTTTTAGTATGTCCTGTAATTGTAACAATATGCTTCTTATTTTAACAGTTCTATCAAAAATTTTGGTGGAATAGTGAGTATCATACCAGTTGGGGAAGCAAAGACATATATAAATGGAAAATGTATTTTGGAACCCACAGTGTTACATCACGTAAGTTGATGGATGCTACAATATAAGAAACTCTTTGACTTTGGGCAAGTTATCTAACTTCTCTGAGTCTCAGTTTTCTCCTCTGTAAAATAAGGGAGTTGAGCTAGATTAAGGACTTTTCCATTTCAAAAGTTCTTTTTCCTATTAATTGCCTTCCTTCGTACGAAGACAAAATTTATATTATTATGAACCAGTACTTGAAGAACTGACCACAGACAGCATCATTATGTGTCCTATAAAGCAGTGGTCCCCAACCTCTTTGACACCATGGACCGGGTTCATGGAAGACAATTTTTCCACGGGTGGGGGGTGATGGTTTCAGGATCAATGCAGTGCGTTACATTTGTTGTGCAGTCCAACCTCTCTGCTAGTGATAATCTGTATTTGCAGCTGCTCCCCAGCACGAGCACCACCGCCTCAGCTCCACCTCAGATCATCAGGCTTTAGATTCTCATAAGGAGCACAACCTGGATCCCTCCCATGCAGTTTACAGCAGGGTTCACCCTGCTATGAGAATCTAGTGCCGCTGCTAGTCTGACAGCAGGCGGAGCTCAGGCAGTGATGCGCTCCCTCACCTGCTGCTCACCTCTGGCTGTGCGGCCCAGTTCCTAGCAGGCCCTGGGTTGGTACTGGTCTGCAGCATGGGGAGTTGAAGATGGCAGCTATAAAGAGCTGGGCTTTGGAATTAGGCCAGACAGGGTTGAAACCCTGGCTCTGCCATTTACCATGTGACCTTTGGCAAGTTATTTAACTAGGTGATTGAATACTATCACCCAAATCAGGATACTTTTGAGAGCATTATTAACAATTACAACAGGAGAACAGACATTAACCAGTATGTTGCAAGCAAACTCAGACATATCGTCACTCACTTTATCTTAGCTTTCAGGGATAGCGGAGGATTAAATGAAATAGTAATTTGTGTATAGTTCTTAGATAAGTATCTACAAATAGTAAGCTGTCAGTGAATGTCTTTTATTATTAAGCTCTGTGCTCTTTAGTTTCCTCATTCCTAAAATTGGGATGATAGTATGTATCTCATTGAGTTATGACACAAATGAAATAATATACAGTCATGTACCATATAATGATGTTTTGGTCAATGATGGACCACATATATAACAGTGGTCCCATAAGATTATAATACCATACTTTTATTGTACCTTTTCTATATTTAGATATGTTTAGATACATAAATATTTACCTTTGTGTTACAGTTGCCTATAGTATTCAGTACAGCAACATGCTGTACAGGTTTGTAGCCCCAGAGCAATAGGCTGTAGTATAGCCTGGGTGTTGAGTGGGCTATACAGTCTCGGTTTGTGTAAGTGCGCTCTGATGTTCACACGTATCACTGTATATAAAGTGCTTAACACGGTGTTTGGCATATAGAAAGTAATAAATGTTAGTTGCTATGATTTTTATGTTTGTCATTAGTAATATTAGACTATTTTGAGCACAATTATTTTTCCATGTAATTTTTTGGTTCCCACTTACCTCAAGTAGTAAATTTTTTGTGTGTTTTAGGGTGATCGGGTGATTCTTGGTGGAGATCATTATTTTAGATTTAATCATCCAGTGGAAGTCCAGAAAGGAAAAAGACCATCTGGTAGAGATACTCTTATAACCGAGGGTCCAAAAGACTTTGAATTTGCAAAAAATGAGTTGCTCATGGCACAGAGATCACAGTAAGTATTATTGTTGATATGGAAATAGTAAGTGTGTGAGAGAGGTCTGCAACAGAGAGTTAGTCACTTTGTGCCAGTCTCTAGAAATTAACTCTTTGGCTGCTGGTTTCTAGTGATGTAATTTTTTCTTGGTACATTCATTCAGCAAACATTTATTGAGCACCTATTATGTGTCTGTCACTGTACCAAGTGCTGGGGGTAAAAGGAATAATAATGGAAATTTAGCTCCCGTGCTAAAGGAACTTCATTGTCTTATGGGGCTGATAGACATTTATGATGGCACTATGACAGAGTGCTCTGGCAGAGTCCTGCGCTGTGTGGTGTAGGAGGTTATGGGATGACACCTGGCCACAGCTGGTGATTAGCAAAGGTTTCTAGAGGATGAGAAGACGTGCCCTAGAGCAAAGTCCCGAGAGACTATTAGAGGTTAGCCAGAGGAAGACTGGGGAAGTGTACCTTTGTTTTTCTTTTCTTCTTTTGCCCCAGTTCATGCAATATTGTAGGATTTCTGGCTCGAACAGTATCCTTGTAAGCTAAATGCTAAAGTATATATAAATAAAATGCTAAAGAATTTGGACTTTATCTTAAGGGATAAGGGAACCATTATAAAAATTTTAAGCAGATATGAGACACTCATGATCAGAATCACAGTTTTAGAGAGATCACCATGACCCATGTCGAGAGAATGGATTAGAGGTAGAGCAAGGTTACAGGCTGCAAATGCAGTTAAGAAACTAGTGAAGGGAGCTGAGAGTAGTGTGGTTAGGTAGGACAGAAATATAAAGGAAATAAAATCAGCAAGCGTTGATGACTAAAGAGGATGAAGGGAAGAGGAATCAAGAACGACTAGTATGGGCTGGACTAACCTTGCGTTGTCACCTTTTAAAAAGCCCAAAACTGTTTTTGTCCTCTTTTTCAAAATTTTTTTGTTGTAGTAGAATATACTTAGCATAAAATTTACCATTTAAGCCATTTTTAAGTGCATGGTTCAATGGCATTAAGTACCTTGCCAGTGTTGTGCAACTATCACCACTGTCCATCTCCGGAAATTTTTCATCATCTCAAACCGAAACTCTGTATCCATTAAACAGTAACTCCCCATTCTGCTTCTTCCCTAGCCCTGGGAACCACTGGCCCTCTTTCTTTTGACATTCTTTTTCTTTTTTCATATAGAATATACAGAATGGAAATTTCTGTATAGCACAGTTGCTGAAGCACTCATTTTTTTGAGAAGAAAGAAACTTTTTAGTTCTCCATAATCATTGATGCTTTTTCTCCTGTATATTGAGAAGGAGAACTAGCTAACTTAATGTTTTAAATATTAAAACTTCACATTATTATAAATGGTTGAATATATGATACAATCTCTGTTGTATCAGCTTTTTATATTATATGTTTTTCAAGTCATTTCAGTATTTTCCTAATCTATGATGTAAACATAAACTAAAAGTTATTGATATATGAAATATAATTTTTGCTCTAACCACTGTTAGTTTAACATAAAATACCTTTACTTTGTGTTTAATATTTACTACAGTGTTTAATATGATATGTTTTTATATAATTTATTTTCCTTAAGCATTTGAAAAATATATTTAAATATTAGGCATCTGCAATAGTAACTAAGTTAGAAATAAGCAAATTTTCATCCTGGTTTTTTTTTGTGTATATCAACAATTCTAGAGCCAATGAAAATTTTAATAACATGGTTGATAGAATGTCAGAAATTAAGTTTTAAATTTTTGTTAAATAGAAAACACTTTAATATGATTAAGAACTATTATGGTATATAAAGAATTCTTAACACGTACCCTGTCAATATCTTGCTACTTTGTAGACTTGAAGCGGAAATAAATCAGGCACAGTTGAAAGCAAAGGAAGAAATGATGCAAGGAATCCAAATTGCAAAAGAAATGGCTCAGCAAGAGCTTTCCTCTCAAAAAGCTGCATATGAAAGCAAAATAAAAGCACTGGAAGCAGAACTGGTAAAAGGGAGAATTGAGTTGGTTTTTTTCTTCCTTATACCCCAAGTGATGAGTTGATTGAAAAATTGATTATGTCCTTGTGAGGGAACTGGGGGACTATCAGAGATTAGAAAGTCAAAGCCACAGTGACTCTTGGCCCTCTTTAATTCTGTAATACTTTAGGAAGCAAGTTGGTAGCAGATAATGGCCACTGGAGGAAGAAGAAAAATAAGACTTCTTCCTTCTGCCACTTGGGTCGTGGCTTTCTCCATGGTTTACTGGCAATCTTGTATTACCAGAAACCCATTTTAGAGAAGAATACTCTAAAAAGTTTGACTAGTTAAAAATCTAACTATTTTTAGTTAGATTAGTTAACCTGAATGAAGTGGAGAAGCTATAGGGCAGCTTATCTATTATTGAGTAATTTCTTGTACATTGATTAAAGAAAGGGACTTTTTAACTTTTTTGGTTTTTTTTTTTTTTTTTTTTTTTATAAAAATGCTCTGTTTTTTTTTCCCTGAGTTATTTTTTATTACTCTTTAAAGAAAGAAGAGTCTCAGAGGAAGGAAATGCAGGAAATAAATAACCAAAAGGCTAATCACAAAATTGAGGAATTAGAAAAGGCAAAGAAGCATCTTGAACAGGAAATATATGTCAACAAAAAGCGATTAGAAATGGAGACTTTGGCGACAAAGCAGGTAATTTCATTTTATTGCTAGTTTGCTCTATTCTGAGGAAAAGCTGGATTTTTTTTTTTTTTTTTTAAAGAGGTTATGGTATCTTGACAGAAGAAAGCCAAATGCAGGTCTGTAGGTGAGGATGATTCTTCTTGCCTGAAAGCTTATGTCCTGGTAGTGCTCACAGATCTGCTCATAGATCATCACACAGAGATTTTGAGAGAGACAGAGCTCTTATTTCCAGCTAATTGCACTCCTGTTTTCTCTTTTTATGCCTCTACAACTGTCTGGTCATCAGTTATGCCAAATAATGTAAATAAGTGAACTAGTACGATGGCATGCTATGTAGAAGGAAGACAGTTACAGCTCTTACAGTAAGTCATATCCTGATGGCAGAATGAAATATTATCTGCCCATGGGAAGAGCAGCAACAGGCTGTCTCCTAAGAAAACACACAGTAGGGCATTCTTTGCCCCAGTCTTATGAGCATGGCACCTACTTTTGTCATCCTGTTGAGGACACAGGCATCTTTCAGGGGCTGACTCACATTAACCAATTTCACAATACTGAAGGATAAGACCAGAATGTTAACCTATTAATACCTTCAGTCACCTTACTGTCAGCATTTTTGGCCATTGTTTCTCTTTATGTTAGTGGTTCTCAGAGTGTGGTCTCCAGACCAGCAGCATGAGCATCAGATGGGAACCTGTTGGAAATGCAGATTCTCAGGCCCCGTTTTAGACCTGCTGAGTCAGAAACTCCGGGAGTGGGGCCTGCAGTCTATCTGAACAAGCCGTGTGGGAGATTCTGATGAATACCAAAGTTGCAAAGCTGCTGTTGTGGTTCTTTGTGTCTTAATCTGAACGTTTTACTCTCAAATATCACTTTTATTTCTCTTTTTTTCCAAGTTTATGGGATTAGAGACACGAGACGATGGGGGGGTGTGGGGGGGCGGTGGGGGGTGGAGGTAGAAGCACGTACTCCTAGTGATCCCAAAGTACTGGTGCTATAACATAGTGAGCGGCACAAAGTGGCTAGTGAACCACCGCAGAGAGTTTTAGGAGAAAAACACAGAACTGTTTAAATCTTGAAAACAGTTATTGTTAGTGGGCTATTATAAGGCTTATTGAGGCGAAACTGAGTTTCTTGTGTCTTTTAAATTGATCTTTATTTAGTCAACAAATGTTCTTGAGTGTGGCCTTTTTTGAGCAGTTTTTCCTTTTTTTTTTTTTTCCCTAAATTTTCTTACTTCCTATCAATTGGAAGAAATAGATAATGTCATAAAAAATTCCCAATGATTTTGTTGTGGGGAAAAAATCATTTTAAAGGAAATTTTATAAACTATTTTATAAAAACCTTTTATGTTGAATAAAACACATAAAACATGTTAACTATATATGCTTTTATAACTATAAAATGAGGTTTAATTATAGTTTGTTATCAATCTGTTTTTTTTTTAAAAAAACAGACTTATTGTATATTTAAAGTATACAATGTGAGGTTATGGGACACATATAAGTAGTAAAATGGTTGCTATAGTGAAGCAAATTAATATATCCATCATCTCAGTCTGGTTTTATAAATTCTCTCTTTGCATATTCTCACTTGTGGGTCTCTGTGAATGAACGTCAATTAGGCTTTAGAAGACCATAGCATCCGCCATGCAAGAATTCTGGAAGCGTTAGAAACTGAAAAACAAAAAATTGCTAAAGAAGTAGAAATTCTACAGCAGAATCGGAGTAATAGGGATAAAACTTTTACAAGTGAGTATATGCTGACTTTAGCAAACGTTTTCTAAAGTTATGTATGTCATTATATGTAATTACTAAAATGTTAGTTGCCTTTATATTTTCAAAATGTTTTTTCTAGATGTTGAATTTTGTGGATCTAAATACATTTTTAGGAATGATTGTCTTTAGAATATTCAGTTTTTAGAATATTTAGTTATACTAGTGCTACAGACTGAATGTTTGTGTCTCCCCAAAATTCGTATGTTGAAAATACTAACCCCCAGTGCAGTGGTGTTAGGAGGTAGGGCCTTTGGTAGGTGATTAGGTCACGAGGACACAGCCCTCATAAGTGGAATTAGTGTCCTTATAAAAGACATTCTTGCGAGCACCCTCACCCTTCCACCAAGCAAAGACACAGCAAGAAGATGGCAGGACAGGCCCCTCGCTAGAACCCGACAGTGCTGGCACCCTCGTCTCAGGCTTCAGCCCTCAGAACTGTGAGAAATAAATCTCTGTTGTTTATAAGCCACCCAGGCTATGATAATTCGTTATAGCACTCCAGCTCAGCAAAGAGTAAACAAAGTTTTAAGTAGTATTTTCAGGTACAACATGTTTTAAAAAATTGTATCTTATTCTAATCCTTAATCCATCATTTATATCCAGTTGTGCTTCATCATGGGGTATTTTGTTTTCTTCTTCATGTGGACATTTTTTTTTCTTTTTTCTTTTTTTTTTATTACCCCCACCTTCCCCTAACGTCACTTCTGCTCCCGCTTTCCGGGGGAAGGAGGGGACAGCGGCTCCGACATTTTTTTGTCTTAAGAGATTTTTTTTCCTAGCTTTATTGAGGTATAATTGACAAATAAAAATTGTATATATTTAAGGTGTACAACACAATGTTTTTATATACATTGTGAAATGATTATCACAATCAAGCTAATATCCATCACCTCACGTAGCTGCTTTTTTTTCTTGTGGTGAGAACACTTAGGATCTACTCTCTTAGCAAATTTCAAGTATACACTACAGTGTTATTAACTATAGTCAACTTGCTGTACATTTTATCTCCACAATTTATTCATCCTGCGTAACTTCATATCTTTGTATCTTTTGACCGGTGTCTTCCCATTTCCCCCATCCTGCGGCAGCTTCTGAGTTCAACTTCCTTAGGTTCTATATGTAAGTGAGATCATGCAGTGTTTATCTTTCCGTGTCTAGCTTGTGTAATTTACCATAATGTCCTCCAGGTTTATCTATGTTGTTGCAAATGATGAGATGTCCTTCTTTTTTATGGCTGAATAGTATTTCATTATATAGAGATACCATTCTTTATTCAGTCATGTCAGCAGACACTTGGGCTGTTTTCGTATCTTGGCTGTCGTGAATAATGCTGCAACAAAGAGGAAGTGCAGATACTTCTGTGAAATACTTTTTCATTTTCTTTGCATATATAGCCACAGTGGGACTGCTGGATTATATGATAGTTGTATTTTTAATTGTTTGAGCAACCTCTCTACTGTTTTCCATAATGGCTTTACCAATGGACATTTACAACAACAGTGTACAAGGGTCCTCTTTTCTCTACATCCTTGCCAACACTTGTTATCTCTTGTATTTTTGATAATAGCTGTCCTAATTGTATGAAGTAATATCTGATTGTGGTTGTGATTTGCATTTCCCTGATGGTTAGTTACGTTGAACACCTTTTCACATACCTGTTGGCCATTTGTATGTCTTCTTTTGAAAAATGTCTGTTCAGGTCCTTCGCCCATTTTTTAACTAGTTTATTTTTTTGCTATTGAGTTGTTTGTGTTTCTTTTATATTTTGCATATTAATCCCTTGGCAGATGTATGTATGGCTTGCACATATTTTCTCCCATTTCATAGGTTGTCTCTTCACTCTGTTAATTGTTTCCCTTTGCCGTGCAGAAGCTTTTGCATCTACATTCATCAGGGGTACTGGCCTGTCATTTTCTTTTCTTATGGTGTCCTTGTCTGGCTTTAGTATCAGGGTAATGCTGGCTTTGCAAAATGAATTGAAAGTGTTCCCTCCTCTTCAGCTTTTTGTAAGAGTTTGAGAAGGATTAGCATTGATTCTTTTTTTTTTTTTTGAAACAGAGTCTTGCTCTATTGCTCAGGTTAGAGTGCCATGGCGTCAGCCCAGCTCACAGCAAACTTCTGGGCTCAGGCAGTCCTCCTACCTCAGCCTTCCGAGTACCTGGGACTATAGGCACATGCCACTATGCTGCTAATTTTTTCTATTTTTAGTAGACAGGTTCTCGCTCTTGCTCAGGGCGGTCTCCAACTCCTGAGGTCAAGCAATCCTCCCTCCTTGGACTCCCAGAGTGCTAGGATTACAGGCATGAGCCACTGTGCCCGTCCAGTATTAATTCCTTTGATTGCACCTCTTTGTCTTGTTTTGGTACCTTTCTATGTGGAATACAGTGCTTTTTAAATGTAAACTTTGTTTTCATTATGGAAAATTTTACACAAACTGTGAAAGTAGAGAGATTGTTACAGTAAACCCTTATGTACTTATTGAACAATTATCAACACATGTTCAATTTGTTGCTGCTATATCCCCTTGCTTCCCTACTCTATTTTGAAGCAAATCCAAGACATCATATAATTTGAGATGTACATGCTTCACTGTATATCTCTAAATTATTAATAGATGAAGACGCTGTTTTCTCTTTTTCTGTCACTCTTTAAAGCATTACCATGATATTATTATCACATCTAAAAATTAATTTCTTACACTCATCAAATATCTACTCCATATGCAAATTTTCTGGATTGTTTCATACTTTTTTTTTAAACACTTGATTTGTTTGACTCCGGATAAAACATGATCCACCATTGTGTTTGGTAGGTGTGCCTTTTAAGTCTCTTTTAATCTGTAAATTCGCTATTCTCTTCTTTCTCTCTCTCCCTCTACAATTCATTTGTTGAAGAAATCAGATCAGTTGTCCTGTAGAGTTTCTGGGATTCTGGATTTTGCTGATTGTGTCTCCATGGTGTTGCTTAACAGGTCTCTCTATTTCTGTATTCCCTAGAAAGTGGTAGTTAAACCTATAGGCCTATCAGATTCAGGTTCAATTTTTTAGCAAGAATATTTGGTAGGCATATGGTATATTTTCTATAACTTCTACCTTAAGATATTTTAAAAAATATTAATACTCTTTATATTTGTTGCAAGAGATAAATATATTAATACATCTTTTTATTCTCATAGGGCCTAGAACAGTGCCTTACAATGATTACTTGATTTTTTTATTAATATGAATAATGAGATTTATCCTTCTAGAAAACTATTTTTAGTGGACGACTGGTTATAAGTTTGAACAGTTTAGAAAATATTTATGATAAAATCTTAAATTGGGAAAATGAAATTGTAAACTAAATTGTTTTCCTCTTTTATTTTAGTGTCTTGATATATGTATATACACACACATATTTAATATATCAAAACATAAAAGTAAACCTTGTTTTTATATTTATATATATTTTGTAGTTTTTTAGGGAAAATACGAAAGGGATATGGTTCTATGTTAAGTACGGCTGTAATATACTTTACCTGATACTTTAAAGAAATTAGAAATTAGGAAAAAAAGAAATTAGAAAAAAAATCTGTGCAAATATCAGAAAGAAAAGCATTGTCTTTCTTTGGTGTTTCTTCTTTTACGATTCCTCATCCTTTTTGTGTCAACTTCAGTTTTCTTCCATCCCTCCACAGGCGAAAGAACTCATATTTTATTTTTAAAATGAGGACTGAAGAAAAATTACTCAAATACCATTATCTTTTTCCAATATAGAGTTAAAATCATTCATTTAAAATGAATAATTTGGCTGGGCGCAGTGGCTCATGCCTGCAATCCTTGCACTCTGAAAGGCCCAGGCGGGCAGATCGTTTGAGCTCAGGAGTTCAAAACCAGCCTGAGCAAGAGCAAGACCCCATCTCTACTAAAACAATAGAAAGAGATTAGCTGGACAACTTAAAATATATAGGAAAAATTAGCCGGGCATGGTGGCACATACCTGTAGTCCCACCTACTTGGGCGGCTGAGGCAGGAGGATCACTTGAGCCCAGGAGTTTGAGTGAGACTCTGTCTCAAAAAAAAAAAAAAAAAAAATTAAATAAAATGAATAATTTTTTTTCAGGAATTGTTCTGCCTAGTGAAACATGTTAGTGCTCATAAAGTATTTTGAATCTTCTTTGTGTACTTTCTATTAGTTCAGACAAATTGGAGCTCCATGAAACTCTCAATGATGATTCAGGAAGCCAATGCTATCAGCAGCAAATTAAAAACATACTATGTTTTTGGCAGGTGAGTAATTATCCTGATTATAAAACATTCTTTGTTTTAAACTAGTTGACCTTCCTGTAGTTTGTCTAAAGTCTGTTCTACAGTGCGTGTCTTGGAAGAAGGTGGTATCAGAATCCCTGTGACACTTGCGGACTGACTCCCTTTTAAAAGCTCACCCTGGAGTGAAAGGGGTTTCAGCAGTTAACACACTAGTATATTTATAAGCAGAATAATTTTAGATATTTTAGAAATTTGCTAATTTTCTTTTGAGTTGAAAATTTATCAGTATTCCACTTTTTAAAAAGAGATATACCTTATTAGAATTATTTAACACTTAACTATGGAAAAATTAAATCAGTGGACTGAATTTTTATGGGAATTATTCTGCTCCAGAAAACTCTTAATATAAATGGGTGTGTATGTTTTAAGATAAACTTTTTTTTTTTTGGTTTTTCTTTCAGACATGCCGTATCAGATAAAGGTAGTTCTGACACTTCTGTTCGGATTCAGAACCTGAAACTAGGGATCTCAACTTTCTGGAGTCTGGAAAAGTTTGAATCTAAACTTGCAGCAATGAAAGAACTTTATGAGGTTTGGAATGTTATTAAATCTCTATAAACTTTTTAAAATAAAATATAAAAGTGACATATTCTCAGTAAAGAAAATTTGGAAAATAAAAGGCAATCTGTCAATCACCCAAGCCAACCAATGTTAAGAATGATGTATATTTAGTTTACTTTTGCCTTTAAATGGGGTTTTATTGGTTTATTTTAATGTAGTTATAAGCATTATAGAGAAATTTAGTGCTGCATCTGTTCAGTTATAATTGTATATTTCAAAAATTTTACATTTAATCTTCAGGGAAGAAGAAATTTGATAGACATAAAGCAAATTGCACCATTTGAATTTATCTTCCTATGCCTAATAATGTGTATTTTTACATATTTACATTTACATTTTCCCATTGCTGTGCTTTGGGTATTTCCAGTTGTTTTTTGCTTTTTATAGTCACAGCTAAAAATATCTCTGTACATATTAGTTTTTAATATCTTATTTGCTTGTCTTCTGTTTTTTAAAGTGGAACTCAAAATACGAACTTTTTATTACACTTTGATGCTCACTGACAAATTGCTTGCCAGAAATATTGTCATTTACCAATGTTACTAGTTTGCTTTAATTTGTATTTTAATAATGAGTGAATCTGAGGGTTTGACTCTGTTTCTTTATGGGTAAAGTATATGTTCCTGTCCTTTGAATTTTTTAAGTGAAATGTGGGTAATGAACTGTTAAGTAATACATCTATACAAGTTCTTTACATTTTGATCATAAGCCTTTATTTTATATTTATCATATACATTTTTTCCTGATTATATAATCTTTTTCTTGGTTTCATTTTGTTACGTGGGCATTTTTAATTTGGTATATTTGAATCTATCTGTTAACCCAGATATTGTCCAACCTCTGCATTTTCTTTTAGTTTTTTAAAAATGTTTACATCTTTGAATCACATAGGATTTATTATGGTGTATTGTGAGAGGTATGAATTTAAAGTTAATTTTTCTTATTATTTAATTATCACTAAAATAGTTGCAACATGTATTAAATTGTTGCATTGGTACTATTTGTCAAATATACTACTTTAAGTAATGTGACTCTATATGGAATTATATTCTACACTATTTCGGTAATTACAGTGATGAAGATATATGTAAAAACTTACAGGATGCTGACATATTATAGCCTAATGCTTGAATTGTTTAATAGAAAAATGAAAATAAATAACTCATCTAGAAAATAGTAAAATAAAACAAAGGAAAGCAATTGAAGGAATCATTATAAGATAAAAATAATAATGAATTAGAAATTAATAAATCAAAGTTCTGGTTCTTTGAAAAAATAAATGTGATTTTAGGAATGAGAAATGGTATTTAAAGATAAGGAAAATGTTTAAAAATTTTATTGTAAAATTTTATTTTAATAAATTGACAATTTTCTAACAAAGACTTTGTAGAAAAAAATAAATTATGAAGTCTGACTTAATAGATGAATAGCCTTGTAATAATTCAAAAAGTTTGTCGACAAACTGGCCTCAAGAAAAAACAGTGGAGGAATAAAAGGTGCTGATCCCAGTCAGTTTTATGGGTAAGCTCTTTTAAACTTCCAAAGAGCTGATAAATCGTATTCTGTTTAAACTATTCTAGAACATAACAAAAAATAGAAAGTGTCACAGTTCATCTTAGGATGCTAGAATGACAGTGATTAAAAACAAAACAAACAAAACCCACAAAAACTGAAAAGATGACTCAGAAGAAAATTACCAACCAATGTTAATATGAACACAGCTATAAAAATCCTGAATGAAATGTTAGTAAGTCAAACCCCAAACTATATATAAAGAATACTTATACCATGATCAGGTAGGGTTTATTCCAGCAATGGAAAGTATATTCATAATAGAAAATCCACAAAGACTGAAAGGAATCTTACCAAAACACTGGCAGTGTTTATGTCTAAAGGGTGGGTTTTTGAGTGGTTTTAAATTTTTCTTTGTGTTTATATGTATTCATAATTTCCAGATTTTCTACAATGAATTTGAATTGCTTATATACTTTTAAATTTTTTTATTTTACTTTTTTTACAGACAGGGTCTCACTCTGTTGCCCAAGCTGGAGTGCAGTGGCATCATCATAGCTCACTGCAGTCTCAAACTCCTGGGCTCAAGGGATCCTCCTGCCTCAGCCTCTCAAATAGCTGAGACTACAGGTGTATGCCACCATGCCTGGCTAATTTTTTTCATTTTTTTAGACATGCGGTCTTGCTGTGTGGCCTAGGCTACTCTTGAACTCCTACCCTCAAGCGATCTTCCTGCCTCGGCCTGTGAAGTTGCTGGGATTACAGGCATGAACCACCACACCAGGATGCCTATGTATTTAGAATAACAAAAAATAGTATTGAGGTCATTTGACCATTCTTGCCTTGCCATATACTTTATTTATTTATTTTTTTGAGACAGAGTCTGGCTGTGTTGCCCAGACTAGAGTGCCGTGGTGTCAGCCTAGCTCACAGCAACTTCAAACTCCCGGGCTTAAGCGATCCTCCTGCCTCAGCCTCCCGATTAGCTGGGACTACAGGCACGTGCCACCATGCCTGGCTAATTTTTTCTATATATATTTTAAGTTGTCCAGCTAATTTCTTTCTATTTTTAGTAGAGACAGGGTCTCGATCTAGCTTAGGCTGGTCTCAAACTCCTGACCTCGAGCGATCCTCCCGCCTCGGCCTCCCAGAGTGCTAGGATTACAGGCGTGAGCCACCGCGCCCGGCCAGCCTTGCCATATACTTTAAAACCTAGTGGTTGAATTACCCTCACTGTTAACTTACTTCCCACTTTCAGCTATTCATTACAGTTCTTTACTTGTTTTTCCATAGAATTATAATGTCTCTGAATCAAGCTCTATATAATATTTTGCTAGAATTTTAATTGGTATTATTTTAAATATATAAAATATAGATTATCATCATGATCAATATATTCAACCAGGAAGTGACTGCATCTTTACATCATTAAGATTATTCTTTCATTTCTTTCCTGAAGATTTTATTGTTTTTACTATGACTTCCAAATCCCAAGTTTATTATTTCTGAATTTTTTTTTTTTTTTTTTTTTTTTTGAGACAGAGTCTCACTCTGTTGCCCAGGCTAGAGTGAGTGCCGTGGCGTCAGCCTAGCTCACAGCAACCTCAAACTCCTGAGCTCAAGCGATCCTCCTGTCTCAGCCTCCCGAGTAGCTGGGACTACAGGCATGCACCACCATGCCCGGCTAATTTTTTCTATATATATTTTTAGCTGTCCATATAATTTCTTTCTATTTTTAGTAGAGATGGGGTCTCGCTCTTGCTCAGGCTGGTCTCGAACTCCTGAGCTCAAACGATCCGCCCACCTCGGCCTCCCAGAGTGCTAGGATTACAGGCGTGAGCCACCGCGCCCGGCCTATTTCTGAATTTTTTAAATGATTTCTGTTGCTTTTATTAAAAGTAGCACTCTTTTAATATAATCCCTAACATCATATGATTGATTTTTAATTTTATCAGGAATGTGATTTTTTTAGACTTTTGTTAGATGACCTGTAATTTTAAAAATTTTATGTTGTAAACGTAAGAACATGTTTAAACATTTTTTTCTTAGTTGCTAAACATTTTTTCACCCATAATTAATGAAACTGTGTATGGTATTTTTCTTAGAGTAATGGTAATAACAGGAGTGAAGATGTCTTTTGTGATCCTGAAGATGAATGGGAACCTGACATCACAAATGCACCGGTTTCTTCATATTCTAGAAGGAGGTAAAGACGTTTTTGTTATTGGTTTTCTTGTTCTGGAGAGAATTATATATATGATATATAATTTCCTTATTTTAAAAGATGGCTATGTCTATGAAGGGAACCCAGAAATATAAAAGGAATATTACGGGGCTTTATTGTTTTTGTTTCTGTTTTTGTTCTGAGACAGAGTCTGGCTCCATTGCACCGGGTAGAGTGTAAGTGGCCTCATCATAGCTCACTGCAGCCTCAAACTCCTGGGCTCAAGTGATCCTCCTGCCTCAGCCTCCCCGGTGGCTGGGACTATAGGTACATGCCGCCTCTCCCGGCTAGTTTTTCTATGTTCAGTACAGACGGGGTCTTGCTCTTGCTTAGGCTAGTCTCAAACTCCTGAGCTCAAGCTGTCCTCCTGCCTTGGCCTCTCAAGAGTGCTAGGATTACAGGCATGAGCCACTGTGCCTGGCCAGGAATAGTATGTTAATGATCAAATTACAGCATTTAGGGCATTAAATTGTTCATCAGTCAGTTAGAGGAACTAAAATTAAAATGTTCAGTATTTCATCCTTAAGTCTTAAGTGCAACTTGGAGTAGCATAAATCTAATTTCCTATAAAAAGGAACAATATTTATTACTTTGAAGTTACCCTTTCTCAAGAACTTGGCATATTCTATGATATTTTATTGTAAGTTACAGAATTTTAGGCCGGGCGCGGTGGCTCACGCCTGTAATCCTAGCACTCTGGGAGGCCGAGGCGGGTGGATCGCTCGAGGTCAGGAGTTCGAGACCAGCCTGAGCAAGAGTGAGACCCCGTCTCTACTAAAAATAGAAAGAAATTATATGGACAACTAAAATATATATATACAAAAAATTAGCCGGGCATGGTGGCGCATGCCTGTAGTCCCAGCTACTCGGGAGGCTGAGGCAGTAGGATCGCTTAAGTCCAGGAGTCTGAGGTTGCTGTGAGCTAGACTGACGCCACGGCACTCACTCTAGCCTGGGCAACAGAGTGAGACTCTGTCTCAAAAAAAAAAAAAAAAAAAAAAAAAAAAAGTTACAGAATTTTAAATGCAGTCAGGTTGGTATGAGCACCACAAAAGAATAAATCATGGTGATAGAGAACTTCTATGTATGACAAATGTTGCTTATTAACTCAAAACATAAGACTTCCACAGTGAATAACAGATGCTTTTTAAGGAAAAACTCGTTCTCCTTAGACCTCAGGTATTTAGAGAGGCAAAATGGTATCATGGAAAGGCTTTGGTCTTGAAAGGAATTTAGCTCCTTAGTTTGGTTTTTAAACAAATATTTCTGTGATGACTACTGTCTGCCATGCCCTGAGGAAACAAAGATAAATAAAAAATACTCCCTGTCATCAAGGACCAGGAATTGAGGAAAGTAGAGGCAGGAGCAGGTGATGAAAACTTGAACTAAGGCCGGGCAGAAGGGCTGGAGAGGAGAGTCCGGTTTTATGCATACTCGAGATGCAGAATCCAGTGGATTTGGTTGCTAGTCGTGGGGCTGAAGGTGTGAAAGGGCAGAAGGACGACTCCTGGTTGTAAGTTAGGTGACTGATGAGAGGAAAGTGGTGCTCCTTGAGATGGAGAGTTGTTTACTTTTGAACATGGGAGTTTGAGGTTCCCAGGGGACATCCAGGTGCATATTTAGATCTAGAACTTTGAAGGAGGGAGGTGGGAATTTTCAGGATGTTAAGGGTCACTATTCATCCATCAACAGAAGCATTATCATTTTCGAGAACCCTTACTGAATGCTGGCTAGGCATCATCTCATTTAGTACTCATCACAGACCTGTGAAGTAGGTATGCTCATGGTTCCCATTTTACAGAGGAAGAAACTGAGAAGTTAGGTTAAGTAGCTTGTCCAGAGTCACAGAGCTGATAAGATGAAGAGCTGGGACTCAAATCTAAGTTTGGGTGACTGCAAAGCTCATGATTTTTGTAACTGCCAAGCCATATTGCCTCTCCATTGCATGCAAAAGAGCAATATCTTTCTGTTTAATCATTTTTGTTTTTTTAAACTTCATTGTCTTTGGCTGCAGGTCAGAATCAATTTGGGTTTCCATACGTTTTTAAGCCTCTCTTGTTGTTTTTGACCTGGCTTATTTTAAACTAATTTATAATTTTCCTCAAAGAGATTGATGGAATAATTTACAGTGACCGTTTCCCTGCAATTTCTGCTTTATTTGCTGTGTGCTAACTGGTAAGCTACAGTAAGAAATTACTAAGACGCAACAAGCAAATACAAAGCATATCACTGAAACAAAACTGAGCTCCTTGAGTATAGGGAACATACCTGTATTCCCTACAATGTAGTACAGTGAAAAGGTCACAGCCTCTGTTATCTGAGTCCTGGGTTCTAATCTATGCCTAGTGTGGTCATAGGCAAGTGACCTTACATCTTTAGGCTTCAGTTTTCTCATCTGTAAAATGAAGACAGTCATATATATAATACCTACTCTACAGGGATTTATCATTAAAATTAAGTGAGGTCATACGTATAGTGCAGCTACTGCTCCTGCTACTTCTTCTATGATCAGATAACCTACGACATGGGACTGACGATGACGTCACGGAGTTGTTGCAAGGATTAGAGAGAGTGAGTGTAAATAAAGCTCCTGCCGCAGTGGGTGGCAGCTCTGATGATTATTGCATGCTTAATGTAGACTGAAGAAGATTAAATCTTAGAACACAGAGAAGATACGGTTTCTGGTCCAGTACCAATAAACAGATAGTGATATCTTCAGGTGATTTGTCTTGAGGACTCAGGATAGAGTTTGGCTCTGGTACTAAAGTGAGCTGAAGATGGTCTTTGGTGGAATTGGGTGGATAGAGTTTGGGATACTTAAGCCAATGCAGAGTAACATAAACCTCCCCAAAATTTAAACCAGGTCAACAAATTCATCAGAGAGTGATTTATGAATTCCTTTGGAGTTTAGAATTACTGATTTCTTATTATTTTTATTAAACAGCTGTAAACTTTGTGTACTTAGAATTATGGATCACAATATGAACATTAATAACGAGCATTAGGATTTTAGCCTATTGAATGTTGTTAATTTGCATCTTATTTCCTACTGACTTTTAGGTTACTAATTAAGGAATCAACAGAACTTGAAAATGTTATCAAAAATCAAAACATCTCAATATTTTGTAAGATTTTGAAATTGGGTGTTTTCATTTGGTAGAGATATTTTTGGGAAATTCTGTAATTTAAAAGTATCATATTTTTTAAAAAATGAATTGCTCTTAGTCTGAGACCTTGTATATGAAGTTTCAGCCTTGTAAGAATGTTTATGACAGAATTGCAAACTCTGAGAATGCCTGCAGGAAATGGAAACACTGACAGATCCTTAATTATGGAACTCGTACTGGGCGATGATACCCACAGTTGTTCTGCAATAATGCAGCCTGGCTTGGCTGCCTGTAAATGTGGGTTTGAGCTGCCGACAGTGGAAAGTAAATTTTCCCCTAAGGTGAAGTAAGAACGCTTTGAGAAGGAATGTGACAAGCATTTTCTTTATTTGGGATTAACTACGATAGTGTTGAAAGAATAACAGTTTTGCTAGTTTAGACTTACTATAATAATGTACCCCTTTTTTCTCACCCGTAAGTAGAAGAACTGTAATATTTGAGAACTGATATTTTCTCTCCCTGTTATCAGTCATATTTCTATGTATTTCTTGTAGGAATTCATGGGGGAAATTTTATATCTGGAACATTGCGGCTATTACTGATAGAATGCTTTTGCTTAACAATCTTCAACAAGTAGTGTTTTTCTTTGAGTGGCCACCAGTAGTAGAGAGTTTTGTTGGGAAAAAGACTTCAAAGGATCCACTAAATGTAGGTCTAGGTCACTGCTTGAGTAGTTTCATTGACACACAGAACTGGAGCTGGAGTTTAGAAAGTTGACAGATGAATGGCAGTGTGGAAGTAGGTTGCTTTTTCCAGTAGGCTCCTGTTTCGAGAAGCAGTTAGAAAGAGTTACAGCCAGACAGCCACTCACGGCAGGAGCGTTTTTTATAGGCGGAGGAAAAAGTGGCAGCAAAAAGAGCAATTGGAGATAGAGTCATTTCCTCCATTTGTGTTATTGCTAAACTTCACAGGTGTTATGCTTTGCATACTGTGTAGCAAATATTTACTTAGGTGTTTGTTTACCTAGATCACGTCCCTGTTTAAAACCTTTTTGTGGATAATGCCCTCAGCATGAAATCCAAGCTTCCTCACTTGGCACAGGAGGCCCCTCCACACCTCCCAGCCTCACCCCCTCCTGTGTCTGAGACACTCCTCTGCTTCCCAAGCCTGCCCCTGGCCGGCTGGCTTTGCTCACCCTTCAATGCTGCAGGAGGCTCTGCTGACTGCTTGGGCCAGGTCAGGTTCTGCCACAACATTCATCACTCTGTTGTCATTATTTGCCTGATTTCCCTCTTTTGCTCTGGACTTTAAACACAGTGAGCCCAGCAAACATGTTTGCCACGTTTCGCCACAGTATCCAGAGCCTGTAAGTAGTACTCAGTAAATATTTACTCTATTTAATTAACCATAGGCTTAGAACAATGCTTGTAAATAGTAAAATTCTTTCTCAATTAACCAAATTAATTTAGCCCTTGATAAAAAGTTTTCATCGAAAATACAAACATAAATTTCCATTTTCTTTAGAGTATTTAAAAATAAATATTCTTAATAATGTTATTCCATATGGTGTATAACTACTAATCTATGGTTTGTCTTTTTTCAGGAGCAGGAGTTTGATGAAGAATAGAAGAATTTCTGGTTGTTTACATGACATACAAGTCTACCCAATTCAGAATTTGCATTCTTCACATTCGTCAGGTATTTTTCTCATCAAATTTTTCGTACTGTGAGAAAAGTGTCCAGTCCTGGCTCTGTCATTACCTCGTTTCATGTCCTTGTGCAAACTGTTTCAATTCCTGAGAGCTCCCATTTCCTCTGTAAGATGAAGAAGATGGACTGGATGGCCCCTTCCACATCTGAAATTCTGTGTTCTGTGATTTATTTCAAAGCCTTTTAGTAAAGTGGCTAATTCAGATGTGGAAGATGCATATGTTCAGAAATATATGAAAATATTATTTTCTTATAAGTGAAAAAGAGCAAAGTGCAGGAGATTATTATATACTATCAGTTGTGTGGGGAGGAGAAAAAAGATGATTTGTACATAGATACTTACAAATGAATGTGCTATCTCTGGAAACTTACTCCATAACCTCAAAGTGGTGGTTGTACGTGGGCATTAGGCACAGGGACAGGACAGGAACGAAGCCTTCCTTTTCACTGCACACTCTTGGGTTCCTTCTGAATTTTATATAACAATCTACGTATCTACCATCTACTCCACAGTTAATTTTAATTAAAAATGTTTCAAAGAAAAAGTTATAGGAATTATTCCTTTGAGTAATCATTTTGTACAAATATTTATCATACTGTTAATTTCCCTCTAGAAGGGGAGGATACACTGTAAATTTGTATGTGTAACTATCTATAATAATTAAAATTTGAAAGTTACTACTTGCTCAAAATAGACACAGCAATAAGGAAGGAATGACTGATTCACACATCAACTTGGATGAATCCCCAAAACATAATGTTGAGTGAAAGAAGTCAGGTGCAGGCCAGGCGCGGTGGCTCCCGCCTGTAATCCTAGCACTCTGGGAGGCCGAGGCGGGAGGATCGCTTGAGCTCAGGAGTTCGAGACCAGCCTGAGCAAGAGCGAGACCCCATCTCTACTAAAAATAGAAAGAAATTAGCCAAACAACTAAAAAATAGAAAAAATTAACCAGGCATGGTGGTACATGCCTGTAGTCCCAGCTACCGGGGAGGCCGAGGCAGGAGGATCACTTGAGCTCAGGAGTTTGAGGTTGCTGTGAGCTAGGCTGACGCCACGGCACTCTAGCCCAGGCAACAGAGTGCTTATTTCCAGAGGATCTGAGCGCTGTTTCAAGCTTTTCCATTTACTTCTGTTTGAACAGTGCTTAGAAAATTATGCTTTCTGAAAGTCTATCTCCCACAGATCTGCTGTATTAACTGTAGATAATCAATTGGCTTTGGCCTTTCTTGATTGTAGTATACCTTGAGAAGGAACTATTATAAAGTAGAGGTACTGAGACATTCCTTTTAATATAGTTTATTGTTGCCCACTTTTCCAGTTTATGAATTAATCAAATTCCTAATTTTATTTTATGTAACTATCATTGTTTTCACCAATTTACAGTTCCGTAGGTGTTAGAAAAAATGAATCCCTACCAAAAAGTAAATAAATTAGATTAAGCCAAAGGTTATGTGGGATATTTGGATTCTCTGTATTGCAGTTAGGAAGCTACTGTCTGTGGACTGGTGCTGTTGAAGGTTAATTGATCCCTGCATGGAATTGTGTTTTCACTTTGGCATAGAGAAGTAAGGGTGAATTGAAAATAAGGATAGCCTACTTTGAACTTACTAATGATTCTGTGATACGCTTGCATTAATGCATTTGTTTGAAAGTAAATGCCTGAAAATGAGGCTTCAGATGGCAATTTTCTGTTCATATAGGTGGAGTAGAGAAATCAAGCACCATTTACTCAAATTCAGCAGAATCATTTCTTCCTGGAATTTGCAAAGAACTGATTGGTTCATCATTAGATTTTCTTGGACAGAGTTATGATGAAGAAGAAACTATCGCAGATAGCCTGATGAATAATTTTCTCAAAATTTACGATGCACTATTTGCCATTTCCAAAGCTCATGAAGAACAAGATGAAGAAAGTCAAGAGAACCGTAAGCAATCCCACTGCTTTCAACTGGCATGAACGATTATTTTCTGCGCATTGCACTTTGTTTGGAATGATGATTTGGCACAGCTGGCATACACCTTTTCACCGTGTTAAAATGTTTCGTGTTGATCATATATGAGTTCTTTTATTTGGATATTATTTCTTCTAGTAATTTTCCTTCTTCTTTCAAAGTGTTTTCTTCTGATCGAGCAACCCAGTCTCTCACTATCCAGCTCGCATGTGCTTTCGAGCAGCTCGTGGTGCTAATCAGACACTGGCTGAATGATCCCCTGCCTTGTGCTAGCGTAGCGAAACTGGAGGATGAATTGAGAGAGGAAGTTAAAAAACTGGGAGGCTACTTACAGTTATTTTTGCAGGTAAATTGATTTGCTTACTATCATTTGAAGAACTCATTTGTTCAGTATCTATTGACTTTGTACTGTCTGCATCTTCCCCAAAATTAGGTTTGTAGAGTTTTCAAAAGTACTTTCTGTCTTAAAGTCGTGTGGATGTCTATAATTGATTTATTGAACCAAGACATAAAGCTTTCTATGTACCAGTGGTTCCAAGTGATTTACAAATATTAACTCATTTAATCCTCATAACAACCCCAGAAGTGGGTGCCGTTGTGATCACCATGTTATAGGTGAGGAAGTGGAGGCGCAGGGGAGATACGTACCCCATCCGGTGTTACATAACTAGTAAGCGATAGCGTTGGATTTGAACTCAGGCAGTCTCGGACCCAGAGTTCATGCTGTCATTGTATGGTGCTGGTCCTCAATAAGGGTACTGGGAAGAGAGGCAGAGTCTTGCTCTGGTTAGAGATTGGATTTCGGCCGATGTTGAGTTAGTCACAAGCCTGCTGACACGGAGACAAGGAAAGCGATTTGTTTACCTGCTTACCTTGTATCAGGTTAGAGTAGGTCTGGCTGTGAGGAAGAAGTAAGATAGAAGCTTATTTTCTCTCACCTCAGATCTGGAGGTGGACGTGGTGGTTCTGCTCCACAGAGTCCTCGGCATCCAGGTCCCTTCCAGGCCTCCCCTCTGCAGTGCCCAAAGTGTGGCCCTTGATTTCATGGTCACCATAGTGGAGCCCCCCTGAGTCAGTGCAGCTGGGTGGAAGAAGTAAAAAGGAAAGGGCCACGTGTGCCTTCTTTTAAGGGAAGTTTCTGGAAATCACCATGTGACACTTTTACTTACATATCTTTGGCCAGAACTTCATCATCTGACCACATCTAGCTGCAAGTGTCGTGGGGAAATAGATTTTTAAAATTCTGGACACCTGTGTGGCAAGCTAAAAATCAAGGGATCCGTTGCTGTGGAAGAAGTAGGGAATTGGTGTCGGAGAATACCTGGTTGTCTGCCGTATCAGCAAACGCCTCCGTAAGAATTCCTTGGATGTACAAGGGAGCAGATGAGAAAATAGCAAGAGGGTTAGGGTTCACTTTTAACAATGGATAATTAGACTCATAGCAAAATATTCTAGAATATCTGGACAAATCTTATGTTTTTGTGCCCACCAAGAGACTTTCCACATTCCAGCATTGTAATAGAATTTTTGTTGTGTCAAATACTTCCTAAATGGGCTATTTACTAGCTGGGATTTGGAAATCTTTATTTAGTTGATCTACCGAGTAAAATTGAAATCAGATGTTTATTTTTAATGTCCATTGTTCTTCCTTAGTAGGTCTTTTTGGGTCTCTCTGAAACTTGGTTAAGCACCTCCCTTATTTGCTTCTCTGTTAACTCTGGACTTTACCGTTGTGCCTTTAAATAAATCATATTATTTACAAGCTTGTACTCCACAAAGGTGGTAAGGTCTGCGAAGGTAGAGGGACTGTGGGTGTCTTTTTCTCACAAGGCCTCATCATATGATAGATGCTCAGTTGGATACTTGTTACTGAATTAATTATAAATTCACGTGGGATGAGGGATGGCTCTGGCCATAGGTATTGGGGAAACAGAGTGACGAAGGGGCGGGCTGCAAACAGGTGTGGGTGGAGTCACAGTGGAGGAGAAGCTATGGCGGGGGGAACCGGGAGAATGGGAGGTAGGATTGGCCAGCGGGCAGAGCTGCAGAGCCGGAAGCTGACTTAGGCGCGAGCCTGGAGAAGGAAGCCGGCTGGAGGGTGGCCTGTGGTAGACGGGAGAGTGCGATGTGCTTAGCTGGCTCTCGGAGTTTAGCGGCAGCACAAGAATAGTGGGGAAAAAACCACACACAAAAAATCAAAACCCACTATTGGCGTTTGAAGATCTGGTGTTTGAACCTGTGCTAAATTAGTTGCGTGTCCTTGGACAACTGCTTAACTCTTTGAGTCTCCTGTTTTCTCACCTAGAAAATAAAAATAACAGTGTTTACCTGGCAGGGTTGCTGTGAGGGTCAGATGAATTAATGTCATAAGAAAATACCTATTAGAGTAACTGTGTTTCCTGCCTTTAATTTTTTGAGAAGAACACTTTGAACTTAGAGTTTTCACCCCATCGCCCTGTGGGAAATGGTTTCTATAAGGAATCGAGGGCGGAGAGACAGGGGACTTGGAGGGAGGTCAGGTTCAGCGCAGGAGAGACTTGATAACGTCACGCTGGCAAACCTGCGCTTTCTGCTAAGTGCAGCCTGAGACTTCTCACCTTGCAACAATACAAAGAGCAGATTCTAGAAATCAGTGCAGGTATTGTGAAGAGTCACCACAGTGGGCAGGGAACCAAGAAGAAAACCTCAGGAGAGGCTTCCCCATGCCTTTCGGGCTGTGTGCTCCCAGTGCACGTGGGAAGCCTTCTGTTTGAAGGCGTTTATTTGGTTTTTTGTTGTTGTTTTTTCCTTTCTCCTTTCCCTTCCCCTTCCTCTCCCTGTCCTTTTCCTTCTCCCCTGAGAAAAGAGAATATCTTTATTAACCATCTGTCAGACGGTTACTGGGACAGGAAAAGCTGAAAGGCAAAAGAGCCACCATTTTGTTCCTTTCGTTTGCCATTCACTTACCGATTCTGTCTTGTGTCTAGTTAATTTCATACTTGCCCTATGTCTCCTATTTGTGTGGAAGATCTTTGAGGGCAGAGACTATATCTTATTCATGTTATCACCTTTACTAGCGATAGGGCTGCATGTTTCCTGGTTCTGACTGAGACTTTGAGGAAGTGAGGTCACTGTATCAATGAGTGCAGATTTTATTTTCTTCGTTTTTCTTTTCTTATCTTTACCACCCTGTGTAATCTCATGTATCTGATACACTGGTCCATTTTTATTTTATAGGGATGCTGTTCAGATATTTCATCAATGGTAAAAGAAGCTCACAAGAAAGTGATCCAAATTGTACAACAAGCTGTCAAGTATGTGGGACAGTTAGCTGTTCTGAAAGGGAGCAAGCTGCATTTTCTGGAAAACAGTGACAATAAAGCTGCCAGTGTCCAGGTAATTTGAAACTTATGTTTCAAAATGTTAGTTTTGAAAGACTTCATCTGAGGGAACATTAGACTTCTGATAATAGTACAGTATCACTAAACATGACACTTGCTTTTTATTTTTCAAAAGAGCTTGTATTTTTAATAGTTTGGCAGTAAGATTTAAAACTTTTTCAGTCTAAGTTGATTAAATGTACTGATTTTGCAAAACTTACTTTACCTCTTGGATCCTTGATTTGATGATAGCCATCTATGATGGAGATTTTTCTCAGCCAATCAACACATGAAAAACACTGTAATCTTAGAAAATTTGTATTTGCCTCCTGTATTTATGCTATTGAAAATGCAGTATTGTATTGGAATGTTACTGTGCTCTAGCAATATAGCATCCTGCCTAAGCTGATAAACATTCTTTGTTCTATTTGGAATATTAAACTGTGGATTTGCTAATTTTATTTCCTTGTAGACTTCAGACTTCTTATTCCAGCTTTAGTTGAACTTAATAAACTTAGACTATATTATAGTCCTAAAATGAGCAGAAAATATAACTTAATTACTTGATAATTTAAAAGAATGTCTAAAACCTAAATTTATCAATTAATGCTTACATACTTTTTCTAGGAGGAATTCGTGAATGCTATTTGTGATGGTGTAGGCTTAGGAATGAAGATCCTATTAGATTCTGGACTGGAAAAAGCAAAAGAACTTCAGCATGAACTCTTAAGACAATGTACACAAAATGAGGTAAGATGAAGAAAAGGATATTCTATATAGTACCAGATAGCATATAAAGTTGATTTTTAAAAATATTTTAACTCAGATTTTTATAAATTTATATATTTTAATTTGTTTTGAATTATTTTTCACTGAAGAAGCTGATGATACCATGATGTCATGGTGATATTTTCCCAAGTTATTCTTGAGTTTTTACAGCCTCTGTTAATATTTTGCTAGATGCCATCACAGCTGTTTTCAAGGAGCCCTCAGTCTGCAGGTGAACCGCTAAGCAGAGAGCGGAGTGTGGTAGTGACACCTAGTGGTCACTTTCTCCTTGTCTTTTTCTAACTTAGCTTTGTTTAGGTCTCTCTTCTTCCTGAGAATGGAAACTAACATTTATTGATCCAATAACTTAAACTAAATATTTTTCTAGGGAGATTCACATCAAGAATTTCAATCAGTGAAGATTTCAGTGACTTCCTAAAATATGCTTCCTCCCCTCCTGGCTAACTAACACTAAAGCCTGGATCAGGGCGGTCTTAGGTGCCGCAGGTTAGGAAAGGTCTGGGTTTTTTGGTGTTAGGAGACCTGTGTTTGAACCCTGGCTCCATCACTTCCCACTTATTTAGCAAGCCACTTAATGCTCTGACCCTGTTTCTTTACCTGTCACATGTAATAGTACCTTTATCACAGGTTGTAAACTATTTATTGACATTTTCTGTGACAGTTACTGGGCCAGGCGCTTTACGTATAACAGTGGTGAACCTCCAACTTTTCAACATAGGAATTACCCAGAAACTCAGTGAGTTGGAGCACCTTGTCCTGTCACTCAACTACACAGCCTTAGCCAGGATTTTGTATTCTGTCTGATTCTAAAGTTCATGCATTAATTTTCTTCACTGAGAGTTACTGTTAGTGAAGTAGGGATTAGGAAGATAAAAGCTAAAATCTTATGCTGAACTTCCAAGACTTGCCTGTTCCAGAATCGTGTTGTAACAACTTGTCACTAACAGCGTCCCTGTCCGTTCCGTTGCTCTTGCTGGAGTCAGGTGGCTGGGGCAGAGCCACCTGGAGACGTTTGGTTTCCTGAGACCTTACCTACTAGGGTGTCAGCTCACTGACATACCTACTGGTTGCTCTAGAAAAGTAGATCATGTGGAGGACTCTTAGCGTCTATACCTCTGGGTGGTTGTTTCCAGGGAGGCGTGCAGTAAGCTAGATTTTTTTTTCCTTTTTAGAAAAACCTTAGGAGGAATGTACTTGTAGCTCATCTTAGCTGAGGAGAAACTATGCCAGCCACAGGGGTTCTCCACCCCTTTCCTCGTCCTGGGGCTCTGTGTAGGTTGATCTCTGCCCAGACTCTGCCTCGGAACTCGGGAAGACACTGACCATGAAGCTGCTCTCCTACTTCCCACGTGACCTTGAACAATTTGCCTGAGCCTCAGTTGTTCCATTTTAAAAATGGGGATGATCATATTTATTTCATAAAGTTGTTCTGAGGATGATATGCAGTTAAGAAACAACATCTATGAAAATGCTAAAAATAGTGCCTGGCCAGAGTCACTCATCTTGTCTGCGCATGTTCTCGTTTCTTCTGTGTATGTCTGCTTCTCTCACTTTGTGTGTGTGTGTTTTAAAAGATAAAAACATATTCAAAAGGAGCTCATAATGTCACTAAATCAAGGTTTTGGGGTCTAATCATGTTCCAGTAGGCATGAGGCTGATTTTGGTTCTGTAATGCAACTCTGAAGGAAGGTTCGTGTTGGACTCTTAGCGCTCGCTCAGACCACCGCCGCCGTCTGCAGGCTGGCTTCGCCCGGCAGCAGCACCGTGTACCGCTGAACACTTGATCACTGTGGCGAAGTTTTTGCGTCTGTCACTGTTGCAAAGAATTTCTGCTGGCAATAAATGCGAAGGGGTATAGTGTAAATTAATGAAAAGTGGAGATGAAATAATGTATGTGAGTTTGCTTAGTAAGCTGTCAAGGTGCAGATGTTAGCTTTGGTACTGTTCTGAGGAAATAAACAGCAAAAGGGTCAGGCCCCTCTTGTACACAATTCTGTCTGTATCCTGTTGCAGCCCTCCACCCTCCCTCCTTCCTTGCATTTTCTTTCTGCGGCATGCCAAAGCCATGCTAGTCATGGTTATTCAAGTTTTAGCTTATCATATTCTTGTAAATTCAAACTCCTATAAGAACCTACAGAAGAAAAATAAAATATCCAAAGAAAGAGAAAATATAAAGGCATTGGAGGAGTCCAATTTTAAAGCTGGAGTCAAAGGGAAAAAGAGAATTTGAATGTTCCTTTTTTACCACACAGCAAATTTGAGTTAGACCTAGGGCAAGAGCTTCATGGGTAAAGCCAATTAAATACTTAACAACAGAATCTCCTGGCAAAAATTAAGCCAGAAAGGACCTTAGGGGGCAGCATTGAACAGTATAACAGCAAAGGCTGAGGATTTAGACTGAGGCTTCTACCCTGGGTCTGGATCTTAGGACCTAGAATCTGTTTTGTTATTAGCAAAGTGAGGACAATACCAAATGCAGCATAAGGCTGTAACTGAGAATCGAATGATAAAACATTTGTAAAGTTCTTAGTGTGTAATAGTTGCTTGATATGTTGCTTACCCCCTTCCAAGGGAAATTTTGGAAATATTATACCTATGAATATTTAAATATAAGACAAATTCTGCCATTATAAATAAATATCAGAGAGTCTATATTTAATGTAGAAATCAGTGTCAATTTAATTTGAAAGAAATTCCACTTACATGATTTAGGTACTCTTGAACTATTTAATTGCAATCCCAGAAATAGAACTCCAGTCTTCTGGCTTCTAGACTAGAACTTTTTTTTTTTAATCTAGTCCCATATAATAAAATATTTAACATTCTCTGTAGGTTACCGAACAGATGAAGGCTAATGCCACGGGATTGATCACATCTCTTGAAAACATCTTCACTGAATGGAAAATAGTAAGAGAAACTTTACACTGTTTTTGGTTAACTTTGTTTAGTATATTTTATGATTTCACTTGGTTCAAGCATAGTGCATGTTTAATTGCAGCGTGTACGGTAGCTCTCTAGCTGCTTCCTCTTGGGCATCATAACTTACTAGTTTTGGTAATAGGTAAGGAATTGTATAGAAATTAATATTAGTGTGTTTCTTACTGCTACTGGTTTTAACTGAGCTTTTACTTAGTCATTATAGGCTAAAAAATTGTGTTTAATAATCTATCTGCTCAAAGATTTTAAAATATAATGAATTAGACAAATTATTTTATTCCCTTGTCACAGGCAAATAGAAAAATACAGACTAAGTATATAATCAATGTATTAAAAAGGAGAGTAATTACTATGGCTTGAGATTTTTTTATTTAAACAAAGTAAATGGAAGATGTGATTAAGTTGAACTTTTAAAAGTTAAATAAATTTATCTTTTATAATATTAGGTAATAAATGATACTGTTGCTTTATTCCATTCTCATGTAATAGGATGATAGGATTTTGATTTAAAATTAATTGAAAATTCTTATTTCTTTTGAAAAACAGTAATTATTATATTGTATTTTAGTGTTGCTTATAGAAATAGAGTTAAGTACTGGTAAGGAAATTAAACTTTCTTTCTTAAAGATAAGATTTTGGCAATTGAAATCATATTGACTTAAGTCTTACTACCATATAACCTGTTATGTATTGTTAAAAATATTAACTTTATTTACACAGAAAAGTTTCAGAACTCAAGTACAAGAAGAAAATTCTGAATACCAAGATTTCAAGAAGATGATTAATCTTGCTCCAGAATTCTTGAAGTTAAGACATTGCTTAGAGCAAACTGTTCAAATTATTATTTCTTCACTGAGAGGTATATACTACAAATGGAATTAGTAATCAGAATGTTATAATTTGAGGAATCTTAGATATTTTTCCTTTACATTTCTAGCCTTTTCATTTTTTAGTCATTAACTAAAGCTTACCTAATGCTACTTCACTGATATTAGTTACCAATAAAGGAACTTATATAACTGAATTCCCACTTAATATAAGTATTTCTGCCTAAATAATTAGATCCTAAAAAACCAGATACTTATCTAGCAGATAAGCACTTTAGCTGACTAATCTTAAATAGTTTGGAATTGTCTTGATAGGGTCACTTTGACTTAAAAGATATCTAGAGTCATCTAAAAGTCATAAACACTAGATAAAAACTAAAAAGGTTAATTAATTTTTCCCTCTCCCCCTTACATAGGCTGCAGCAATGATGTAAATCTTCTCAAGAACTGTGTTGAAAGCATTTGCGCCTTGGCCAGTGACTTGCACGGTGACTGCAGTGTGCCCTCTGCGCCTGCTGGCCTCTGGGAGGACAGCGCACCTCAGGTCGGCCTCAGGGAACTAGAATCTCTAGCTAAGTCACTCCTCTTACACTTCGAATCTGAAGAAAGACCCGATTTGTTGAAACCCTGGGAAACTTGTAATCAAAATCCCACAGAAGCAGCACAACGGCAGCTAAAATCAAGCAGGACCGACTGCAGTGGGACGAAGGGAGTGCCAGGGCGCGTCCACGAGCTCCATGGCTCGTCGCTGGCAGGGAGCTCACGGGGAAGCACAGCCAGCCGGGTTCAGTGGGTGTGAACACGACGCACAGGCACTTCACGACCACCCAGGAGAGAGGAAGAACACGTGGTGGGCAGTTTTCCTTGTGCAGGAGAATGTAGCAAGAAATCTGTGGAAATATTTCCAAGAAGTCCATGCCTTTGGTTTTGGTGGCCTTGCATTGGGTATGGACAATATAAGCATCATGGAATCCCGGATTTCAAAATGCGTGAATGTGTGTGCAGAAGTTTCTCAGAAATTTTAAATAGGATATTTGCCATATCAGAACATTGAGGCCACAGAATCAAATTAGGAATTCAGGACCAAGTGAATGGTCATGTTTCTAGTTTCATGTTGCCTTAAATTTAAAATGTTTATCTTTAACACTCATGTGCTGTCTCTGATTGGTTCATTAGTCTGTTTGTGAATGGTTATTTTCTCCTGAATGGAAACCTGGACAATTAGCTTTGTGCCTGTGCCTTCTCTCCCCTGCAAACAGCCAGGATGAGGTTTATGGTGAATTGCTGTACAGATTTAACTAGGACAGCTTCCTTGTATTGTTAAAGCTAAAACTTTTCTCAAAGGGTTCACTGGTTGCCATTTTGAATAGTATGTTCAAGGGGGTAGTTTCTTGTTTCTTTCCAAATTATAAGTAGCTACCTATAGTATACTTTTATATTAATAATGTGGCTTACTGCCATAATAGTTTACTATGTTATCTATGTTCCATGATGGGGGCTGTATGAATATAATTTAAAACTAATTAAATGTTGCCAGAATCACACTAACCTGTTGCATGGGGTTGGGCGATCACAGGCTGGAACTTCTCTTGCTAGTGCTTGTTTTGTTAAAGGCATAATGAAAGAGTTTGTGTGGAATTTGATGGAGATCAATGATCCTTATATTTCACAGCTTTAAAAAATCTATGATCTATAGCAAGTAATAAAGACAGTATTCTACTTGTGGGATCTTATATTAAGGAAATAGTTGACATTTTTGACCTGAAGAATATGTATAATTTGAAAAGATACTTAGTAACTCTGCTTGGGCAAACAGTTCCTGGGAATAATTCTTGCAAATAACCTGATCCTTTTGTTTGCCCTTGTCACTGGCAGACACCTGCGCATTTGGCATGCTCGCTGAAATTGGCTGTAGTACCATGAGTAAATCTGATAGTGTCCTTGTTAGGGAGAGATTGTAAATACATACTGGTCATTACAGTCAGAACAATATTAGTGAACCATGTGTTGTGTTTTTCGGTGCTTTAAAATGGTGCTTTCATTTTCTTTTTTTTTTTTTTTCTTTTATTTTTGGCATTTGAGCTTGAATTCTTTCTGAAGTTCCACACGTATTTTTGTCAGTCAGTGCTCTGGCAAGTAGCACCTTTGCCGTCAAGTTTGATGGAGCGTAGATGTGCATGCAAGGTTCTTCCTGAAGGTTGCACTTCTTTGAAGAACTTCCTGGACTATCCATGTGGCCGTTTCATTTTAGTGTTCAGTATTTAATCTTTAGTTTCTGCCTTCTAAACTCATGACTTCATTGGTCAAAAACTTTTTAATGTCCTTGTAACATTTTGTGTATATATATATATTTATACAAATAAATTGTTATACTGTATTTGAATGGTGAAAAAAAATTTTCTATTGGAATCATGTGAACTGATAAGAAATATTACAAAGAGAATACTTTTAATAAATTTTGTCAGCATTAGAATAATCTCTTGCTCTAAGGCTTTTTATTTTATTGATTTTCTTCATTTACTTTACTCCTGACTCAAAATTGCAGTATTAGCTCTGCCTTGATAATAGCTATCCTCGTACTGCAAATGAAATAAATAGTTAGGAAACACTAAACAAATACTAATATTTGTTATGACAGCTACTTAGTTTTTTTTTTTAAACATTTTTCTGCCTTTCTTTAGTTGGTTATGCCTGGAATAGATTTAGCCCCATGTGCTACGTGGAACGAGCGTAAGCTTTGGAGTTTGACCTATTTTTCACACATTTGGAGCGTGAATTCCAGCAAGGCTGCTCAGTAGCTACACGACTTGGATGAGTTACTTGCTGTCTTCACGCCCATCTCCTCACCTGCAGAACGAAAAGTAATACCACCTTGTGGACTGTCTATGTAAGCATTTAATGAGAAAAATGTTAGAATAACGCCTGGCAAGTCTGTTAGTAAATGTTAGTTTCTTTCCTTCTTTCCATGACCAGCTCCAAAACCCTTGTTGTGTCTACAGGATCACACTTGGTACAAGCACATGCCATTTACAACATCTCCCACCGGACCAAAGTTGCACTCCTTCAAACGTGGCATATTTGAAAATATACCTGCCACCATTTTGTTCCATGATAGTAAACTGACAATAAAAATAACTAAATGACATCTTACTGCCCTTAAGTAAGGTATGATGTGCGTGTGTCCATCAGATGGGGTCCATCTGAAATTTTTTAGCAAAGCATTGTCATGTCTAGTTTGCTAGCTAGCATAGTTTGCGGAGCCTAACCATGTGCCAGGAACCATTTTGAGGTTTTGCCTAAATACGGTAAGTAAGAATTCATGTACTGCAGATGAGGGGAAAAGGTACTGATAGTTTGGTTCCGTTAGAAGAAGGTTGCTGTGCCCAGTTTCCTGTGTATGATTCATCAGGTAGGTCGTGTTCTAGATTTTGCAAGTTACAGTCGTTGCATGCTGTCGTCAAGACTGAGTCTTTCCTTTAACCAGTATTAGTTTATGGAACTTTGAGGCATGGAGTATGGGCATTGACTTTGTTTGAGTATCTTCTGATAGCTAGGTTCACCCACTCATCCCAACAATTAGTTACTTAATGCCAGATATGCTTTTGTTGTTAAGTCAAAGAAATCTGAAAAAGACTAGATTGCCTCATCATAGACTTTTGAAAGCCCAACTTGTTGGATCCGAGGTGGGAGGATTGCTTGAGGCCGGGAGTTAGAGACCAGCCTGGGCAACATAGCGAAACCCGGCCTCTACAAAAATAAAAGAAATAGCCAGGCGTGGTCACATGCTCCTGGAGTCCCACTCTACTTGGGAGGCTGAGGTGAGAGGATCGCTTGAACCCAAGAGTTGGAGGTCACAATAAACTATGATTGAGCCACTGTACTCCAGCTTGGGCAACAGTGACATCCTGTCTCTAAAAAAAAAATAAAAACCAAGATTGGGCTTGCTAGCGCTTGTTTCTCTGTCATTGCCGTGAAACAGGCAGGTGCGGGCTTGTCCCAGGAGCAGGATGAGGGACACGTGACGCAGCACTTCCCCTCCAACCTTCCAGAGCCCGGCCTGGAACAGCTGGTCACAGAGTCATCAGCTAAAAAGAATGCCGTTGCTGTTTGCTGTGGGGATTATCGTGGACACAGTTAATTGGCGCTCCACTCTACAGCTGATGGGCCGTGTGTCATTCTTTGGTTTGGTTATTACAGTGATGCTGATATGAACGTTCTTGTAGATCTATCTTTTGAGGCATACACGCATCTACAGTTTTCCCCATTGCCCAATAATTTAAAAATTAGTGATTTTTAATCACTATGCAGATGCCTGGGGGACAGAACTAGGGGCCGAGCAAACAGCAAATGCCAAGCCCTGGGGCAGCTCGGAGTCCTGCGGGCCTCAGGCCGGGCAGCAGGGAGCGGTAGCAGGTCAGAGTCAGTAAGGTGAGAGGGCAGAGCATGGAGGGCCTTGAGGCCGAGGCCTTAGAGACTCGGGATTTAACTCTGGACAGAGAACCACTGCAGGGTTTTACATAGTGGAATTATGCAATTTCCTTTATTAATTTTATTATCAAATATACATCTGAAAAATAAAAATAGCATCTCTGTGTCTTTGTTTTCATCCCAGCCTCTGGAGAGATTTATAGTAATTGCAAAAAATCATTTCTAAAGCAAAGGTGGTTAAGACCTAGCTTTTTACCTGTGCGTGCCACTGCTCGCTTTCCTGCAAACGGGGGCAGGAAAAGTGGGAACGTGGCCCGGTGGGGTCCCCGCTGTGTTCCTCTTTGCCTCCACGAGCTAAACAGGGCCCACTTTGAACTTGCTCTCTCCCACCTGGTGCCCTTGCTCGGGCCGTACATCACCAGCGTGCCTGCCCCGACGACCGTTTCCGCCATACATCATCCAGGTGAGCCGGGGCTCTCCTAACGTATTGCTCTTACACGTCAAGGGAGCGAGCTGCGGCTCCAGTAATCTATTAGTGTAATACACCACCAGGGCGAGGCATATTGATAGAGCAAAGCTGGTCGATCTGTGAATTGTGGATACCTAGGAGTTCGGGTCAAGAGAGTAATGCAGATTTCTGGTTGGATTGATGTGGCTATGAATGGTATTTTATGCTATAAAGTTTACCTCTGATTTAGAAAGTAATTTAATGTGGGTGACAGCTCAGGTTCAGGCTACGAGAGGTCGACGTGGTAGATACCTGTAGCTCTCAGAAGACGCATTTCAGGAATAAATTACTGTTCTTGATACTTTTATTTCGTTTTGCAATATGTCATCGGGGGCACCAGAAAATTGGCCTGGGAGGAAAGTTTTGCACATAAAGCAAAACGGGCTCATTCTGCCGCCTGCCAGGTAAATAAATATGAGGGGAGCGTGGCCCCCGGAAGGCTCGCTGGCCATTTGTTTCAGCTGGTTGGAGCCGAACTCTCAGGGTCTTGCTCTTGACCTGGTGTTTATGTAACGAAGCAGCAGTTGCAGGGCATAAACTGCTGACACTTTCCGAGAGACGGTGGAGATCGGGAGAGCCACGGTGTCTTGGCAGAGGAACAAGAGGAGCACAAAGTTTAAGGACCAGGCCCCGAGAGCTGGTTCAGATAAATCAGGACCCAAATCAGGGGACATATAGTTACCTCTGCTGCTGAGCAGAGAAGAGGGTCTGTTCTGTAGCACGCACGTTCCCGACAGCTTCTGAGTAGACGTGGAAAGAATTTTCTGAAGACTCTCAAGGGTTGTCCACAATTTCTTTAAATATAAAAACAGTGATAGCCAACATTTATTAAATAATGATGCATTAATTCACTTAATCTTCACAACAGCCTTCTGAGTTAGTTGCTATTATTATCGGTGTCTCAAAGTTGGGAAAAGTGAAGCACAGAAAGGTTGAGTGACTTGCCCATTGTCACACAGCTGGGAAAAGTAAATAATGAAGATGAGATGAACCCAGATGATCTGGATCCAGACATTCTGCCCTTGGTCACTAAGAGCAGGGTCCTAAACCTGGCTGCACAGCGGTTATCACCCAAGTAGCTTTTTGAAAATACCAACACCTGATCCCTGACTCCCAGAAATGTTTGATTCATTTGGTCTGGGGTGAGGATGGCCCATAAATGTTTTTTCAGATTCCTAAATATTTTCTGTTGTGCAAAGATGAGAATTAACTCAGTACGTGTTGATAAATGGTACTTACTTTTATTATAATATTTTTTTTTTTTTTTTGAGACAGAGTCTCACTCTGTTGCCCAGGCTAGAGTGAGTGCCGTGGCGTCAGCCTAGCTCACAGCAACCTCAAACTCCTGAGCTCAAGCGATCCTCCTGTCTCAGCCTCCCGAGTAGCTGGGACTACAGGCATGCACCACCATGCCCGGCTAATTTTTTCTATATATATTTTTAGCTGTCCATATAATTTCTTTCTATTTTTAGTAGAGATGGGGTCTCGCTCTTGCTCAGGCTGGTCTCGAACTCCTGAGCTCAAAGGATCCGCCCACCTCGGCCTCCCAGAGTGCTAGGATTACAGGCGTGAGCCACCGCGCCCGGCCTATTATAATATTTTAATGCAAATGCAGAAGTCACTTTTCGGGTAGCAACAGAGCAGAGCGCCCCCTGGGTAGTGGGTCACTCATTGGCTCAATTGCGACACCTACAGGCAAGGAAGGCAACTGACAACCGCCGAGGTTCTTGCAGAACCGCCTAACATTGTCACACGCTGCCTAGTTTAAGACCTCAGCGTGCCAACTGCCACCCGGCCCTAATACAAGTCATGGGTCCCTTTTAAAGTAGAAGGTGATTACTCTTAAACCTAACACCAATTTTTAGAAGGATTTAAAAAATTTCTCCTTATCTCAAAGGCAATGAGTGTTTTGTTCCAACTGAGATTCCTTTCGTAGTTCACACCAGTCGTGACAAACAGAGCTTGTGTTCTGTCACTTCAGGCAGCTGAGACAGAGCCGGGTGCTGTTTGTGGGAGGGTTCCCTGCCCTCTGCTGTGCCACCCGCCCGGGCAGGGAAGCTGAATGCTGCCTTTGTTCTAGTTCTCGCTGGCTAAGAGCTCCAGGCGACAGCACAGGCCAAATGAAAAATGGCACAAAATCAACTCATTCACACATCCATTTGGCATTTGCAACAAAGATCAGGAAACATGGTCATTCTTCCAAGGGTTTTCTATTTAATGAGGGCAGAAGGTAGATAAAAATTAACATCCTAACATTGCAAAGCTTTTCAACAATGTATTAATGTTTCTAATGCAGCATAAGCCTGTGAAATAACTTGAAACTGTTAAATTTCAACTCTAATACACAGTGCCTATCTTTCTGAGCAACAATCGATTTTAGCACAAAGCTTTTGACCCTATTAACATCGAAACGCTGACTGGGGCTATAAAATACACATGTTTAATTTCGGAAACTGAAATGTATAAGCTTTTAAAAATATAATTGAATGTCTTACATTCAGTTGAATGTTCATGAAATCTTAATTTCATAACAGCTCTGTTACGTATTATATATAACAGCTATACTGTATCTGATAATGATCCGTGCTACGGAGAAAATCGGGATTCCGGGGGGATAGAAGGTGCTAGGGTGGTCAGAGTAGGTGTCGCTATTTTGTGTAGGGTGGTCAAGGAAGACCTCACGGACTCGGTGATGTAAGAGCAGAGACCTTCAAGAAATGATGACGTCAGCTCTGCAGATGCCTGGGGCAGAGAACTGGGGGCCGAGCAGACAGCAAATGGCAAGCCCTGGGGCAGCCGGAGTCCTGCGGGCCTCGGGCCGGGCAGCAGGGAGCGGTGGCAGGTCAGAGTCCGTCAGTGAGGTGAGAGGGCAGAGCATGGAGGGCCTTGGCCTTAGGACTCGGGATTTAAATCTGGGTAGAGAACCACTGCAGGGTTTTACGTAGAGGAATTCTGTGATCTGATTTACGTTTTGGAAAGTTCACTCTTTCTGCTGTGTGGGGAATAGCCTGTTGGGGGATGGGGCCATGGGGACAGCCAAGGGCAGAGACGGGGGTCGTCCTCAGGAGCTGTCCTTCCACAAAGCTGAATGGACTCTTCTCCAGTCAGACAGGACCGAGCTCAAAGAGTGAATACAAATGAAAACTCGGGCAGGGATGCTACCCCAGCACTCGAAGTGGTCCGCATACATCTTTGGGGGTCAGGAACTCTTCCCCGGAGGCTCTGTTCGGGCTAAGCTTATTCAACAACCGTGCGGCACCAGGACCCAGCTGGGGAGCAGCTTGGGATCCACAAAGTCTGGGACAAGGAGCTTTGCCTTGTAAAACAGGGACAAGTAATCTACGTTGGGGTCAACGTGACCATCCCAGTCACACCTTGGAAACTGGGCAGATTCTAAAGCCTTAAGATTATTATGAAATTTTCATCACTTCAAAAAAAAGGTTTAGGTATAGAAAGAATTGATTATATCTTGTACTTAGACTTTTTTTTTTTTGTAATAAGACTGCGTGAAGGGGACGACCTGATAGGAGTCCGTTTGGTCAAGGACCCCGCTGGCCTGATGTGACGCCACAGTGAGGGAGCTGGGGAGACGCCGGCCACATCCTCTCTCTTCTGCCTCCCTGCGGTCTCTGGCTGAGGCTCCCCACGGGCCAAGCCCACAAGGAGGCAGAGGGCAGGGGAGGCCCTTGGTGTCGTTCACATGGGGTCAGCTTCGCCAGCGTGGAGCACAGTGAAAGGGGACTTAGACCCAGAAAGGCAGCCGACCTCCTGGGGTTGTCGGGAGTGTGGAGGAAATGCCCGTCCCTCCTCCTCCCTCCTCCTCCCTCTGTGAATCTCCTTCCCCATCAGAAGGAGGATTCAAGAGTTAGGACAGAGGGACGGGGCAGGGGGCCTTCCAGCGTCAAATTAGTGGCAAAGTGCTTTGTAAGGAACTGTAGGTGGAAAAGGAGACAAATGTTCTATTAACATAATAAAGTCAAAGTCATGTTAATGGAGGGACGGATCGTGAATGTGGAATTGAGGGCTATTAATAGGCTTGACTTTTGTAGTTTCAAGGGATAATCAAAGGAAAACAAACGGGTGGGGAAAAATCTACCAAACCGGCAGCGAAGAGAAAAGGAGTCACCCCACACCCTTCCTGTCCCTCCCTCTCCGCCTCTGGGTCCTGGAAGCCGGGTCCCTCCTCCCGCAGGCTGTGAAAATCCTCAGGGATGAAGATGCTTGAAACCTGTCGGCTTCCAGGGGGAGCAGGGTCTGCAGAGAGTGGGAGGAGACGGGCCTGGGGAAAGAGAGGGCGTGGAGGCCAAGGCCTTTAGTCTGGTTGCCGGCGGAGACGATGCGTGAAAGCGACTGGGCGCTGTGCCCAGACACAAGGTTAGCACCAAGTAAGTGGTCACTGTGGCTACTTCGGCTTGCTTCCTACTGACTCTCTCCCTCTCCCTCCCTCTCCCTCTCCCTCCCTCTCTCACACACACCCCCCATGCGCACACCCCATGCACACCCCCCATGCGCACACCCCATGCGCACACCCCATGCACACACCCCATGCACACACCCCCCATGCGCACACCCCATGCACACACCCCCCATGCACACACCCCATGCACACACCCCCCATGCACACACCCCCATGCACACACCCCATGCACACACCCCCCATGCACACACCCCCATGCACACACCCCATGCACACACCCCCCATGCACACACCCCATGCACACACCCCCCATGCACACACCCCATGCACACACCCCCCATGCACACACCCCATGCACACACCCCCCATGCACACACCCCATGCACACACCCCCCATGCACACACCCCCCATGCACACACCCCCCATGCACACACCCCCCATGCACACACCCCCCATGCACACACCCCCCATGCACACACCCCCCATGCACACACCCCCCATGCGCACCCCCCCCATGCGCACCCCCCCATGCGCACACCCCCCATGCACACACCCCATGCACACACCCCCCATGCACACACCCCATGCACACACCCCATGCACACACCCCCCATGCACACACCCCATGCACACCCCCCATGCGCACACCCCCCATGCGCACACCCCATGCGCACACCCCATGCACACACCCCATGCACACACCCCATGCACACACCCCATGCACACCCCCCATGCACACACCCCCCATGCACACACCCCATGCACACACCCCCCATGCGCACACCCCATGCGCACACCCCATGCGCACACCCCATGCGCACACCCCATGCACACACCCCCATGCACACACCCCATGCACACACCCCCCATGCACACACCCCATGCACACACCCCCCATGCACACACCCCCATGCACACACCCCATGCACACACCCCCCATGCACACACCCCATGCACACACCCCATGCACACACCCCCCATGCGCACACCCCATGCGCACACCCCATGCACACACCCCATGCACACACCCCCCATGCGCACACCCCATGCACACACCCCCCATGCACACACCCCATGCACACACCCCCCATGCACACACCCCCATGCACACACCCCATGCACACACCCCCCATGCACACACCCCCATGCACACACCCCATGCACACACCCCCCATGCACACACCCCATGCACACACCCCCCATGCACACACCCCATGCACACACCCCCCATGCACACACCCCATGCACACACCCCCCATGCACACACCCCCCATGCACACACCCCCCATGCACACCCCCCATGCACACACCCCCCATGCACACACCCCATGCACACACCCCCCATGCACACACCCCCCATGCACACACCCCCCATGCACACACCCCCCATGCACACACCCCATGCACACACCCCCCATGCGCACACCCCATGCGCACACCCCATGCACACACCCCATGCACACACCCCCCATGCGCACACCCCATGCACACACCCCCCATGCACACACCCCATGCACACACCCCCCATGCACACACCCCCCATGCACACACCCCCCATGCGCACACCCCATGCACACACCCCATGCACACATCCCCCATGCACACACCCCATGCACACACCCCCCATGCACACACCCCCCATGCACACACCCCATGCACACACCCCCCATGCACACACCCCATGCACACACACGAGCAGGTTCTACTGCAGTTGCCTGTCTTCGGCTACAAGACTACTCTCACCTGAGTCCAGGTGTGGGGGACTTCAGTGCCCTCTCTGGGCTCTCCCTGGGATGGGGCGTGGTACGGCAGCAGGAAAGCCCATCCTCCTAGCTATGGCAAAATGCAAACTTTCTCTTCTTTGGGGGTTTTGGCTCAATGCAGACTCAGTTCCACTTCGCCTCTAAGGACCGAGGAGGATGCGGTGGGGACGGGCCTGGGTGCTCTGAGCTGCCTGGACGTGAGCTCGGCCGGGGCTACCGCGGCACATAGGGCGAGGGCGATGCAGCTGCCCGGTGGGGCAGGGTGGGCGCGGCGGCGACCGCCTGCAGAGGTGCTGGGTTTCAGGGTCTTTATCCCAGTAAAATACGGCGTGCTGACAGGTCAGGGAACACACCTCGTCTCACACAAACCAGCGCTGACATGTTAATTTGTTTCTGCAAGGTTTGCAGTCACCTAATGGTGCTGGGCTTACAGGGCGGCCCTGCAGCCTCTGCTTTTTCCCGCTATCAAGTCAAGAAGCCTGAACTGAAATTCCTGTTGCAAATGCCAAAGGCCCCTGTCCAGGAGGTGGCAGAAAGCACAGGGCCAGCAACGCAGCTTCGCAAATGACGGTATGTTGTTTAACCTCCCACGACATTGCTAAGCGTGTTTACGGAGACGACCACATACGAACGGCTGGTCACTGTTCGTTAGTCTTCACAAGAGCCCCTTCGTTTCACCATGACATCCACGGAGGAGGATTGAAAGTCACACAGTGAACAGGTGCCGGGGCTGGGGTTTGAACGCAGTGCCCTCTGGTGGGAAGGCTCCCTCTCCGCCACCCACGGTCCCACCTCACTGCCGGAGACGGCCGCTTGGCAAGATTTGCAGGAAATAACTACACTTCAGTAAAACACAAGTGCTTCGAATTATGTTTAATTCTTATTAGTCATTTTTTAGTTTCTGCCAGTTTTTGTCACTGGTTAAGACGGTAACCACTTTCAAAATAAATCCTGTCCTCTTATTGGGAGCTTTCGTAACCTTAGAAATGATCTGATGCAGATAATATAAAAAAGGAAGATTTTCATACTTAACTTTTATTTTTTATTTTATTTTATTTTTTTTGAGACAGAGTCTCACTCTGTTGCCTGGGCTAGAGTGCCGTGGCATCAGCCTAGCTCACAGCAACCTCAGACTCCTGGGCTCAAGCGATCCTCCTGCCTCAGCCTCCCAAGTAGCTGGGACTCCAGGCATGCGCCACCATGCCCAGCTAATTTTTTCTATATATATTTTTAGCTGTCCATATAATTTCTTTCTATTTTTAGTAGAGACGGGGTCTCGCTCTTGCTCAGGCTGGTCTCGAACTCCTGAGCTCAAATAATCCGCCCACCTCGGCCTCCCAGAGTGCTAGGATTACAGGCGTGAGCCACCACGCCCGGCCTAGTAGAGAGGTTTGACTGCACAATAAATGTAACGTGCTTCAATCATCCCGAAACCAAACCCCCACTCCCATCAGGATCTTTTGATATTTATAGGAATTACCTCTTTGCAGGTCTAAAACATTGATCAGATGACTCTTGAAAATGCTACTTTGAAAATTGCTACTTTGGGGTTGAAGCGGTATCAAAATTTCATGTTTTATAGCCATGGCCCAATACTCAGAAAACAATGCTGGGAAATACATGCAAAAAGTCAAATTGAATCAAAGTTCCCATTGATATTTTCAAAAAGCACTGTCAGTGAGTGAGCTACCATGTTTCTGGGGACACCTAGACAAATTTGGACCTTGCTGGTCATGTGATCAGTTGACTGTGATAGTCACAGATACACGAGTGCTTCCCGAAGGTTCATGCCCTATTTTACATACGCCTAGAATTTTCTAGTTTATCCTCTTTGCCTCTGAAGTAGACATGCAATTATCAGAAAGTTCATTGGTTTCTAGAACGCTAATAGTTCATGTTTCTGTGGTTCTTTTTCGCTTCCTTTCTCTGTTGGCTTTGCATCGAGTCGCAGAAGGATTTAGAGCAAGCACGATAACATTAACGAGGTTGACTCAGCAGTTAGAACGCTGACTTCTCAGTGCCTGGTTTCCTTGCCTTATTCTTGAGAAGAAATTGAAGTATTGAGGGTGACACTTTTTAATCTACCAGCTCCAAAATATAATCCTGGCAGTAATTGTTGGAAAATGTACACATTGTGACGTAATAGATTTTTTGCTCCCTAGGTATTTTCTAAATCCTCAGAGCAAGCCTGGGTCTCCTTTAAAGTTCTTCGTGATTTATGCAAAGCGACTTGGCTCCTGGCTGTCCCCCGAGCAGTAATCACACAGCATTAAAAAGGCATTTGGGGAAGGAGTCTGGGGAAGTCATCTCTGCAGGGATTGTTGGCAACGCAGAGAAGCCTCTCCTCAAAAGAGCACACAATGGGAACCAGAGAACTCCAACGCTTTGCCTTTCTTTTTCCGTCTACACAGCTAACTTCAGAACAGATCTGTGCAGAGAAAAGGCAGGGCCCTAGTGAACGAGGCCTGATTTATAGACAGCCAGTGCTGTTCTTGGGGAGACCTGGCGTGCTCACTCTCCTGCGTGTCAAAGGTCCTTTGTCCCTCCTGGACTCACCTCCCTGCCCCTGAAGGTGCTCTTCAAAACTCCTCACCTCCGCTCCCCAGGTTCAAAGGTGACGGGTTCTCGGCTGACTTGTCCTATCGCAGCTGGGTGCTGGCGTGTAAAGAGAGGCTGTTTCCCATGCGGTGTGGTCGCCGGGGTCTCCCTGCCGCTGGCATTTGCACCGTTAGTTATGACTTTGGGTCAACACTTAGGTCCGCCGCAGAGGCCGCGGCCAGGTGGACTCAAGGGGAAAGACTCCTGCGTGCAGGCGGGGGTTTTATTTTGTTTTTATTTTAGCTTAGTTTTTCAGGATCAAAGACCTTTCCGAATTCTGGAGTTTTGTACAAAATTAAAGGGTAAATAAGCAGACGGCAAGGTCTGGAGAAAAGTCAAAGCTTTTGCAGTCGTGTCCTCTTCCCACTCCCCTGGTAGCCAGTGCGGTGCGTTCGCGGCGCTTCCCCGGGGACCTGCAGCGCCCCCTGCTGTTAGCAGCGCGGCAGGGCGCAGAGGGGCGAGCGGGGGCGGGGAGTCTGTGAACCAGCAGGTGTTGCTCAGCTACAGTTGCAACCTGGAGGGGCAGAGGGACACGGGCTGAGCAGAAACCGCAGCTCCGGGAACGGCGAGTCCGGGCTAAAGTCGCTGGCATCAGTCAGGGAAGCAGATCGTTCGAGGCCTGCCCGGGAGACAGTGAAACGCCCTGCTGGGGACGCTGGGTCCCCTGAGGTCTCCCTCGTGCCCTTTCCGCCCTCCACGCCGTGTTTGCTGGGCAATGAGGACAACAGGTTAGAACAACTTTAGTCTAAAAACGGCATCAGACAGGGAGGCAGGGACCTGAGCGTTGGTTCCAGCTCTGTATCTTTCTGGGCCATCTTGAGCAAATAGCACCCCTTGGTTACCCCAAACTTCACGTCGCAGCGACGTCGTAAGGACCACCTGAGACGAGGGGCTCCGTGCATCCGCAGTTCGGTGCCTCTCACGCTGCGGCGCGTGCGCGCATCCGCGGGGGCGCTTGGTAAACTCAGCCGGTCTGGGCAGGGCCTGAGCCTGCATTTCTAACAAGCTCCCAGGTGATGGCAACGTTGGCCTACAGATCAGGCCATGAGACGCCAGGACCGTATGTCAGGGGCTCATCACAGGCCAGGCACAGAGTAAGTGCTCTCGAGGTGGCAGCTATTATTAGCAGCAATATTCAGATTAGCTTTGCTCTTATTTCGGTCTAGAGAATTGCTTTCGTACTAACCTCCCACCTCCAGCGCTAATCTGGATTATTAAATAGTTTGCAGCCCTGAAGAAAACCATATAGCATGAGCCACTTTTCCTGAAGAACCTCCTCTTCACAGCCGCGTGCCAGTGAGTACTTTCATGATTATGTTTCTTGAAGGTTTTTATTTATCACTTTTCCATTATCTCTGTTCTCTGAATGGGTTAAGATGTGCCCTATCTAGTTTCCTGGGAGGCCCAAAAAGCTCGGACTAAATCCTACACCACCTCCAGAGGGCACTCCAGAGTTTACCAAGTTATACCAGTTATGCACTGGGAGATCTGAGAGAGGAGAAAATGCTAATGTTCTACAAGAGCTTCTCTAGATTTCCATAGTCTGGTCAACATTGCTCTCGGAGATGTGGCTTCTTGTAGTCTGACGTAGAATAATAAATACGTGCAGAATCCTGTCTCTTGAGGTCTCTCGAGGTATGAGGTATTTTCTTCATTCTCTTTTCATACATTTTTTTTTTAAAGAAAGTTCCATATTTACCCTGAACCCAAGAGGCAGGGAAGAATCTGCTGTGGGTGCAGGAGGAAGGACTCTGTCCCTTGCTGCCCCCTCCCCTAGGGAGAGATCCTTCCCATTTTAGCTCATTTAGTCCTTAGTGCACACCTGCAGCCCTAGTCACTGCAGTGCCATCCTCGTCTTACAGGTGGACAAACTGAGGCTCGGGCTCAGGCGGCTTCCCAACAGTGGTAATGCCAACGGGCCGAGAAGGTGCATTCCATGACCAAGGCTCTGAGTAGACCGTAGAGCTGCGTGGGGTGGGATTCTGGTTCCTTCTGGAAGAACGTGCGTTTGTGCCTTCTAGTCCTTCCGTGGGCTCAGGGCTGCACGCCTCTGCCTTTTCCCTTAACTGTCCAGTGATTCCCTGTTTTCCACCTGCATTCCTCTGGCGAGATTAAGCTCTGAGCTTCCTGTCCTTTTGGATTGTGCGTTAAACAACTGTCACTGTTCACCCCAGAAGAGGCTGCATTTCAGTGGTGGAGGATGTGTCCCCAACATGGAATTTATCTGCTAGTTTATGAAGCACTTTCAAGTCTCTGGGGATAGTAGGAGCGTGTAAACACGCTATTTATTATTCATCAACTGCATCCTCTTAATGGTCTCCCCCAGCAAGCCTGCATCCCTTGGAAGGTGTCAGGTTGCAAGAAATGCCACTAGGCCCCTTTCGTGGTGAGAGGCTTGACCCACCCCAAGTGCTCAGCTGACCTCAGGTGCTTGTGAAGCCCCTTATTAAAGGTGAATGAAGAAAATACCCCAGACCTTGAGAGGCACAAAAATGTCGTTCAAAGCACAGGGATCCCCAATCCATGGTGAGTGAGGGAGAGCAGTGGTCCAGCAAATTGCCTATTTTTGTTTCAACCCTTCACAGTGGCTGAAAATCTCGCTAAAATCTATCATTCCTACCTCATACCTTGGTAGAGTATGCTAAATGCAAATGTCTTTCTAAAGATTGGATTTTGTGTCTGATGATGAAAATCTTAAAAAGCTCATTTGTAAGAAATGTAAAAAGGAAAAATTAAAGAAGCAATTAAGTATCCCCAATAGTTCTTGCACAGAAATAACTGCTTTAGAGTTTTATTTCTTTCCTATCTTGCTTACGTATGCACATAAGGATTATTTGCCATCTTGCTGCATTTCGCTTTTCTCATTTACTATTTTATGTTTCTTAGACACTTTCGTGTGTTGAATCAGAACATGATTGAAATGCCTTCCTAGGGAGGTACGCAAGCAGGACTTCCTCTGGCAGTTTAGGCCTGCAGTGTCTCAGAGTCCTCATCCAGAATGTTAATTTTCTTTGGGGACGTGAGAGGCTCGGTGACCGGGCTGGGAGTGGAGTGTGAGCGTGATGCACACTGAGGGCTGAGTGTATTTAATACACCGATTAAAAGACCGTTTCTCATCATGGGGTTTCCCCGTTACTAGAGGAGCATGAAAAGCCTGGTTCATGTTTCTTGAGGGCTGAGGATGGAGCCGTTGTTGGAGAGCACACCGGGCAGGAAGCAGGCAGTGGCACTCACTGAGACCGTGGCACTGCCCGTCAGTGGCCGTGATAGACCCACACGACCGTCCAGCTTTGGTCCCTTGATTCTGTACTCTCTGCATTCTGGAGACATCAGCAATGAAGGCTCAGACCAGAGATTCATGTTTCCTTCACGACTTCATTCTTACTCCTGTCGAGACTAATCAAGTTCATGGTTACAAACCCGCATACTACATTCTTTTTAGAAATACAAATTAGAACAGGTCACATTGTAATGAAAAGAAAATAAACCTGAAATATCTCACAGGGCATGAACACGCGAGAGCCCAGAGGGAGAAGCTAGGCAGGGCAGAGGTCGGTTCTGGGGAGCGAAGGCCAAATGTTTGGGGGCCCCACGCTGACCCCATGCGGCTGCTCTGTCACCGGCTGCTCGGAACAGGGCTCTGGCTTCGTTCTCGCCTCTCGCTGAGGTCTGATTCTGTCCTGAGCTCCAGCAGGCAGGGCCGTCCCTGTGCAAAGCACTTTGTGCAGCCCCAGCCAAAACCCGCTCACAGGCGTTACCTGACAAGAGGTTTTCATTCTCTTTACTCGTGTGCGGGAGATGTAACGCATTCATCTGCTTCAAAATTCCAAAGGCACAAAAGAGTTGCCAAGAAAAGCCTTCCTCTCTCTGCAGTTGCCCAGTATTATCAGTTTCTCAGGGTCCTTCCATAGGCATTTATGCATTGAGAAGCAAACACATAGATACTTTTCTTTTTCACCTTTTAAATTAAATCTTGCCTTCTATATACACCCTTCTCTACCTTGCTTGCTTCACTTAATGTCTTGGAAATCGATTCAAAAGCTGCATGGTATTCTCTTGTTTATGCTATGGTATAGTTAACCCCTCGTTATTAGTTGATATTTAAGTCTTTCAATGTTTTACCATCACAAACGGCACTTCAGTGAGTAACAGCACGACACGTCATGTTATGCCCAGGAGGGAATGATACATGCTCTGGCATCTCGCTAGGTGGGTCTGACAACTTGAAAGGGACAGGATGGTTTGAGGCAGATGTAATTTCATGTTGACGTGAGTAGGAAGTCAGTATGTCTAGCTCTTTTTCTACTCAAAATTAACCTGCCCAAGTAAGTATCTACTAAGGTAAATATCAGTAGTATACTGTGGAAATCACTGATTTTCAAGGCTTAGCTCTGTCTGCTCTCTGATCGTCTTAGGGAGCTAAAATGCTGCCGACTCTATGTTCTTGCGTTCTCCAAGACTCTCTTTTATCCTCTCTCCTCACTTGATCCCATTTTCTTGTATATTTAAAGAATCACGACTAAGTGTCAAACACGCTAAACACTGGAATTTGAGGCGACCCGTCCTCTGTCTTTAGCTCCAACAGAAAACCGAGCCTGCGACTGTCTGTTAGTTCTACCTCCTTTTCCTTCCTTCTTCCCACTCACCTGCTTCCTTCCCGCTCTTCCTTTTTCTCTTCCATCGATCACCACCAGCCAGACTTCCCTGAGTGCCTGCACGGCCTGCTCCCAAATCTCAGGAGAGGAAGCCAGGGCCGTCATCGTGGTTGGGGAGTTTGGAGAGACTTCCCGGAGGGACGTGGGCCCAGAGGAAGACTCAGGGCAGACTTGAGGTCAGGGGGTGCAGGCAGTGTCCCCTGGGGGTGGAAGGACCAGAACAAGTGAGGCCCAGAGTGGGACGGTGCCCCCAGCCACAGAGAGCATGGCACAGTGCTGGGAGAGGGTGGCTGGTGTCGGATTGTGGGTTTTCCGGAACTGGGCGTCAGGGCCTGTGTGAGCAGGGGAGTGGAGAGGTCAGAGCTGGCCTGAGTCCCTGAGGTGCTGTGCAGATCCACCGCTGGTGGGGCCTGGGGGGAGGGAGGCTGGCCTCTTAGGGGGCCGTCGCAGAGGTCCGACTGGGGACCCAGAAGGGCCTGAAGGGCGGGGATCAGGGCAACCCCCACACTGACGGCTGGCAGAGGGTTTGAGGGCAGCAGGCGGAGGGACCTGGTGATGACCATGCGGAAGCTTTGAGCCAGGGTGGCCGAGAAGCTGATGATGCTGTTTATAGAAATAGGGACGTCACCAAGAAAAGTTACTTCTGATAGAAAAGTAAAGCATGGAATTTTCCCAGGTTAAACGGGACTTGCCGGAGGACGTCCTGGTGGGGGCGGCAGCGATGCAGCTGGACACCTGGCCGGGGAGGAGGAGGAGGACGGGCGGGAGTGTGGGCTCCGGACCGGCTGCTCGAGTTCGGGTCCAGCGCCGGTCACTGTGTGCACGACCTTTGGCCAGCGCCTTGGCCTCGCTGTGCCCCAGCTTCCTTCTCTGTACCAGGAGGGGAGGAGGTTGTTGTGAGGATTAAATGAGCTGATATTAACGTTAAAATACTAGTGATGACTCAGCCGCCTCATGTATAAATGGGGAGAAAATAATACTCATCTCCCGAAGTTGGGAGTATCGGTGTAGATCCAATGGTGTCTAAGGGCGTCTGGCACATAGTAGGTGCTCAGTAAATAGCCCTTCCAGGTGAAGGCCGTTCCTTCCTTGCTGTGTCTCAGGCCAAAAGCCTTGGAGTCACCCTCGACTCCCCCCCTCCCCCAACTCCCAGTCTGATCCCCCAGCAAATCCTGGGGTCCTGCCTTCACTCAGTACACATCCAGAGTCCTGTCACTTCCTCCCACCTCCCCCGCCCCCACCTGGGTCCCAACCACCGCCATCTCTCACCTGGGTCTCTGCAGTGGCCTCCTAACCCGGCTTCCTGCTTCTCTTCTTAGCGCCCTGCCCTGCCACGTGGGCAGGGGGACCCTCTTGAAACTTACTAAGCCAGGTGACATCAGTGCTCCGCTCGCATCCCCGCAGCGGCCCCCTCCACGCAGAGGACACCACATCCCTGCAGCGGCAGGCAGGGCCTCCGCGCTCTCCCTCCTGGGCCCTGCTCTGGCTCGCACCGCCCCTCCCCCCCCACCACTCTTCCCCTCTTCCTGCGGCTCCCTCTGCCCCCTTCCCTGCCCCCCATGTGTCTAAGGACACCAGGCGCACTGCCCCTCACCCGCTGCCCCCTGGCCGGTCCCTCCGCCCGGAATCGCTTTCTCAGGCTTTCCCGGACCACCCTATTCGAAATTAAAATAACTCTCCCTCGCGCCCCCCCAGCACCCCGATCCCCTCTCCCTGTCCTGCTTCGTCTTTTTCACAGCACTTACCCCTTCTAACGTGCCGTCTGGTCCACTCAGGCCAGCTCGCCTGCTGTGGCTAGAACAGGCGGTGCCCAGAGCAGGGCCCTGTCCACGGGGCTCGCGGCCGGGGGCGCACGTGGAACCGGCGCGCGCTCTTGCAGTTGCGGACAGCCTCGCGTGCCACGAAATGCCCCCAGAAAATAATTACTTGCTCTCTTAGGCTTCTAGTATTTTGTTTTACTATTGAAGAAATCATGGCATTTAAAGTTTATCTTCTCCCGGAAAGAGATATTGATTGCAACACACAACTCTTCGTTCCTGTGCAGTTTCATCCTCACAAAGGCCTTAGGGGTTGGTGTTGGGGACCCACGAGAGAGGAAGGGAGAGAAGCCAGACTTCTCACGGGCTTTCATTCTAGCAGCCTCTCAAGTCCCACCAGCCTGGCAGACTTCTACCCGTAATGCCAGATTCTTCCAAACAGGACGAATATTATTTTTGAAATTGCTAAGTATCTTCGTTTTCTGAAAAGTTGACTTAATACACTTTGTCAGCTAAAAGAAATCTCTTTAAAAACTTTCCCATGTGTGCTACAGATATCACGTCATAAACAATGGAAAGGATTTTTCTGAAAATGCCATTTGAATATTTTTGAATAAGAATCATCTGAAAAAGAATCCCAAGACGTTTGAAGTCAACGTCCCAAATATATTAAAGATCATTTCAAATTAACATTGAAAGAACAATAGCCACACAGATACCAATTTTTTAATGTATTTTTTTCTAGTTTTAATAATTAAATACTGCTGTAGAAAATTTTGGAAATGTAGAAAAGTAAAAAGAACAGGATACTCATCCACAATTCTACTTCCCAGGGAAATTATGTTAACATTTGGGAATCTTTGTATATTTGTTTAGGTGTTGACTGTAATGTATACATGCAAACACTTGTACATATCCATGTAATGAGCACCCTGCTTTACTTACCATCAGCGTTTTCTCATCGCATTCAATATTCTTTAAACCATTATTTTTAATGATGGCATAAATCCATTTCACGAATGCACCATAATTTATCATTCTTCTAGCTTGGGAGATTTGTGTTGTTTCCAATTTCTCACTATTACAGATAAAAGCATCGGCAAGCATTTTGGTACGTAAATACTTGCACCTCTGATTATTTCTTTAGGATGTATTCATAGAAGTGGGATTATAATATCCAAGGGTATGGAATTAGTAAAGGAGTTTGATATGTATTAACAAATTTACACTTCCACCACCAGTATATGAAAACACCAGTCTCAGCATAGCCTTATCAACAATAAATACTACTATTTAAAAAAAAATTTTTTTAGGCCATTTAATAGGTGAAAAAATGACATCTTACTTTTGGTTTACTTTAGTGCTTCAGTTATTAATGAAGTCAAACATTTTTTCCATGTGTTATTAACCACTTATGGTTTTTCTTTTATGGAGACATTGTTTATGCCTTTTGCTCATTTTTCCATTAAGACATCGGTGGGTTTTTATTTTAGTTTGGATTTTTGGTTTGTTTTTATGGCTTTGTTTATATTAAGGATATTAAATTTTTGTCATATGTATTTGCACTTCAAGTTTGCCTTTTAATTTTATTATATTTTTGAAATTCAATAATTTTAAATTTTATTGGGTCAAAGTTGATTGGCATATTCCACTGTTTCTTTCCATAAATTTTATGCCTAGAAAATCTTTCCCCTTCCTCAGAGTGTATGAATACAGTGTTCACCATTATATTCTTCTACTCTTTTTAATGCTTTCACTTTAAATTCTTTAAAGCATGTGAAGCTTATTTTGATGTATGATGAGAAGTAAGGAGGATTTTTCCCCAAATAGGTAACAATTTTTAAAACCAGTATGCATCTCAGACTCCATCCTTTCCTTATTGATTTGTGATTTTTAAAAAATAAATATAATATCCTGGTCAGATGTGGTGGCTCACGCCTGTAATCCTAGCACTCTGGGAGGCCGAGGCAGGAGGTTTGCTTGAGGTCGGGAGTTTGAGACCAGCCTGAGCAAGAGTGAGACCCCGCCATCGTCTCTACTAAAAAATAAATGACAAATAAATATCCTAATACCTTATACATTCTAGGGTCTGTTTTGGAATCATCTTTTTTTTTTTTTTTTTTTTTGTTGAGACAGAGTCTCACTTTGTTGCCCAGGCTAGAGTAAGTGCCGTGGCATCAGCCTAGCTCACAGCAACCTCAAACTCCTGGGCTCAAGCGATCCTACTGCCTCAGCCTCCCGAGTAGCTGGGACTACAGGCATGAGCCACCATGCCCGGCTAATTTTTTCTATATAGATTTTTAGTTGTCCATATAATGTCTTTCTATTTTTAGTAGAGACGGGGTCTCGCTCAGGCTGGTCTCGAACTCCTGACCTTGAGCGATCCACCCGCCTCGGCCTCCCAGAGTGCTAGGATTACAGGCGTGAGCCACCGCGCCCGGCCTGGAATCATCTTTTATACTCCATTGATCTATTTATTTATTCTCATGTCATTACCATGTTATTTAAATTAATGTGTACTTAAGTGGATATTTTGGACTTTTTTTCTTTTGAGACAGGATCTTGCTCTGTGACCCAGGCTGGAGTGTAGTGGCCTAATCACAACTCACTGCGACCTTGAATTCCTGGGCTCAAGCAATCCTGCTGCCTCAGCCTCCCAAGTAGCTGGGACTACAGGTGCATGCCACCACACCCAGCTAATTTTTCTATTTTTTTATATAGAGATGAGGTCTTACTCTTGCACAGGCTGGTCTCCAATTCCTGGCCTCAAGTGATCCTCCTGTCTCAGCCTCCCAAAGTGCTAGGATTACAGGCATGAGCCACCTTGCCCAGCCTAAATTGGTTTTAATATCTGATAGGGCAAATTCTCCTTCACTATTCTTCTCTGTCAAAATTTTCTAACTATTAGTCTTCTCAACTGTCTATTATTTCAGACATATGTTAAAATAATTTTGTCAAATTTAAAAAAATAGTATTATATTTGAATTTCATAAGCCTATGCATTAATTGAAATAAAGTATTCTTCCATGAATTTTCTCAGATGTGTTGCTAATTCTAATCCAACATGAGAAGGCCTCCAAAAGTCCCTGGCAGATGACAAAGAGGAAAATTAGAAGCAGATAATAGCTCTCTTGGGTGACTAGTAATGAATATTACATATTTCCTTGTCAGAACAATTAGAAAGAAAAAAAATCAGTAGATGCCTTAAAACCTACTGGAGAGTTACGTGGGTGATTTCAGAAATAGAAGTTACATGCACATGTATGTTAAGAGTCAAATGTTGTAAATATGTTGCACATACTCCAGAGAACCGCCACAAGCTGTGTTTCTGCAATCTGGAACGTTCTGTTTCAGGTGGTGGAGAATTCGCATCAGAATAAACCTGGGCGCCATTGTGTTTTGTGCCCCAGCCCGCCCCTTCTGTGGGTTGGTGTGTCACCAGGGGAGGCGAGCGTTACTCACTTAGCTGAGTCAGGATCAGACGCCGGGGATTTTAAAAATAGATGTGTTGGAGGGAAGATTTAGCTTTGTTTCCTGAAGCACATGGTCTCACAGGCTGCATACCAAACACTGATGGAAACCTAAGCATTTTAAACAAATTGGGTGAAAATTTTCTCTCCCTTAGTCTAAGTCAGCTTCAGTGGAAACCTAAAAAAAAAAAAAAAAAAAAAAAAAAAAGAAAGAGAGAAAGAAAGAAAGAGGGAGAGAGTAAATTTCCTTTAAGTTTCTCCTGATTTTATAAAGACTATCCAATGATGGTGTGAACTAATTATAAAAGTAAATCTAAAGATCCTTACTCACTTGTTCAGGGTTTTAAGTTAAAGTGGTAGCAATGTTGGCCATCCTTCTGATACAGAGAAGGGTATATTTATAATTTCAAAGAGACTGCTTTGGAGTTTTGTAGTCGTAGTTTGGGTGAGCTGACTGCTGTGACAAACAACCCCCACACCGAGTGGCTTTAATACAATGAAACTTTTCTTGTCACTCATGTCTCGGTCTAACGTAGCTCAGCGGGGGTGGGGGGACTCGGCTCCACGCAGTCATGCAGGATCCAAACTCCTTGCACCTTGCGGCTCTACCCTCGTTTAGATTCTTGGAATCCTCTCCCTTCAGCTAGCAAATGGGAAAAGAAAAGGAGGATCCCATATAGGACGTTTTAGTAGGCCAGGGCCAGACATAATGCTCCTGATGGCCAGGACTCAGTCCCATGGTCACACCTAACTGCAAAGGGGACTGGAAACTGCAGCCCAGCCGTGTGTCCAGGAAGAAGAGAGAAGCGCAGACACACTAGCGAACGCTGGCAGCGTCTGCCACAGGGCTCATTCATTTATTCATGCCCTCATGTATTCGTGAGTACTTATTGAACAGCTATTATGTGCCAGATACGAGCTGTAGCTTAAAAGACAACAGCCCGCAGGATTGCAGGGTGTCTACCCTCCGGAGAACATGGTCTTGGTTTTGCATCCTCGCTTGCTAGCTGTGGGCGTTTCGGCTGTTTGAGCCGCTAGGTGTGGATGAACAGAGCTTGCAGTGCGTTGAGAGGACTGCGTGAGGCAACATATCTGAAGCCCTCGGCAGGCTTTACACATAGGTAGTAAATGACCTATTTATTATGTATTCATCACATAGTATGTCTTCAAATATTATTTGCTTTCTATTATACTATTAAGACACAGAATTCTCACAATAGTGTTTTCCCCTCAAATCCCAAAATAGTGGATTTTTGCTCCTACTGTCACTGCCTACAAATTAAATAGCTGGATTTTCTTTCTACTCAAATATTATTTTTCCGAATATAAAAAATACTTAATTCTTCAACCCAAGTAGTTTATGGTTTTTATTATGGCCCATTTGTACTCTTAATATTGAGAAAAGGAAAATATCCATTTGACGGCCTGGAAGCTATGGGTAGCCTAATCAGTGGGAGTATTGGTGAGATGAACCTCCCAGGTTTGCTGAATAAAAAATAGAATTTGAGGGACAAAGAGAAGTCCAGTCACCCACTGTTGTGCTCACATTGGCCACTAGATGGCAGCGTCTCACAGGACTACGACCCGCTCTGGGGCGACTAATGGGTCTATTTGCTCTTGGACTCAAGTCCTAACTTCAAAACCAACTAAAGGGAGATGAAAGGAATAGTACAAAAATATCATTTTTTTGTTCTTAATATTGTGAAAAAAAATCTCTAAACACTCTCAAGATGTTCTGTTGTGATGTTTATATCCATTTTTTATTAATAATACCTAGAGGCCAATAGAAATAATACAGTTACTATATTTTACAAACACTGTGTCTACCCGAGACTTGTAGGGTTTTCTGAATCATTTTCTGAGTGCCCTTTGAGCTGATTTCTAGTCTTGGTTTTCCATGCATCTTTGGGAGCCGGTCTTGATTGAGGCTGCTGATATAAATTCTTATTTTTTCCTGGTTAAAAAAAAATTGAGTGAGACATTCATTCAGAAACATCGAGACACATTGAAAGCTGATGGGGGCGTTTCTGGCAGCTTCTATCTTTGAGGTGATCATAAGACCGTCCAGCCTAGGACGGAAGTCAGGTAATATTGTGTTTGTTGTTTAGTTTTAATTCGTATCTGGATGGTTTTTTCAGGGAACTAAATATTGAATGATAATTCAGTAAACATGGAGGAAGATGATGCTTTAAAAGAAAACTTTGATACTAATAGTCATCACAGAATCTGTCATTTGCTGATATATTGCTATGTGAGACACTGTTCTAAGGGATTTACATGTATTATTTCATCTAATCCTCACTCCAGCCAGGTATGAAAGATACTGTTATCATTGTTAATGAACAAGTGAGGAAACAGAGGCAAAGAGAGGTTAAGTAACTTGTCGGAGGTCTCAGACCTAGTTAATAGTGGATTCAGGATTTGAACAAAGCTTTATCTGACTCCAAAGCCGATTTAAAAACTCGAGCCCTTGTTTTTTTAATGTGTCGTACTTGTATTGTCATCTGATTGTCTCCCTGCCTGGACATCAGGGCGGTGATGATGTGTCTATTTTCACCACTTCCAGACCTGCCTGGTACCCAGCAAGCGCTCGAGAATGATTTGTCAAACAAACAGACTTTATAGTGATCATGTTTTCAGAACAAAAATAAGGTCACATGGTCTAGAAAAGGAGTTTTTTTCCTGATGTGTTGATTTATTTATATGAAGTCATGTAACGGTAAAATGTTTTATCATATTTTTTTATTACCCTTAAGAAATTAACATAATCAAGAAAATTTAAATTGCGGAAATGAGAACTGTGGGGAAGACAGGGCTGCTGCCCCGAAAGAGATGCTGTTGGCCGGGAGGTGGGCACACAGCGGCGTGGAGATGGCCAGCCTGGCCGTGGGTCTGGACAGTGAAACCAAAAACCTCTGGGTTCCGAGAAGAGGGTGGGCCTTGGGGGGTGGGGGACAGAGAGTGTCAGTGGAGGTCTCGGTGGTGGCAGAAGGACAGGTGGACGCGGGGGCCCAGGATGGGTGCTGTTTCCTAGGTCAGCAGGGATGGCGTGTCCATTCCTCCCACCCGGTGGGGCGGCGGGTCCTCTGCTTTGTCTCCGGTGGAAATGAGCACGACAGGGCTCGCAGCACCGACCTTCTCTCGCAAGTTCCCCGTTCCAACTTTTGCAGTAAATCTCAGCTTTAACGAGAAGCAGCTTTCGGGGTTTCGGCAATAGTTCTGGAGCCGCCTCCTCCTGCTGTCATGTTTGTGGGTTTTATTTTTGTGTGTGTAATTGGAAAATTCCCCGGTGAGACTGGGAAAAAGCATCAATGTCGCTGCAAAAGTGGGCTCTCAATCCAGCCCGTGGGCCTGGGCCGGCGTCTGGAAGTGAAGCCCATCAGAGAGGTGAGGGTCAGGTGGGCAATTTCGCTCGTGGCTCGGCTGGGACATTGGTCTTTGTTCTGTGCTATTAGGAAATGGCAGCAGCCTGGGGACCATGAGGACGCGGAGTGTGGCACATAAAACACATTTACGACACGCAGGGTGGCAGAGCTTGTGTCTGCTCCCAACATCCGGGAACGGGGGCAGTTCTGTGCTCGCCTGAGCCACCCTCGCAGCTCCCAGAGGGCCTTGGTGTCGCCAAAGGGACGTCCCGCCGCCCAAATGCCAGCCTGCGAGTCTTTCTCCTGCCCCATCTCGTCACCTCCTTCTGTCTCGTTTGTCTTCTCTTCACCAAAGACCAGAAGAAACCACCTCCAAATGAATTCTTTTTTTTGGTCCACCAAACGCAAGTCTCTCTTCTCTGTGATCCCTAGTCATTTTTTTCTGGAAAATTCACCCAAAGACTCTCATGATGCATTTAATGTCCCCATTATTGAGGGTTGTGTGATGTGTGAGCGTGGCCTCGCGCGCTGGTTGGTAACTGAGGCAGGCCTGCTTAGGAAGCAGGGGTGCGGCTCCATACGTGACAGCATCTGCCCTCTGGTCCACATCCCCGCTGTGCGGTGACGTGCCATCAGTGGCCACAGACCCACCCAGCGCCACCTCGAGGGAAATCACCCTCTTGCCTGTTGGTGGGAGACTCATTTCCCTCCCACCTCCAGTTTTCACGTCTCTGAATTCCCCAAATCTTTTGGGCTCCTATTTAATAGACCTGTGTTTGTGTAAATCAAGGCCTATAAACCGCTCACTTGGGAAAGGGGAGCTGGTATTTTTTATGACTCAAAGGACAGTAAAAGCAGCCTCTGCACAGGGCAGCCGCAAGTTTTGTGATTGAGTTATTAAGTTCTTGTTAGACCTGTCCCGGTCCTGACATACTGCACATCTCTTGTAGCCTGTAATTTCTCACGTAGGAAAAGGGCTAAAAGACCAGCAGGCTCCATCCTGAAACACCCTGCACTCTCCACTGCACCGGCAGTTTGAGAAATAATTCTAGGCTGAGTTTCCAGGGAGGGCAAGAACGAGAGGTATTAAGTGTGGGATGAGTGAAATCAGCTCTACCCCAGCGTGTCTTTTACTGTATCAATGTTTTAGTGAACGGTTCTTATTTGATCCTATATTTGTTTCTTAATATATTCTTCTAGAACAGGGTTTAGCCAACAATGGCCTGCGGGCCAGATCTGGCCCATTACTTGTTTTTGCATGGCTCCAAGGCTAAGAATGTTTTTTACATTTTTAAATGGTTGGAAAAAGAAAACCCAAAAGAATAATATTTCCTGATGTGAAAATTACGTGAAATCAAATTTTAATGTCAAAAAATTAAGTTGGATTGGAACACAGCCATGCTTGTTCGTTTCTGTCTTGTCTGTGGCTGCTTTTATGCTACACAGAGTTGAGTAGTTGCCACGGGGAATGTGTGGCTTGCAGAGCCTAAAATATTTACCATCTGGCCCTTTACAGAAAAAGTTTGTAGACTCCTGTTCTAGAAAAACAACATGATGCCTCTTTGTTCACAAATAAATTCTCAGCATGTGAGTCCCCGAAAGGCTTTGCAATTTTTTCATCTTCAGGGAGTGTCATTGCACAACGGCTGCTCTGAGGTGGGTCCCATCTAACTTTTTTCCAAGTGATTCTTCAGAGTAGATGGGCGCCCCCTTGAAGAATGTGGTTCAGTGAGTATTTTTTTTCCTAAGTGTTACTTTGCAACAGGGACACAAAGCTCTTTATTTGAGGAAACTATAAATTGGTGTTTCGCATCCCTGGCTGTATTTTTGAATCACCAAGGGAGCTTTTAAAAATCCCAATAGCCAGATTGTACTCTGGGCTCACTAAATTAGAATATCTAGGCCCAGGCATTAGTACTTCTTAAAGTTCCCTGGGTGATTCCAGCGTGCCACAAGGGTGGCCACCACTGTGGAAGTTCAACTTACCACAGTAGAGCCCTCTGCTATTTAGAAATTAACGTTTTAATTGTGGTAGCCAATTCCATTGGAAATTCAATTTCTTTCCATAAATATTTGTTGAATGCCCACAAAATGCTAATTGCTCTAGAAGCTACATCTCAGAAAGGAATGAAACGTCTCTCTACCCTCTGTAATTTAGCAAGGCAGGTCATCAACAGTGGGTCGAGTGGCCCTCTCTTTCCCATATAGACTATTACCTAAGTCACCATTTCTGGGAGGCAGTTAAATATGCAGAGTTCAGTATATGGATATTTGGAAACCGAAAAGTATTAATAAATGCAGTACTAGATTTAGGGCCACCTCAGGACTATTTTGGAAATGGCTATATTTACATGAACTAAAACTTGGTGTGGGGGAGCCTGCAATGTTATCCTTGGAAGAAGCGGCATCACAGCATAAAGCTCTCAGCCTCTCCCCGCATCAGCTAAACAACCCTGAGCACGTCCCTCCATTTCTTCTAAATTCGTTCCCCACTTCTGCACAATGAGGCCAACATAACACAGTCCCTGCACCGCTGGGTTGCTGGGAACGCTGGGTGAGAAAACGTGCACAGCAGCCCTTTCATGACTGTAGAGCTGTGCTCGCTGAGTTGGCACATTTTCATTGCGTCTCACGCTGCAGCAGGAAAAGCAGAAATAAACAAGGAAACAAGTAAAATAGGAACAGATGCCCGTGGGGGCAAGAGCCATAGAGAAAAAGCAGGTTGGGGGGAGCGGGGCTGGGAGAGGGGGGCTGAGGGTGATTTTCCAAATAGAGTGATCAGAGGAGAATCACTGAGGAGACACAATAACTGTGAGTTCTGATCACATTATTATTATTATTTTTTTGAGACAGAGTCTCACTCTGTTGCCCAGGCTAGAGTGAGTGCCGTGGTGTCAGCCCAGCTCACACCAACCTCAAACTCCTGGGCTCAAGCGATCCTCCTGCCTCAGCCTCCCGAGTAGCTGGGACTACAGGCATGCGCCACCACGCCCGGCTAATTTTTTCTGTATATATTTTTAGCTGTCCATAAAATTTCTTTCTATTTTTAGTAGAGACGGGGTCTCGCTCTTGCTCAGGCTGGTCTCGAACTCCTGAGCTCAAACGATCCTCCCTCCTCGGCCTCCTAGAGTGCTGGGATTACAGGCGTGAGCCACCGCGCCCGGCCCTGATCACATGACTACCAATACGCCTCTGAACCAACTTAAAATTGATAAGATCAGGGGTCTCTTAAAACTCCTTATAGAAAATGGGTCAAGGACGCGAAAATTCATGGAATTCACAGAATTGGCTACAAAACATATAGCAAAGCTCACCAGGGAAAGGCAAATCAGAACGAGGGAACATTTTTACCTATAGGACTGGGACGCTGGCACTGTCATCAACTGCTGGTGCCAGCAGGAACTGATGCCTCCTTTTTGGAGGGCAGTTTGTCAGTGCCTGTCAAAATGTAAAATGCATGCACATTTAGACTCAAGAGTTCCCTTTTTAGGAATCTATTCTCTATAAATAATCACACAGTAGTATATAAGAATATATGTATAAAGGTATTTATTTATTATAACAGTAAAAAGTATAGATAATCTAAGTGTGTATTGCAGGCTCTTGATAAATATTTGTTAAATGAATAAATGAACACCTGGATAAATGGATTATTATAAGGCAATTATAAATGAGATAGATATGTATGCACGAACAGAAAAGGATGACTGTACTAGCAAATGGAAAAGTGCCTTGGAGAACAATATTAATACACAGGGCATAAAATACATACAGACATGCCATCTTATCAAAAGGCCTGGAAAGCTACTCATCAGACCCCAGAAATCCAGTGTGATAACAACAGCGAAGAGCATTGAGTTATAGCTGTTGAATGGGAGCTCAAAGAGGTCGTGAGGGAAGACTTTCACTTTTTATTGTATACATTTTAATATTGGTAGAAATGTTTTCAATCATCACATACTACTTAGGTGAGTTTTAAAAACGAAAGTCATTTAATATTTTTTTAAACGTCTTTTAGCAATATATGCAGGTTAGCCGGGCAGACGCATCCCAGTCCTCACGAGCACTCATTTCCTGGCTGCTGGAACTGACGGTAGGTGGAAGGCCGTTTCACCTCACGTACGCTTCGCTTTCCATGAGCTCTTTCATTGAATCTCACTGGCTGGGGAAAGGGAAGCTTTCAGAAGTTGAGTAACTTGCTACTGAGTCACACAGCTGCGTGTTGTAAGACTCGTCTGGTTTCCAAGACCACGAGTCCTCTGGTTGCTGACCGGTGGCCACGCAGGCGGTCGGATCCAGAGGACACAGCCCACCAGGCAGAAGCGAGGATCTGGGGTCATATCAGGGCACTCTCAGTCCCCCGGGAGCAACACTGGAGGCAGAGACATAAGGGATAAACATACCTTTCTCACGTTTTGCCTAGGGTGGATCTATGTGCAATTAAAAATGAAGATACTGCCCTAGAAATTTTTGCATCGTATTTGAACACCAGCAGGCCAGAGACAGGGCCCAGTGAATGAGCCCAGACCCCCCTGCTGAGCTGCGGTAACCGGGACAGCCGCGGGAGAACCAATTCTGACTTTCTGTAAAACTGTTTGCTAGAAAACTGGCTGTTATGTTCCTCAAGGTATTGTGTCTAAGATTCTAAGGAAACATTCCTACTAGAATCGAGTGCCAGAACAAAACTGGTCACCCAAGAAGCTGCTGCACTTTCTCCATTCAGATGGCCAGAACCTTGTAACCTGTGTGAGCCTTTTGGGTGGGGTTGTCAGAAAGCCCACGAGCAAATCTCAATTTTTACATCTGTTAGCCCTTAGAGGTGGCAGATCTGTGGACTCTGGATAATCTTTTTCCTAATTTTTAAATTTTGCTTCTATTATTCTGCCATGTCTTTTGCCCGCAGAATCGAGCTGGAGTCCTAACAATGCCCTGCCGGGCTCCTGACCAACTCCCCAGCCTCACGTCCCGCCATCCACGCCATTCGTGACCAGCTTTCCACAGACGCACAGCAAGCACAGAGCTGCTGCAAGCTTTGCGGTCACTCTGCCTGCTCCTGGGCCTCTCCTCCGGCTCTCTGCTTGGCTGGTGCCCTCTCTTCCTTCGAGTCTCGGGGGAAGGCCCTGGAGAGCCCTTCCTTGACCTCTGTCCACTGAGTACCAGTTACTCTGTCCCGGGTCACCACGTTCATTTCCTTCGGAGCACTTAGCGCTGTCTGTATTGATCACGTTTACTTACAGATTGTGTCTCTCGTCACTGAAAGAGTTCAGGACCTGGTCAGTCTTCCTCACCTCTGTGTTCCTTCCGTGCTTAGAAGAGGCGTGTCGTAGGCTGACTTAATCCATTTGGGTTGCGATGCCGGAATATCATAGACTGGGTGGCTTGAACAGCAAACATTTGTTTCTCACAGTTCTAGAGGCTGGAAGGACCCAGCCAGGTCCCTGGGGTCTTTTTTGTAGGGGTACTAATCTCATTCACGAGAGCTCTGCTCGCAGGACCTAATCACATTCTGGAGGCCCCACTCCCTAATACCATCACCTGGGTGGGGTGGGGGGTGAGGGTTTCCACAGATAGATTTCGAGGCGACACGAACATTCAGATCATAGCATAGGCATTCAACAAATATGTGTTGAATGATTAATGAATACATTTGTTTTAGGCTGTTTCAATTTTTTTTTTTTTGGTTCTACAGGTAAGGTAAGTTATAGATCAATCAGTATAAATATCAAACATAATCATAAACTAGTGAGCATTTTCCTCCTATTCACCTGTAGCGAACACACCCAAGAATTTAGCCTATTGCAACTAAGCACTGCGATTAGTAGGTCTCTGCCAATGTAGAAACCGCTTTCTATACTGCTTACACGCCCACTACCAAATTGTGTTCCTTTTATTTCATGGATCCGTAGAATATGTTCCCTGAACATGCGTTCAATGCTCCTGCTCACCTTCGACCTGCACCGATTTCTGCTTTCTCTGGACATTAGCATCACACAGCTGGTTCACCTCTAAGTGTGTTCACCTCTGTTGGCTGCTCTTGCATGTGTTGGTCTTGTCTCAATGAGACGGTGGAGTCAGGGAGAGCTTATGTTTTTGTTATGTGACGCTGTGACTCTTCTCTCACTGTTTGGGACCCAGCACAGCAAAAATGCTAAATAAGCATTTGACGATTGATTGATCGACAGCATACCATGTACCAATCAGTGACATCATCACTAGAAAAGCATGCTTGTTTAGCATTTCATTAAAGCTGTGGCTTGATAATGTCATTTAGTAATGTACCAGATGAAGCCGGGGAGCATGTCCGTCAGGGACAGAACTGTCCTAGGTGTTCTGGAAGAGGCTGGATAAGTAAGACAGCTCCTCCCTGTAAGGAGCTTCTGATCTCACTTAGGAAATGCCATATATAAAAAGTTAATTAACAGGGCATTGTATAAAAAGATGGGAATTTTAGTGCTAGAAAATATAATAAGGATCTAGCCTAGATATCGGCAAACTTCTTCTGTAGAGGACCAGACAGTAACTGTATCAGGCTTTGCAGCATGTGGTCTTTGTTGTAACTATTCCACTCTGTTGGTCCCCAGCAGACAGCAGGCAGCATTCGGCCCCAGGCTATAGTTTGCCAGCGTCTGTCCATGGTATCTCAGTAAGTCTCTTTAGATAAGAAGAAAGCTGGGCTCCTGTGGCCAGGCAGGCAGCGCTGCAGTAGGAGGTGGGAGTTGCCCTGGTGTGGAGGGCGCGATCGGGTTTGGAAAGCAGAAGGAGGAAAAGCAGATGTTGAAGTCTGATGACCAGCCCAAGCAGCAAAGCAAAGCTGGGTAATGGGAGAAATGGTGAGAAGATATTTGGCGGGAAAAGAATTTGCACTGAGCAATAGGAGGAGAGAGAGAAGAGTGAAAAGACAGTGGGATCGTTGGGATAACAGGCTGATCCGGTGGGCCAGAGCCTTGGAACTGTTCCACTTAAACAGCAGAGGTAAATGATACCCCCAAACAATGCTATTTCTATAAAGAGTTTTATCATAGAAACTAATTTGTCATTCTATTCCATAATGTTTGTTTTAGCAAAAACAATAAATGTCATAAATTGCTTGCCATTGCACAAAATGAATGTTTTAGGAAAAGGTGCTATATTCATCAGTGCTTTTGAGGACCTCGCCACACACTCCTGGAAGTCTTCTTACCTTAGTTTGGGAAGGATGGTTGTGGGTAAGGAGAATCCTGAGAAGGGCTGGGCTAGAGAACGGAGCCCTTTCTGAAGGTCAATATAATGCACTCAGATGGCTGGGTTATGCGCACAGGGACTCAAATTGCGGGGCCTGGAGACAATTAGCTGTTTATCATAGACAGCTGGGAAGTCCTGAGGGTCTGTGGTAGGGGGGCTGAAAAGGCAGAAGACAAACACACTCAGAGGCAAGGATGCCCGGGGTTGACGTAAAACCGTTGGGCAAGTAAAATAGACACACAAAATAACGTCAAACTTCAAATTAAGACGAGTGATCATTATTTGTGCTTACGTTTAGAGATACCATATTTTGTTGGTTCTAGATGCATATGTCTTAACATTTTCGCATATCTGGAGTCAGAATGCATCAAACAGTTGCTGTACCACCCAGCTTCATTGCAGGTTTACTCCTTCTTAGTGGATCACAAAATCATGAGGTGTCTAACCATGGCATCTTAGATTCGTTGAAATATGGTATTGGTAAGGTTTTAATTACAAACTACTTGCTAATAATCTCTCTCTTCAGGCCCATCAATCTGATGCTAAAAGCTACTCCAACTTGCAAGATGGCTTTTTGAATCCATCATGGCAGATTTTTGATCCTATGCTTAAAAAAAACATGGCTCTCATTGTCCCATCAATGTGTCAAGGCAGCACAGACTACGATCTTTTCCAGAATTTTCCTTTTGCTCCCATAACTGCTCAAAACGATTCAGATGGCAGGTTTGTGAGATCACTTGATTTTTCACCCAGCAGAGGCTATGCTGTATACCAAATGTAAATAAATCAAGCAACACTCTTCTTTCACCTTTTAGAAGATGAAGATTTTATTAAAATATGTGAATATTTTTCTTTAGACAATGTCCCCACTTATTTATGGTGATTATTTTATGATCAATGTTAGCTCCAAAAGTCTTCTGAAAAATTTTCTGAAGTATTAAATAGCTTGCAATATTCTAAACCACCGGAAGGTGTCCTTGCATTGGGGGGCGGTGATTCCATGAAGCATGAGCTGCCCCCGCCATTCTTGCCTCGGTCTGAGAGTGGACAGGAGCTCTGGGCTGGCGGGGGCTGCAGGATGAAATGCATGGGGCTTCCCCTCCCTCCACTGTTTCCCAGCTGTCCCCATTTCTGGACCCCCACTTGTTTCTTGTTTTTTCTAGAGTAAGCCCTGCCTCCCTTTTCCATTTCCCTATAGGAAAAGAATCTGATTAACTCACATGTACAGTCAGATAAAATAACTTACGTCCTTACTCCTCCAATGGCTTTTGCATTTATAATTGTGAGCTCAAGCCTTTAGTCAAATCATGAAATTTCAGGACCCTGAACTTACATTTAAAAATACACACTACAGAATGTCATCTATACAGAGAAACAATAATAGTAACAGTGATACTTCATGGGGTGATTGTACGGGCCAAATGAGCTGACTTTCTAAAAAGTGTCTGGCACACAGTACACAATACATGGTGACTCTGTTGCTGTTGGGTGATTGCTTAGCAAATCCCTGTGTAGTATCAGAAGCTGTTGTCTCTGCAACGGCAGCGGAGACAGCACATCGTTCTCCTGTTACATAAGATAAATGTGGTCTGATGTGGGCAATGAGCTTCAGTAACTACAGATTTTATAATATGTTTCTGGTGGGTAATTTTTTCTTACATTTCAAGAAGGTTTGCATCTCTCCATTGTGGTACAGTTCAGCTTACCCAAAGTAAGGAGCAAGTAGCAGGAGGTCTCACCGGGCAACAGTGAGCTTCCCATGCAAAGACCCCATTCCAATGTCTCATAAAGCAGCAGAGAACTGATGTGTCATGGGAATTTAGGGAAGGTCTGCTAACATCCTATTCTTCTCTCCTTAAATTTTCCCACCCACAATTTAAGTATTTTTAATACAGCGAATTTTGTGAGGCACCTATGAGATGTCCTTCTCGGGGCATGATTTCAAGGAGATTCCAGGCTGACAAGCAGGTTCTGAGAAGTGGAGTGAGGTTGGTTGGCCCTGCGGAGATTGGGATTGATTAATGGTGTTGTGATAAGCAGGGAAACAGAGCAGTGGCAGCTCCTGCTCCCAGCTGTCACAGCTGTGCCTCTTCTCCCTTGCAGCCTTTTAAAGCACCTCCTTTCCTGTGGAATTTCTGTAAATTATTTGCTCAGACGCCAAGATGCCATAGAAGCAGCTGGCTCTGAGAATCCGGTCAGATGCACGTATTTGTTGTGGTTTAGAACATTACCTTAGCAATCCCCCCTCCCCGCCTTCCCCAGGAGTGAAGGGGAACACATGCACTCTAACTTTGGAAAGAGAGAGCAAGCTAGCCAAGCTGCAAAGCCAAGTGCATGGTTAATAGGGGAAGGTAGTACACTGTTTCTTTTCCTAAAATGTTCTATAAAGGGGACTGACAGGTGAGCCATCATGTGGTTTTGTAGATGTCTACATATAGAATAGATTGCCAAGTGCGACTTGGCGTCTGAGTTAACTTGCCCATCACAGCAAAGCATCATTTCCACATATACAGTGATCTGTTACATGGTAACAGGCACTGAGATCACCTTCGACACAGGTTCAGTGGCGTACTTGCTTTTCCAACTGTCTCAGAAGGGTCACCCATTCCCGCCTGAATGATGATTTATGCTGGCTGAGGTGGGAGCCAAAGGCAAGCCACATGAACACAGCTCCAAATTCAGCCCATCGTGCAATGTGTGGATGGGGTTTCAAGGTCACTAAAGACATTAGCAGGCTGGGCACAGCGGCGCTGGCCCGTAGTCCCAGCTACCTGGGGAGCTGAGGCGGGAGGATCACTGGAGGCCAGGAGTTTGAGACCAGCCTGGGCAACATGGCAAGACCCTGTTGCAAAAAAAAAAAAAAAAAAAGACATCGACATCAGCAGTACATGAGTTGTTTATTCCGTTGGCTGAAGAGGTATTGCTATTCCCATTTTATATGTGAAGAAACTGAGGCTAAAAGAGGTTGATAGAGGACGGAGCTAGAAGCAAGACCCAGAGGCAGATCTTTTGAGTCCTCGTGCTGTTTTGTTTCCACTACATCTTGTGCCCTTGAAAGTCTCTGATTCTGAAATACGAAAACTGGCTTTTCAGACCTGGGCGACCGCGTTGGTCAGCGTTGTTGCAAAGGCTGTATCCTGAAATGCAGACTTTATTTTCTGAGAAGGTGAGTCGTGCCTTTGAAGTCAGAAACAGAATGAGATTATTTAGCATTAGTTGTTTTTATTGCATCCAATTAGGCCTTAATAAGTAATCTCCAAGTAAATAATAGGCATAATGAAACGAGTATTTAAAGAAGTTTAGGTTTATGACCCTTTTTATAGCAGGGCCAGAGCTACGAGCAAGACTAAGAAATCAAAACATTTTTGAAGAAACTCTTGTCCTTTCAGTTTCATGCTGTTAAAACGGGACGGTCCTGAAGGTCCCTCAAACCTCCACACCTGAGGGGCTCCTGAGGGGCTTCTACGCAAAACTAGCAAGTAATTTTTCTGAGTGGTGTTGGTAGACCCACAAGCCTACTCCCTTAGGAAAATAAGATTACAGAAATGTATTTTTATGGGAGAAAGCTAATGTTTAAATATACATTTTTTTCTACTTCTAAACATGGGAAAAAATTACCCTTTATTTTTAAATGTAAAATGCATATTTCTGAAAGCAGCATGACTGAAAGCGTTTGTCTTAAACTTCTACTGTTTATTTATTTTGCCATTATCTGATATGTCAGCAGTGTCTCCTAATTTCTTGTGTCACACAAAAGCAAACACAGTCACGTTACATTAATGACTAGGCTGGGATCATGTAACTGACTGGCTATAATTCTATGCCCCCTTGCTATAAAAAACATGACCTTAAATCCCAACCAGCTTTTGAATAAAAGGCCCCACAATTATGATATAGTAACAAAGTTCACGTTGTATACAATTTGATTGTTTCAATGCTCTTTGCCCATCCATTTTCATTTTGCCTGCTATTTATGTGTGTTAGTCAAAAGTCAAGTGGAAAATCCACTCTTTGGTATTTTAGGAACAACGTTCGTTTACCCAACATGTTCGGCAGGATAAAACTAAATATAGCGGAAACCTTTTTTATAATCCTGGTGTTTGAAGTTAGGACTAAACCCACCTTGCAATGTAATTGTAATCACAGACCTTTTCCATATGTATCCAGGTTTCCCAAGTGAGGCCCAGGTAATAATCTGCATCTAAATATATAATCAATCGCCCCAATACCACCTGGCTTTTTAACTAGACTAGTCTTTACCAGCTAGTAGTTGCTCAACAAGTGCTAAGTATCTGGAGGAGAAACTAACCTTTGCAGCCTGTTACTTGCCCGAAGGGTTCAGTAGAGATTGTTAGCAAAAGCAGCTGCACGTGTCCAATGTGTCGGGCAAAACAACACTAGTGAAGGCGGCTCTGTGTGATTTTGTCTTCGGCACAGAGAGGAGCCCCCACAAGAGCGCTAAGCATGCACTTCTGTCCTTCCTGTGAGTCTTGCAGGGTTATTTTTTGGAGGCTAGAGAGAGAAATCTTCCACTGTTGTATCATTTCCTTCAGTGCCTGCAGCTTTTATTCTTTTCAACAAGTGTTTAGAGGAAAGTGTTGATGCTTATTAATCTGTTTCTTGTCTTACAAACGCGCTTACGCATGATTGGTGGCAAAACTGCATCCCTGACAGCGCTCGATGTAATCTACGTGGCAGGACAAGATTGTTACACTGAACAGATCTGTTTGGAATTGTTATTCTTTGTAATTAGCTTCATTAAGTGAAAGCATGTGTCAATCAACTCTGAACTTTAAACATACCTGTAATTTGCAAGAAAAATGCATTCTGATTTCCTATGGGCACATGTGTGCTTGAAGATGAGTATGTATGTGGGTAGGTACATGTGTTGTATTAGAAACATGTTTCTGTAATTTTCTGGATATGTGATTTGCCCCTGGTTTGCGTGTGGCAACTTCAAATATAAAGTGCACAAGTCTAGAAAATGATAGAATTAAGTTTAATAAATGACTAATATATGTACTAGTGTGAACAGATACCTTTTTTGGACACAAGGTCTCGCTCTGTCACCCAGGCTGGAGTGCAGTGGCATCATGATAGCTCACTGCAACCTCCAGCACCTGGCCTCAAGCGATCCTCCTGCCTCAGCCTCCCAAGTAGCTGGGACCACAGGCCTGTACCACCACATCCAACTAATTTTAAAATTTCCTTGTAGAGATGGGGTCTTGCTATATTGCCCAGGCTGATTTTGAACTCCTGGCCTTAAGTGGTCCTCCCACCTCAGCCTCCAAAAGTGCTGGGATTATAGGTGTGAGCCACTGTGCCGGGCCTGAACACATACTTTTAAAATAAAGAACACACTCCTTCCTAAATTTCTGTAATAAAAGTATACATTCACATGAATTTTAACTGCCACTCCTTACTAAGAATATAAATTTGAAAACACATTTACTCTTTTGCTTTACTACATATTGTCCATCGGCCATGGGGTTACAATATTCTCGATTCGATCAGACTTCGCCTGGGTCAGGAGCGAGCATTTCAGGAAAGCATCCTGAGCTTCAACAGGCCGGTTAACGGGCTGCTCATCCCAGCGCTCCCTGACACAAGGACGCCCTGCTCTCCCTGGCGTCACGGTGCCTCGTGCGTCTATTTGCTCCAACATTTCATCCTTTCATTCGCTCGTCCACATTTATGGCGTAACGGCGGTGTCCGCAGCACCATGGGAGATTAAAAAATGAATTAGATGCTCAAAAGAGGATCTGGACAAGGAAAGAGGAGAAAAGCTCAGGAATGAGTCTCGTTCCAGCGTCCCGGCGTGGCCTTCCCAGTCCGGGCATCACGCAAATCCCTTCCCTGCGTCCCAGGCGCGGCCGCTGACCTCCACCAGGGGGCGCCCGCGGACAGACGGAGGAGACGGGGGCGCCGGCGGCGGCGGCGCGGCTCCCCAGCTGCTGCCCCTCCGCAGGCTGGCATGACTGAAAGCGAGGTTCTCAGGGGATCTGTGGTCCCCGTTACGCAGCCTGTGCGGAGTAGAGGGGCCGGGGGGATCTTTGCGGACTGGCTTTCTTCAGCCTCAGCCCCCCCAGCGGCTCCCGGCTCCGGAAGTGAAAGTGGACCCCCCGTCCCGCGGCCTCCTCCCGCCTCACCTCCTCTCCTGCTCCCCGGCGGCCCCGCTGCCGGCCTTTGCCCGGCGGTTCCCTCCCCCGGCGCCTGTGCCCCACGCCCCTCCCAGCTCTGCTGCTTCCGGTCTCGCGAACACCCGCTTCCCCGCGAGACCCCCCAGATTGCCGCCCCGCCCCCCGCCCCCGCCCGGGCACTGGCCGGAGCCGCCCCTCCCCCTTCAAATAGCCCCGGACCCTCGCTCTGACGCGCTGTTAGTATATAACGTCCTTACTGTGCTGATCGTCCGTCTCGCCCCGCGAGGAGGCGAGTTCTGTGAGGGCAAGGATGTTTCTTTGTTGTGTTGGCTGATGTAGTCCCAGTTCCCAGAGGGGTGCAGGGAACAGTGTCTGTTAGGTTTTTTTTTTTTTTTTTTTTTTGAGACAGAGTCTCACTCTGTTGCCCAGGCTAGAGTGAGTGCCCTGGCGTCAGCCTAGCTCACAGCAACCTCCAACTCCTGAGCTTGAGCGATCCTCCTGCCTCAGCCTCCCGAGTAGCTGGGACTACAGGCATGCACCACCATGCCCGGCGAATTTTTTTCTATTTTTAGTTGTCCAGCTAATCTCTTTCTATTTTTAGTAGAGATGGGGTCTCACTCCTGCTCAGGCTGGTCTCGAACTCCTGAGCTCAAACGATCCACCCACCTCAACCTCCGAGAGTGCTAGGATTACAGGCGGGAGCCACCGCACCGGGCTAATTTTTTCTATATATTTTTAGTTGTCCAGCTAGTTTCTTTCTATTTTTAGTAGAGACGGGGTCTCGCTCCTGCTCAGGCTGGTCTCGAACTCCTGAGCTCAAACGATCCTCCCGCCTCGGCCTCCCAGCGTGCCGGGATTACAGGCGGGAGCCACCGCGCCCGGCCTAGTAAATATTTCTTTGAAGAAATGAGTGTTTCCAGGTCCCCCTGGGCAAGCACAATGGAGTTGGTTTTACGAGAATGTCCGTCATTTCAGCCTCGCCGTATCTGACGGAAACATCTGAGGCGAATGTTAGGAGCAAACGCGCGTCCTGGTAAACAAACTCTCCGCGCGGCTGAAGTGTGTGCGGCGCCCCACGGCTCGGGGCCGAGTCCTTGCTCCGTGTTTCCGGGAGCTGGGACCTGGGGACGTCACTTCATTTCCAGGTGCCTCAGCTTTCACTTCATAAAATGGAGGCGACGATGGTACGAAGCGGTTCCAGGGCTGCGGCGAGGCTTCGCGGAGGTCACCGGCGCCGCCGCCCTCACCGCCCGGCTGCGGGGAAGGCGGGCCGGGCCGGCGGGGGACACGCCTGTGAGGAAACTGAGGGCTGTTCCAGAAGCGCTCGGTTCCGGGAGGGCTCTGAGGAGGAGAGGCTGACACAGATCATGGAACCGCTTTGAGAAGACTGACCTGGAAAAGAGGCCGCGGAGGGGTTGCGTGTGGGCACATTTAGGGGGACATCTTGCAAAGCTGTGAAGTCTAATTTAAAACCCACGAAGCCCCCTGTGGCCCTGGTGTGGGGCTAAGTGAACGGGGATGGGTGGACATTGGGTGGGATGTCACTTGGGACTGGAGCTGGCCTTGTACCGCAGAGCAGGGACTTTCAAGCACAAAACAGGCTGGGCGCGGTGGCTCACGCCTGTAATCCTAGCACTTTGGGAGGCCGAGGCGGGAGGATCGCTCGAGGCCAGGAGGTTGAGGTTGCTGTGAGCGAGGCTGACGCCACGGCACTCGACCGAGGCGACAGAGTCTCGCTCTATCTCAAAAATAAAAAATAAAAAATTGGAAAAACCACAAAACACGAATCTCCTTCCCAAGAAGGGCTAGAAGTTCCACGAGTGCCTAGAAGTGGAGGCTGTGAAAAATCAGTGAGACGAGTACAGAAAACTATCCATCACTGAGAAGGAAAAGTTGTTATTCAATTAAAAGGGAAAGATGGGAAAGAACTTACCCCAAAGGATGCACGAGAAAGTGATTGTACTTTCCATAATTAAGAAAAATATTTTTTATAGGTGATTGGTCATGCCTCTTTGTATTATATGCTGACTGCTGTGATTATAATATTCCAGTCATCACACTCTCTTGGCATCTACGTAGTTTTTTAAAAATATGATCATTTCAGCATTTACAGTTTGCTGCCGTCAAAGCATGCATTTTAACAGCTTTATGGAGATACAATGCACCTACCATATAATTTGCCCGTTTAAAGTGTACGAGTCAATGGTATTTGGTGTATTTTAGTTGTGCGAGGGTCACCACCGTCAATTTGAGAACGTTTTCGTCCCCTCAGATGAACTGTAGCATTAGCAGTCACCCCCCATTCCTCCCTGTCCCCAGCCCCGTGGCCATCCCTAATCTCCTTTCTGTCCCTGTAGGTTCGCCTAGTCTGGACGTGTTGGAATTATGCGACATGTCAAGTTTTATGACTGACTCCTTTCACGAGGCATAATGTTTATAAGGTTCATCCAATTTGTAGCGTGTATCAGGACTTCCTTTTTATGGGTGAATACTATTCCATTGTGTGGATACACTGCATTTTGTTCATCCAGTGGACTCTGGGTTGTTTCCACTTTTTTGGCTTTTGTGACTAATGCTGCTGTGCACATTAGTGTATACGCTTTTCTGTGCGGATATGTATTTTTATTCCTCTTGGGTATATATCTAGGAGCAGAATTGCTAGGCCATATGATAACTCCATGGTTCACCTTTTGAAGAACTACCAGACTTTTCCAAAGCAGTGAAGCATACATTTTTGCAGCAAAGCAAGAAATTTTATAAATATTACAGATTTTCAACAAGTTCTACTTTTTATCCAGACCTTCTCCTAAGAGCTGATCTCTGCAGCCTGGAACCTCCAGGGTGGACAGGTGGCCCACGGTGCCAAGGGCAGGTGTCAGGGAGGACAGCAGGACAAGGAGAAGAGACAGAGCAGGGGAGAGAGAAAGAAAAGAACTGGGAGACGTGGGAGACGGGGGAAGGAGTGTTAGTGGGTTAATCTGCTTTTTAGGGGCTGCCAGCTCCTAAGTCTGAAATGTATGAATATGTCTGTAGTATAAGTCTCAGTAATTCTCCCAGGTGCGTGAAAGGCAGGGGCTGGTGTTGAGGGGCCTGAACTCCATGTAGAGGGTGGAACACTGTGGCATCAGCTGTAGCCTATTCTTGGGATTACTCATGTCCTGGTGTGAAGGGCAGATAGGAAAATGACTCACTTCACGTAAAGCAGGGCTTCTCCATCCTGACGCACCTGAGAATCACCTGGGAGCTTTTAAAAACTACCAACGCCAGGGCCGCATGCCAGAGAGTCTGATGGAATTGTCTGGGGTGGGGGCTTGAGCGCTGGTCTAGTTTAAAGGCTCCCCAGGGACTGTCAACATGCAGCCAGGGTTGAAAACAACTTACATGGAAATACAGGTTTTATGTTTTAACAAACATTCTTGAACAAACTATTGGGATGATCTTTGGATGCATCACAGAACTTTTTCAGAAGTGCCTGAGAGTCCCAGTTATTGCTGCTCCTCAAAAGTGCTAGTGCGTGAGAGATTTTGCTTGAGGGCTTCGTTGGCCGCCTTAGTGTTCTCTCTTGGCCAGAAGCCATTCTAATTTGAGATCATGGCGCACATCTGTGGGGACCTGTGGACAGCTCTGGAAGGGAAGAGTATCAGGTGGAGCTGAAGCAGCGGAGCCTGAAATCAGCATGTCCACTCAGAGACCGTGAGCCTAGAATGAGTTTTCTGATGTCATGTTTGGGAGTGATTCTAGGGGAGGTCCTCTTCCTTCAGCCACACATTCACCGTCTAGGTGCTGGCTATCACCTGGAGCAGAATTGCAGAGTTAGGAGACGAGTCCTCTGGGCTCTGTGACTTCCAGTCTCCATGTGCCTCGGTGACCTTGATGCTGCCACCCTAGTCCGAGTCACATCTCCAGCCTGGATGTCTGCAGTTGCCTCCTGACTGGCCTCCACGCTTCTGCGCTTGGCCTCCTGTGGCCTATTCACCTCACTGCTGGAGGGATCGTAAAACACAAAACAAAACAGAGACAGATGCCATCATTCCCTTGCTCAAAGCTCTCCAGTGGCTTCTCATCACATTCAGAATACAGTTCAAGCTCCTCAGACCTCGTGAGACCTCACCCTGCCCACCTCTCCAAGCTCAGCTCTCTGCTCTCATCTTTCCAGCCCTCTAGGCCTTCTTGCTCGTTTTTCCCTTAGGGCCTTGGCACTTGCTGCTCCCCCTGTTTGGAATGTTTTCCCCCCAGATAGTCAGTGGGTGCTTTTTTCTGCTATATCCCCTGTGAGATTACAAACCTCTCTAGAGCAAGGTCCCTGTGCTAGTAATCTGCATCTGTCACGGCATCTGCTAGGATCACTTGCATTTAGGAGGAATTCAGGCACCTGATGATGTGAATGCATAAAAACGTAAAGAAAATCGCATGCTGGAAAAATCCCTGCCCAGAGTTCTCTGAACAGGTAACTCCAAAGAGCCAAATCAGCATATCAAGTCTGATGTGGTTCTCTTGTTGCTCAGAGGGCTGCAAAGATTTTACGCTTGTGCAAGCAGATCCTCTAAAAGAAGTAATTTTCTCTTTAGGAGAGGAGCAGTACACAGGCTCAGCAGTAAATTCACAGTGTTTTATAAGAAGATGAAAAGTGAAAATCATATGAAAAGTAGTAATCACACACTAGCAGCACCCATCTCTCGCGTGTTAATCGTATGGCGCCATAATTTGACCGTAATTTCTCTCTTTCTCTGTCTCTGCCTCTCTCAACTATGGAAAATGCTTTGTGGCAGGTCTACACAGCATGAAGCAGAACAGTGGTAGTAGAGACAGATACATTTTGACATAGCATAGTGTTTGTTTCCTAAATTTCTTCTACCGTTTAAGTAATAGTAAGCTTTGCGTCCATAGATATAGTGGCCATAGCGTGGGACCACGAAGACATGGCCCACGGTGGCTTGAGTCCATGGGTCACAAACCCCACAGCAAGGTGGACGCTGGTGGGAGAGGTAGGCACAGTTTCAATCTATTTTCTTCCATCTTTGCTTTTAAAGGGTTCTCTGAAATGCTCTCACCCGATGAGCATTCATTCCCCTTACTGTTTCGGAGTTGCTCCTCATCACTCAAAACTTGTTTGTGATTGTCCTTGGTGTATTTTCTCTTTTTAAAAAGATCCTCTCACATGAATCTAAAAGCAATATATGTTAATTCTAGATAATTTGGAAATACATAGAACAAGGAAAAAAGGGTCACCCATATTCTACCACCTAGAGAAAAGTTTTAATAATTTCTATATTCCTATATGGGAAGACTTTAAAATTTTGAAGGTTTTTTTTTATGGTTATAAAAGCAATACATCTTCATTGTAGAAATTCTGAGAAATGCAGAAAACTGTAAAGCAGAAGGAGAAATAGCTCCTAATGCAGAATGACTTTTTTTTTTTTTTTTTGAGACAGAGTCTGGCTCTGTTATCCGGACTAGAGTGCCGTGGCATCAGCCTAGCTCACAGCAACCTCCACCTCCCGGGCTCAAGCGATCCTCCTGCCTCAGCCTCCCAAGTAGCTGGGACTGCAGGTGTGCGCCATGATGCCCCACTAATATTTTCTATTTTTAGTTATCCAGCTAATTTCTTTCTATTTTTAGTTATCCAGCTAATTTCTTTCTATTTTTAGTAGAGACGGGGTCTCACTCTTGCTCAAGCTGGTCTCGAACTCCTGACCTCGAGCTATTCTCCCGCCTCGGCCTCCCAGAGTGCTAGGATTACAGGCGTGAGCCACCACACCCGGCCAGAATGACTTTTTGATAATCAGTATTTCACTACAACAAACATAGAAATCAAAAACATGAGGGTGACTGGATGGAAAATCCCAAGTAAAAGAATCAAAGAAAACAAAAACATATCCTGAGGCCTGAAGTGCGTGACATCCGCAGCCTCTCAGTGCTGGCTGTACCGTCTTGTGTCCAGACATGCTGGGCTAACTCTGGACAGGGAGGACGACCTGGAGTGGCTCAGAATTCACAAGGAGGGGAGGAGGAGAAGGCCGAGAGTGTGTCTGTGCTTGAGGAGTTGGGGGGGGGGGGCTTGCATAGCGTTCAGGGCACAGGCCACGGGGAAAAGAACAGGAGGTGAGCAGGCAGACGGAGGCGACAGAAGTGGCCCCATGCAGGGTGCTGGGCTGGGGAGAGACTGCCATCTCGGGGTGCCTTGGAGGGAGTGAGGGCCTAGATACGGCCTGGGGATCCTTGGGGGCAGAGTAGGCTTCTCGGTGGCCTGGCAGGACTACCTCGGCCATGAATCACAGATTGTTGGCACCAACTAGGGCCATAGTTATCCAAGCAGACTGAGAGGAAGGCAAAGGGGCTCCAGGAGGCCGGGGGTGGGGGTAGTGGTGGGGGAGGGGTGAGGGTGGGAGCTGCCACTGCGGCACTCAGTGAGGAGTGGCTCCTGCTCTCCGGGATTTCGGGAGAACATGGTCTTATGCAAAGACCACTCCACTGGGAGCCCAGAGAACGTCAGGGTTCTACCCCAGCTCTAATACTGGCCAGCCTTGAGCCTATTATTCTGTTAACTCTGATTTTTTTTTTTTTTGTTGAGACAGAGTCTCACTTTGTTGCCCAGGCTAGAGTGAGTGCCGTGGCGTCAGCTTAGCTCACAGCAACCTCAGACTCCTCGGCTTAAGCGATCCTACTGCCTCAGCCTCCCGAGTAGCTGGGACTACAGGCATGCACCACTATGCCCGGCTAATTTTTTCTATATATAGATTTTTAGTTGTCCATATAATGTCTTTCTATTTTTAGTAGAGACAGGGTCTTGCTCTTGCTCAGGCTGGTCTCAAACTCCTGACCTCGAGCGATCCACCCACCTTGGCCTCCCAGAGTGCTAGGATTACAGGCGTGAGCCACCGCGCCCGGCCCTGATTTTTTTTTTTTTAAAGAAAAATTTAAAAAGTGAAATCAATGCCTGCCTTCCCTACCAGTCAGAATTATCATGAGAATAAAATGAGGTGGTAAACATGAAAGACCATCACTGTTATTTACACGACTGCTCTGTGGCTGTTCCCATGCACCTGCAGATCTCTGCCAGTCGAGCCCGCCCTCCAGGGGGCCTCCCTGCACCCTCGCCTGGGCTGGTGCCACACGCCATGAGCTCCCATAGCAGTTGGGGCTGTTGATTTACACTGACCTGAAATACAGACATGTGTGAAGCCAGCAATGCAGGCTTAGGCAGCCACCCTAAGAGATGGCGAAGAGTAGGCAGCAAATAACCTTCTGGTCACAATGTCTGGCCAGTCTGAATATATGAAAGTAAAAATGTGGAATGGCATAATTTGTGCTGTGTGCATGGCTAAGCCTGCGTGGTCTGTGCGTGGGCACAGGGCTACGCCGAGGCGAAGAGCCTCATGGAAGTGCAGGGAGCTGGTTAAGCACTTGTGTCACCATTATGATAAACAGAAAGTGTGTGTGGCAGGGGGCAGAGTGGAGGGCTGGTCGGGGGAAAGCCTTTTATTGAATCATTGGTAGATTTTCATTTGCTACTTTTGGTAATTTTCTTCGGGTACCATATAATTTCCATTGCAACATATTTGTAGTATGATTGACTGACTATTGCCACCATCTCCTACTGTCCCACAATAGCTCCTAGCTCAAGCACATTCTCTATTAAAATTATAAAATTATCCCTAAGCACATTACGCGATGTTGTTGCTAAGTTCTTTGGCCTTATTTCATTTTAAGTAAATCTAATGAAGTATCTAATATGTGTAACTATTATACATATATTTTATTTACTATGTACCTAGTATGTATCAAAAGCATATATCAAAAATTTCCAACTTTATGTTATAGCATTAATGACCCTCCATTCTAAAATTAATATTATGCTTATTGAATGATATATAGAATATTTTGAGGAAAGGAAAAAGTTATTTAAGGTTTAGATGGGTGAAAATATGTAGTTTTATTTTCTTTACTAAAATTTTTTTTATGAAAAACTTTTTGCTCATGTGTGGTTGTTTTAAGATGAACGTGTTGGTTATTCCTGGCAATGTTGTTATCCCAAACCCCTGCCCTACTTTGTCACTGTGTACCTACTTAGTACCTAAAAGTATCCTCAATTAGGTACAGTATGTTTCAGATCAAGGATGATCTGGTTATACAATAATCAGAAGGATGGTTAACTTTTCCTACTGTGCATTTCTTAAAAATCAGTGCATATTTTGAGATTAAAGCAATTCATCATGCATAGAAACTCTCTGTTATTTCTTTTCAAACTTTTAAAGAATTGATGCTCCAAATCAAGAAAGAAACATGTTGTAGATTAATAATTTCATCGGTGCATTAGCAGAAATAAGCCTGTTCCCTTATGATAATATTTAAAATGAATATAGAAATAAGCTTTGTCCTTTGTTTGCTGAGAACAATAGCACAACCCTCTGTGTGAGGATGATTTATCTCTTGCTAAACCGCCCTAACTGTTTCTGACAGCAGAAAGACAGGTATCATTAACCTTAGGTGTTGACAATTTAGAATTCATGGGAATGAGTTAGAAAAACGATAGACGGGTCCCACCTCTGAGTTTGTGCAGAGCAGATGAATCCCGTGAACCATCCCTGCTGATTCCTCACGTTACCAGAAAAGAGTCCCCCTTGAATTTTCCTACAGGGGGTTGGTTTTATATCCCTTCTATCTGAACCTGGAGTGAAAATTGTTTTGAGGAAAAATGGATCTATATCCTAATCAAAGCATTTTCCAAGGCCCTAGAATCAAGTTTATTTGTAAATCCATAATTTACTGAACCGTTTTACCTTCTTTGTAAGTGATTCATGTATAAATTAGTGATGGATTCCTGATTAATTTATTTTTGCTGCTGTTCTTGGATTTTAAAAGCTTGCATTCCTCAAGATCACTCTCTTCATAAATACCTTCAATAAATTTCAACGCAACATGATGGCTCAACCTCTTTTATCCTTTGCAGAATGATATAATCGGGCATTCTAAAGCAAATAAGAATTCAGTGACCCCAAAAATGTATCGGATTAAAACCCACCAATAAAAAATGAAGTGTACCAGAGAAAACACTCTGCAGCTGTTCTTTGCTTTAGGTAAACATAACAACAACGTGAGTTTGGGGCATGCTCTGATCTCAGTGCGGCATGCGTTCATTCACATTTTGAAATCTTTTACATATATTCATCTTCTTCTGAGCATATTGTTGTACTACATTAGATCTACTTAAAATCCATTGGGAGTATTGATTTTTTTCTTGAGGAAAATCAACACAGTGAGATGGTCTCTCTCCTCTTATAAAGCCCATTAGAGAGAACCAGAATTGTGTTGACGTAAAGGAGAATGTTTCCTAATGTACGTGACATATTGCTGTGGGTCAGAAGATTCAACTCTCTTTCAAATCTAATTAACTGATTTTGTCAAGCTTGTATTCTAGTCCTTGTTTGCATGGCCATAACACGTCTATCAACGTAAACGCTTCTATTTACTAAATAGACATGACCAAGGAAGGACTGATGAAAATATAACTAGCTTAAAGATATTTTACCAGCATGGTAATAGCACATCAAATAATTACATAATCTATTTGGATTTTATTTGGGCAAGTTTTTAAAGATAATTTTTAATTGCTATGAGACTGGAGTTGGAGTGGATGGTTTAACTGAAATGTTCTAGTAAAAGTGGGTTGATAAATCAAATGCCCTGAATCCCCTTAATAGCTGTTATCATTTTGACATCTTCTTATTTTAAAGAAATTGCTGAAAATTTGACAAAACTAATGTGGATGGCTGTAATTGAACTTGACAATATCTACGTGGGGTAAGAGGTGAAATCGCTGTTTGGAAACGAATGCTCCCATCCCACCCCAACTACATATTCAGGTTAAATGTGTGCACATCCTGGTAGCCGGAACATCTGTTTCTAGCTTGTTGTTCCTCTTGGCTGCTTTTCAATTGGATTTCCTCGAGCAGGTCCCAGGCTTGTCACCGCAGCCAGGGTCTGTTAACCATCACCACTGGTTCTACATTAAGTAGGAGGTTCAGGGCTAAGCTAATAACTCGCCTGCCTTTCTGACTGATCACAGTGATGTTCTCCGCGGCCACTTATCATGCGGGCTCCTTTGGGAGGGTGCTCTTCTTTGTCTGTTCCTCTGGGCGAAATTGGTTTTGTTTCCTCTCGTTCCTGGAGTTACACGTGAAAAGACAGGGCTCGTTGTTGCTTCCACGGAGCAGCTGTGCGGTGTGTTTCCTGTGCAGAGGGACTGCTGATTCCTGTCTTCCTCCACTCTGCAAAATAAATAAGGAACTATAGTTGAGGATAGTTTAAAGGGAACTAGGTGGCTTTTAGAACGAAACAGAATACATCAGTGTTTTAGATTGTGGTTATGATTTGGCATAAAATCACAAATGGACAATGTGTGGCCTTTGCCTCACAGTAGTGTGTGGCCCACATCCAAGGTGATGGGTCGGGGGGCGGTTGGACGGAACTAGGCAGTTATAAAGATGCTCATAAGGCCTTTATCCAATGCAGTGGCTTCCACTTTGTAAGTGTGCTAGGCTGACTATATAAAAGGGGATGTCCAAATTCAAGGGCAGACAAAAAGTATTTAGAAAGTTTGCTAACTGGCGAGGGGAACATGGTGAATTCACTTCCCATTTATACTGTTTAGGTGGTTTCTGAGACAGCAAAGAAAGTTGGGTTCAGTCCAGGCCCTCATATCCTGGGGTTGACACCATCCTGCTGAGACGCCCGTAGCTGATAAGCTTTGATAGAAATGGGTTCCCTCTGCCAAACTCTGCCCTGACTTTGTACTTGAAAAGTATCCCTTCCCCTAAGGCAGGCATTTACAGAGAATATTCTCTCCTGTCAAACCTTGCCCTGGTCCCTAGTATGGATCTATGGCAAGGTGAAAAACAGGTATTGAATGAGTAACCACAAGCAGTAACGACCTCCGAGTGATCAGGTATGGTTACTGAAGCACAGGAAATAAGATCAGGATGCAGTGAGAGTCTGGTGGAAGGGAGATGGATAGTATCCAGACTTTTGACTACTGAAGTCATGAGTAAAGCCAGCACTTACTAACTTACTAACTGCCGTAAGAACGGGTCTTTCCTTCTGATTTTATCTATCTCCTTTGCTTACCCGTTTTATAACCACTTCTGAAAAAGGATCCAACTTTTAGGAATTGTTAAAACCTGGTCATTAGCTTGAATTTTTAAAGCACAAATTCCATTGTTAAAGTGGTCTGAGCTTTAAAGAGAAAAGAAGTTGATAACAGAAAGAAAAGTGAAAAATTCTAGCGTTATGGGGTCAGGCTATGATTTCCCTTTTGACCTTGCAGGCAAGAAAAAAAAGTAGCGATGGCTGATGGTGGTGGCTGTGCAGAAGATGCTGGCTAATATTCCTGAGCACTGGCTAGGTGCCCAGCCTGGTGGGAAGTGCTTTACCTGTGCTGACTTCCCTGGATTCTTACAAGAATCCCACAGGTCTCTGTGGCCTGTTTTCCAAGCTGAAAGGGTGCAGTTGTTCTAAAAGTTCATCAGCACAGCAGGGTCTACTTCTCCCGTTTGAGGACTATCTGAGAAATACCCAGACCCTTTCCTCCCTTCAGCCCCCACGTGGTCCATCCTCTTACAAACTGAGGAAAACTTTGTTGTGTGTAAATAAAGGATGGACCTGATAGAAACCTTGAAGAAAGATGATGCAGATTGAACATCACCTAAAACTGCAGTTTCAGTCCACAACTTTGCAGAAGACATAAAAATACCTGGAGCAGGGGAAATGGCAGCAGAGAGAGACCATAGAAAAGGAAAAACCTAATGGGCGAAAAATGTGGTCTTGAACAATTTCAAAACAATTAACATTATCCTTTCTACGATGTCTGGTGATGTCACCCTAACTAATCTATCATTCTCTTTATTACTAAGAGACTTTTCCACTTTCATTTTGGGACAGATACAATTACATATAATAACAATGAAAGGGTTCTTCTAAGAACAATAACGTATAAACACCATGAATAAAGCCAGACTATTTCCAAATACTGTGGGGAAGACAGAAGGGTAGAGAAAATGCATATTCTAAATTAGCAGTATTAATTCAAATTCTTTTTTTTTTTTTTTTTTTTTGAGACAGAGTCTCACTTTGTTGCCCAGGCTAGAGTGAGTGCCGTGGCGTCAGCTTAGCTCACAGCAACCTCAGACTCCTAGGCTTAAGCGATCCTACTGCCTCAGCCTCCCGAGTAGCTGGGACTACAGGCATGCGCCACTATGCCCGGCTAATTTTTCTATATATATTTTTAGTTGTCCATATAATTTCTTTCTATTTTTAGTAGAGACGGGGTCTCGCTCTTGCTCAGGCTGGTCTCGAACTCCTGACCTTGAGCGATCCACCCGCCTCGGCCTCCCAGAATGCTAGGATTACAGGCGTGAGCCACCACGCCCGGCCTAATTCAAATTCTTTATCTTACTTTTTTTTTTTTTTTGAGACAGGGTCTCTCTTTGTTGCCCAGGCTAGAGTGCAGTGGCGTGATCATAGCTCACTGCAGCATCAAACTACTGGGCTCAAGCAATCCTCCTGCCTCAGCCTCCCAAGTAGCTGGGACTACAGATGTGCACCACTACACCTGGTTAATTTCTTTATCTCATTTTTTGCAGAGACAGGGTCTGGCTGTGTTGCCCATACTGGTCTCGAACTCCTAGCCTAAAGTGATCCTTCAGCCTTGGCTTTCTAAAGTGTTGGGATTACAGGCGTGAGCCACTGTGCCCAGCCTATCTTTAATAATATTTTGTTTTAAATGATTTTATATACAACATACATTATCTCATTGATAATGACAGTAACTTCTCATACTTTGTTTTTATTGTCATCTTCTTATTTTAGGTCTTTGTTTTATTTTGACATAGTTCTCCTCAAGGACCAGATTCAGTTTCCTTTCCTACTTCTTTTTTTCTCCTTAGTGTTATATCTTAAGCATGGCATTTGCTATGGTCTTAAATATGATTGAAAGACAAGACTTTAAAAAAATTTTTTTAATTGACACATGCTTATGGTACACATAGTGATGTTGCAATATATGTAATATAGTGATCAGATCAGGGTAATTAGCATATCCATCATTTCAAACATTTATCATTTTTTTGTGTGGGTAACATTCAATATCCTCCTCCTAGCTGTTTGAAATCATATACTATATTGTTAAGTAGAGGAGAGTCATCCTACAATGCTATAGAACACTAGAACTTATGCCTCCTATGTAGCGTAATTTTGTATCCTTTAAAGAATCTTTCCCTATCCTCTCCTTCTCCCTAGCCTTCTTCCCAACCTTTAGTATCTGTTCTACTTTTCACTTCTATGAGACCAGTTTTCTTTGGCTTCCACATATGAGTGAGAACATGCAGTGCTTTACTTTCTGTTCCTGGCTTATTTCACTTTCAAAGACAAGATTTTTAATGGCTACATAATATTCCATCCAGCAGGTGGTCCAGAGTTACCCCATAGCTCGAAGTTGAGACTATTTTCCAACATTTTACTGGCAACTATGTTTGCATAAATAAATGTGTTAGTAGCTAGAATTTCCTCTATGTTATAGTCCAAAAATAACTGAGTTTAAATGGTGTGCAGAGTTGGAGACATTGAAAGTTCTTTAATTTTCAATAATAGAAAGCTTTCTTATAAGGTTCTAGTTTGGCAGAGGAGCTAAAACATCCACTGGACGGAATTTACTTATCTGACCCACATCTTACTAATACACGAAGTGGTTCCTGGCTTATTCAGGAACACTAAGGTGATGACCATAAAGAAAGCTTAAAATGAACAAAGCACTATTTCCTATCTTGTGTTCAACACAAATAAAATTTCCAGAATAGAAAAAACTTCTCATATATCTTCATATATTTATAAATTTGGCTTTTGACTGTATATCTTAGGGCAGGTGGATGGAATGAGGAGGATGGGAAAGCAGAGCAGGTGTATTAATAGGTCTGTAATGATATAAAATTTATTCTGGGGGTGAGGTAAAACTTAATGGTTCATAAACAGTAAATTCATTATATTTTTAATACTCAGGTTATATTGACACCATATAACATCTTTATGGTACCATTAGTACCATTTAAATCCTTGACTCAACTTCAGAAACAAACATTTCCAACTGTTGGTCACAAAATGGTCAGCCAAATAAAATGTTTTTAATAAATATTATTGGATTAGAACATGGTTGGTTGGGTCATAAACTGTATTATAAATGTTTTATGTTGTCTGTTACACTGCATTTTTAAATGTTAACAAATTAATTTATTTTAAAGGCCGCATCAAGGTGAAAACACCTTGTTTTCTCCGGAGTGTCAGGCAGCCCGAGAACACATCACGTAGTCGTTTTTCATTTAGTCATAGCACTGGCAGAAGGGATGTTAAGACATAAAATGTGGTATGGTTTGTTAAATATTCATTTATAATTTGCATTCATTATTAAATTATGTCTTGGGCTAATCTTTAATCTTAAACATACATACAGTGTCATAAAGCTCTCAGAATACATAATACGTATTTTATAATTTAGTGTTACTTTCAGTGTTGACTGAAACGTACACAAATGTTTGTCAGTAATGACACTTAATTATTCCAAGGAGATTTGATCTGCATTGGTATCCAGTTCAATAATTCATTCAAGCCTTCAGGTCAGAAAGAGAAATATCAGTGTGGGGACACCAACTCTTGCAAGATTAATGGTGATTCAGCCACTTGCTCCTCCTGGTGACACTGCCATTCGTTGCCTAAAACCATTTCAACACAGAGTGGTGACTTCGAGGGGCTTATTTTTTAGCGGTCTCCATGACTGTCATGATAAGCTTCCCTTTGGGTTTGGAAGCTTGAGAGTCAAAATTCTCCGAGATTCAGTCCTTTGAACAGACGATCCCAGAATACAGTAAATTCCAGGCTAAGAATTCCCCATGCTTGAATAGTCAGGTATTTGATTAAGCTTCATAGCTGTGATATTCAATTTGCATTTGGTAAACTGAAAAAGTACAGCCATCACGAGAAAGCTGGTGGTGGCAGGACGGTGATTTGTATTAGAGTAGCCTGGTAGCTGCCCAATGAACCATGTAAAAACAGTTCATTAAAATGTTTATGTGCTTGGCTGGTTAATGCAAAGAAAGCTTTATTGCAGCCTTATAAAACCTTGGTAACTTTCAGACTGGAGCCAGATCAATGCACTGTAATAACTCAGGCCGATGCCTCCTCTCTCCTGAAGTGGGGAAAAGAACCAAGCAACTTCCCTTTTCTCCTTGTTTCTATGGCTGCATATTTTCAGATTTTTAAAGCTAATCTAGATTTTCTTCCTTTTGGAAAATATTCCAAGTTTATTTGTAGGCAATTTGCATGAAACCATGGAGTATTCTTTGTAATAATATCTAAACAATGAATATGGGATTACTACACTTTGTTTGAAAGTCAAATTTTTATGGAGTGTGAACTTTACTAAATATCAAAAAATAATCAGTATTAAACTGGAGTACAGATGTGATAATTTATCTGCCAGCTAGTGTCTCCCATTTGCTGCAATACTTTTTGGGAGGTGTAGACCTATTTTAAGCCCGTGAAGGTACGATTAGGAGACTATAACTGTTAGAGACTGTTAGATTCCTCTGTGTTGACATTTTAGAAATGCTTAAAACAGTTGAGTCTACAACAAGAAATTATTTTTAAGAAAGCTTCCTTAAAACAAACCAAAGATCCATGTTTAATAGAAAATTGATCCATTGATCTATATGGGCATTTACCTTCACAGGATATACATAATTAGACTTTTAGATGGAAAATAATATTTCCAATTCACCTATACAAAGTCTTCCAATAAAAAGGGTTACTTCATTAGTTTAGTATATTGAACACTTGCCTCAAAAACAAGCACAAGAAGAAAATATGTTTTCAGGAGCAAAACCAAAAGGTGCTAAAATCATAAAATAGTACAGTATTAAGAAAGGTATGACTATGTTTGGTCTCCTTCCCTTGCTATAAACACCACTATTTATTATAACACACAAAAACATGAGGAAGAGGCCATCTAGTACAACATTGTTACCGTCAAAATGCACCAATTAAAGTAGTTGCTTCTTGCACACAGCAGACTGTCTCAAAATACTCTTAGTATTCTGTGTATCAATCAAGCCAGGACTGAAAGTTGTATCTTAATATGATTGTGAACATCAAAATCCCAGCCTCCCCACCTCCTGTAAGTTGGAGATTGAATGGCTGCCCTTAACTGGCATTTGGAGCTATTTTTTCCTAATTCTTAAGACTGCCCAATCTAAAAGGGAGGTTCTTTTGGGATTCAGTACTATTTCATTTAAAGATGAATTTGACTCTAACATATATTAATATATATACATATATATATATATATCTCAAAAAAATGCTAGTAGTAAATTGAAGCCAGCACCCAGCATAATGTCTTAGACATGGTAGACACTCATTAAAAAATTTGTTGAATGAGTGAATGTTGAGGGAAGTGGTCTTTTAAAATCTGCTTTGAAATCCAGTGGCTGAGTCCTCTTATCAGAAAGTATGAGGCTGGAGGGAAAGAAGGAGAGGGAAGAATCCATGAAGTAAAATAAAAGAAGCCAACTATTTACCTGCCTGTAAGCCCTAACCTTCATAGTCTTCAGATGTACACAGAACACCACTTAAAATGCCTGTCAGCACATCAGATAGTTTTCCTCCTCTGTGTGGAGTTTTAAAGACTTTGGGTTGTTGAGTTGGGTCTGAAGCCACGCTGTTTCAAGACCACTTAATTGAGAATCTCTTCTCGTCATTTTACATTGCGCCTCCCATCAACTTTCATATGAGATTAAAAGGATGTGAGCAGTGCCGTGGCCCCTGGTGCATCATTCTCTGGGTTGTGATTGTCAATGGAGCACGTATGTGCACTGACCCATATCTGACACCAGCACTGTAGACGCCGGTGGCCATTCTCAAACTTGGATGACTTGGGTTTGGATGACAGTCTTGGACTTGGATGACTGTTTTGGCCTCTGATGAGACCCAAAGCAAGTCAAAAATCTATTTTTTAACAAATCTGTTTTGACTAAAATCTGTGTGTGTGTGTGTGTGTGTGTGTGGGTGGGTGGGTGTGAGAGAGAGACACACACACACTATGGCTGTGTGAGTACATGGGAGAGGTGACAATACAAGATGGGGAAAGAAGGCCCTAGGTTTGAACCTCTCTATACCTACAATCATGGCTCTTCGATTTCTAGGATGAAAAAAAGAGATCTCTGCTGAGTTTAATGAAGCTTCCTCATCTCTCGAAGCTTCAAAAAGGCTGAGTGGGGAGGAGAGGCGAAGGCTTGTTAACCATGTGGGTCTCCTCCAGCCCTCTCCAATTTAATTGCGACCGGGAGTGACCCCCGGTCCTGCAGCATATCAACTTGATGTGTATAATTGATAGGCAAACATTTGCTACAGGCTGTTAAATGGTGAGGCCACAATGAAATGTATATAATGTTGATTAAAGTGATTTTTGCACAAAAGGGTCAGAGACATTAACAAGTTAAAAGAAAGTGTGAGCTCTGTTCTTATTCCTCTAACCTTTGTTCGGTTTTTCCCATAATTGACACCACATGTTTACTCTGCCTATTTTTATCAAATTTAAGGCTGTTAGTATTCAGTGTATTTAGAAGTGCTCTGGAGATTAAGGCACTCACAGAGTGCGCGGAAAGGTAGATTTCAGATATTATCATAGCACATGGTAAAAGAGAAATATTTAAATAAACCCCTCCGGTGTGCCTTGTATTAAATTGTCTGGCTCATAAAGGCAGACTAAAGTAACAGTAACTCTGAAAAGGATTAAAATGGACATCTAAATGATAATTACTGGGTAATTTTGTTTTGGTTATAATTTGTGGTGTTATTTTTATAACTGACATGAGACATAATATATTTTTCAGGGTTCTGCAATAGCTGAGTAACAAATGGAAGCTGTCAGAAAGTATTTGCAGGAACAGTTATTGAAGAAAGTTGTGAGGTTGTTGAAATGCTCCACAGACTAAATTTTTCTGGCCTATATATGAGTAGAATACTTTGCTAAAAATGTAATGACTACGGATTTGTGGTGTAGAGCAAGCCCTCTGTCTAGGCTTTTAAAACTCTCTTATTTTCATTAATGCGAAACCAGCAAGGTGTCTTTTGAGGATCTTTTCAACACGCCTTGTGTGTCATTGCAGAAATGTTACTGAGCATTTGATGCTGTGCCCTACGTCCTGTTCTCTAGACCCAGCCCTTTCCCTCGCTCCCCCTCCTGTCCTGTCTATGCTTTGGGTCTCTCTGAGGCACCAAGGACACTGCAGGGGCTTTAGCTCTTGGTCCTTAAATGGCAGCGCTCGAATCTGAATTTACTGACCTCTGCCCGAGCCATGAACTGAGACCGACGGGCAGACCACCCAAACTCCCTGCAACTACCAGACGGCAGTTACTCGCAGCCCTTCCCAAGCGGCGTAATTTCGCAGAATTTGCCTCTTTCCTCATCTGGCTCTGATTATTTGCGGACTCGCAGTTTTATGTTATTTGTGTGAGTCTTATCTCCTTCGCCAGACTGTAAGCTCCCGACGACAGGCACTGTGCTTGAGGCTTTTTGCCTGTCTTCCCTCCCTCCTGGCCCGGCGGGGTGCTCTGGGTAAACTGGACATTCGGTAGAGACACCGTGAGTGAGTTAGTGACAGTGAAGCCAAAGACACAGAATATCCCAAAGCTAATCCAGTTATTAACGCCCAGGGATGGGCCACGTGTTGGCTAAATCTGCAAGTATTCAAAGTCAGTTTCCGGTTTCTCATTTCCACAGGTATGAAATCAAGGGGAGATATAATTTTAAATGTCCACAATATCTTATTTCCAGAGATTTGAAATCAAGATGTTATATCTCCTTCCACTGAGGAGGAAATAGCTTTCATGCCCTGCTGTGGCAGGACAAGGCTGAAGGAGTTATAATGATCCTTGAACTCAAATCTCCTGATAACACATTTTATTAACTGGTTGGAAACCAGAATAAGACTTGTGGGTGAAACTAGTATGTCTCAGGCAGTTCTAATTTCCAGGCACAGAAACTGTACTTTGTAGCCGCAGAATTTCATCTGAGGAGTGACTTTACTAGGGGAAGTTCAACCAATTGTTCATTTTTTCCCCCTAAATTGTAGCTAAAAGGGGAAATCATACAGCCTCAAACATTCAAAGACATTTTACTTTATAAACAGTTAACATACCTGAATTGCACTTTGTTTGCTTAATGGCAATCTTGGGGAAATATACAAGAAGCTAAATATATTTCTTTACGACTGTTTCTAACTTTTCTAATTTTCCTGTCTCTCTCACGACATAGAGATTTAAAATAATAAGCCCAGTTATCGAAATAATTAAAACAGGGAAAATCAGTTCTTTTCCACTTATGTTGTTTTCCAGAGAAAGAACTCTTTTGTTCCAAATTATATTTTTCCTCAATGTCTGTGCAGCCTTTGGTATTATATTTTAATTGAGATAAAATAGTTTTCAATTCAGAAGCTCATCAGTTCAGACAAGATATTTCTAATATAAGTTATAAGCGTGAAAATTCAAGAGTACTGAAGTTAGAAACATGTTTGTGTCTTTTTTCCATGACTAACCCATGTCTATTCTCTATGAAATTGATGTCAAAAAAGTATTATATATTTTCAGTAGGAAATAGAAGGCTGCCCTCTACTATCCTTGTCAGGACGTCGTATCCCTTTAATCATACTTTTCATTTCAGTACATTGAAATTTCCGTTACCAAGGACAACATCATAAATAAAAGTGTTTGTGAAATTTTACCTGCAGCTTCCTAACTTTGTGCATTAAGCATGAGACTAGCAGAGAGGTGGTCAAATGTGAAAATTTATAATCATTTATTACGTACGGCTGAAGCAAGAAGAGAATAAAAGCGTGAAGGCATACATCTATAAACGGGAGCCGAAAAGCTTAAATGAAAAGTAAAGTGAATTTCTGTGTCTTGTCATAAAGTAATGAGAAGCTAGAGCTTTTATTCATAGCAACCCAAGATGCATTTACTCTCAATCTAGCTTCAGCAGTAAACGTTTCCCTGATGTATTGCTTTGGACTTACAGAGAAATATTTGTGCTCTACATAATAGTATAGTTAGGAGAATTACTGCATGGTTGAGAAGATTCTATAAAGGTTTATAGCTGGTGGTGTTACTGTAATTTAATCACAATGTAGCTAATGTAGTACTTTAATACCATAGGTTACTTTTTTATTTACCATTTATTAGTAACTGACAGAGTCAATCATCTCTACATCATAAACAAATCATGGAGGGATTCTCTAGGAACCCTAAAATTCCAGGATAGATGTACTATGGCTGTTTTACACTACCACATTCCCTGTAATGAGCTAACCATCAAATTATTATTTAGATCTGTGAAATGCACGTCAGGCTCCTTTTTCTCAGTCCATTGGCCAAAGAAAACTTGAGAACATTTTATGTCATGAATGCAATTAACACTGCATCTCGTTTATGCACAGAAGTTAAGTCATTGATCCAATTCTAGCAATGACTGGAAGTGATTTCTGAAAAATGTTAAGGTATTTAGCTGGGTATTTTTTCTGTTTTGTAACATAGTCATGAACATTACCATAGTAAGCTTAAACCAATGCTTCCGCATTAGAATTTTCTATAAAAAGTTTTTGTTTTTACACTTGAAGAATAAATGTAACTGCTTTTGTACTTTCTGTTTAAATATATTTCTCTCTTAATAGGTAGATAAATAGATAATAGATAAAGATGGATAGATAGATATAATTAGTTGTTATATAAACCAGTCACGTTAATACGGTTGATGCAAGGAATTTATTTTTATTTTATTTTTTTAGAGATAGAGTCTCACTCTGTTGCCTGGGCAGAAATGCACTGTTGCAATCATAGCTCACTGCAACCTTGAACTCTTAGGCTCAAGCCATCTTCCCGCCTCAGCCTCCCAAGTAGCTGGGATTACAGGTATACACCACCACTCCTGGCTAACTTTTAATTTTTTTGTAGAGATAGGGTCTCACTGTGTTGCTCAGGCTGTTACTCCTGGCCTCAAGTAATCCTCTCACCTCACCCTCCCAAAGTGCTGGGATTACAGGCGTGAGGCACCGTGCCTAGCAGATGCAAGGAATATTAAGCAAGATTAGTAAAAGAATGGTGCTAATTTCCAGAAGCAGCGGCACTGTGAAAAGTAGACTGAGTCTAAGTCTAGGTTTAGGTTTAGTTCTCTGACCTTGGACAAGTGTCCTGACCTCCATGAATCTCAGTAGTTCCATCTGTAAAACAGGAGTAAGGATATTTGTCTTACTAATCTCCCTTAATTGTTATAAGGATCAAATAAGATATTATATGAAAAAAACATCCTACAAACTGATGAGGTACACAAAGTATCAATTCTTTGGACATAAAAGACATTAAATAAATGTAGAATTGAATGCTCAAAGCAGGTACTTTTTATATAATACTTGAATAGCTTTTATTACAAAGAAGGTAGAAAAGCCATGTGAAAAAAAGTTCTGTCACTTACCTAATATTAATATTTATTGAGCACCTACTGTGTTTCAGGCAATGACAGAGCCTATTGCGTTAAGAATAGTTGATGAATGTTTCTAAAAGGATAATGAATTGAAACTGTTTAATAGGTTCAATGTTAATAGATAGCCAAGTCCCAATTGTCTCTTCCAGAGCCTTTGCGCTCACTGCTGTAGGCCACCCACTCTGCCTTTCAGGGTGATTGATTAGATTTTATAAATTTTTTAATTCCTGGGCATTTATACACCCTTAAATTCTTCCTAGACCTTCAACTCACCTAAGGCTAGTCCCTCTAAAGTAGCTGACAGTGGCTGATCTCTAGTTCGGGAGGTGATACTTCTGGAAATAAAAATAGCTGTGCTCAGAAGCACAACCTTAGATTACCAACTCAGAGAAAGAGAGACCGTCTTCAGGTAACTGAAGTGACCATTCTGTTGAGAAAAGAAATGTCAACACACGCATGGACCTTATTGACTTTCTCATGGATGTTATTTAGTTTCTAGTTCCTGGACCAACCTCCCTTTGTCTTTCAAAGTCTTGCTAATTCTTTAGAGTCTAGTTGAAAGGTTACCACCTCCATGAAATCTTCCCAACTATCCCTGGTATTCCATCACACAGTTTTCCCTTTATAAGTCTAAAATTTTGCTGTATATTACAATCCTTTCCATGTCATTATTTATTATACTTTAAGTTTTTCAAGGCAATAACAAATCATCTTCATCTTTGAGCTCCTTTTGACTCATGGTCAAAGACATGGTACCATGTCTTACACAAGAAGCCTCTCAAATGATCATTGAATTTAATTACCACCACTTTTTAAAAAAACTATGTGATAGGGGTATATAACTATTAGGATTTTTTGTGTTGGCCACCTTAAAAATAAGAGCTAATAAACATATTAATATTTTAGGCACTATAAAATAGTGGTGTATTTGTTTTATTTTTCTCTTATGAAATTAATGTTAAAAATAACCAAATTTTATACTTCAAGTGCAATCTAACCTTATTTTGTTTTTCTCCTTTGCAGTAAATGTTAAGTATTCTACCTACTCTTTGTTCTGTGCACTTCACCACGTAGTCAGTTCTGGTCTGAACGGTCTCCTACGTTGGCAGTGCTGTGCTGGGTCGGGAAGAGGACTCCAGGGAAGGGGAAGACGAAATAGCTTCCTGGAGCCTCGCTTGTCTCAGAATTAGCACAGATCTGGGGGAACAGCCCCCTACGGAGACAAGACATTGCGAGGATCCCTGCTAGGTGTGGACGCCATATGATTTCTATCTGGTGGGATATCAAAGAGGGAAAACTGAGGAGGTGATTAACATATGTACAGTAATTTGCTTAAGCCTGAGAAGCAGGCAGGAGATGAGAGCAGAAGGAGAACCTGTCTGGTCCCACCTCTCCTGCCTGGCTGGGGGGTCACTAGCGGGGGCTGGGCTCCGGGGACAGGGAACGCTCTGTGCAGTGGCCCTGTGGCTGAATGTGTGATGTAGTGCAGAAACTAAAAGACACTTGGTGTGGCTGGAGCTAACAGCAGGAAGGCGTGTGCTGGATCAGACTGGAGGGTTCAGAGGGATCAGGCTGGACGGGGCTTCGATTACTGTGCTCAGCATTTGAATATTTGCCCTAAGAACAATGGGACTCTGTTAAAGATCTTTAAGTAAGGAGTGATACAGTGTAATCTGACGTGAGTTTTGCAAGGATCATTACTGTTGCTTGCAGAGAACGCTCTGGAGGGTTGCATGGACGCAGGAAGCCCATTGGGAGGCTACTGCACAGCCTGGTGGCGCGAGCACGGAGGTTCGAGCTAGGCAGTGGCGGAGACGGGAGAAGCAGACAGACCTGGCATATGTTCAGGAGGTAAAGTCGTCAGGACTGGCAGAAAGGTTCTGGTTCACCGGTCCGTGTGGACGGTGTCATGTCCTGACAGAGGGAACCCTGACAGCAGACCCGGTGTCCCTCTGAGACAAGCAAGAGGACACGTGGAGCAGGCAGGTGGGCATTCATGTCTGCAGCTCAAGTGAGTGACCAGGGCTAGGGATACAAATGTGAGCATCACTGGACCATGGGCACAGCTAAGGGAGGTTTAATGTGAGAAAAAAAGTATCGTGTTTGGGACTACTCTTGGGACATTCTAGCCTTTAGTTTGGGAAGAGGAGAATGAGGCTGAGTTAGAACTCCAGCTTTCTGAATCCTGGTATATCACACTACTTCCCTTTATGGGGGGCGGGGAACAACCTTCAGCATTATCTCGTATTGCAAAATTCTGAAATCTGAGTCATTTATGTCTTGAGACAAAATCTAGATGGTTATACACTCTCGAAAATTTTTAGCTGACCAAGGATGTGTTGATTTACAAAACATTTAGACCACATAATCCCTCTTCTGTTCAAAAACCTTCCAATCGGCTGAGCGCGGTGGCTCACGCCTGTAATCCTGACACTCTGGGAGAGTGAGGCAGAGGATTGCTTGAGGTCAGGAGTTTGAGATCAGCCTGAGCAAGAGTGAGACCTCGTCTCTACTAAAAATAGAAAAAAAAAAAAAAAATTAGCCAGGTGACTAAAAATAGAAAAAATTAGCTGGCTGTGGTGGTGTGTGCCTGTAGTCCCACTTACTCAGGAGGCTGAGGCAGGAGGATGCTTGAGCCCAGGAGCTTGAGGTTGCTGTGAGTGAGGCTGACGGCACGGCACTCTAGCCCGGGCACCAGAGCGAGACTCTGTCTATAAATAAATAAATAAATAACCAAAACTCTTCCCATCTACCTTACTTCTCCTTTAATTCCCATCTCCCAGAGTTACAGAGAGGCTGAGCACCTTTTCCTTTTCTTACATAAATAGGTAGGTGGGAGCCACCTTAGGATTTAGGGGTAGGAACAGAGAGGAGGAAACATGCCAGGCCCAATTCCCAGCCTCAAAACCTCTCTTCCCTCTGCTCCCATCTCTTTAATATTGTCCCATCCTCTGGGGCCTGACCCTGGTTTCCATACAATAATTCTCTAAATTGAAACAATCACCTCACCTGGAGAGAGACTGAACCGCAAGGAAAGCCTGGGCTCTGGGCTCTAGGATGGAAGAGCACCTGAGGAGGAAGGGTAGGGGGGTGGTGGCTGCCGCTGGCTTCTTCCGAGGCTGTGCGGTGACGCTGAAGGACCACGGCTGTTGGTTTGCTCCAGCCTCGCAACCTGTAGGTGGAAAGAACGGGAGCAGAACTTGGTGGCACTGAAGCCAAAGGAGGTGCATCAGGGAGGAGGTCAAGAAAGATACGGCCTCAAATGTGTCCATGACGTTGGGAGATCATTTTTAGTGGGAGCTGCTCGGGGGTGGAGGGGTGGAAGCTGTATTGAAGTGAGCTGGGGAGCAAGTGGGAGGCGGAGAAATAGGAAAAGCAGGTAACTCTTTAGAAACTGGATCGTAAAGAGGGAGAGAGACGGAAGGATGAAGAAGGATATAAGGGCTAAGGAAGGTTTTTGCCTTCTGTTCTTATTGAGATGAGAGACTCCTGAGCATGTTTAAATCTTTTTGGGAAAGATCTAGTTGAATGAGGTGAATATTCCTAGAGAGAAAAGGGATCATGAAGACCATGGACAGAGTGTGACATTCCTGAGAAAGGAGGTGAGAATGAGACCCAAGGTGTGGGGAGGAGAGGGAGCCGGCCTTGGGTAGGAGGAAGGAGGGCAGGCACAAAGGAGTTCCTGAAGTCTGCACAGGTGCTCTTGAAATAAGGACCGTATCCTTTATTCTGGAAAAGGAGGGATCAAAGTGGTCTAAACCCTGGGTGAAAAATCTCTTCCACTGGATTGTGAGCTCTTGGGGTTAAGGACTCTGTCTTAATTATTCTTGCTCCAAACCAGTCAGTAATGCATGTTGAATTGAATTGATAAAAGTCCTGCTATTTCTTAAATCTCTAATGAGTATTAACATCTAAGTACAACCCAATGGGCTATCGATTATGATGTAACATATAAAATATACTGAACTTTCTTAGCCTAGTGAGTGGATATATTTTAAAATGTATGGATGTTGATATGTTTATAAACAACATTGTCATTTATAAATCTTTATTTTAATCAAGTAGAACTAAAAAATGTGTGTCTTGCCTGAGTGTGAAATTTAATTTTAGTTGTCTCTTTGCCTGATTCAATGCTCAAGTTAGTGCTCTAAGAAAACCCCAGATTGGTGTTTGCATTTTACAGACTCCGGAGACTGTCTATCCTCTGAAGATGTGCGCTGCTCACTAAACTTACCTTATTTCATGGTATTCAAGGTATATCATGGTATTCAAGGTAGATCCATAAATTAAGAAGAATTACACATTAGAACACTTGTAATATAAAACAAATAAAAGCCTAGTGGCCACAAAGGCCACCACTGCATCACGTGAGGAAAGAGCACTGAATTGTGACTTTCGGTTTAAAAGTAAATCATTATCATAAACCATTGAAGCATCGTTAAAAGGTCAAGTATCAGTTGGCAAATTTTCTAATTTCTTTATTAAACCAGATTTCTGAAGGTTGAAAGTATGTTTCCCTTTCTATTTTTTAAATAAAATTTATCTAACTCAGGCTTAAAGTAACCTAATACTGTTAAGCATCTAACATGATACATTTGCATTAGAGATACAGTATTTGTTTGAGTCTGCATTGAATGACATCATTAGAGTATTCACTCATTTATTTATCTTGATATTAATTTGTTATCCAACATCTAATCCCGTAAGTGCTCTGTGTCTTCTGAACTCAGATAATTTTGTATTCTCATGTTGTCATGCACACGCATCCACGCTTGGCACAAAGCCTGGGTTGTAAGAGGTGCTCACTGATTGTTGACTGAACAAACTAATGCTTCTCCGTAACACATCTCAGTGTCATAGACCTTCCCTCCCTCATTCAATGATCAACGTAGGGCGAGGGCTGCATCTACCTAATCGTTCAATCTATTCCTTTGCCAGGCATGCAGTCAATACACCATAGATATTTGTTGAATGAATGCATAATATCATAGTTGTAATTAGTACTAAGTTTGTCTTTTATTAGTAGTATCTCTTTTCATTCATTTTCTTTCCTTCATTAAAAAAATTTTTTTTTTTTTAAATAGAGATGAGGTCTCGCCATGTTGCTCAGGCTGGTCTTGAACTCCTGGCCTTAAGTGATCCTCATGCCTTGGCCTCCCAAAATGCTGGGCCTACAGGCGTGAGCCACCATGCCCAGCCTCTTTCCTTAATTTTGGTTCTTTTGTCTTCTGCTTTTTTCTCCCTTTAGGTTGATCCAATTTTCTTCCCTTGCCTTTTCACGGTTTTTTTTTGGTATTAGTCCCTTTATATTTGCCTTTTCAAATATAAATTGGTATTAGTGCTTTATATTCTGCTGTACTGGACAGATTAGGTAAGGTAGCCTTTCTGTTGTAAAGACCCACAGTACCAATAATATGATTAATAAAATACAGTCAGCACAATGATGACCCAACATGACAATGAAACACTTGAGTGTCCTTCAGAATCTGTCAGCTGAGGTAACTTCAGAGAGCGTGTGTGTGTGTGTGTGTGTGTGTGTGTCTACGTGTGTGTGTGTGTGTGTGTGTGTGTGTTAAATTCACAGTCCTATCCCTACAGTAATAGAGATAAAAAACACTATTTTCCCCATCTCCTGTTGTGGTTTGTTGACTCTTCCTGGTCATGCATTAATAATAATGCTTTTGGCATTGACAGGTACTCACGGTCATTACATTTGTGGTTATCCAATGTGTCTCGTCTTCACTTGGATGTTTAATCACCCGCAATAGCAGCTCATTATGTTTTATACTCCATTGCCATGAATGTTATTTCTTAAATATATTTTGATTTAGCTCAATGGAGTTCATTTATTTTAGAAAAGTAAAGTGATCATTATGGTTTTTTTTTGATATGGGGAGTCCAATACCTACAGTTATTCTTATTTGCGCATTTAGACATTGTATTTTTTTTTTGGTGGGCTCAAGAAAATAATATTAAGCTATGATTGGGTTTATTTGTTTTGCATCTCAATAAATTGTATCCCTGTGAATAATAATAATCATCGTCTTTGACCGAGTGCTCATTTCATGGCAGTATTTTACTTATTTCTAATCCTCATGCATCTATGAAAGGTGATTACTGTCTTCTGCTTTTCAGATGAGGAAATTGAGGCTTAGCAAATTTAGATAACTTGCTCCTGGCCTTTGAACTAGTGGCTTTTTTTTTTTTTTTTGAGACAGAGTCTCACTCTGTTGCCCAGGCTAGAGTGCCGTGGCATCAGCCTAGCTCACAGCAACCTCAAACTCCTGGGTTCAAGCAATCCTTCTGCCTCAGCCTCCCAAGTAGCTGGGACTACAGGCATGTGCCACCATGCCCGGCTATTTTTTTCTATATTTTTTAGTTGTCCGGTTAATTTCTTTCTATTTTTTAGTACAGATGGGGTCTCGCTCTTGCTCAGGCTGGTCTCGAACTCCTGAGCTCAAGCAATCCTCCCGCCACGGCCTCCCAGAATGCTAGGATTACAGGCGTGAGCCACTGTGCCCGGCTGTGGCTTAATTATTAAAAAGAAATCCTTACACATAATTTCCAAAGAGGGATCTCCTCAGTAAATGGGGTGGAGAGTGATGGGAAGGGGTAGAAATATGGTTGGACAGAGAAGATAGACAGGAAATTGGTCCCCTGACATGACTTTCTCACGTGGCTGCCAGGATCCAGAATCTCATCCCGGTTTTCTGAAACCATTGCCAGACGGAGATGAGAGGCTGGTATAAACCATATCCCACTCCAGAAAAAAAATGTATGATTGGCACAATAAGTAGAGAGCAGACTGAGCGAGGAGATGGGATTAGGAGATTTAGACAGTGCATGTCGGGTGGTTCGCCTACTACCTGCGTCAGATCATCAGGCAGCTTGTTAGAATGCAGGTTCCCAGGCCTGCCCCCGACCGACTTCTGCGAATCCTGGACCAGGAGTGGCGGTGGGGCGCGCCGGTGACGCTGTGCACACTGTGGTGGGAAGACTTCTCATTTAGGGTGCAAGCCCAGAGAGTGGGGATGGGTGCTGTGGCAGGAAATCATAATGGAAACATTCTGCAATTTCATGTTCCTAGCTCAGACTTCAAAAATTTACTTACGCTGCTTGCTCTGCTAACATATATACTAAAAATAATAAACAAAACCAGAAATAAAATTGCTTATAATTTAATGGGATTATTTTTAGTAAAGAAAATTAGGAAATTTAGTAAAATATACAGAAGACAATGAGAATCACAGAAAACCCCCAGTACCATTTTGGCTATTTCCTTTTGATCTTTTTCAGTATGCAAATCTCAATATATTTATGTAATTGGGGTCACACTATACTCTTTTCTCTTAGACTTGTATCTATCATAAATAATTTGTCAAGTCCCTAGAAATTCTTGGAAAAATTAAGGGCTGCGTAATACTTTATCATTTGGATGAAGCTTAATTTATGTAACCATGTTTTCATCATTGGACATTTAAGTTGTTTCCATTTTTTCCTATTATATTCAATATATCATATATAGCTTTTGGGGTTTTTTTGTTTTAGAGACCAGGTCTCGCTCTGCCACTCAGGATGAAGTCCAGTGGTGCATAATAGTAGCTTACTGCCTCCACCTCCGGAGTCCCCTGGGTGCATGCCACCACACCCCAGTGCTTTTGTTTTATTATTATTCAAAACTAAACTTTACTAAGTCAGTCAATCTTTTTATTATGCTCTTAGAAAGGTCAAGCAATTTCATCACAGAAGTTCTGAAAGATAAGTATTTCAGGTACTTTTTAGTATTTTGCATTCTGACATGCATGTCTGTTCAGCTGGGACCCAAAGCAATGGCTTTCTTTGGATACACGAGGGGGATTGGGGTAACAAGTTTGCCTTAGGAGCATATTATCAGAAAGAATGAATGAAACAGTTATCTTAATAAAACTGAAACCAGGGGATTTTGCTGAAGCTGCTTTCAAAACATGAATGACCCATGCTGACATAAGGAAAGAATAAAGATTACCAGGTTTGGTTTCTATATGAGAGTTTTGGGGGTTTTCCAGTTAAAAAGTGTTATTTATGAGTACCGTAAAAGGGGGCTAAAAATACATCTTCAAATGCAGAAGAGATAATTTGGTTTCACTGTCCCAAGTCAAAAGAAAAAAAGAATTACTTTCCATCCAATCTCTAAAACTTTGGCCATCTGCCTGGTATTTCTCTTCAATTTCACACTTTGGAAGGGCCTCCAGGCAGATACGTTCAGAATCGGTACCAAAGCACAAAGCTGCCAAAATAACTCTTTCACCCACTTTTCAGAGCAAACCGGCTATCTCAAATCTATATATAGAGGGATCGCTAAACTTACCCTTTGCTTATGAATGTTATTGTTTTTGTGTCATATTTCTTGCCATATAACTATCCCTTATCATAAACCAACAAAATTCATAACATAAGCCATCTCACCTGAATCTTAAAGCTTATAGAATTTTAACTAGATTGGGTTCATTTCCGCACAAAATTAGCCCTAGGCACATTTTTGGCAAGGACAAAATGTGTCTTTGGATATTCTTGTATTGATGTTTTGGGGGGTCCTAACACAATTTTCCTTTTCTCTACATGCAAATCATTCACACCAGATCATAAAGCACCAATAACCACTTAAAATGTTACCCCTCTCAAATATTATCATTTCCAGGTAATATTTCTCAAACTTTAGGGTACAAAAGAGTCTGCCGAGGTCCTTGTTAAAATACAATTTCTCCTGGGTGAGGCCCCGGATTCTACATTATTAATAAGTACCTCAGGTAATTCTGACGCAGATGGTAGAAAACCACACAGAGAAATGCTCTCATATAATGGGAGGAAGCTCGGATGGGTGGGATTATAAACACTACCTGGTGGGTGGTTGATTGTTGTATTGAATATTGGGCCTTTTCCTGTGGCTCCTGAAATAGAATCAGGGAGGAAGCACTTAATTTGCCCTCAGCTAGGCCAAATTTATTCTTCTAACTATTCGCTCAGCGATTCGCTCATTCCCTAAATTACTCATTCATTCCCTTCCTCTCTCCCTCCCTCCCTCCCTCAGTCATTGAATAGATACATCTTAAACACCCTTTAGGAGAGTTACCTGCCGGGCCAGACAGCCAAAGGTGAATAAGACTTTTATTTTTCCACAAATTCTAGTATGGAATTTGGACATACTAATTAGGAACCACAGTACCAGACAAAATTCAAGAAATACCAAAAAATACCAAAGTGGCTTGGAGGTTTTTGTTTACTGATTTCTACCTCCTTTTGTTCCAAAAAGTGATTTGGGGCAGCTCCAGGGGTGCAAATGATACAACAGAATAAAAATAAAACATGAGAAAATCAGAGGATTATAAAGATAGGAAAATAAAGTGAAATAAGAATCAGTACTATACACAAAGTAGTATACCATCTGAAGCAGAAGGTATTCGCAGAGATGCACAGCACGTTTCGGTCTGAGCTTCTTAGCTGCCAAAGAAAATATTGTCCACTCTGTGACAAACTCACTCTATCTGTAAGATAAAGTTTCCCGGAACCAAGGCCTGATAAAAATTTCTTTTGCGGATCTTCATAAAGATACTTCTGTGATGTAGTGGGCACTGTTATCAACCACATCCCTTAAAAAAATACAAAGTTGTGTTCCACCAAGCTGCTTCTTGTCATGCCTAAATGGTCTGTGAGAAAAACAATCCTAGGATAGCCACATGCAAAAGAGTGAAATTAAAACCTTATCTCATACCATATACAGAAATTAACTAAAAAATCAGACTTACATGTAAGCAATAACATTAGAAAACTTTTAGAAGAAAACACTTGGATAGATCTTTGTGACCTTGGATTTGGCAATGGATTCTTACATATGACACCAAAAGTGTTAACAACAACAAAGATAAATTAAGCTTCATCAACATTAAAAACTTTTGTTTTGCCAGGTGCAGTGGCTCATGCCTGTAACCCCAGTAGGGAGGCCAAGGCAGGAGGATCACTTGAGGCCAGGATTTGGAGACCAACCTGGGCAACATAGTGAGTGAGACCATGTCTCTACAAAAAAAAAAACAACAAAACGTTTGTGCTTCAAAGGACGCTATCCAGAAAGTAAAAGATAACCCACAGAACGGGAGAAAATATTTGCAAATCATAGATTTGATAAGGGACCTCTTTCTAAAATACATAGAGAACTCTTACAACTCAATAATAAATAAAAAACAAGTAACTCCATTTAAATAATGGACAAGTGATCTGAATAGACATTTCTCCTAACAAGATACACAAATGACCAATAAGTACATAAAAAGATGCTCGATATCGTTAGTTATTAGGGAAATGCAAATCAAAACCACAATGACCATAATGCTCTGAGTAAGATGGGTATCATCAAAAAGTCAGATAATAACAAGTGCTAAAGAGGATGTGGAGAAATCATAATCTTCACACACCACTAGTGAGAAGGTACAGCTACTGTGGAAAACAATCTGGCAATTCCTCAAAAATTTAAACATAAAAATGCCATTTAACCCAGAGATTCCACTCTTGGGTATATACCCAAGAGAAGCGAAGATGTCCATCCACACAAAACCTGCACATGAATGCTCACAGCCACATTGCTCATGACATCCAAAGGATAGCAACAACTCGGATGCCTATCAACTGGGGAATGAATAAACAATAAGTGGTTTATCCACACAACGGAGCATTAATTGGCCATAAGGAGGAATGACGTGCTGATACATGCTACAACATGCATGAACCTTGGAAATACTATGTTAAGTAATGAAGAAGTCAATCACAAAAGACCGCATATTATGTGATTCCCTTTATATACAATGTCCAGAATAGGCAAACGTGGAGAGACAGAATGTAGATGAGGGTTGCTAAGCGTTGGGGTGGGGGGTGGGAGGAATTAAAGGGTACAGATTTTTTTTTGACATGATAAAAATTTTCTAAAGTTGATCATGGTGATGGTTGCACAATTCTATGAATATTCTAAATACCATTGAATTGTACAGTTTAAATGAGTGAAGTGTTTGTATCTCAATAAAGGTGTTATTAAAAAAATTCTAGGAGAAGAAAAAATATTGCAATCAAATGTATGGTCCTCTAACGGTCTGGCTTGGTCCCAGACAAAATCGAGAATAACTAGGAATACACAGGCTGGATATCTTTCTGGAAATCACCCATCAGTATCATTTCTCATAACTGGGCTTTGGTAAGAACAAGGTAGCAGAGAGTTCAAGGATACATTTTCTGGCAAGACCCTAAAATGTAATTATCTGATGATTAAGAACGAATTCACATACTTTGGCGATTCAAAACAGAACTCTTTCACAGGGCCTGAAGATTTAAATATATTCTGTTCAGAGCGCTTTGAGATTTTTTGATTAAAGCACTGCTCAGTATTGAAGATAGAGATAAAATGGTCACACTGATTTCAGTCAACAGAATAACAGCTCAAAACTTAGAGTCGACTTTAACAGTTAAAATAGCAGCGGTCCCAAGTACCACAGTGAACTGAAATAATTTTTTTGAAAAAGTGTCATATCTCTTCTTAGTTATCTTAACGCTGTTAAGTAAACAAGTCATAGTAACTAAAAATAAATTTTTTTAAGGCAAGTGTTCAATCATTTGGTAAGCAGGTGCTCACCGGCATTTCCAGAAGTTCAGGTTATTGTGTTGTGCGATGCTTGTGGAGTTTGTGCACACTTCTCTTCCCTCCATCAGAAATAACTACGACATAAACGGGGAAAAGGCCAAAGATCGCCTCGCTCTAGGAACCACAACCAGTGCGTAACTCTTCTCCGTGCATCATCCCTTTGGTTAGAAGGAGCGCAAGGACAGAATAGTGTCCAAGAGATGAGCAAGACTTTTACCCATTCAAAAAGCCCAGGTTTGCCACTGTCACTACTGTCTTTAAGAAGAGGCCCTTGCCTGGGCGCGGTGGCTCACGCCTGTAATCCTAGCACTCTGGGAAGCTGAGGTGGGAAAATCACTCGAGGCCAGGAGTTCAAGACCAGCCTGAGCAAGATCAAGACCCGTCTTTACAAAAAATAGAAAAATTAGCCTGGCTTGGTGGTGTGCACCTGTAGTTCCAGCTACTTGGGAGACTAAGGCAGGAGGATCACAGGAACCCAGGAGGTTGTGGTGAGCTATGATGAAGCCACTGCACTCCAGCCTGGGTGACAGAGCGATACCCTGTCTCAAAAAAAAAAAAAAAAAAAAGGAAAGAAAGAAAGAAAGAAAGAAAGTAGCTGTATGGAAAACTCTTACTCATCTTTTGAAACTTATGAAAAACACGTAGGATAACGGCTGGCATCTTACTCGGTAAGCCTTCCCTGACTTGCCTGGTACTGCAGATGGGGGAATCATCCCCTAGGCAACCTCCGTAACTTTGTTCACCTTGACCTCTCCTCTTCCAGACAGTTCAGTTCTTGAAAGGAGGGACTGCCTTTTAGCATGACTGTATCCCAGTACCTGGCACGGTGCCTGACACAGAGTTGGTGCCCAGGAAACATGTCTAGTGGCCTGCTGTTGGCATAGCAATCTACTTCCGGACACTTCTCATTTCAGATGCTATCTTTTCCAAAACTATGTAGATATCAAGGTTCTTAGACTTGCAGAGTTGCAATAGGAGACAGCTTTAGAGGAAACCTTTCTACTTTAAGGAAGTTATTTTCATTCTCTTTTATTTCAGCATTGTTTCTGCTCTCAGTTTTGGTTTACAAATACGAGCTCTTTGTGGGAACAGCTAACTGCAGCTTGGTCACTTCCAGATACGTCTGTCTGTCCTTCATCCGGCGACCACAGAATGGAATCTTCATGTTTTCACACATAGGGATTCTCTCCTCTGAACCTAATTTAACGTCCTGAGCTATAAAAAGCAATCATTTATCATTAAGTCTGTTATTGTGATAACCTCTACTGATGTGGGCAAGATTGTATTATATAAACCAAAAATTAGAGCTCCTGCTCAGTTACCTAGGGGAATACTTGCAAGGTGAGGCAGAAATTGGGACTGTCACAAATAACTGGGACATAGTGCCACTGGGCCTTGCTATCTCCTCCCCAACTATAATTTTCTTGAATGTCAAGCACATCCTCTACTCAAAAAATTGCACCGCGGCTGTCAGTAGATGGGCAATACTACAATGTTCTTGCATCTAATTCCATGAGAAGCTGTGTGGTCTCAGAAAAAGAAAATGCACTGGGACCTGGTTTTGAATTGCTTGCTCTCTTACTTACTAACTTGTGACCTTGAGCAGTTCAGTTGACTTCTCTGAGCTTCTTTTCTTATCTGCAAAGGGTTGTTTGGGGAATAATGTACTGAAGTATGTAACCTGTCTAGTAGACATCCAGACACTTGATACGTTCTAGATCCTCTTCCGTCTTCCCCATCTCCTCCCCCATCTTCTCCAGTGTCAGGTGAGACACTGAAATGAGCATTATGTAAAACCAAACCGAACCAAACCAACACAAGATTAAAAAAAAAAAAAAAAGACAAGTTTAAAATTCTGCTTTCCAAATTCCTGAATACTTCACACCAGAAATTGTGGTCACATACAGAATGACCTGGGTTACATCTCTCAGGAAGCTACTGAAGGCTGTGCTCCACCAAAAAGCAGTAAACCCAGAGACATGAAAAAGCACGGGGTCAGTGAGATAGATTGGGGTTAGAGTGAAACCAATTCATATCTCCCACTGTAGAAAGATGGAACGAAAACTGCAAATCAGAAAGCAGGAATATGATTATTTAGAGATACTAAGGTAAGTATGAAAATAATCAAATAAAAGAGTGAAAAAGTTACCTCCGAGGAAGGGGAAATTGGAGGTGGACATCGTCAGTTGTTTTATCACAGGTCTTGCAGAACTACTGGACTCTTTAAACTATGTGTGTGTATAACTTTGATAAGAATAAAAATTAAATTGAAACGTTAACATAGATAATGTCATCACTCACTGAAGCCATTTCTATAATGGAGTCGTGCTAATGTGATTGCTTGCTTGCCTGCTTGCTTGCTTTTCTTTCTTTTCTGTCTTGCTTTTTTTTGAGATGAGGGCTTGCTCTGTTGCCCAGGTGGAGCGCAGTGGCGTGATCATGCCTCACTGCATGCAGCCTTGAGCTCCTGGGATCAAGCAACCCTCCTACCTCAGCCTCCTGAGTGGCTGGGACTACAGGCATGTGCCACCACGCCCCGCTAATTTTTTTTACTCTTTGTAGAGACAGGGTCTCGCTATGTTGCTGGTCTTGAACTCCTGGCTTCAAGCAATTCTCCTGCCTTGGCCTCCCAAAGTGTTGGGATTACAAGCGTGAGCCACCATGCCTGGTCCAAATATATTGCTTTCTGGTGTCCTAACTTTATACAGAAATAGCACGCAGAGAATCTAGGATTAGTTGACATATAGCGTAGATACCATCCCTCATAAATATCAGGAGTTTCAAACAAGCCTTTCGCAAGCATGGGGTTGCGGTCGATGTATGCTTGAAACCCTGTCAAGAGCCCATATTCTGTGTTGTCCATGGATGGGTTTCCAGTGAGCCTTGGAAGCCAGATACATAAAGCAGAACTATCTTCCTCTTGTGCCATAAGAAAATCCACTGTGCACTCTTAAAGACTGTGAGTCAGCACCCTTGTGCATGCATGTGGGAGGTGGGGAGATTTGTAAGTATGGTTTTGAACATTTTTAGAACTATCTAAAACCCCGGAATCTCAGAGCAGTAACACAGAAGAGATCATTTTGGGCCGGGCATGGTGGCTCATGCCTGTAATCCCAGCACTCTGAGAGGCCGAGCTGGGAGGATAGTTTGAGGCCAGGAGTTCAAGACGAGCCTGAGTGAGAGTGAGACCCCGTCTCTACAAAAAATAAAAAATCAGCCAGGCATGGTGGCGCATGCCTGTAGTCCCAGCTACTCAGGAGGCTGATACCGGAGGATTGTTTGAGCCCAGGAGTCTGAGGTTGCTGTGAGCTATGGCTGGCAACAGAGTGACTTTGTCTCAAACAAACAAAGAAAAACAACAACAAAAATAAACAACAGAAAAACCCCAGTAATGCATTCTAATAGGGCACTCTTTATGTTAGCCGCAAAGACAAACCCAAGTATCTGAATGTTGGTTGCACAGTTACTTTGTGTCTATTTAAATGATCAAGAAGTTCTACTGAATACAACACTCTTGCTGTCAGTATGTTTGAAGCTTCTCACTCTGCTTAGCAAATAAGATCAGGTGCTTTAGAAGTCAACACTCAGGTAAGAGAAAAACTCCATATGATCAGCTAAGAGGCTGATGTTTATTCAGTTCATAGAATAACCGTTATTTAACTTAACTATAGCCAGGCGTGGTGGCTCATGCCTGTAATCCCAGCACTTTGGGAGGCTGAGGCAAGACGATCACTTAAGGCCAGGAGTTCGAGACCAGCCTGGGCAACATAGCGAGACCCTCGTCTCTACAAAAAATAAGAAAATTAGCCAGGCATAGTGGTGTGTACCTGTAGTTTTAGCTATTCAGGAGGCTGACGTGGGAAGATTCCTTGAGCCCACGAATATCAGGCTGCAGTGAGCTATGATTGCACCACTGCACTCCAGCCTGGGTGACAGAGCAAGATCCTATCTCTAAAAAATAAATAAATTTAACCATAAATTAAAATAAGGAAGAGCATACAAAAAAGCCTTATTTTGTACTCTAGGATTGAAAGTTCTTTTCCCTGATTTAAGCAGTAATACCATACCACAATTTGTTTTTTTTTTTGGAGACAGAGTCTCACTCTGTTGCCCGGGCTAAAGTGCCATGGCGTCAGCCTAGCTCACAGCAACCTCAAACTCCTGGGCTCAAGTGATCCTCCTGCCCCAGCCTCCCAAGTAGCTGGGACTACAGGCCCGCGCCACCATGCCCGGCTAGTTTTTCTATTTTTAGTAAAGATGGGTCTCGCTTTTGCTCAGGCTGGTCTCAAACTCCTGACCTCAAGCGATCCTCCCGCCTTGGCCTCCCAGAGTGCTAAGATTATAGGCGTGAGCCACCGCGCCCGGCCCATACCACAATTTTTGATTTTTTTAACGTTTTGTAGAGACAGGGGTCTTGGTATGTTGCCCAGGCTGATCTGTGAACTCCTGGCCGCAAGTGCTCCCTCCACCTCGGCCACTGAAAGTGCGGGGACTACAGGCATGAGCCACCACACCCGGCCTTTTTCTTTCTTTTTCTTTTTTAAGACAGGGTCTTGCTCTGTCGCCCAGGCTGGAGTGCAGTGGTGCGATCATAGCTTACTGTAACCTTTAATTCCTCTACCACAATTTTTGAAAAAGAATGACTAATAGCCTGGAATTTAGGGACAATTTAGTTAGTGTTTACAGACTTAAGAGCTGAAAGTCTGGTTATGTTACAAAGATCTACGTTATCCTCAACGGCTCGCGGTGAAATAAAACAGAATCTGGGCCGGAGAGGGACCCACATGCTCTGGAAAGCTGCTTAATCTTCACGGAGATTTTAGGTTGAGTTCAAAAATCTGTTGAGTGAAAATTCAAGGTATTTGTCGGAAACAGTATATTTAATCAGTTTCACATTTTAAAGATGGGTTAGATAACATTTTAAATCCATCCAAGGAATTTGTGTTTATATACTATCTTCTGTAAGAAATTCACCAGTTAATCTTTAGTCTATTATCTGAAATGAGCAAAGATAAGAACTATAAAGTATAAAAGAAAGAGAAGCCAACATAAATAAGCCATTTTATTTGTTGAGCAGAAGTGTGACATGGTAGAATAAATGCCAAACCAGGAGCCACAAAAATCTAGGTTCTATCTTCACTCTCCTACTTTACTTTATAATCTCGGGCAAGTCATTTATTTATTTTTTGTTTTGTTTTTTTTGTAGACAGAGTGTCGCTTTGTTGCCCTGGCTAGAGTGAGTGCCGTGGCATCAGCCTAGCTCACAGCAACCTCAAACTCCTGGGCGCAAGCGATCCTTCTGCCTCAGCCTCCTGAGGAGCTGGGACTACAGGCATGCACCACCATGCCCGGCTAATATTTTCTATATATATTTTAGTTGGCCAGATAATTTCTTTCTATTTTAGAGACGGGGGTCTCACTCTTGCTCAGGCTGGTCTCGAACTCCTGACCTCAAGCAATCCTCCTACCTCGGCCTCCCAGAGTGCTAGGATTACAGGCGTAATCGCACCCGGCCCGGACAAGTCATTTATCTTTCTTCTTTTTAAAATGGGATGTAGTGGGGCTAAAATGAGATCATGCTCCAGAAAAGCAACTTACAACGTATAAAGTCCCACGTAAATGTTTACAAATGAACAAATTAAATGTCAGAAACTGGAAGAGGAAACTTGCAGGAAGCTATCCTTAGAGGTTCTGGCTTGTATAAACGCTATGATGAAGTTTGGACTTAAGGGGGGATTCCCAAATATTTGACCTTATGCTGATTTTTAAATTTTCATACATTTTTTTATTTCAAAAATATATTTTGGGGGGTGTAGTTACAGTACACCAAATTTTACACTAATTGGCATATGCCTAATAGAGGAGGCTCTGGGTTTGCTGACGCAAAGTCTGGAGACTAGAATTCTGAAAGTTGAATATCCAGGCCATTTAAATACTCAAAAATATATGCTCATAGTAAAGACTCAACGATATGTGCTCAATGAACGTAGGTCCTAATGAAGTTCAACCTGAAACGGGTGTCAGGCCAGCTTAATACCCTAACAGGAGAACTCCATGGAACTACACTCTGATGTCAAAATTTTATGTGTTCCAGGAATTATAGTTGGCTGTGGCAAAAGGGAGAACTCGGTTCAACATGCCAAGGTTTTTATGCTTTCGTTGTTTTTTGAATTTTTCAACAGACCATGGCAATTATCCAGTGAATTTGTTTGCCTAGAACAATTTACTCAAATTCCACAGCAGTTTGCAGGCTACTGCAGCCTCTTTGGTTTGTATCAACTTGTCCCCCTATGTTCTGTCACCAGATGACAAAACAGCACAACATATCTATTTTCCTTGGGCAGTCTGCTCCACCTAATTACCTTCTAGCTGCAACAGTAAGTGTGGAAGTTGTTAGTTCTGATCTTCTGGGAAATTCTAGGAAGCTCAACAGATTGTGAGTTTCTGCTAAAATGTTAAGATACTTTTCTGAAACTCTTTTCTGGAAATATGTAGCGACATCTTTTTACATGAAAGTGGAAGTCTAGATTTATAACAGGCGTAGTTCATAAATAATTAGAGCAGCTATTCTGGATGTTCCAGATTTATTCGGTTTTTATGTTTATGGAGTCTTTTTTTATATTATTTGAAGGGGCGGCTCTGATTATAAAAGAAATACAAACTCATTAGAGAAATGAAAGAGAATAAAAATATAGGAAAAAGACATTTTCTGAAATTTTATCATGTAGTAGCAACATGTAAATATTGTTATATTTTTGTACTTTTTTTCTTTTTTTTAATCAGGATCACTCTGTTGCCAGGGCTAGAGCACAGTGGCATCATCATAGCTCACTGTAACCTCAAGTTCCTAGGCTCAAGCCTTCCAAGTAGCTGGGACTACAGGCATGTGCTACCACTCCTGGATATTTTTCTATTAATATTATTTGTAGAGACAGGGTCTCACTGTTGCTCAGGATGGTCTTGAACTCCTGGTCTCAAGTGATCCTCCCACTTCGGCCTCCCAAAGTGGTAGGGTTACAGGAGTGAGTCACCACACCTGGCCTGCCCATTTTTTATATGTATATTTTTATGTATTTGTGATTATATTGTGATAGAAATTTATATGTTACTTTTTTGTCGTTTAACAGCTAAGAATATTTGTTGCCTATGTTTTAAAACATCTTTTAAAATCTATTTTTATAAAATATTTTTCTGATTATAAAAGCAATAGAAAATTTGAAAATATATAGAGTAGTATAAGAAAAGTAAAAATTATACATAATCCTACATCTCAAAGGTAAGCATCATTAACACTTTGGCACATTTCCTTCCATTCTCTTTAAATTCATTTTCTTTTACGTAGCTGAGATAATACTTTTTTGTATCCTGTTTTCTTCACTTATGTATCTACCTAAGCAATTTCTCATATGATTAAAACTTTCCATGAAAATTATTTTTAACGTCTGCATAATGTTATCACATTGATATATCATAACTTGCTTAACTTTTTCTCTACTCAGTCAGGGCTTTTTCTAACAGTTTAATTCTTTCCTTGAATGATTCAGGAGACTTAACTTTTAGATTAATTTTCAATAAGTAATAAGATAGCTTGAGAAATTCACATCAATAAGCTATGAAAGAAAAATAGTTCATTACAAATATGAAGTCAAGTTATAGTCATTCATGACCATAGGTACTGTGCTAGACTGTAAATATTATATGCTACATGTATATTTACTTCTTACCTTTTCCAAAGACAATTTGAGATAGTTCATAGAAATACTCAGAAATCAGGACAAAGTAAAAAGCTACTAATGACAGGCCATAAATTTGATTCTAAGCATCCAGGAGCCAAAGCAAATTCATTGCATGATTCACATGTTCTTTATGATGAAAATCAAATTCAGCTCAGAAGTGCAGCTTTACCTGATAGTGAGACCTAAGAGAAATCCTCATGAAAGGATGCAAGATGAGGGCATGGTGTTGTACATTATGTACGAGCTTAGGAAACAGGAGTTACTGGATTTCAGTTTAGGATTTGCCACTAACCAGCGGTACAAACTGGGTAAGTTACCTAATTACTCTTATGGCCTTTATTTCTGTCATTTAATGGCCATTTTTAAAAACCCAAGCACTAGGGTGACAAAAGCTACTGAGAAGCTTGAGTCCTCAAGGAGCACAGGTCCTGGTAGGAAGACAAGCATGTAAGCTGCTTGTTTTAATACATGGTGGAAGAGCTATGGAGGTATGAAAAGGGATGTGACTGAGCTTGTCCCATTTGATATCTTGTGACTTTTAGGTTAATGCAGACACCAAACATCACCCTCTGTAAAATTGCATTATGTTTGTCAAAAGCAGTATCTTGAATCAAGAAATGTTAAAATTTTAATAGGACTGAATTGGCCAAAGTATCAGAGAAGCAACCATCAATGGGAACGGTAATTGTGTTACATAGAAGACTGGATATGCACATGATAGAAATATCTCTTGTATTCGCACTCACTTTTATATCTAAAATGTGAGGTATTCTGCAAAATTTGTTCCATCAAAGAGTTGTCCTTTTAGTCGTATGTTTTGTCTGAAAACCAACTGTCTTGATTTCTTTGTTTCCCTACATCTGCTTGTGGTGTTCTTCTTCCTCAAAATAGTGTAGCTAAGCTCTCCTTCCAGAATCTCTACTAAAAGCCCTATCTATCTTCCACATTATTATTGCAAATACTCACTTCACAGTGTCACTCCTGAATTTAAAATATTCACATTTCTTTGGCTCTAATTTTTCTTTGGCTTCTTGCATCCAGCCAATTAAACTCTGCAAATTTTTTTCTGAAAAGCAAATTCAGATTTTTCATTCACCTGTATTCTGTTCTCACTGACAATGACTTACCTGCATTCTGGTAAACTGTCATTTGGGATCCTCCAAAATCTTCCTCGCATGGTTCTTTGTTTTTTATTTTCCAAACCTCCTCCTAATTATTCCTGTGTATCTTCACAGCAATAGCTTCTAAGGTGATTTAATCCTTACAATTCCTTGAATAATGCTGTCATTTTCCAGAGTGAATGACTAATTTGATCTTAACGGAACACTACAAAGATCCTAATCAGGATTTTCCACCCAAACAGGTTTTATGTCTCATACTCTCATTTCACGTTTTTATCTTTGTGTCTCAGGCACGAGACCTGCTCTCATTGGTCGGGTCTCTCCTCCTTTGAGACGCAGAATCCCAGTTCTCCAACGATTCTTTAATATTTAATTTTGTATTTTCTAAATACCACAGTCTACATTAGTGTGCCTTTCATTTCTTATACACAAATTGATATGCGTTGCACTCCTGCGAAGTTGCAAGTCCTGAGGATAAAGACCGTGTCTGTGGTAAACAGCACCTGGGGCAGCTATTATCCCAGGTAGCGATTTCTGCCCTCCCCCTCCCCCTCCTCTGGCTCCAGCTAAGCGAGCCGAATGGAAGTGGCCATCTTGCTTTCTAACCACTGGATTGGTTAAGGGGCAGGCCTGTAAATTAGTCTGAGCCAATCACAGTAGCCCACTCCCTAGACCACATTTACGATTGGTCCACTGGTGGACATGTGACCTAATTTGGGCCAGAAATCTATTCCGCAGTTGAGAAAGAAAAGCCACTGGGAGTTGTAAGACTGGGAGCTTTGAACTTTTGGGCACAACGTCTCCCTCCAAAGAAAAGTAATCGGAGAGAATGGCAGAGAAGCAGACAGAAAATCCCTTGCTCTGTCCTCTTCTTGCCATTCTGAGATTTAATTGTTCAATTATTTATTCAATTCTGATGGCTACCCCAGTATCCTTTCAGTAAGTCGCCTCCCTTTTTATTTGTTTCAGCTGGTTTGACTCAGGTTCTGGCATTTGCAAACAAGAGGGTCCTGATTCATGTAACATTTAAACTATATTTTGAAATCCTTGTATTTAATAGCATAAATCTGTAAAATGGTAACCCCTATATCTATCTAGTATGCCCCATATCATATCTGGCCAATCACCTTAACTTAAAAAAAAAAAAAAAGCTGTAGAAGAAAATTTTTGTTGCCAAAACTCTTTAAATTCTGTTCTGATTTTTTTTCTAATTTCTTTATTCTCTATATCCTTTTGGTTACAATACCTAAAAATTGATTCGAAATATAATTTATTTCCTCTTCAGAGAAGGAAAACTCCAACCTCCCTAAAATTACAGACTTTTATTTGTTGATTATCCCTTAAAACAATGATTTATTTTACATAACAAATACATTAAAGAATGCTTTTTTTTGAGTCAGGTACTGTGCTAATTTACTCAATTTCTTCTTCTTCTTTTCTTTTCTTTCTTTCTTTTTTTTTTTTTTTGGAGTGGAGCGGAGTGGCATAGCTCACTGTAACCTCAAACTCCTAACCTCAAGTGATCCTTCTGTCTCAGCCTCTCAAAGCACTGAAATTACAGGCATGAGCCACTGCGCTTGGCCATGTATTTTGAACATTTTACTCAAACTAGCTCATTTGATACTCTCAACCAATCACTGAGGAAGGTGCTATTATTATCTCCATTTACAACAAGGAAACTGAAGCACAAAGAGATTAAATAATTTACCCAAGGCCACAGTTAGTACATAATGGAGCTGGAACTAATGCTTAAACTTTGGTATGCATCAGAACAACTGGAGTGTTTGTTAAAAATGCAGACTCCTGGCACCAACTAATTCAGAACCAGGCGAAGAAAAGATTGAGTACTCTTTAGATTTTTTTTCCATTCACAAAAATTCTGATCTCTCATCTACAGTCTTTAATGATCATAAATTTGGTTGAGAATACAATTTATTCTCCTTTGATTTTGATATTAGGAAGAGATTCTGCCACAAGTACAACTTATATTTACATTATACTTACCTTGCTTCAAAAAATAATACCAAATATATACGCCTTAGACATTTGCTAGAGATCTTAATCTTGAACTGACCGCCACCCAGGTCATTGCAAGGGAATATTGCAATTGCAAAAATAAGTGGAAAGAAGTATTTGAGAAAGACTTGACCAAAGAACATGCTTACTGTTTAATCCTTTAATGTTTCTTATTCTAACACTTAAACTAAGATCACCACACATCCACATGCTTGGACTGTGTTGGTTTGGTTCTCTGTGGAAATGCTGTCAATCTCTGTCTTAACTAACTGGCTCCTATTCAATGCTGGGTTTACTGCAGTCTGGATATTGCCCCCCCATACTTCTAACACTGCTGTTACCAAGGTCACCAGCGGCCACCTGCAGACGATGGGGTTTCAAGTTTAGGGCGGTATTTTCCAGAGCCGGTCCAGTTGAGTTCAAACCCCGCCTTTGTACCTTCTGGTTTGGGGACTTTGCTTACCCTCTTTGTGCTACTCATTCTTCCTGTCTGTAAAATGGAGATAATGATGGTACCTGTCTGCTAGGGCAATTGTGAGGTGGAGTCAGGTAATGCTTATCAGGTGATTAGAGCAGTGCATAGAGTACACAGTTGATAAACGCTATTCACCGGAATGTAATCTCCATCAAGGGCAAGGTCAATGTTTTGTTCAGGACTGTGTCATTCGTACCTGACATACAGTAGATATTCAAATATAAAGCTAATGAATTAGTAACTCCCTAATCTAATGGCATTTTCAGATCCTTTCTTACTTGATCTTACTGTGACAATTGATCAGCACTCATACAGCAATTACCTCGTGCCATATTAACTCATTTAATTCCCATAACAATCCTACGAGACAGGTACAATTACTGTATGCATTTTATAGAAAATGGAACTGAGGAATAGAGAAGTTTAGTAATTTCCCCAAGCTCACACAGCTAGTAAATGGGAGAGTGAGGACTGGAACCTAGGCAGTCTGGTTCCAGGGTCTATGCCTTTAACCTATGTTTGCTGCTAATCATTGCTCCCACCTTGAAATACTCTTCCACTGGCTTCCATGAAAACACCCTCTTTTTACTTCTGACTCCCCCTTTACTAGTTCTTTCCTGAAATGTTGACATTTTCCAGAACTCCATCCAAGGCCATTGCCTTTATTTGCTTTCCACATTTGCTACTTGATGGCTTTGATTTCCACCTGTACTTTGATGATTCCCAAATCCATATCCCTATCCCACATATCCTTTGCAAGGCTCAAACTTCTGTGTCCAACTGCTCACTGGACCACACTCTTACTCAACATATATAAAATAAATTTCTTATTTTCCCCAATAAACATGCATTTTTTTCCCCCATTTAATTCTCCACCTTAGGAAATGGTACCACCACTCACCCCATCACCAACTCTGGAAACCTGAGAATCATCTGTAACTCGGTTCTCTCCACGCCCAGTCAGCGTCCATGTCCAATCACATGTGCCTTCTAAACACCCCTGAATCCTCACAGCCACGTCCTCAGTCCTGTTTCTCTTACCCTGACCGTAGCTTCCTAACTGGTTACCCTGCTTCTAACCTGCGCCACTTCAACCCACCTCCCTCATTGCTACTCGAGTTACTTAAAAAACAAACAAAAAAACCCTCATTACATCACTTTTCCATTAAAATTATTTAATGATCCCTTTTCCTAGAGAAGAACAGTGAAATCCTTGACAAGATATGCAAGGCCCTTCATGATCTGCTCCTTTCCCCTTTCCAAGTTCATCCCTCTTGCCTCTTTCACTCGTTCTAGCAATTCTGAGCTCCTTGCAGGTAGGTAACTCTGGTGTTGCTTGTGCTCTTGGAACACTGTGCTTTTCAGGGTGCACCTTAATTTAGGAAGCACCACTGTACAATTACTATTGTTACAGAGTAAGGAAGGTGAGGCTCAGAGAGGTTCAGAGAATTGCCCAAAGTCACAGGGCTAGTGCGTGGTAGAGCTGGGAGAACATTCAAGTTTGTCTGATTCCAAACCTTTAGCTTTTAACCTTTATACTTGACTGCCTCTTTGGATGCTCTGCAAAACTGCCATTTACGATATTCTCCTTTATGTCACTCAGTATTGCTCTTGGAAATATTTTCAGGAAAGTTTCTTGTGAAAAACCAGATCCTATTGTCAGTCAATGGGAACCACATCACCCAGCATATCCCCGTTTTTGGCCTTGGCCACCTGGAGCTAAGTGAAATTCTTGGTAGAATTGTGTCTCTTTTTCTGGGCTTCTGACTTCTTTCAGACTTTATTTTTAACTACCCTGTGATATATATAAATGGAAATAGTTTTATATATACACACACACACAAGACATATATGTGTGTATATATGATACGTATGTATACTTCTATCTATTTATATATGACAGGATAGTTAGAAATAAAATACTTCTAATTTATATATACACATAGATATGTATGTGTTATAGATGTATTTTTTAACATACATGTGACAGGATAGTTAGAAATAAAATCTGAAAGAAATCAGAAGTTCTGAAAAAGCGATAAAAGAATTCTACCAGAAATTTCATAACTATATATATCTCTATTTATAGCTCTATATAAAATAGTTATATAATACAAATAATAAATCCATTTAAAAAATAAACCCGCTTTATTCAGAAACAGCTGGATGCATATTTAAAAAAGTAAAACATAAAAAAAAGAAGAAAAAGGAAAAAAATAAATAAACCTGCTTTAAATAAAACCACCTGTTTGTTCAAATTTATTGTAGTTTTTATATTAAAATAAAAATCTAGAAAAAAATTCAGTATTATTCCCAAATCAAATCAATATTTCATTTGGCTATCTTATATTTAGATTCTCATCCATGTGCAGATTCTATTTTCTATATTTACAGTAATGTGATACATAGAATTTTATGTTCCTCCTCTTCTGTTGATAACATCAGCATGTTTTTCTCCTTTGCTTCTGTCTCACTTTTTCCTGGTTTACCTCCTCTGCCTCTGATCCTTCCCACTAGGAGACCAGTGACGACAGTTTGGTGTGCATCCTTGCACATCTTTCTCCTGTTTAATCAGTTATATTTGGGGTGGGGGAAGGGAGAGTTTTGCTATTTGTTTTACAAAACTGAGACTACATAACATGTCTTTTCCTCTTGCTTCTTTCGGTTAACTATGCTTGGCCATCCCTCCAGGATAATATAGCTCTAACTTGTTCTATTGAGCTGCCTTATATCCTAAGGGATGAAGATCCCACAATTTGTTCAACCACTCCCGTGTTGAAGGGCATTCAGGTTGTTTCCAGTTCTCTGCCATTGCACACGATGCTGCAGCAAGCAACCTCAAATATATACATATATATCCTTGTACACTAATGCTTTTGTTTCTATAGGGTATAGTCCCCCAAATGGCAATTGTTTATAGAAAGTAGATTGCGGCCCAACTTATAAATATATGAAAGTACACAGTTTATTACCATACATTGAAAGAAGTTCAGCAAATGATGATAATGATGAGGCTATTTGACTATGTGGTTACCTAGCAGCTTTTGATGGGAAAAGATGTGTTTCCCAGCAACTAGAAAGTATACATCATTGAATGAGAATTTGTAAGGAAAGTACAAAAGACAGAACCTGGCCCATAGCAACTGGGAATCATTGTTAAAAAGCATATTTCCTGTTGTACTTGTTAGGTGGAGGACCAGGGTTATTTAAAGCTCTGTTATTGGACACTGAGTCCCCAACCCTGCGAGCTGATCAAACTGCAATAGGCTTTTAATAAACTTGAGCTTTGAAGTCTCATCAATTGGATTATCTTGAAGCTGGTTGACTTGAGAGTTACGAAGGTGTGTATTTAAGGAAGTGTGTGTGAAAGAATATTATATTGGGAGTCAAACACTGACCCTTGGCTCTGCCAACTTGCCAACATTGTGGCACTTTGAGCAAGCCTCAAAATCCCCACGAATAAGGTAAAGCTAATTATACTCACGCTGCCTACTTTGCAGAGTTGCGGTGAGGAACAAATGGAATTATGTAAATGAAAGTGCTATGAGAGAGCTATACGGATATTAGCATTGTTAATACTATTCTGATTCCTAAGGAGGCAATGTACTGTGTGTGGTTCCTGTTCTTTGTATTGCCTGGAAAGAACATATTACCACCTAAAAGAAGATTGCTTTTGTAACAGTCATGAAGTGCACTGCAAAGGCACAGATCAATATAAAAATAACAGACTAGATGTCAGCCATTGAATCTATCTGTAGACATTGTTCAATAGACTTCTATAACAGTGAAGATATTTACAAAGCTGCCTCAGTTTTTAATGTTTCATAGATAAATAAGAAAAATCATGGAGTAAGGGTTTTTTTTTGTTTGTTTCTTTCCCTTAAGTTTCTATTTTTAACTTCTGTACAGTATCAGATGTAATATCCTGGTGTTCTTTCCCTAGTCCTGGCCCCTGCCCATAAAACACACACATGCTCCAGGAATCCCACTACACTGTGGATGCTTCCTGTCCAATTACAGTTATTTTTACTGTGACTAAAACATTGAGAAATTGGTGCCTTTATAGAAAATACTTCATATATATTATGGATGGCCATGTCTATGGATGGAATAGCAGAAACCACCTAACAGACACGAGAGATTGTTCATTTCAGACACGTGGCATCCTCTCCGTATTCACTCTTTAGCAGGACAGAACGTTGCTATACAGAGTTCCAGACATCTCAGTGCCAGTTGAAGATTGGCAGTTGGTTCCTTCCAGCTGTTCTTAAAGGTATTCTCTCTGCAGGAATTTAAAAGTGGCTCATAGTTATGGCTTAAGATTTTTATGTTTAGCTGTTTCTGTTTTGATTCTTCCCTTAGAGAAAATAGGATGTTTTTCCAGTAGTGAAGGGTTTATGAAGTTCTGTAGAGTTAGATCTAAATTATCACAACTGTCAATAGCTGGTAAAATCCGTGGAGAAGTAAGTCAGCATGTGTGGGGCATACAATTACATTAATTCACTTTTACTGTTAATGTTCTACCCTTCAGCTGGTTCCGGCAGCATCAGGTAGACACCCCAAGGGAAAGAGATGCAGAGAGTCCTTGGAGCGATTTCCCATTTCAGACTTCTTCATGGTCTTTAGAAGCCTTCCTTTTGGGGCTTGCCTGTCTTGCTGTTACGTGTGCATCTGTTGAGAAAAAAGAGAAAGAGAAAAAACTGTTGAGATTAAAGTTGGCTTTACCTAAAATTCGTTTTAAGTCGCAATCCTTTTTTACAAAAGGGAGATTTTTGTTGATCATTTTACATTACTTCATAGAGTTAAATGTATTAAAAATGTATGATAAGTAACATGGAAGTGCAGGAAATAAAAACATTGGAACATACTCCATATTTGTAGTTTACGAAGACATGGGAAGAAAATGTGATTTATTTATTTATTTATTTATTTTTGAGACAGGGTCTCGCTCTGTTGCCTGGGCTGGAGTGCAGTGGTGTCAGCATAGCTCACTGCGGTGACCTATGACTCCTGGGCTAAGGTGATCCTCCTGCCTCAGCCTCCTGAGTGGCTGGGACTACAGGTATGCACCTCCACACGTGGCTAATTTTTTTATTTTTTGTAGAGACCAGGTCTCACTATTGCCCAGGCTGGATTTTCTTTTTTTATTCTCCTTTCTTTTAGAGAAAACTGAACTTAAAAAACAGGTAAATTATAGGAGTGACTGTATGCATTAATAAAGGGCTTTTTGATTTTCAAAGCATCACATAGATTTCATGTAAACAGCTGGGATTCTTTTATAGAAATCATAGTGGCATATGGTTCAATGTTCAGGAAATTTTATTTACTCAGGAACTCACCTATTGCACAAGGCAAAATACTCCTATCTCATAAATAGAATTAAAAATTTGTGGCCGGGCACAGTGGCTCACGCCTGTAATCTTAGCATTCTGGGAGGCCGAGGCGGGAGGATCGCTTGAGGTCAGGAGTTCGAGACCAGCCTGAGCAAGAGCGAGACTCCGTCTCTACTAAAAATAGAAAGAAATGATGTGAACAACTAAAAATATATAGAAAAAATTAGCTGGGCATGGTGGCGCATGCCTGTAGTCCCAGCAACTCAGGAGGCTGAGGCAGGAGGATTGCTTAAGCCCAGGAGTTTGAGGTTGCTGTGAGCTAGGCTGACGCCACGTCACTCTAGCCAGGGCAAAAAAAGAACAAGACTCTGTCTCAAAAAAAAAAAAAAAAAAAAAAAAAAGAAAAATTGAGGGATCTACTCTTAATTTCATATCTATACAGCAAAATATGGAATAAAGAATTAGCAATTATTGAGGGAAGAATTATCTTTAAAAATCATCTTAGAAAAAGATAATTCTTTTTTCTGTGATTTATGTAAGAATTATCTAGAATAGGGACAAATAGCCTATACAATGAGTACCATCTAAATAGCTTGAATTTAGTCTGCACAATATAGATCTTGACGAAAGTTACTTGAATGATGGAATTGAGTGTTGGTATTGAGCTTTTGGACATCATGTATTCACTGTAAAAAGAACTCTGACTATACTTGAATTTTTAAAATTTTATGACCAAAATGGAAATTTTTGATTGTTCAAAACTCTTCATTAATCTTTCTTATTAATGCAAATGTATGTACTACAATAGTTTTCATTACTGAAATTATACGGGTATTAATATTAAAAACAAATAAAATTCACTATAACGATTGCACTGTACTAAGGCAAACTGTTAGTAACGCAGGAAACTGGGTGTAGGATGTATGTAAACTCTCAGTACTATCTTCTCAATTTTTCTGTATATCTAAAATTGGTCTAAAAAATAATCTATTTAAAAAAGAAATGAACAAGAACAAAAATCATTTGTTTTATGCAATCTCTGTTCTAGGATTGTTTCCATTATCTGTAAGATCTAAGTGTTCAGAGGTAAAACAAATGTTAAAATATTACTGTAATATTTTCCTTTTGAAATATCATATTGCTTAACTATTTGAACCATTTCTAGATTGAATCCAGACCCCTCATTAATATTTTGGTTTATTAGTACCTAACAAGAATTAGTACAACATTAATTTTTATTTCCTCTCCAAGGCCAAAACACATGGAAATTTTTTGCTCCCTATTCTCTACTAAGTTTAAAACGTATCAGTTTTATTTACTTTCAAAATTTGAGATTTTAGATTTAAGAGTGAGGTTTAATTTATATTTTATAATTAAATATTTTCTAAAGCTAAACACTAATAGCAGATCTTTGGAACATTTACATATGTTTAGGATACAATAAAAATGTATGCAGTTCACAACAGATGATAATGTGAAATTTTGTCTTACCTTGAACTGGTACATTAGGTATTATTTTAAAAACTATTCATACTTATTACCTTAAGTTTATCTTTTTAGCTGCTTTTTACTTCAATTTTTTTCAATTTTTACCCCATTGAAGATTGTAAGAAACATATTCTAGTTGCTATAGTCTAAAATTGTGCTTAGAAATCCTGATGCTTAGTGTTATTTCTATGATTACTTTGATAATTTTTCTGAGTTTAATTTTTTCCTCACTCAGCTATCTCTCAGAGACTGGTATATTGATTTTTCTAATTAATATCCTTTGTTCTTGGGACGCTATTTTTATTTTCTGCCTCTAAAGAACTGAATAGCATAACCACTATTAAGTGATGTGCTGGTATGTTACCATATAAATGCTCAAGGTACACCTTCTAATGTTGAAAAATAGGAAAATAAATTGACCTTGATGAAGTGTGTCTTCTTTCGTCTGTTCCCAGGAAAGTTTATTTCAGGTATTTCTACTGCTGAAATGATTAGCGTTAACAGCTTTCCCCCTCCATTTTATTTTACAGGGTCTCTTTATCTTCCTGATATATGGGGTGTACAACACAGAGGTAAGTCTGCTTGGAGTATCTCAAGGCTGACAGAGTGAATGAGAGAAATGACAGGTTTCTTATCTTGATAACTGAGGAACAAAGTTGGCTTTTCATATGAGTGTCCTACAGCCCTTCATGCTTGGACTGGCTTATGTGCATCCCAGCCTACCATTAAACACTGACACCCTGAATAAAGGGACAGCCTCATTTCTCATAGGCATTGACTAATACTTTACTGCTGCCTTAAGTTTTTGAATTTTCAGTCTTTAACACTCAGTTATTGTAGAAAAAAACAAACTCCGCTTCTCTTACACTGTCACTCAACAATCCACACAGAAGACTTCTGTGACCAAAAGTGTCGGGGTATTTGCCCACACACCAAGCAAGCAATCCGTTCTGCAGCGGACACCAGCCAGGTGTCCTCCAATTCCGTTCTGACACTGTCTCCCTGGAGACAGCAAAGAGATGGATAAGGCAAGCTGTGTGGTAAAGGGCAAGCCCTCTCCCAAAGCACCACCCTCTGGGAACCTCCATGTGCTGGGTTATCCGGAAGCACAACAAACCCTGTCCTTTTGGGTTTTTACGGCAGCTTCATTATATAGGCACGATTGATTAAATCATTGGCCATTGGTGATCAACTTAACCTTCAGATCCTCTCCTCTCCCTGGAGGTTGGGGGGTGGGGCTGAAAGCCCCAACGCTCTCATCCTGCCTTGGTGTTTCCGGTGATCAGGCCCCCATTCTGAAACTACCTAGGGGCTGCCAGCCATTAGTCAACTCATTAGCATACAAAAAGACATTTATTACTTTGGAGATTCCAAGGATTTTAGGAGTTGTATCCCAGGAAACGGATTGAAGACCAAATATATATTTTGCCATATCACAACTATGCTAGACAGTATTAAAGTTTCACTTTAAGAGGTAGAATGCTTACAAAGTTGCATGGGGTTAGAAAAGTATGATTATTTCTTATCTCAAAGTGCTCGTTAATATTGTCTTTTAAGTTTTTAAGGCAGGCTAGGAGAAGCCCATAATTATTAGTAAATAATTCTTATGATTTCAATTGTGAAGTTCCTCAGAGAAGTTATTTAGCTAGAAATATTGTGAGATATACATGTAATTTCATTAAGAAAATATACTATGAGAGGAACTATTGTCATAGTTCTAGCTCTTTTATTAAAAATTTATGTGATTTATAAATACTCGTAATTAGGAAAATGTCTGGTTTACATTTTTCAGGCTTGATATGAAATTGAGTGCTTTGTGTACATTAGGCACTGAATAAATATTCGTTTGATTTTGTTGATAACTTTGATTTCCAGATTTTACTTGGTAATTTTCCCTTAAGAGAAAAATTCGTAGTTTTGAATGAGTTTCTTGGTATTCTACGCTGGAAAGAGTGGATCCTTGCAGAGATCTTAGAAGGGCCTGGTTGTCAAATAACATAAAGGCCAGGCAGCATTATAACGTGGCAAACAGACTCATTAGCCAGACTGAGAAGGTACGTGGGCATTTAAATAACACCTGATGATGATGAAGTATGTGTGTGGGCGTGTTTTACACTGCACCTGGATTACACGCGGTTTCCTTTTCCAATAGCCTTCAGGTAGGTTGGCAGTGAGACAACTTTTTTATTTTTATTTTTTTTTGCCACGGTACCACTATTCAGTTTCAAAGTAGGCTCCTCCTACAAATGCAAAGGATATGCGCCCCTGTTGTTTCCAAACGAAAAGGCGTAACAGCAGTAATCTATCTATTTAATCATTTTAATAAATGCTGAGCATTTGGAGGTGAATGCTTTTACATAAAACTTAAAGTGCCCTAAATGATTCACTGCTGGGGTTTGGATTTTGTTTCAATACCTAGATTGCAAACCCTAAGTGAAGAAGGCCCCAACATTCATGCCTCAGTTTCCCCCACCTTCTCCCCCAGCCCCCTTCTCTGCATCTCCCACGCCACCCTGCAGAACGGTCTCCCGCAACTTCCTGCCGTGCGGGTTCCACCTCATGAGCGCTTTTCGCCCAGAATCCCTCAGCCACTTTCAACTCCTTTAACGCCGCCCACCATCACGCCTATTCGCCTCGGAAGCCCCTTTTCAGCAGGGCTCCAAATCCCCGCCCCTCTCGCCGCGGCCCCACCGCCTCCACCCAACCGCCCCAGTGATTGACAGGCAGGCCGGGCGGAAGCTGTGGCGCAGGCGCCCTGGCGCCGCAGACCTCCCCTCTGGCCGGGTCGAGGAGTTCCCAGCAGACACCGCGCCGCGGCTGCGCAGTTCGGGGGAGGCTTTTAATTCCATTGTGGAGAGGACGGCGTTATTTTTATTAACTGGAGGCGACGGCGGCTGCGGCGGCGGCGAGACCCGTAAGTGTTGCCGGTGGGTCTGGGAGCGCGAGGGCGAGGCCCGGGGAGGAGTCGTAGGATCATACGTGCCAGTGCCGGAGGCGACTGGGCTGGGAATTAGCGCTGGGCGCGTTGCGGTCTGGGCGGCGGCGCGGCGGGGTCCTGAGCGCTGCGGTGGTCCCGGCCCGGGGCCCGGTTCCACCTCCTTCCCTCCCTCTTCCCTTCTCCTCCTCCTCTCCTCAGCCAGGCCTCCTCCGGGGTATGAAAATCGGCAGTGGGTTCCTGAGTGGCGGCGGCGGTACCGGCAGTAGCGGTGGTAGCGGCTCAGGCGGCGGCGGTAGTGGCGGCGGCGGCGGCGGCGGCGGCAGCAGCAGGAGGGCAGAGATGGAACCCACCTTTCCCCAGGGTATGGTTATGTTCAACCACCGGCTTCCCCCGGTCACCAGCTTCACCCGGCCGGCGGGGTCGGCCGCCCCTCCCCCGCAGTGCGTGTTATCCTCCTCTACCTCCGCAGCCCCGGCCGCTGAGCCCCCCCCTCCGCCAACCCCGGACATGACTTTCAAGAAGGAGCCCGTGGCGTCAGCCGCGGCCTTCCCCTCGCAGAGGACCTCCTGGGGATTCTTGCAGTCTTTGGTTAGCATCAAGCAGGAGAAGCCCACGGATCTTGAGGAGCAGCAGCCCCACCAGCACCATCACCACCACCACTATGGGGGGCTGTTCGCTGGGGCCGAAGAGAGATCTCCAGGCCTAGGAGGCGGGGAAGGAGGGAGCCACGGCGTCATCCAGGACCTCAGTATTCTCCACCAGCATGTCCAGCAGCAACCAGCCCAGCACCACCGCGACGTATTGCTCAGCAGCAGTAGCAGGACTGATGACCACCATGGCAACGAGGAGCCAAAGCAGGACACTAATGTCAAAAAGGCAAAGAGGCCAAAGCCAGAATCTCAGGGAATCAAAGCCAAGAGGAAGCCAAGTGCATCTTCCAAACCTTCTTTGGTTGGAGATGGAGAAGGTGCCATCCTCTCCCCAAGTCAGAAACCTCATATTTGTGATCACTGTAGTGCTGCTTTTAGAAGCTCCTATCACCTGCGGAGACACGTCCTCATTCATACAGGAGAAAGACCTTTCCAGTGCAGCCAGTGTAGTATGGGTTTCATCCAGAAGTACCTGCTGCAGAGACATGAGAAAATTCATAGTAGAGAGAAGCCATTTGGATGTGATCAGTGCAGCATGAAGTTTATTCAGAAGTACCATATGGAGAGACACAAGAGGACACATAGTGGAGAAAAGCCATATAAGTGTGACACTTGCCAACAGTATTTTTCAAGGACTGATAGATTGTTGAAGCACAGGCGTACATGTGGTGAAGTCATAGTTAAAGGAGCCGCTAGTGCGGAACCTGGGTCATCAAACCATAACAATATGGGTAATCTGGCTGTGTTGTCTCAGGGAAATACAAGTTCTTCAAGGAGAAAAACGAAGTCAAAAAGCATAGCTATTGAAAACAAGGAGCATAAGACTGGTAAAACAAATGAATCACAAATTTCGAATAACATAAACATGCAGAGTTACTCAGTAGAAATGCATACTGTGTCTTCCAGTGGAGGCATAATTGGCACTGGAATAGATGAACTACAGAAAAGGGTGCCAAAATTGATCTTTAAGAAAGGAAGCAGAAAGAATACAGATAAAAACTACCTTAATTTTGTGTCACCATTACCAGACATAGTTGGACAGAAATCCTTGTCTGGGAAACCAAGTGGCTCACTTGGGATAGTATCGAATAATAGCGTGGAGACCATTAGTCTTCTACAAAGTACAAGTGGCAAACAAGGTCAAATAAGTAGTAATTATGATGATGCCATGCAGTTTTCAAAGAAAAGAAGATATTTACCAACTGCCAGCAGCAACAGTGCCTTTTCTATAAATGTAGGACACATGGTCTCCCAACAGTCCGTCATTCAGTCTGCAGGTGTCAGTGTTCTGGACAATGAGGCGCCATTGTCACTTATTGACTCCTCAGCTCTAAGTGCTGATATTAAGTCTTGTCATGATAAGTCTGGAATTCCTGATGAGGTTTTACAAAGTATTTTGGATCAATACTCTAACAAATCAGAAAGCCAGAAAGAAGATCCTTTCAATATAACAGAACCACGTGTGGATTTACACACCTCAGGAGAACACTCAGAATTGGTTCAAGAAGAAAATTTGAGCCCAGGCACCCAAACACCTTCAAATGATAAAGCAACCGTGTTGCAAGAATACTCCAAATACCTCCAACAGGCTTTTGAAAAATCCACTAATGCAGGTTTTGCTCTTGGACACGGTTTCCAATTTGTAAGTTTGTCTTCACCTCTCCACAACCACACTTTATTTCCAGAAAAACAGATATACACTACATCTCCTTTGGAGTGTGGTTTCGGCCAATCTGTTACCTCAGTGTTGCCATCTTCATTGCCAAAGCCTCCTTTTGGGATGTTGTTTGGATCTCAACCAGGTCTTTATTTATCTGCTTTGGATGCTACACATCAGCAGTTGACACCTTCCCAGGAGCTGGATGATCTGATAGATTCTCAGAAGAACTTAGAGACTTCGTCAGCCTTCCAGTCCTCATCTCAGAAATTGACTAGCCAGAAGGAACAACAGAAAAACTTAGAGTCCTCTACAAGCTTTCAGATTCCATCTCAGGAGTTAGCTAGCCAGATAGATCCTCAGAAAGACATAGAGCCTAGAACAACATACCAGATTGAGAACTTTGCACAAGCGTTTGGTTCTCAGTTTAAGTCGGGCAGCAGGGTGCCAATGACCTTTATCACTAACTCTAATGGAGAAGTGGACCATAGAGTAAGGACTTCAGTGTCAGATTTCTCAGGGTATACAAATATGATGTCTGATGTAAGTGAGCCATGTAGTACAAGAGTAAAGACACCCACCAGCCAGAGTTACAGGTAAGGTCCCAAAAGTGACCAGGCTGGGGGTCTTCTAATGTAATTTTGTTTTATTTTGAGAACACTGCCATTGGAATGTTTCTACACGATCCTATTAAGAATAATGTAATGCCCTTTCAATGCAACTTTTCATATTTAGTTTATTTTGTTAGTGTGATTTTAGCTCTGTTTGTATTATGATTTTTAATCAAAATCAATAGATTAAAAATAGTTTGACATTCAAAGTGACAATGTTTAGCAATCAAATTTACATGTATAGATCGTCAGGGACTAGCCCAAATGTTTTAAATGCAAAAAAACAAAAAAACAAAAAAAAAAATCCTACAAAAAAACAAAACAAAACAAAAAAAACTTTGTTGCTAGATTAAGGTTAATTCTAATTGCTTTACTCTCAGGAAAGTGTAATAACGCATGGGAATTCTGTACGTTATCACTGTAATGGAATATCCAACTTACAGATAGTATAATATACATTTCATCATTTAAGTAAGGGATCGAAAACATTTCAAATTGCTCTATCTGGGCTGATATGATACATTTTGTCATTTAAGTAAGGGATCGAAACCATTCAAATTGCTATCTCCATCTGGGCTGATCCAAAATTCTGAGATTGTTGGCTACCTATATTTTGTTGCAGCTTTTAAATGTACTCTGAACTTCCAAACCACATTCATTCCAGCCTGGTAGAACAAATTTTCTTGGATCTTTGATCAAAGCCTGGAATGATAGCTTTAATAAAAGAAGAAAAAAAGCACCCTCTCTTTATCCCAACTGTAACAAGGCTGTAATTCCATTAAGCGATTCTACTGACATCTAGTGCAGTGTTGAAGCCCAAGTGGTGGGCTGGTGCCAGTATTAGAACCCAAGTTGGAATTGTATAATTGGTTGAAATTTGGGGTATGCATTATTTATTATACATGACCTAAAAATGTTCTCTTGTCTGTGCTATTACATATTACCCACACTGTTTTTGTTCTTTTTTTGTTCTTGTTTTTAACCTGTCTATTTTTCTTACAGTTCTGGCTCTTATTCTCTCTTCCCCCTATCTTGACAGTTTCAGTTTTAGAATCATTTACATTCCAATAGGTAATTCATTATGCATTTTATATGCCTTGTGGCATACAAATACAAAACAGTAGGATAAACTTCCCCAAGCCCCCACCTTTTTTTTTTTAAAAAAATACAAACCCTACAGATTACCATGTATAATAAAACCCCACATACTCAGAGTTACAGATGTTAATAAGGGTGTAATTCCAACTCGTGACCTAGCTCTTGTGAGGGATAAGAGTGTGTCTGCGTACAGTAATGACATCAGAACCTCTTTGTGAAATTGCAGCCTTTAATGTACATTTTAAAAGGGTGCATTAGTCAGTATTGTACAGGGGTCTTGTAAAGTCATCAAAACTTGCTATGAACGCTAATTGCCATTTGAAGCTACTGTGAGGCAGTGGCTCTGCTCTAAACCGCTTTTTAGCAATTGTATTTTTTTCCTGATTATATTTTTTAATGTACTTTGATGTTTATGCTGATGAGTTTTTTATGTACTTTTGGTGATGTTTCAGTCTTATGTACTCTTCTGACGTCAGAAAAGTACCACTGGTTGTTTGCAGTCTTATTGTGTAATCAGCCTACCACAGGCTTCCATGTATAATAAAGTAATTAATATTGTGCAAGTGTAAAACACTTCTGTTATAAAAGCAGTGTTTGGAAAATAAGAAATTATTAAAAATGGTTACAAAATACTAGTTAATTTCCTTTTCCCACTTTCCTCCCTTTAGCTTTAGCAGCTAAGGGGTCACCAACTTGTCATTGCAAGATTGATAGAAAATGTATTTAATCTTCTTAAATACACTCAATACTAAAAAGTCTGTATTTCTTATTTCAGTAAGTGCGGTAAGTTCTACTGGGTACAGAGTACAAGCTGTAATCAAAGGATGGAGAGGACCTTTACCACTGTATCTCTTAAGCTGTATGATTTCCCTCCAGTTTTTTGTTTTATACAGGTTTTGAATTTCTTTAACTTTTATTGTGTGTACTGAATACTGCATATGTATTATTCTGATTGTTTGCTCTAGTTTACTACCAATAAAAGTCCTGTTAATCACAAAATTTTAAAAAGGAGATATTGCTTAATATCCAGTCACATTTTTCGAGATTTTTGCTAATGTTTCATAAACTAGTTACATCAGTGGTATAATCTGCAATTTAAGGACTTGTATTTTTATGGTTTCTTTTAAATTTAAGGATTTTACGTTTCTAGGTTTATTTTATTTGAAAATGGGTTGAATATTATTGAAGTGCACAATATGGAAGAATAGAAATTCAATATTATGTAAATCAGAATGTTTTATTGAAATTGGGTGGGCCATCCTAAATATTACTCCTGAGAGATTATTTATTGAGGGCTTATTTTAAATCAGATTCCAATGTCTTTTGGTTCTAGGTACATCCTTTTTGCTTCAAAAAAGTTGTAATAAAATGATAGTATGACTTGGATAAAAATGGCCTTGAGCATTTTTAGTAGGAAAAAGTATTGTTAAATCATAATGTTAAAAAAATTTGAGTGTAAATATTAGACAGAAAGAGCTAAACCATGTAAATATTGAAGATTCAGAAAAAGTATTTGGAAATTAGTAAATATGTTAATTTATAAAGTTGGAGTAGAAATTGTAGTTCATGAGAAAATTGTGCTTTGAAATTTAGTGGCCACAAATAGGGCAGAGTAGGTCTTTGAGTCTTTGCTTTTTTTTGGTATGTTTTAGTATTGTAGGGTAAATAATAAACGATTTCTATTAACTAAGCATGGATTGAAATATCTCTTCTTGTGGGTCCATATGATGAGGAAATGTAAATGTAAATTTTTTTTTTTTTTTTTTTTTTTTTGGCCAAAGTTACTGCCTAGATTTGGTCATTTTCTTGAACAATAGTGTTAAGCAGAATCTCACTCATTCTGCATGGAACTCTAACTCTTGATTATTTCTCTGTTCTAGATTAGCTCTAACAGATTAATTTTTTTAACCCACCTACCTGCCCTTTTTTTTTTTTTTTTTTTTGTGGAATGTCTGTATCTGAATATGATCATTTTAAAATTAAAGCTTTACTTCTAAGATGTTATGGTATGAGGTAGGAAATAATGCTTTGGATTTCTGTTGTGCTACTATAAATTCAGAAATAGGGAGTATCATAATTTAGCAATTGCTGATCAGTAATTTGTGAGGTATTTCAATAAAAATGAGAACAGGAAAATATGGGAAAAACTCTGTACTTAAAATTTTTTTGTTTTTTAAAAAATTGCAGACTGGTATAAATATTTCTACCTGAATTTAGTTTTCTGTATTACACTAATCAGATGAGAGGCAGAAGTTTTTGTGCATGTCTCTTGCTTGCCATTAGTAGCATTTAAGCCTGAAGTGGGTGACAGTGGGAGCAATGTGGCCTCATGAGGACATAGGCAGTGCACACCTCCAATTTCATAGGTTTTTGTTAAACAGAACTTCTCTCAAAAAAAAAAAAAGATGAGCTTCTGAACTTCAAAGTTCTATTTTAAGGGTAAAATGCATTTTTGAAGACTCATTTTCTGAGTTTTATGGTCTTTGTGTTCTCTTTCTATGATACATAATGATAGGATTTCATTTTTAAAGTATGATGCAAGATTCCCTGTTAGTGCTATGATACGATCCATGCATCATGTTGCATGAGGTTATGTCAGTAATGTTCCACGAATATTTTTGTTACGGGATCCCTCCTCACATTTAAGAGGCGAGATCTATGGTGGCTTGCCAATCTGCTGTGCACTCTGTGAGATGGTAAAGAGTTCCTGATAGGCTTTGAGGGAAAATGTTGTGTTCTACCTGTTATATTTTTTTGTCCTTAATTTATTATCTTAAATGAACATTAGCATGAAGACGGCATCTTGGAATTCTGTTGTCTTAGCCTTGATCAAAAAAATCTAAAGTCCTGTTAGACTTTAGTTTTTAAAGAGATTTTTACCATAAAGAAGGCATACACTTAAATTTTTTTTTTTTTTTGTATTTGCTTTTTAAAAAATAAAAGCATTGTGGCTGTATTTGAGTGTGGCTAACTTAAATAGATGCTATTTAAAGTCTTGGTGAAACTTTGGCTCACTCATGCAGGAAAGTACTGGGTAACATTTTTTTGGGTCATGGACTCTGGGCAGCTGATGGAACTGACGTCCCCCCATCCCCTGCACATTAGCAGAGATACAGCTACACATGATAATTTATAAGTCCATCTACATGCTCACAAGACCTCCCCCAACTCAAAAAAATTCTTACTTGTAGGCCCCAGGTTAAGAATCTCTGCTTTAGAAGATTGCCTCAATACTGAAATTTTATTGTACAAATAATTAGAAAGTTAATGCCGAAACTAAAAATCATCACATATTAGGGGTGCTTTTAAATTTATCTGTCTGCAGTTTAACTACTTAGCATTTATGGAATACGTTTAGGTTAAATAAAGCCATAGAATTTTATGATAAGCTACTCAATGAATAGATTTTATAATTCTTTGCACTTTCTCATCTGATAATAACTGCCATACAGATACTAGACTTTACAGTAATTCACTATTTTCTGTCAACAAAGATGTGTTAGCAGTGTATAACAATTATAGTCAACGACTGGTTCTTTAGTTGCATAGAGTAGCTTCCTACTAAGTATTGGCAAAAGTGAATGAAAACCCCCAACCAACCTGCGCCTTTTTACCTAGGGGGAATAACATTGAGTTCTTAATATCATTAAGACTGCTCTTTACAGCCTGAGCATGACTGCCTAGGTTGAAATGTACTATGCAAGATAGCACGTTATATGTTGAAATAGGTACCTCTTGGGAAGTGTAGATAAATAGCTGGAGAAAACTTTCATGAGTCAGACCTTATACTCCAAAGGGGGAAATTTGTTTCCTGTGTTTGTAGAGAATAAAAGGATAATGGGCAGGGGTTGAGTGTTAGGGGAAGTACGGCCTATCTTAGAATGGAGAAAAGGGATAGATCTTGAAGGAAAATAGGGAATATAAAATTTACTCGTAATTAGACTGGTCCTGGAGAATTTAAAAGAGTTACAGAGATCTTTAGTTGGAAAACTCTCTTCTTACATTGTCATTCTTTCAGTTCAGACTTTATTTCAGTACTTTGGTTTGTTATGAACTTTAGAACTATTGTGGAACAATTAATAAATAACTCTTAACAGACAACTGTGGTGAACTTCTGTTTACATTCCCAATCTAGGAAAAAGATGGCTAATCTTTGTGTTTATATATTAAATCTTTTCTTTAGTAACTCAAAATTACAGCTTCCATTGGTTGGTAAGAATTTTAAATAACTTTTTTCTTACCAAAGCAATTGCAGTCAAAATTATTGTTATATGTGATCAAATGAATATGCACAGAATTTAGGAATTAAGACCAAAGCTCTGAATCCACATCCCCCACCTACCAAAAAATAAATTTACAGATACAGTGTATTATAACAAAGGAAAAATGTGAGTGATTGTAAAAAGTTGGAAACTCATAATTTTTTAAGTTTTGCTTTGTAAAGTGTTTTTAGTTTTGACTTTTGACTAGCTCATTTGTTTATTTTACATTAGATAAGAATCTTGTTTTATAAACATCGATTAGAAAATTAAAGTTTTAAATAGGAGCTAAAGTTTTAATAAGTTTTAGGATAAATACAGTTTTTAAAGTCTGGAAGTGACATTTTCAGATTAATTTTTTTTAAAGAGTAGATTGCAAAATTAGTGACAAGATCAGCAGTATAACTATTTTATATTTGTGCATAAACTAGGCTCTTCCTACAAGGAAGCCAAATGCAAACATTTGAAAGAGAGTTCCTCCTTTTTGGAGGATAATGAGAACTGTAAATGGGTATCATTGTGGATCTCCATGAATAGATAACCCATGACCTTGATCAGTTTAGTGGAAATGGAAAGAGCCTTTCTAAGGCTTGCAGTTTTTACTTAGTGGCCCAAAACAACAAAGGTGCCTGGTATAGATGAGAAAGCAGACTGAGATGAGACCTGAAGTTTTCATCTCACAAGTGAGTAAGGTACAGGAGTGAAAATTATGAAATTGTTTGCATTTAATAGACCCAATATGTAAATTTTGTTCAGTCATAAGCACATCAGAAAACTGAGCAAGGTTCACAGCGCTGCATAAATACATTAAAACACTTGTAAAAATTGCCCTGGTACTGCTTTTCACTTTTGTTATGAGTAGCCTTTCAGTGGTGTTTGTAAGGTAAATTACTGAGGAATATTATTCCTTTGGATTTGGGCGACAGCTGCAGAAGTTCCAAATGTTTAATTTCTTTCTTATGAAGTCTACTAAAGATACCATACCCATTTCTACACTCAGTCCCATTTGGAATAGTTAGCTGTGTATTTTTTATGAGTGTTTATGTTGGTAATTTGATCTCCCTCCTAAAGGTTTAGTTCTGAAAATTTGCAAGGGTAATTCAAACCCATTACACTCCAGCTTTGTAAATTGTCTCTTATTTTTAGTAAGTAAAAAATTAGGTTATGACAACCCTTAACATGGATTATTTAGGATTTATTTGAAGGAATATAAAAAACCTAAGAATGTTGAATATGGTGTAAAAAAAACTACTAAAACTATTGTGACAGATTTATCTTTGAAGGGGAAGGAAGGATTATTGTGTAAAGACAGTGAAAAAGGATCTAAGGAGATTAATATTAATGGACATGTTTACTGTGGTTATTTACATAAAAGACCTTAAAGATTTGAATTCGATAGGTTTGGAAGACTGATAATGGCAAACTGATAATGGGTTCCCGTGGGCTACTGCTGGGGAATCATAGGAATGTATATGAAAGCAAAATTAAAATGTGATTTGGGAAGATTTCTGGAGTGGCCTGGTAGAATAAGTAGAACATTACAGTTTTTCATTTTGTTTACTCTTTGATTTTATTAAACCTCTAAAACAAATTGATATTTGGGAAGGAGAGAGAAAGGCTATTAATGAAAGATATTATGGTATTTTGCTTATGATGCTGGTGTAAGTATCCTATAAAAAAAAGAAAAGGTAGCATTTAGGAAAAGAAAGAAAAAGGAGTACCTTGGTTAATAGTTTTTTCCTAATAAGAGCATTCAAATTTTCTCTTGTGAAACTATTGAAATTTTGAATTACTGTAATTCAGTATGGATGAGTATCGTAATTTAGGAAAAAAATAATACTATTACACACAACTGATTTTTAATGCAAGGTAAAAGCTAACATTATTCTTAGCTAAATATTAAGTAGTGTCATTTCCTCTGCTTGCTATTGAAGTCTTACACAACACACAAGTAAAATTTTATAGAATTGGCTGTGTAATTATGAAGTAATTTCAAGGATTCCCATGACATTTAATGATGGAAATTGTTTTTTCTGATTTCTAAACCAAAACTAACATGCATTTTATAATTTCATGATGAACAATCACCCGATTCTGTGTGGCCATTCACCCAGCGGAACCAGTACTCCATCTGGAACTAAAATACAAAAACATTTTGAACGGTCTGAAAGTACTGTTTGTTAAAAATGTTCAGTACTGAAATATCAGTTGGAATTTTGGCAGCTGAATGTGAGAGCAGAGATTCAAAATGTGTGTAGAATTGCCTTTCCTATTTCACTTAGTGATTTTGTCTATATGCCACATACGTTATTTAGATGATGATATTTGTTCTTTCCCTCCCTGCCCCCACATATTTGCTTTGTCATAAAATATTCAGAAAAAAAATTACTGGAGGCTGAATGTATTTTTAAAAAATACATTTTTCAGATGGAATACTAGCAAGAGCAGATGGTGGGGACATTGCTCTGCAATAAATAAGATTAATGTGTTTAGAGCTATTAAGATTGTGAAGAGAAAGGGAAGTTTAGCCCATCAGTAGGAAGCAAATCAGTGCCTAAACCTGACTTGAGTTTTGAAAAAGCTCATTTTGGATGAATGTGCCTAGAAAATTGTGCTTCTGAGAACAGATATTATTTTTTTAATTCTTTGTTCACATAAAATGTAAGGATTATCTAGTTTCCATTTTGAAGAAGAGGCACTTCACATCTTTTAGGTGGCTTTCAAATGTTGGACAGCAGCAGTTGTTTGGGTTTATAATGTAAGTCAGAACTGCTTTTTGGAGAAACTGAAATTTTTCATCCAGTAAGATTACAGTGCCTTTCTAGAAATATCTATTAAAAGGTGGAAATTAAATACTTTAAAGATACTAAGTAATTACTTTGCGAGCATGTGAAATTACTTATCTTTTAAACATTATCTCTTCAGTGTATTATTTTAATAGAATGGAACAGCAATCATAAACTTAGGTCATACTTTGGAAATGGGATGCCTTAGAAATTCTGTTATTCCTTTCAGCCATTTGTTCTATGAAACCATTAGATTAGCTGAAGCATATTAGTAGCTGTAATTTATAAGTGAATCCAAGTCTTAATCATCTTTTTTTCTTTTATAAATACAGTGTCACTTCATTTTTAAATTAGGGATAGATAAAAAGATGTTTTGCTAATTTTATATTTTCACTTTACTGATTAAGAATTGCCTTTTGTAATAAAAATAAATTGAGTAGTTTACTGTTACCAGAGGATCTCATAAGTAAGCATAATTTATACCTGGGAAATGAATGATGCTCAGTGCTGCTTTTAATTTTAGTCCCAATTACATTGTTACCCAAATTGAAACTGGATGGACAACTGCCTGGTCTTGGAATGTGTTCCCTCCTCCATTTACCTATTTTTGATCCCCTCATTTTCAACTGCTCATAATTTACCAACTACTAAATTCAGAGGCTGTGTATGTCTTGCATTAAATATTATTATTTTTTATTTTTTTAATTTTTAAGTTTAGAGATGGGGTCTCGCCCTTGCTCAGGCTGGTCTCGAACTCCTGACCTTAAGCAGTCCTACCACCTCGGCCTCCTAGAGTGCTAGGATTACAGGTGTGAGCCACCACACCCCGCCACATTAAGTATTAAGTAATGTTGAAGCAGAATGACTGTGGAAAAGAAAACTTTTGATAACCTATTGAAATTTGATATATTAGTCATGTATCAAATTGATATATTTATTCTATGGCAATCAGAAATTAAGCTAAATATATAATTGAATATATATTTGAATAGTAAACGTTTCAGTATATCATCTCCAAAACTAGACTAAAAAAGATACATAGATGATTGCATTGTGAAAAAGATGCCATATGTATATAAGATTGTTTAGTACTGAGATTCTCTGATTCTTCATTTCATAAAGTGTTCCATGCTTCATCTCATCAGCCTTAGAAGCTGAAAGGAAATAAATACAGAGAGATGTGCAGACCCTTTTATTTAAGAAAAAACTCATCTAAGTAGTCCTCTGCAGCCCTGATTCCCGTCTCGGTGCAAAGCTGTTCAGATCCTACCCAGATGCACTTGTTGGCTGTCCAGGGCCCGGCTGGGAAGGTGGACCAGCAACGCTAGCATCACTAAGGAGTCTCAGCCCCACCCTAGGTCTGCTGAATCAGTACCCGCATTACATTTGGAAGACTGTCTTAAAACTCCTTTTCCTATGCTTCGACACTTTTTGACTTTCCTTTTTCATCTCCAATCAAAATCCATCCAATTCCCGCAGGTCCTTAATTCAAATTTCCCTGGTTTAGTTTTATAAAATCAATCTACTGAGCAATTATCTGGGTGCCCTGTCTGTACCAGGCACTATTCTAGGTGATAAAGGTGAAAAGAGCAAAATTAAGTGCTCTCAAATTCTAATTGAGGAGCTGGGTGAACAGATGCATCATATGTGGGGTAGGGTAAAGTGCTAGTAGGAAAAAGAAGGACCAGAAAGTGATAGTGAGGTTTGTGCTCATTCTGATAGGGAAGTCCTGGAAGGGGTAACTTTGGAGCAAAGACTCAAAGGAGATAGGAAAATGAATCTGGGGGAAGAGATTTTTGTAGTGCTAATATCCAACCGTGAGTATTTTTAAAAATTGATGATAATTTTCTATTTCATAGTCCACTTGTCACTTGTGTGCTATAGATGGCATGGGAGTATTTTCATATCACTGGTGAAGAACAGAGGCTCTTGCCTAAACTTGTACCACTGGTAGAACTGGTGAAACCCCTTGGTGATTCCAAATCTTGTGGGTTTTTTGGGTTTTTTTTGTTTGTTTGTTTGTTTGTTCTGTTTTTTTTGAGCCAGGGTCTTGCTCTGTTTCCCAAGCTACAGTGCGGTGGTGTCATTATAGCTCATTGCAACCTCAAACTCCTGGGCTCAAATATCCTCTTGCCTCAACCTTCCTGAGTAGCTGGGACTACAGGTGTGCACCACCGTGCCCAGCTAATTTCTCTATTTTTTTATAGAGTTGGGGTATTGCTATGTTGCTTAGGCTAGTCTCAAACTCCTGGCCTCAAGTGATCCTCCTGGCTAGGCCTCCCAAAGTGCTAGGATTACAAGCATGAGCTGCTGCACCCTGCCTTGTTTTGTTTTTAACTCTACACCTCCACTGTGCTTTCTCTCTTCAGAAGTCTTGTGGCCTTATGAAAGCTCCATGTAGAAAGCTCAGATAGACCTAATTTAAAATCTTGGCTCTGGCATCGAATACAAGTAAAGTTACTTCATCTTCCTGACCCTGAACTTCCTCATCTATGAAGTGGTGCTTGTGGCATCCACCACGTGGGGCAAGGGCTCGTAACAGTGTTCAGAAGTGTAAACAATTACTATGAGATGAGTAGTTAACCATCCTAGGGAACGCGTGTGCACTTTAACAAGGGTCGTGTAGGGATAAAGACACCAAAGGAATGAGTCTAAATCAGTGGTGTCAACTGGGGGCAATTTTGCCCCCTGGGGGACATTGGGCAATGTCTGGAGTCGTTTTTCGTTGTTACAACTTGGAGCCAGGTTGTATGCTACTGGCATTTAGTGGGGAGAGACCAGGGATGTTGCTAGACATTCTGCAATGCCCAAAATAGCTCCTCATAACAAAGGATTATCCAACCCAGAATGTCCGTAGTGCTGAGGTGGGGAGACTGCTCTAAATGATAAGCCACTGTTGGAATAGTTGGGGAACAGATGGGGAGATCTTTTGGAATACGTAGATAACTGACCGGTCACTATTTAAAAAACGAATACAAGGTTCAGGTGTGATTAAAATTGGGCAATTTTGGCCATGCATGGTGGCTCATGCCTGTAATCTTAGCACTTTGAGAGGCCAAAGCGGGAGGCTCACTTGAGGTCTGGAGTTTGAGACCGGACTGAGCAAGAGTGAGACCCCATCTCTATGAAAAATAGAAAAATTAGCTGGGTGTGGTGGTGCGAGGCTGTAGTCCCAGCTACTCAGGAGGCCCAGGAGAGTTTGAGGTTGCAGTGAGCTGTGATGACGCCACTGCACTCTAACTCGGGTGACAGAGAGACCCTGTCTCAAAACAAAAACAAAACAAATGGGCAATTTTTAGTGACAAGTTTTCCTAGAAAAGCATCTTGTGCCTGCCTGGTTCAACTATTTAATTTTAGGGTTATTTGGTTTCCAGTCACCCTTTTATTTCTGATCATGTTTTATAACTATATTGGTTATAAATACTGAAGGAACTTAACTGGTGGGGGGTTTTTTGTTTGTTTTTTTGTTGTTGTTTGTGGGTTTTTTTTTTTTTTTTTTTTGAGGCAGAGTCTCACTCTGTTGCCCGGGCTAGAGTGCCATGGCATCAGCCTTGCTCACAGCAACCTCAGACTCCTGGGCTCAAGCGATCCTCAGCCTCCAGCGTAGCTGGGACTACAGGTGCACCATCACGCCTGGCTAATTTTTTTTAATTTTTTTGTAGAGACGGAGTCTTGCTATCGCCCAGGCTGATCTGAAACTCCCAGCCTCAAGCGATCCTCCTGCCTCTTGACCTCCCAAAGTGCTAGAATTACAGGCATGAGCCACCATGTCCAACCAAGATTCTCTTTTCTTTCAGAAAGAAACCTTCCTCCCAGACAAGTCTCATTTGGTATTCGTTATCTGAGTAATAGCTTGATGTGGCCGCAGCTGCGGCAGAGCGAATGCCTAGCAATCTAGCAATCACTGCTTCGCAGCAGCAGCAGCTACTGCTACAGGTGGAGGAGGGAGAGGCCCTCATAGTGTTAGAAGTGGTTTGTGTGTGACTTGAAACCCTCGTCCGTTGATTGGAATGTGTGATTTTGGAGCGGCAAACGCCAACGAGCACCTGATTACTGCATGCCCTGCGGTGCTGGGATGGGACGTCCTAGCACACACAGCACACGCCGAGCACCCCGGGGTTGCTTGGGGAAAGTTCCACAGGCTGCTTGTGGTAGTTCAGTATTGTTTGTTTGTTTGTTGTTGTTTGTTTTTTCTTTCCTTTTTCTTTTTGAATGTTCCATGACCTCCGATATCATTTGTTGAATATCTACTTTGTGGCAGAGTCTTTGCCTCATTTAATTCTCCTGACACACTGAGAGGCAGGATAATATTAATCTCATTTTACAGGTGAACAAATAGGGTTAGGAAACTTCCACCAGAGACACGTTGGAAATAGTGGAGCCAGAATGCACCTGGAGGCTTGGTTTTGCATCCCTGAGTCTTTCCACCGTGCTCAGGCTCCGGCCCAGGGGTCCAGCAGTTTAAATTCTGAGTCCAGAACTTCTGAGCTACGTGATTCTCAAGAAACTGGTAAGCCTTTCTTGGTTACCTCTCCCGTTAATGTGAAGTGGGTATAAAAATACTTGCCTGCCTGGTTCTCAGGACTGCCATGAGGGCAGAGATCAAAACGCTGTGAATAGGTAAAGGCCTGTAGCCCAAGGAATGCTCACCTGCTGTGTTATGTAAAAGAGGGTGGTCGGCAGAACAGGGCTGACTCCTATACAAGGAGTGAAGCGTTTCTATTTTTACTTATTCTTTTTTAGGGAATCTTCTCATGTCCTATTTGTGATTCCTCAGGCTGTGTCGATGCTATTGTGCTCAGCTGTTGGAAATTTTCAATGAATATCGTTTATAGCGCTAATGTTTAGAATTTTCACACCGGGAAGGGTTTGCTTTTTTGCAGAAAGCAAATTTTATAATATCAAAAAGTAGATTATTTTCTATCCCTATGATGTTCGGATTATTTTTGGTTTCCATTGGAAAGATGAATATTAGGAAATTTAGTGTAAATATTACCACCTTCCTCATTTTGTTTCCCCAAAACATAACAATTTATAGAAATACTTGACTCCTATCTTGCCATAGCATTATTCTTGCTTTAATATGTATTAATAAGTAGATAAAATATAATTTTCTCAGAAATTGTATAATGAAGTCAGGGTGGTTTATATACCATGCAGTTTGGTTTGTTTTTAGAATAAACTTCTTTAGAGAAAAAATTTTAAAAATTAAAAATCTTAAATTTGTTCTTTAATATATTGGAGAATAAGCAACTCTAGTGTTTCTATACTAACTATATTTTTGGAATTGTAGCCTATTGAGGAACCTTTTCTGAAGCAGTTTAATCATAGGACTTGCCTAAAAAATGAAGTGAGAAATTGAAGAGAATTTAATAATATTTTGAAATTTTTCTTGACAAAAGCACCACTTGATTTTCTCCTGCTTGTGTTTATAATCTGATGACTGTTTTTTCTGGGATTCCTTATTGTTTAACCAGTTAGCCTATTTAATATCTTCCAAAAAATAGGTAGAAAGGAAAACAAAATTTGCTTGTTTTTGGCATGTGACCTTAATATTCTAAGTACATGAATGTCAAGCATAAAACATACAATTTAAGTGAGTATAGATAGTTCTAAATGCAAGCCCAGCCTGTATTTTGTTACTATCTCTTTAAGATGCAACTCATACTGTTTTTATTTCTTTATATATATGAGGTCTTGCTCTGTTCCGCAGACTGGATGCGCTGGTGCAACCATGGCTCACTGCAGCCTCAAACTCCTGGGTACAAGTGATCCTGCTTCAGCCTCCCAAGTAGCTGGGACTACAGGTGCGCAGCACCGTGCCCAGATTTTTTTTTTTTTTTCTTGTAGAGACAGGTTGTTACTATGTTTGCCCAGGCTGGGCTTTAATTCCTGGCCTCAAGCCATCCTTCCACCTGGGCCTCCTGAAGTACTGGGATTACAGGTGTGAGTCACTGCACCAAGCCTATTTTTTTAAGGATTTAACTTGACTAGTACATTTGGTCATTTTTAGCAAAAATAAAAGATACCTGTATAATATTAATATAATTACACACAACAAATTTGCTTTATTGTTGAGACCTCACATTTTAACATGTTGACATAAACTAATCAGTGTTTTCCAGCAGATTTAATGGCATCAATTTTTTTAAAGGGTGATTTTCTGTATTAGCTTTTAAACAAAAGTTTGCCAAAAAGGAATAAATAAATGAACATTTATCATAGTCCATGTTGCAGGTATTCTGTGCTGTTGAATGGATCCTAACATCAGCCAGATATGTTGTGGAGCTATACCATTGGTCACAGGGAGATTGAAAGAGTTGTTCAATGTAAAATCAATCCCTGCTGGTGATAAGCAAATCTTACATCACTTTCCTATTGCTCAGGTGTTTCCTTTACATACAAAGGACAACAAATAGGTACATTTAGTAAAAGACCTAAATTGTGATTTCACTTTTCCACGCAAAAATAACTCCACTTTCGATGTTTCAGTTTTTTGACTATGACATCACTCACAATGTATTGAGTGCCAGGCACTGCTAGCTGCTGGCCGTAGAGTCAAGGATCAGATAAGGTCCCTCCTCTCAAGGAGCTTAATTAACGTCCATGACAGTAAAGGCCCTGAAGCGAGGGGTGATGACGGGAAGAAGCGAGGGTGCTGAGCATGCACAGCTGGAAGTTCACCCTAGCGCAGGAATCCTGGGGACGTGAGGGATGAGGAGTCAGGCTTGGAGTGGGCACAGAGAGAACAAGTGCCCAGTTGGAGCGTGGCCGTGGCACCAAAGGCAATGGGTGGGCATGCGTGTGCCAGGCAGCGAACCAGGACAGTGGGAAAAGTGGAGTGTTGGATCTAGGGGTGGGATCTAAGCTGGACAGAAGGGGACAGGTCAGGGGAAAAGCAGAGTCCTGAGGATTTAGGGAACAGCCGTGGCGGAATGAGGTGAGGAAGCTAGCAGGAGAAAAGGCTGTATTCAGAGTGGAACGCCAGAATTCATTTCAGTGCCAGCAGGCCGGGGCCTCCCAGGGTCTGGGTGCAGCTGTGGGAGCTGGGACTGCAGAGGTGCAGGGCAGAGTAAGGTGAGGGGCAGAGTGGTGGCTGGCCGGCCCTTGGGTCTTGGGGCTATTTGGAAAGATGGCAGGACGCAGGGAGGAGAGGAGCCCATTCTCGTGTTCTTAGGAAATGTCTAGGCGGTAAATAGGTGTCAGCCAAGGGAAGTGGCGGGGAGGGATGTCGCCAAATGCCAGGAGAAGTTAGTTGTACAAGAAGGCAAAAGAAAGGAGTATGTGGGAAGAGGAGGACACTGACCCCACCCAGCCGCAAGCCCGAGTCTTTGTTGATTCTTCCCATTTCTGTCCGCTGGCAAATTCTATTGGTTGACCTCTGAAATGTATTTCCAACCAGTTCTCTTTGTTTCCACTGTCACTACTCAGGTCCAAGCCAACATCATCTCTTGTTCAGGCTGTTTTAACTTCCCAACTCTCCTCCTTATTTTCATTTTTATCACCATCTAATCCATCTTACTCTAGAATCATTCATACGATGTCACTCCCCTGCTTTACATTTCAGCTTCCTGCTACTCTCAGAATAAAATCCAAACTTCCTGTCGGGCCTGCACGGCTACTTTGCTGTCCACTTTTCTCAGATTGCACCCTACCCTACTGACACTAGGGCTTCCTCTCCGCTCCCGCGAGAAGGCAAGCCCGGCGGCTCCCAGAACACTGCGTTTGTCACTCCTTGTTGGTGACTGTATTCACGGTGCTTTGCACGTTGGCTGGCACTGGGAAGGTACTAAGTATTTGTTAAATGCAGGAAGAGAGGACTGCGGGGAGAGGGAGGTTCAAGTTAATGCCAGGAGGGTGAGTGAGGTTGTAGGAGAGCTTTTAATCGAGGAATATGAGTTCCAGAGGATACAAAGGAAGGCTTTAAGTGAAGAAAAGGAGTGTGGCCAGCAGAGTGGAAGCGCAGAGAATTTGGGTTTTGTGGTTGTAACAGGCTGTATAATTTCGGCGTAGCGAGTAAACCGAGTTTAAGGAGTGGACTCGTATTTAATGTGGCCACACTGCAAACACTCCTTATTTGGTTTTGAACAACTCAAAACTTCCGAAGTTTTAAGGTTGAGTTAGGGCATAACTATAGAATTCTTCTACCCCAAGTTATTTTTTCATACTTACCAGGAATACTTACTTTGGAGATTTAATTTTTGATCAGAGGTGGGGGAGAATAGTTTATTGTTGATTTCATTTTTTCCTCCATTACATTGGAGTAGAAACTTTCAAACTTTTTTTCTGTGACTCCATAGTAAGAAATTACATTTACACCACCTGGAGTACAGATCATAAATTGATGTAAAGTTTTCACACAAAATATTATTTTTATTATTGCCTTCTGATATATTTTATTCTATTTCGTTTTTCTAAAGTGCTGGATGGGACTCACAATTTATAACTTGAAAAACACCGTTCTAGAAGATGAAGGGGGTCACTTCCTCTGCATGAGGCGGGGCTTGTGCATGTCTGTCTTGCTTTTGTCCCTCCTGGAGGGAAAGAGATGGAAAGAGATGTTTGTGACTTGTTTTTACATCAGTATTTAAAGCAGGTTCTTAATGGTTTTGAATGAATAAACAAATAATTCAGAAGGCCTCTGTCCCATTTCCTTTTCCTTGCTCTGGTTCCAAGTGTCAGGTGGTTGCACAGGGTGATGAAATGAGAATAAATGAATTCTTTTCTCTCTCTCTGTCTCTGTCACTCCTGATTGTCTTTATTGGAGGGAAACATTTTTATTGCCACACATGTTATAGGTAGGGCTTCAGTGGAAAGTTACTGTGCAGTTAAAAGCTAATATAAATTATCCTAAAGAAAGGCAAATTTTAAACATTTTCATGAACTACTCAAAAATTATACATTTGGAAGCAAAAATATTTTAAGTTATAGTCCTTTTGATAAACAATTTCCATTAATAGTATAAGCTAAGATGCTGAAGATAAAACTTCAATACTTAAAGAGGATTTAGTAGCATTTTTACTTTACTTAGAAAAACAAAGTTCAGTGACTGCATACATATTTATATGTTTCATTTGTGTACCATGTTTATTGTTAAGTTGGAAGATACAAAAAAAGGGAAAAAATACAGCACTCAACTATTTAATTAACATTTTATTATATTTCCTTTCAGTTTTCCTTCTGCGTATAAGCTTTTGTCCTTTTTATTATTTTTTTGTGTATCTTTTACCTCCTACTTTATTTTGTTGGTACCCTCTTATTGGTTGTTGGTAATTCTTCACTGTTATGGTGATTAAATATGTAACATTCTGAATTCCTTTGTATATAGTTATTTCTGTTTCTGATTATTTTAGTGTGATAAAATCTATAAGCAGAATATACTAGGTTAAAGAGTTTGAAAATTCTTAATGCTTTGCTAGTGCTGAGCTGATCTCCACAAAGTTTGTGCCTCTCTACTGACTTCACTGCAGTATGTAAAAGTACCCACTTTATGCCTATCTTTGCCAACTCTAGATACTGTTCTTCTAAGGAATGTTTCCATTTTGGTAGAGGAAAAATGCAATCATTTTAGTTTGCATTTTTGTGATTATTTTGAAGGTTGTTTTCTTATGTTTATTGGCTATTTTTCTTTTGTTAATTGATTTTGCCTACTTTTTTTTTTAGACAGAGTCTTGCCCTGTTGCCCAGGCTAGAGTGCTCTGTTGTCAGCCTAGCTCACAGCAACCTCAAACTCCTGGGCTCAAGTGATCCTCCTGCCTCGGCCTCCCGAGTAGCTGGGACTAGAAGTGTGCGCCATCATGCCAGGCTAATTTTTTCTATTTTTAGTAGATATGGGTCTTAATCTTGCTCAGGCTGGCTTGAACTCCTGACCACAATCGATCCTCCTGCCTCTGCCTCCCAGAGTGCTAGAATTACAGGTGTGAGCCACCACACCTGGCCTGATTTTGTCTACATTTTGGTTTAAGACATCATTTAAGTTAAACACACCCTTACATAATAGCATGTAATATGTGACCTAAACTTTCATATACTGCCAGTTGGTAGTTTAAATTAGTACAACCTTGTTGCAGGTCAGTTTTTTTCAAAAACCTTAAAATATGGGCCAGGTATGGTGGCTCACACTTGTAACCCTAGCACTCTGGGAGGCCGAGGCAGAAGCATTGCTTGAGGTCAGGACTTCCAGACCAGCCTGAGCAAGAGTGAGACCCTGTCTTTACTAAAAGTAGAAAAAAATTAGCCTGGGCATGGTGACACATGCTTGTAGTCCCAGCTACTTGAGAGGCCGAGGCAGGAGGATCGCTCGAACCCAGGAGTTTGAGGTTGCCATGAGATCTGATGACACCATTGCACCCTACCCAGGGTGACACAGCAAGACTCTGTCTCAAAAAGAAAAAAAAAAAAAACCTTAAAATATGTGTAGAGCTTTTTGAGCCTATGCTCAAATTCTAGGGATATTTGTTATGGGAAGATTATGGGATGCTTACAAAGATGAACAAACATGTTCATCCCAGCACTGTTTATAATAGTGAAAAATGGAAACGTTCTAAAGTCCACACAGGCAGACTAACCTGTTCTATTTCTATGGAGAAGAATCATTAAAAGTGATGTTTTAAACATGGAAAGGTGCCCAGCATTTAGTCAGTTTTTAAAATGTAGGTTATAAAATAAAATGGAGGCCGGGCGTGGTGGCTCACGCCTGTAATCCTAGCACTCTGGGAGGCCGAGGCGGGTGGATTGCTCAAGGTCAGGAGTTCGAAACCAGCCTGAGCGAGACCCCGTCTCTACTAAAAATAGAAAGACATTATATGGACAACTAAAAATCTATATAGAAAAAATTAGCCGGGCATAGTGGCGCATGCCTGTAGTCCCAGCTACTCGGGAGGCTGAGGCAGTAGGATCGCTTAAGCTGAGGAGTCTGAGGTTGCTGTGAGCTAAGCTGACGCCACGGCACTCACTCTAGCCTTGGCAACAAAGTGAGACGCTGTCTCAACAAAAAAAAAAAAAAATAAAAAATAAAATAAAATGGAGGATGACTGCTTTTTTCTTTTTATAAGAATGTATGCATAGGATAAAATCTGGAAGGGTTAACAATGTATTATATCTGGGTGATGGAATTGTGAGTGGTTTTTTAAAAGTCTTATCTGTATTTCTTAATTTGCCTACAGTGACGCATGTATGCATAAAAAGTAAAGCTTTGCAAAAACCAACAAAAATAAGGTGGCCTAAATTTAATAAAGTGTCAGTATTATGGGAAACAAAAAGCATACATAAAGTTGTGTGTGTGTGTATATATATATATATATATATATGTACATATATATACACACGTACATGATTAATTGGAATATTCTATTTTAAGATAAGCTAATGTAAAGTGTCTTTAAAGTCACTCATTTAATTGGAATATTATTCACTCCATTTTAAATTAATGTAAAATTTAAATTCACTCTCATCATATTGATAGGTCTTTTGTTAGTGTGCTAATATGAAAACTTCCTACCCCAGCTTGGGTAGGATCATTGTTAGTTATCAGAGATATTGTCCTTCCTATACAGAGATGACACATTAATCCAGTGTCATTAGAATATAGAGTTGTTCTAAACCCTAGAATATTTCTAGGATAGCTCTGTGTTTGGCGATGAATCCTGTACCTTTTTTGATTAAGGAAAATTAATTTTTAAAGAGAGCCTGAATTGGGTTGTCTCTAACTACATGAATATTAAGGAATCTAATAGAATTAATTTTAGTTATGTATAACCTGTGAGTTTAATAGATGTGATCATTGTTGGATTCTTTAAAACTGCTACCTTTGCTGTTGACTTCAGGGTGATTATATTATGTCTTCTGTGTCTTGTCACTTTAGGTGAGCACATCCTGCTTTTGACTCCAACTAGTCTTTGCTGGTGCTGAAGCCAGGGCATCACATTCATTTATTTTTGATGCAGCTATTAGCATTAATTAGTTACCAAAAGACCACACCTTACTATTGCAGACACAGAAAATGATGCTTGGCCCAAGAGAAGGTGTCCAGTACTTGGTGAGATGTAAACTGGAGTAGAGATCTCTGTGGAATTGAGAAAGGTACAGTTTGCTTAAAACCTTAAGTACTGTTTTGCTGGAAACCCTTCTAGAAAATCTAGAAAGTGCATTATTTTAAAGGTGGTTTATGCTGAACCCTGTAGCCACTAGTGACCAACTTCTAGTAAGTAGAGGCCACAAACAAATTGTAAGGCAATTGAACAAAGCGTTTTTTTTTCCTGTGTGTTCTCTTCTTTCTTTAGTTTCCTTTTCCTCTCCTCTCTCGCTTGTTCGTCCATGTTCTGTGGTGGCACCGGGGAACTGTGTGGCCACCTTGAAGAGTCATGTTTTGCTCCTCAGTCGTATGTGGTGAGGCCACAGTGCCACTGTCATTTCCTCAGGGATATGTGGTTTGTTCTTTTCATTCTCTACTAATTTCCTTGAAAATAATTTAATTTCCTTGAAGGAAAGTTACCCATGATTCTTACCATAGTTGCTGCTCACTTTATTTCTTCCTGTTAAATTATCTAATATTCCTTGTATAGAGTTTGGTCCTTTAAAGGAATAGAGAAATAGTGCAGGTGCAGTGGCTCACGCCTGTAGTCGCAGCACTTTGGGAGCCCGAGGTGGGAGGATCGCTCAAGGCCATGAGTGCCCAACCAGCCTGAGCAACATGGCAAGACCTCGTCTCTGCAAAAAATAAAAATAATTAGCCAGGTGTGGTGGTGGGCCCTGTAGTCCCAGCTACTCAGGAGCCTGAGGCAGGAGGATGGCTTGAGCCCAGGAGTTCCAGGTTGCAGTGAGCTATGATGCTGCTGCTGTACTCCAGCCGGGGCGACAGAGCAAGACCCTGTCTCAAAAAAACAAACAAACAAACAAAAAACGGAATAGAAAAGTACAGACCATCAGCAGCGTGTCAGTGTGTCGGGTGGTAGCCTGTGTGGCACAGACACTATGACGTGAGCGTGGCAGCAATGGCAGGACCTCAGGGAGGAGCTAGAATTTGAACCTGACCTCACTCAAGGGGCCAGGGACTCACTGGTCTGTAGCTACCTTCGGTCTGCGAGCTGGTTTCTGACCGAGAGATTTGCCAAATGGCACGTAGTTCAGTAAGTTAAGATTCCTCGAGTAGAAAAGAAGCAGTTCTGCCCAGCTTAGGGGTGTGGAGTGAACTCAGACTTCCTTCAGTCTTCTCACCACTCACTAAACAGACTCATTCAACAAATGGCGCCTGGCCGGGCGCGGTGGCTCACGCCTGTAATCCTAGCACTCTGGGAGGCCGAGGCGGCTGGATCGCTCGAGGTCAGGAGTTTGAGACCAGCCTGAGCAAGAGTGAGACCCCGTCTCTACTAAAAATAGAAAGAAATTATATGGACAACTAAAATATATATATACAAAAAATGAGCCGGGCATGGTGGCGCATGCCTGTAGTCCCAGCTACTCGGGAGGCTGAGGCAGTAGGATGGCTTGAGCTCAGGAGTTTGAGGTTGCTGTGAGCTAGGCTGACGCCACGGCACTCACTCTAGCCCGGGCAACAGAGTGAGACTCTGTCTCAAAAAAAAAAAAAAAAAAACAAACAAAAAAAACAAATGGCGCCTAATCCCCGCCTGGCTCTGTCTGAGGTCCTGGTCCTACGGTGGTGCGCAAAACGGGTAAGGTCTCTGCTATCATCTGTGTACCGAGCATCCTTAAGTCTGGGTTCTGAATACAGTGTGTATTTGGATAACGTTATGAGTAACTATTCCAAACTAGTGCGAAGGAAAACTAAGGCGCGTGGGGACACACCTCTTAGACTTTCGCTGTCACAGGGAGCCACAGCCTCCCACACGGTTCTGGGCTGAACCTACCAGTCCAGTCGTTGGATGTGACTTCTTTCCTGTTTCTTTAGTGCTTTTTAAAAACATAAACATAACAATAGCCTTTTCATACTCATTTTTATTTATTTCCTGGAACACCCATGTTACTCATGCTTTGAGAACAAACTTTTAGATCTGGGTTGAAATGTAATGAAGGTGTGAAAATGTTCATATTCACTGATGTGGTAACGCCAGCCTAAGAATTTGTTCTAGAATCTGGTGAGATGTACCTAACGTGTTGTTGATGATAGTCTCCCCAAGACAAAAGAGAAATGCCTAAGATCTCACCAGAGGAGTACAGAAAAATTGAGGAATTTTATCAGATGGCCATAGTCACTGGAAATTGTAAATATGAAGTGTCTAGCAACATGGAAAACAAAAAGGTCAAAACCCCAAATGTCATGTACACTATGAATGCAACTTAAAATTATGCTCATGTATGAATAGAAGTGAAGTGTTTGGTTTAATACGACAGAATTTTTTTTTACCATTGATCTCCCTTAATGTTGCTGTAATATTTGTGCAAAAACAAAACTGAGTACTATAGTACATCCATGCTGTACCTGGATTGGGAATGATTATTGATGTGGGCAAAAGTCTTATCTGTTACATTGAACGCAGTTCAAAGTTTTTAGCTAGACTTTGAATTATCCTGGCGATACTGTCAAATATCAGTGTGTACTATGTCTGAATATATTGCACAAAGATTGGTCTGATATGTGTTTATTTAGGTTTTTGGTGTCCCATATGCAACAAATTATATGGATTCATATCTACACGGTCTTTTATCCCCAAGATTAGTCAGAGTAGAGTCCGTACCATAGATGTGCTACACCCAAAGAACCTGCTCCTGTAAAACCATGTCATAATTCAGGGAATGTAAAGGTACTATAATTAGTTAAGCTAGAATTGAACCAGCAGCAGAGTTAGAGAGGTCTGTATCTAATTTCATACTTCCCATGAAAGAAGTCTCTGTTAAGTAAAATCTTTTCCTGAGAATCCAGCTATAATAAATACAGAGTATCTTAAAGTTGCTAAGTCAAGGCAAAATGAGGAAATTAAAATGTCTTTGATTGAATTTCTACAGATTCACTGTTGAATTAGTGAACTGAGGCCGGGCGCGGTGGCTCACGCCTGTAATCCTAGCACTCTGGGAGGCCGAGGTGGGCAGATCGTTTGAGCTCAGGAGTTCGAGACCAGCCTGAGCAAGAGCGAGACCCCACCTCTACTAAAAATAGAAAGAAATTATATGGACAGCTAAAAATATATATAGAAAAAATTAGCCGGGCATGGTGGCGCATGCCTGTAGTCCCAGCTACTCGGGAGGCTGAGGCAGGAGGATCGCTTGAGCTCAGGAGTTTGAGGTTGCTGTGAGCTAGGCTGACGCCACGGCACTCATTCTAGCCTGGGCAACAGAGTGAGACTCTGTCTCAAAAAAAAAAAAAAAAAAAAAAAAAAAAAAAAAAAAGAATTAGTGAACTGAATATTTTTACTATACCAGTGACAAGAAGAATGACAGGACACTTAGAGTTACTTGTTAAATCAAATGGACTTGCAGATGGTGCTGTTGCTGGAATCTTGATGTTTTTTAATACCTTAATTTTAAAAAAAAATTGTTTTTGGAAACATAAGCCTCTCTTTAAATTTGAGAGCAGTTTGAACTATCAGGGTCTTTCTTAGACTCTATCTGGAATGGGAAGACTTGAATCATTCATTTGTGGATAATATGTTAATTACTTAGCCTTTTACCCAATCTTATTTAAAAACAGAATTTCATGTTGTCATATAGCAGCCTAGAGTAGAAGTTTGAGAACATGTTTTCTTACACCTTCCTGTAGCCAGCAATGCACTCTTTACATCATCCTTGGGTCTAGGGTATACTGAGTCACTCATTCACTCTTAAAAATCTGAGTATCTGTGAGGTACCGGGCACTGTGTCAGGTGCTGGGACACAGCGATAAACTAAGATGCTCAAGGTTCTTGCTCTCCTGGAAGTAACATTCTAGTGAGCAGGCAGACAGAAAATAGCAAACAAACAAGATAACTGGGTTGTGATAAGTGCCACAAAGGAAGGACACAGGATCGTGAGCGAGAGAAGAATGGGGGTGGGTGTACTTCAGAGGGCTGCTTTGGGAAGAGTTAAGATGCACCTTGGACTGCGCTTCATTTCCTAATGCTGCCAGAAGCAGTTTCGGAGCCCAATTAGTGCACGTAATTGAAATGGCGAATTAGGGGGTAGAGGAGATGAGATCGGAAGGGGGGGGCAGTGCTTAAAACCTCTTAGTCAGTTTGGCGGAGAAATTTCTGAGACTCCAGCATGACTGACTCTTCAGAGACAGGCTTTGAGAATGGCCCCCGTTGGTTCTATTAATATCTTAACCATGTTTTAAATGTAGGATCCGCACGTAAATTATTTTAATACCCAATTTTTAAATTTAGCACGTAGCAAACATCATCCCTTGTGGGTGGCGTTTTTCTTCCAGCGTGTTAAGGCAAGTGCGTATGGCTTGTAGTTTTAGAGCACAAATTGTGTTTTTGTTTTGATGAGCTCTGTTCCTTGACTTGTGCATTCATTCAGCAAACACGTACTGAGGGTGACCAGGTCCTGGGGCTGGTGCAGTGACAACACACAGCAGTCGCTGCTCCCACGTGGGTGCAGCCTCTGGTGACACCACTGATTCCTTCTCCTTTTATTCTGACTTCTGCTAATGTCACCGCTTAACCTAACGCCAGTTTTGGAAGACAGCATTTATGTGATGTAAATAGATCTATTTTATGTTCTGCCGTTCTTAACACTTAAACATTATTATTGTCCAGCGATTTTTTATTCTTTGGGATGTGGGCAATTTAACTTTTATTAAGGTAATTGTGGTGTGTTAGATACTCAACTCTTTTGGCCATTAGAGTGCTTTTCTTTATTTAGGAACATATACCAACTTGTTCCTGACTGATTGTGCCGTCCGACAGAGCTGGAGTGAAGATCCAACTTTAAACATCGTGAGATAAATCATTTCCACATTCTTGCTTAAGTGGCCGTTTTAGTGTAGAGAAGCACATTTTCTGTTGAAAGCCAATGCGAGTATCTCCTTGACCCAAGGTCTCAACAATTTTTGAGCAACACAGGTATGATGGTTTAGAAAGAGCTTAATAGATAAAAAAAAGATGCTGTAATATTAAAATTTTTCCCTTTGAAGAATCATTGACAAAACCATTCATTGGAAACAGTATAATTCATATATATCAATAATGAAAATGGAGTCTATTTTTTTTTTCTTTCTTTTTTTTTTTAAAGAGACAAGGTCTTGCTGCGTTGCCCAGGCTGCAGTACAGTGGCACGATCACAGCTCACTGAAGCCTTGAACTCCTGGGCTCAAGGGGTCCTCCTGCCTCGGCCTCCTGAGTAGCTGGGACTACAGGCACGTGCCACCGTGCCCAGCTCTATTTTCATTTCTTATTATTTACTGACATATGGGAATGACTATGTTTGAGCTGAGTAATAGCTACAGTTCTCTAAACAGACTTTTGAGTTCCTATGAAAATTTGTATCTCAAGGTAGTGAAACAAATCTGTAGAAGTTAGTTTTTTTTCTCTTTTTTAATGCTCTTTATCACAAACAAAAGCTGTCTCCTTTCATGCATAAACATTAATGACCCATGTCTGTGGGTGCAGAGCCCGTGTCATCGAGGTTAAAGCTCATTCCCCACTGTCTGTGGGTGGGTGACTGCTCGCAGCAGGGCAGAAGCAAGAGGGCCCCCCTCCATCCTTCTCTGGAGAGCACTAGGTGTATCTGGAACAGAGCTGCTCCCCATGTGTCCTGGCTGTGAAAAAATCCACTTTTTTGAGAAACAAACATCCAAACAAAGGCCTCGCAGCTGTGGATTTTTCTGCCTTTGGGTCCAGGATCCAAAGTCCAGGGCTCACTTGCCTTCCAGGGCACAGGGGCGGTTGCAGGGGCTGGACCCAGACGTGCTCACCAATCAGATCTGCCCTGGAAATGGCAGAGGCCTGGGACCCAGAGGCCTGCGGCCAGGTGGCCGGTTACCTTAGGGGACGGCCGAGCCAGGAGGTTTTCAGAGGCAGAGCCGTCCTTGTGCCTTCCTGGTGTGACTGTATTCTGGGCGTAGGGGAATCTAGGCTGACTTTGGAGAAGTCAGAGGGGTTGAAGCAGAGGGATATGAATATTCTGCTGGCTGTCAAATGCTGGGCAAGCGCCCTGCCCCCAATTCTCAAGGGACACATATTTGAAATAAGCTCTGGATGTTTTTCTAAAGTATTTATGTGCTGATTTATTACATAGAAAGGAATATGAAGCATTGTACATAACCTTTTTTCCTTTTGAAAATTATCAAAACGGTATGTCCGCATTACAAAATGTTAAGGGAAAAGGGAGAAAAACCACCCATAGTCCTGCCATTACATTTTTCCTACATGCAAATATATTTGAACATGGTTGCAATCGTGATACACACATATAACTTGTAATCTGCTTTTTAATTTAACACTGTCTTTACTGTTTTCAGTGTATTATGACAGTCTTCATAATTCGTTTTCTAATGACAGTGTAATATTTCATTAGGAAGATGTGCCATAATTCACATTTTTCCATGATTGGGCGTTTAGGTTGATTCAGATTTTGCAGTGAACATCTTTTCTTTTGGGTCATTTCTTAGGATCAGTTTTCAGCAATAAGATTACTGTTTCAAAGGGAATAGACATTTTTATGACGCTTAGTACACATTGTTAAGTTGCTTTGCAGAAGGTTTGGCTTTTTTCTTTGCACAACTTTAAAGGTGAATCATCAGCCATGAGCCAATGCCTACATTTTTGGACAGTTAATTATTATTCCCATATTAGGCAGGGACAGAGAGAAGCTCTGTGCACATCTGATTTTCTTCTAATTGCTTTCATTATATGGAGCTGACGTGTTGAGAAAAATGTCCTGGCTGTGAGACATTCCAGACAACAGAGCCATCACTTTAGAGAAGTCTGGACCAATCCCAATTTTGTAATCAGTTCCCAGAGTTGTTCGTATTTCTTTTGGCAAAGACGTCTGTCGCTGTGGTCAATTGCAGCTGAACGGCTAAAGTCACAGGGAGAGCTGATCAAGGTGCCTATTTTAGCAGGAGGTTGGCAGACTGTGGCCAGGTGTCTGGGTATTTTGAGAGAAGTAATTTTGAAAAGTAATTTGCAATTCATAACCGTGAGCAGCGTCGGAAGAGTCATATGCAGGTTTTCTGTGGAAATTTTCTCTCTCCCACTCTCTCCCCCTCCCCCACAGACCAATCGGAGGATAATCACTGGGTTTTGGTGAAAAGGCACCGGCTGCAGGGAAGTTGGGACACTTTGGTCTTGCCGAACGCGTCACAGTGTCTGTGCTTTGCAGCACATTGTTTTATCTGTGTTCCCTACCAGTGAGGGTGTTGGAAACAGGAGTCCCAGTAGCCCTAAAAATTTTTAGGTTCTCTGTCTGGTGGATGACTCCAATGGAATTTTCATTTTTGTAGTGAAAGATATAATTTCTCTATTCATTGGTGCTCTATCAGACAGCAATGGAAAAGAACAGGATGTGAAACAAGCTGATGTTTATCGTTCGCAATTTCCATCAGAAGGTTTCACGGCATATATGATTAAAACCAATGGCAAAAAATTATTTTGACGACTTGTGGCTTGAATTACCTAGGCCATCCCCTGCCCTCATTAATATGTTAAACATAGCCAACAAAATAGCCGTCACTCTTATCCAGCAGGTTAAGAGGAAGCTGATCCAGTCTGTGGAACTGGTCTTGAATTTACTGACCGTTACTTTATTTGCTGACTGTAAAAATTCCAGCTTAAAAAAACAGCCTTCTCAGCAATATCATTTTCAGACCTGAAGGCCAACAATATTTTATTTAGCATAGCATTTTGAAAATCTAATGGCAATTTAATAAGGACTTAGACCAGTGAGGGGAGGAATAAAAGATGAAAGTGGGAGCAGTGGTCACTTTCTGTGACCTGTATTAAGTTATTTTTCATTTAGTCTGTTACAAAAGTAGTTATTCTCATTTTCCCCTGTGAAAGAATAGAGTCCACAGAGAGATTTAATAATGAAGCGGTGTGGTCACTTGAATGCGTGTCTTTGCAGCTGCCCTTGGAAGGGTTTTCTGTTGACTGTGGAAACCCCATCACGAGAAGCAAGGTGAAGGTCACTCTCGCTGAGCCTGAGTAGTTTACTTAACCTCTCTGTTTTCATACTGGTAAAATGGGTTGTGGTTAAGATTAGAGCTGATACAGTTAAAGCGCCCAGCCGCCCCCTTGCAAATACTAGATTTAGGGAGGAGCCCGTCCCGATCTCTCCCCAGGAAATAGCAGCAGGAGTGTGCTGGGTCCCAGGCCAAAGGGACTTTTCAGTAGTCTTTAGTACCACAGAGCCTTGCATATCCATTCATCACATTCAGCCTGTGTGTGTGTGTGTGTGTGTGTGTGTGTGTGTGTGTGGCTGTTCTGAGCCAGGCAGGTATTACGGTACCGCTGTGAACAAAACAGAGACCCTGCCCCTGCCAAGGAGACGGACAAGAACTAAGTAAACAAACACAGGATGCCTCAGATGGAGGAAAGCTATGAAGGAAAAGAGTAAGGAGACAGTGGTAGGGTGGCAGGGTCCTATTTTGGATGGGGCTTTCGGTTCGGTAAGGAGGGGTCAGCCTCTCTCATCAGAGGACATTAGAGCAGAGTCCTGCAGGAAGTAAGGGAGCTCTAAGCTTATCACCTGAGTACTGGGAGAAAGAATGTCTGCAGGAGAAAAGGCCCTGAGGCAACGGCATGTTTGGTATGTCCCACTCTGGAGGGCGGAGTTGTGGCTGGAGTGGAGTCAACAAGGAAGAAAAGGAGGTAGGGACTGAGGTCAGAGAGGGGGTGAGGTGGCCAGAACAGGTAAGGCCTTGTCCATCAAGATACGGTCTATCTTTGGCTTTTGAGTGAGTTAGGAGGGAGTTAGGAGGAAGCCGTGGAGATTTCTGAGCAGAGGAGTGACATCATCTGACTTGAAGGGAGCTTTCATAGTGTGATGTCGTCTCTGGCAAGAGGTGGGTAAGGTGGATGGAGAGCAGATCGCGTAGAGCTGGGCTTTCTGGTGTGGTGGCCTTTAGCCACAGGTGGCTACTTACATGTCATTTACATCTTAAAAATTAAAACTTCATTTCCTCAGTTGTACTAGCCACATTTCAAGTGCTAAGTACCCACATGTAGCCGGTGGCTACTGTCCTGGACAGTGACATGGAGATCAGTTCCATTGGCACAGAAGGTTCTATTGGACAGAGCTGGCCGAGTCTGATCAGCCTTTGTAGGGACTTTGGCTTTTCCCCTGAGTAAATATAAAGCCATTGGAGGGTTTTACGTGGATGAGGAACATGCTCTGAGTTACGATTTCAAAAGATCACTGTGTGGAGAATAGAAAGCTGAGAGGCCATCAGGAGTCTGGAGGGAGACAGCTGTGTCTTGGGTGATTGTGTCTTGGCTAGGAATGGAGATGATGAGAAATTGTTGGATTTTGGATACAGTTTGAAGGCAGAACCAATAGGCTTTTCTGATGGAATTAATGTGTGATGTGAGAAAAAAGTGATCAAAGCATTGTGGGTGATGAGGAAAGAGAATGCCAACCACGAGAGAAGGGATTGACCTCGTAGAGGAGGAGTCTAAGGAAGTTTAAGATGGAGAAAGTTCCAAATAGTTGTTGGAAAGTGAGTTGAAAAAAACTTAGTACAGTTGTTAGTGTTGAGGGCCGATATAAAGTGTCCAGGAACCTATCTGCTCTTTTGATCATCTGCAGCAGAGTTTGCTGCAAGCAAGGGGGAAGGAGATGGCTGGGTTCATCCAGGCTGGCGTTTTCCCAGATGGAGTTGTAGAAGATACAGAGGAACAGAGAGTTTAAGGGGTTGGCAAGAAGGATATTGTAACAACAGACCATGGAATCTAAATTGAATAAGGAGGAAAGTGAAAAAAGCAGAGAGCTGATGAATTGGGAGAAAGCAGAGGAATCAATATAGGCTGGGGGCCCCAAAATTTCTAAGAACATTTGGAGTTGTTGATCATGCAAATTGGAAGAGAGATGCTTATCAAAGAGCTGAGTGCTTGAATCAGTAATTTCGCAGGCAGAGCTACCGTAGGCAGTGTCAAGGTCAGTCCTTTGAAGTCTACGCAGATACATCTTCATTACAGACTGACTTGCCAAGTCTGAGAATTTTACACAATATAACCTTGCTGTGCGGCCCATCTAAGCAGATTTGCTAACCAAAAGCCCAACAGCGTGCTGTCGGGAGCCCAGAGACCCACCCTATGGCTCAGGGCCTGTCACAAACCAGTTGTGTGACTGTGGACCTCGAGGAAAGGAACCTTACGGATGGTTCCTTCCATCTCTAATCTGTGACTCTGTGGCCTCATCGTAATACAGTCTTTTCCTAATACTCACCTTCAACTTGGACCCTGGGGATTTGTCTATTAAACGTTTGCAACTCTGCAAATTTTTATCTGCTGATGCCTCTTGGAATATTAAACGCTTAGAAAGCCGCCCTCTGGATCACATTCCGGAATCTTGACCACGTAGTCCGCAGGAATTACATACACACCAGCATCTGCTGTGGTCGGGTGTTGTTCAGGTTTGGGGGGGACGGGGGCTGGATCTTTACCTGTCCTCTCCAACCCTCTCTACTCGAAAAGCGTTTTTCTCTCTTAATTTTGTTAGAGCTATACAGGAGTGCTCTTTCAGCAGAAAGGACAGAATCAAATGCCATAGCGTGACCTGTAAACTCCTGTGAGCATTCGGACATTTGGGAGATACTTATTCAGGAGAGATTCCAAGAAGCAGAACTCTGCCCTCCCTGGCCCTGCGACCCCTTCACGCTTCCTTCTTTAGGGCACAGGGAGAAATAAGACCAATTTAAGGTAAATTTTTAATGAGATGGTCTAACTTGAGCTCTGTAGGCTTGACTGATGAAGTGGTAGTTTTTAGATAAAATAACTGCATTGTTTGCAAAAGTTTTCTCCTTGGAGTTTTCTAGGATCATTACAATGATCTAACTGCCATACCTGCTGTTTGAACTGGTTGAGCCTCTTGAGGGACAGAAAACAAAAGAAGGGTGTTGAAATGCAAATAGATAGCTCTGGGTTCCAGTCCCTGACTGCAAAATAAAGCCAGAGCTGGCCACAGCAGTCTCCTTCTCCAAGGGAGGTTTGTGGAAAGGCTCTAGAAAAATCTCAGAAGATATATTTCTTTTCGTGCATTGGAGTCCCAAGGTAGGTAAGAAAAACAAGAACAAAATAAAAACAAACAAAGGATTTTGTACTTGGAATTTGCTCAGTACCAGTTGAATAGCTAATTGTTTCTTGTGTTCTTCCCCTCCCCCTGCTTTTCGGCCTGAATAGATAATCCTTACAAAACATCTATTCATTCTACAAGTGAAAATTTCAGGAATATTCGATACTGACCTTGGCAAGAGTAATGGACGGAGATTGAGTGATGAATTTGTGTGTGTTGCAGCTGACGTGCGTTTTTGGTGTTTTATACAAAGCCAGTTTAAGAATATTTTTTAGCAATAGGAAAAGAAGATTTATGGTGGGGTTTTTAATTAATGAATACAATGAAGACTACAACTTGTAGACAAATTTGTAAGATACAGCATTATTTTTATAGCTTATTTTTGAGCACACACTTGATTGTTTTTTGTTGCTTTAAAAAAGGACCTGCTGATAATTAATGGCTCCCTGTTATATTTTGATGTTACCAGTTTAATGGATATGTAAACAATTATTTTTTTAAGGGAACTAAGGAGGTGATACAGCTTAGTGAAAAGAACATTATATCAGATTCTTAATTACTAGATTACATTTGGTCTCTCATTTGGCTTTTGCTGTGAACTGGCTGCATAACTTTGGTTAATTTGTTTAGCTCTTTTTTTAACTCAAACTTAGAATTAGAAATGTGTGATTGTGGAAAAAAATTTGGAAAAGCGTTTTGAAGTCCCACGTGAAAGGCATGATCAGAAAACACAGTTGGGTGATTTTTTTTAAACCAAAAATATCTGATATTGTCAGTAAACCTAAACTTTTTAGTATATTAGTTTATTTTTTTAAGCTGTCATTTAATTTCAGGTGCTTCTGAGCTCTTCAATTTGTTAATGGAAAGAAACACCATTTACACTGGATGGCTACAGAGCAATTTTATTCTGGTAAAATAATCTCTTAAATCCTTATATACACAGTCAGTTAACTGTTGGCTTTATAAGGTCAGTACCAGCAGACCAGCCTGGTGGCTGTCGGGAGCTCAGCGTGTTCAAGATAGCACTGACGGGAGCACACACACACACACACACACACACACAGCAAATGGTTTAAACAGCAGCGTTTGAGTTGAATTTAACCCAGTCTTTTTTTTTTTTTTTTTTGAGACAGAGTCTCACTCTGTTGCCCAGGCTAGAGTGCCGTGGCGTCAGCCTAGCTCACAGCAACCTCCAACTCCTGGACTCAAGCGATCCTCCTGCCTCAGCCTCCCGAGTAGCTGGGACTACAGGCATGTGCCACCATGCCTGGCTAATTTTTTCTATATATATTTTTAGTTGGCCAGATAATTTCTTTCTATTTTTAGTAGAGACAGACGGGGGTCTCGCTCTTGCTCAGGCTGGTCTAGAACTCCTGACCTCGAGTGATCCACCCGCCCTGGCCTCCCAGAGTGCTAGGATTACAGGCGTGAGCCACCGCGCCTGGCCAAGCCCAGTCTCAATAGAGGACTCTTAAAAAAATCACCGGCAAAGTTAACATTAATTATGGAGATTGTTAGGTTCTATCAGTGCAGTTTGGCTGTGCCTTTTAAAAACGGAAGGTTAAAGAATAGAATCCCTGAAGTTCAGATATTCTTAAACTATTAAAGACTACAGCTTGCGGGCCCATGCTTATTTCTGACTGCTGACTACTTTTGAAGGAAAAAGCTTTAGAGACTGACATTCTGGTCCCAGAGGCTTCAAAGAAGCGCAGTCCAGTGAAGAAGGAAGTTCTGCCGGGGTAACAAGTGCTTCGAGGTTTTAGGAACTTAGAACTCCAGTCTCCAGGGGTCTGAGTTCCAATATTGGCTCTGCCCGGGAGTCACCCTGAACCGGTCACCCAGTCTCTTGTGTTTTCCTCTTTAGAGAAGAGCTAAGACTGTTGACTTTTGAGGGTTGCAAAACACATTATAAAAGACAGGAAAGCACTATGCAAACATGGAAATATCACGAAATATTAGAGGGGGTACATTTTAATAAACTGCATTATCCTGCTCATTGGAAGTTGATAATCTTTATGGAAGAATGGGGAGATTGATGTGAAAATAGAGATTTGTCCCCTAAATTTTAATTTGAACAGTGTATATTCGGGTCATTGTTCTACTCATCAATGTTGCTTACTGAAAAGAAACTCTTTTTTTTTTTTTTTTTTTGAGACAGAGTCTCGCTTTGTTGCCCAGGCTAGAGTGCCGTGGCATCAGCCTAGCTCACAGAAACCTCCAACTCCTGGGCTCAAGCGATCCTCCTGCCTCAGTCTCCCGAGTAGCTGGGACTACAGGCATGCACCACCATGCTCGGCTAATTTTTTTCTATATATATTTTTAAGTTGTCCAGCTAATTTCCGTCTATTTTTAGTAGAGATGGGGGTCTCACTCTTGCTCAGGCTGGTCTCGAACTCCTGACCTCAAGCAATCCTCCTACCTCGGCCTCCCAGAGTGCTAGGATTACAGGCATGAGCCACCGCGCCCGGCCCGAAAAGAAACTCTTAACAAGTTGCCTTACTAGAGTGGTTAATTATCAGAGCACAAACCCCCAGGCTTCCTAGAAATGTGTATTAAAATTTGGTAATCTAACTTTCAAAGAGGAGGACTAATACTTTTTGAGTACAGGACACCATGCTTGGAGATATATACATGCATATATATATATATATATATATATTAAACAAGCCACATATGCAAAGTGAACTTTCTATGGACTTTTAAAAAGTCTTTTAAAAAAAAATTTTTTTTAAGGAAATTGATAGAAGCATCCATTTTATTCCTTACTTTTCCAGGACCAGCGTGGGTTTGTGAATTCTCACATGTTGCTGGGCATCACTTGGCTGTCTCCGTAATACAGCAAACCTTTAAAATGGAGCTTGCTGTTTCTTAGTTCTTTTAATGGTGTGGCCAGACTCCCATTGTTAAAAGTTTCTGTATGCATCTACAAATGTGTGTGTATGTGTATATATATTATATATGTATAATTTTGAACTTCATTCTTTCTGGCTCCTTTATACCCTTTACTAATCCAGCCAGCCCTGAAATCCTGTTAGTTTTTCCATCTGTGTCTCTTCTGATTCTCAGTAAACATTGTAAATATTCCCATCATCTAAAATTAACAGCTTTTATCATTTTTGTCATATCTGCTTCATTTTTAAACATGAAATGAAACATTGGTGATAAAGTCAAGTTCCCTTTGAGTATTAACTCCATTCTCATTCCCTCCTCTGTCCTCACGTCCCGGAGCTCGTGTCAGTTTACTGTGTGCTTTTTAATGTTTTATAACTATTTCTATGCACCCATAGTCAATGTGTAGTATTATTTTGTGGATTTTTATTGTTTTATGTTTGAAACATTATTTTTAAGATCCATCCATGTTAAGATATGTGCATATACTCATTGTTTTTAAGCGCTGTCTGGCATTTCATGGTATGTAAATAATGCCACATTTTATTCATAAGTCCATTAGTGGATATGTGCTTGTTTAAAAATTTTCACTAATATAAACAGTGCTTGTATTATTTTAATATATGTTGGATATAGGCAATAGTTTCTTAGTCTTGATACCTAGAAGCATAATTGCTACATTTTGAATATATATAATTTAACTTTTAAGAGATATTACCAAATTGATTTTCAACTGTTTGAAAACTGTTTTCTGACAGATACTCTCCAGCACTTGTCAGAATTTATGTATTTATGTATTCATTTATTTTAGAGATGGGATCTTGCTATGTTGTCCAGGCTGGACTTGAACTCCTAGGCTCAAGTGATCCTCCTGCCTCAGTCTCTGGATTAGGTGGGCACAAGCCACCACATTGGTCTTTGTCAGACTTCGTAATCTTTGCCAATTTTAGGGGTAACAAATGGTTTTCTTTCTAGCTTCATTTCAATCCATCCTTTTCACAGTCGCCAGGTTAATCCTCTCTGAAGACCACTCTGTTCAGGGCACTCTCCTGGGCAGATACCTGCGGGGGCTCTGCGCTGTCTGCTCGTTGCAAATTGTGCCGGTTCCTCCGCAAGCAGCCTTTCCTGCCTCCTCTGCCTGTGCCTAGCTGTCTCGGAATGAGCGACTCACCACTTTCCCAAACTCAGCTTTTATTTCTCTGCTTCTGCAACTTGACCGTGTGCTTCTGCATTCCTTCATTGATTCAATAAGTATTTATTGAGCTCTTCACTTCCTGCCAGGTGCTGGGAATGTAAAGGTAAAAAAGAAAGACAATATCGAGGCACGCATGGAACTTAAAATTTTAGCCGAGGGTGGAGATGGGAAGAAAATAAACCAGTAAAAAAATCGAACAAGATAATTTTCCATAGTTTAAAGTACTAAACAGAGAGTAAAATAGAATGTTAATGTGAGTTTGTGTGGGGGGTGGGGGGAGGAGGGGGGGATGTGAGGCATGTTCAGGTGGGAACCTCACAGGGGCAGGTGCTCAGGGAAGGTTTGCAGAGGAGGTTACAGTCCTCCTGGGACCAGCAGTGTGCGGCTCATTCGCAGACCAGGCGGATTTCTGATTCTGAGCAAGTGCAGATGCCTGCGTGTAGGAGTGGCCTTGGAACACTGAGAACAGAGCTGCCCTTGTGGCTGGTGGTCGGGGCTGGGGAGTGGTGGATGCTGGAGGAGACAAAGGCAGGCAGAACCCTGCCTCTCGGGGCCTCGTGGATGCTGTCGTCCAAAGCCACTGCAGGAAACCATGGCTTGCCCTTTAAAGCCCTTTCAAGCTGGGATCAAATCCTCTCTCCGTAATCATCCTTGAGCCGGGGGCTGAGAGCTGTCTTTCTGGACCACCCTAGCGTGCTGGTGCCTCTTAAGGCACTTAGCACAGCACTTGGGGACCCTGGCATCTGTCTTTCCACAAGCTCATTTGCTTTCATGTTGCTGTTTTTTGTTTCTACCTCACAAGGGACAATACTCTATTGTACGGAAGAAGCCTGTCCTTTCTGACTGAGTCACTTTGGAATGAACTGAGCTTTAGTGAAATAAACCTTCCTGTTGTGTATCTGAGCTAATTTTCACAATGGTAAATAAGATACATTTAATTTTCCTTAATAATTGGTAAGACCAGTTGGAGTTCTAAACGTGATTTTTTTTTTCATCCCTCCCAGGTTTTTTCTCAGAATAACAAATAGTTTGTGACTGTCACCTAAAGTATCCTGTTTTCGATGCTGCGCCGCCTCTGAGCTTTAACTGTTTATCCGAAAGTCACAGTTTTTTTTAGCTGCAATGGGGACCTTTCCCCAGCGTCAGCCCCCTCCCAAAGGTAACACTGTCTACTGGAGACTGGGACGTGTGTGGGTTATACCTCTTCATGTTCACGATGATCTTTGAGTTGTGTGTTAGACCTGTCTTACCGATGAGGTTACTGCTTGTCTCCAGGTTACAGAGTTAGTGAAGAGTGAAGCTGGCATTTAAATCTGGGGCTTCTGACCAATTCTCTACGCAGCTGCCGTGCTGTAAGTCGTAACATAGCAAACATTTACCAACAACTTAACTATTATTTCCAGATGGAGCCTTTGTGTTCTTAACCACTACCACCCAGTGTTGATTGCATCTTCCTTCTTGAACTCATGTTCTCTGAGCATTTATCAGAGACGGTGAGAAGCAGTTTCCACAGTGGTGAGAACTCGCAGGGAGTCTGTCTGGGACTGGCCTGAGTCAGGGTGTTCTTTGCCAGCGTGCTAGCTGTGTGGGCGGGTGACCTAGCATCTCTGTGGGTAGGTTGCCTTACTTTTAATGTGGGGCTAATAACAGTACCCACCTCACTGGGTTGTTGTAAGGATTAAATGGGATAACATATTAATACTTAAAAGACTTAGAAGGATGCCTGGCATTTAGCAAGCCCTCAGTTACTAGTCTCCTAATCTCAGCTCTCAGCTCAGATCTTCCCTCCTGGGGGTGCCTCACCGGCCCTGGAGCTAGGCTGGGCCTCCCCGGGCACTTCCCACCTCTGCTGTCGGCCTGCACCCTGCTCCTCCCCGCAGGACGGTTTTCCCTGTCTGGGTGTCAGGGTTATTGCCTGGCTTTTCTTCCCCATAACATGTGAGCTGTCTGCTTGTCCAAGTCTCAGGCTTCAGGGCAGCGCCTGGCATGTAGTTGGCTCTCAGTGTACATTTGTTCAATGGGTCTCTGTTTCTGACAACCCTGAACAAGAGCTTTGGTTTGGAACAAAATAGCCACTATTTTGGTTCCTCCTCAATATGCTCTCTGAATTAGTGTTTCCTGAAACTCCATTTCTGAAGCTCCAAACAAGATCCCCAATGACTCATGAGTCTCTGCTTCCAGCCCCGACTCCCCCTCCCGTCTGTATCTCCAACTATTAATACAACAAGTGCTGGTAGGCACCCCAGGCACGACATGTGCAAAACCAGACTCACTGCCTTTTTTTCAAAGCCAGGTGCCCTTTCTGTGCCCCTAGACTGGTGGGCGATGTGTGCCCTCACTCGCCCACCTAGGAACCTTGGAGATGCCCTGTGCTCTTCTCTCACTTACCCTCAGCCTGCAGCCAGTCAGCCACCAGAGTGTCATCTGTCGTCATCATCATCATCACCATCGCTGTTATCCCCACGATGGACTGAGAACCGTGTGCAGATGAACATGATCTCATTTCTTTGGACAGTGACACAGGAAGCAGATGAAATGAACAAGGTGAGGTTTTAAAGAAGTTAAAGACTTGCTAAGAGCCGTGGCTGGAGGCAAGGAACCAGCATTCAGCCCACCTGACTCCAGAGCTTGTGCCCTGAACCTCGGAAATTTCTCCAGTGAGGCCACGCCTTTAACTGCAGGATCACGGCTTTAGTGTGGGCTGGATCCAGCCTGCATTGTTGCAACAGGCTTTAATGTGCTCCGTCAAACCCTGTGCCTCCTGTGCAGCCCCTTCTCCACCCTGGCGCAAACGTTACTGAAATACAAATCAGGTCCTGTGACTCGTCTGCCTAAAAACCGCTGTTGGTTCCCTTTTGTGTCTTTCGAAGTCTGAACTCCTCACATGGCACAAAGTCCCCTGCCTGGTCTTTTCCTAGCCTCTTCTCCCCATTGCTCCTTACCCCAAGCCAAACCTCAGCCCCAGGGTCCCCTGCTAGACATGGCGGGCTCAGCGCATGCTGCCCCCGGCCTAGAACACCCTTTCTCCTTTTCGCTCAGCGAAATCTTTTTCATCCTTCACCATTCAGCTCATGAGCTGCATTCTCTGCGAAGGCTTTCAAAGGCGGCCCCAGACAGCCGCTGCCACCGTGTTCTTCAGAGCATTCCGGGCCCATAGTTCGGGTGAGCACATTTCTGAATCAGAAGCAGAGGTGTGACAGTTCAGACGACACAGAGTGTGCTTCTGGGTCTCCAGTGGGACAGTTGGCTGAGCGAAGTCCAGGAGAAGCTCATGGAGTTTATTTCTCTGCCTCTCTGCTTCCCTGTGGGGTGCTGGGGAGGGCACTTCCAGAGTGGGGGGCTACTGGTGGTCTTCATATCTGTCCCCCACACCTGATAGCTGCCCAACTCAATCAGTTGTTTGCTAAATGTATGAAGATTATACCAGGCCTGACGTTCCTTTGAACGTATCCAAATCTCATGTGTAAATGTCTCCAAATAACCAATCGACCAACAAAACCAGCTCTCTGTAATGGACAGCCCAGCATGAGCATCAGGCCTCTGTTTAAGTATTGGCTTTACCACTGGGACAATTCTCAGAGCCTCCACTTCCACATCTGTAAAATGGGGGTATGAATAGCAGCTACTCTGCTGGGGATACTGTGAAGATTATGTGAATGAATTGAAGGAAATTAGCAAGCACAGGGCCTGGAGGAGGAGTCTTTGTTTCAGGCACAAAGATATGTGTAACTCATCATTATAAACAGGAACTAGAAGTCAAGGTCATGTTCTAAAATAACTTTTTAAAGTTAGGATTTCATTGGGAATTTTAAAAGTTAAGACAATTGGCCGGACGAGGTGGCTCATGCCTGTAATCCCAGCACTTTGCGAGGCCAACGCAGGAGGATCGCTTGAGGCCAGGAGTTTGAGTCTGAGCAAGAGCGAGACCCTGTCCCTACAGAAAAATGGAAAAATTAGCCAGGAAAGGTGGAATGCTCCTGTAATCCCAGTTACTTGGAAGGCAAAGGCAGGAGGATCGCTTGAGCCCAGGAGTTCGAGGTTGCAGTGAGCTATGATCACGCCACGGCACTCAGGAGACAGAGCAAGACCCCGTCCTGAAAAAAAATTAAGACAACTTAAAATATTGCCAGTGTTTGTGAGCTTTAACATATGAAGATACATCCTTGTAAGTTTTAAAGTTCTCTTTGACTTTTTACCCATGCGATTTACAACTGGGCTGGGAGGAGATGTGATTCACCACTTGCTTTACCTCACCTTTGTGTTTTATCAGCTCTGTCTGGTTCCGAAACCTGGCCTGTTAGTTGGAATCACTTGGATAAGTGTTTTACAGATTCCTAGGCTCCACGCCAAACCTGCTGAATCAGAATCTGGGGAAGGAAAGGGACCTGTAGATGTAAATCTGCATTTATGAAACCCTTCCCGTGTGGCTTTCATTATCTGCAAGGTTTGGGAACCGCCAGTGTACACACCGCTAGAAAAGCATAGTTCTCATCATGCTCAATTTCTCAGCCTTATAGTCTTCGTAATGAAAAAAATTAGTTTATTTGCCTTTTTGTAAACAATATTACCTTTCGCAATGCCTGTTTCGCCCTCACTGTGGTCTGTTTACGTAGCCAGGGAGAAAACTGGCTCCACTGAAACAATAGGAGAGAAAAGGTGCAAACCCCACCAGCTTCCCCGCCCTGTCAGCACCGGTGGGGAGGTGTTTCCTCCGCGTCCTACTGGGGCAATTTACATGCTAATGCGCTTAAGTACAAAAATCTTGCAGTCGGAATTGCTTTTATGGCAATCTTATTTCTCTTTTCTCCATCTATATCATCCTCTTTTATTTTATTCTTTTCTTTGGCCAAAGAGGCCTATGTTTAAATTCTTTGACCTTTCAAACCTTAAAGAAAACCTCCTAATATCTTCTTAGGATTTGCAAGAGAAGAGGAACAAACCTATCCACCAAACCTGAGCTCTGCAATTTGAATGTGCTGAGTCACCTAGGCTTTGTAGGGTCAAACTTTGCACCTGGGCAGAGCACTGCAGCGAACCACACTGTGAGCAACTGCTGGGATGTTGTTATTTGAATATAAATAGGAAGACTGCGAAGCAGATCGTGCACAGATACATAACTTGCACGTACTTTCCAACTGTGTTTTAGAGATTTCTAACAACCTGCTAAGTCCTCTGTCTAGTTGACGATTTGTTGGTGAAATTCTCTAGATATTTCTTCCTGTTCCTAGAATGTGAAATGGGTATAGATGGTAAAGCAGTTGTCTTACAACGTCTAGAAAAAGGAGAAAATTAGTTTTTGCCATTATTCTGAAGTTTTGCATAATGGAGCTTCTTGAATTCATTTCCTTTTAAAGTATTTATAACAAAAAATACAATACTTAGCCAGCTATTTAGAGTTGATGTCTAACTTTGCTTCAGCTTTTAGGAGGTTTTCCTATTTTGACATATAATTGAATAGACAGTGAGAGGTTACACTGTATTGATGGGGCGGCAGGAAGCTAACAAGTTTCCTTAGAATCAAAAAGAACGTTTTTTTAGAACTCTTGCTAGGAATGTGGATTATAGATAAAGATAAAAGTGGGAATAATTGGTACTTAGAACTGCTGTTTTATTTTTGTAATATCAAAGCGGTTTCCTTTAAAGTACTATTGGGGTAAAGAGAATGCAAACAAACACTCCTCCAGTAGGGAAGTCGGAAAGCTTACCGGTGCTAGCAACACCTTAGGTCATTTCACAAGGTGGGAATTTACTATAGAACCGCTGAACACGGTCTCCCTCCAGTGTTCTGAGTCCAGAACGGGGAGCAGCTTGGCCCCTTTGTGGACGGAGCATGGGGGGGGGGAGGCGTCTGCACCAGCACCTGGGGGCTAACCTCCCCTAGGCCGGGCCGGGCCAGGGCCTTAGCTGCATTTGACTCACTTTGCAGTCACTTTGCATCACTCCATCCTTACCCTCCCCTGTAAAGGAGGAACTTCAGTATTCAGTACCTTAAAGAGGCCAAACCCATCCCACGGCAGAGTGGGAATTTGAACCCAGGCGGAATGACTCTAAGGCCCTGGAGACGAACCTCGTGGAGACTGCCTCCTAGCTCAGGGGCACGACTGCTCACCTCTGGCAAATGACGCCAAGGACAGAAAGAACATCATCAGTTCGCTGGAGTTCTTGCTTTCTCTCAGTGGACAATGAAGAGAGGGCAGGGGTGGGAGGGGGTGGAAGGGAATGGGGGGAAGACCTGGAAGACAGATCAGAAAGGCTGCAAATGACCACTCTGGAGCCCAGTGGGACCAGGGAAAGTTTCTAACTTAATACACGTTTCTGCTCTTAGCTATTCTTGATGGTAGGTAATTGACACTTAAAGATGAAAACGTAAAATGTATTAAGAATCTGTTTTGTTTTTTTCCAGTTTAGACGGATAGACATAATACAATGACTTGGCAATTTAAAAAAAAAAAAAAAAAAAAAAGCCCCAAACGCTAAACTACCTGCCTTTCATCCTTCCACTCCCCGAGTGGAGCTGGAACTGGGCTCTCGTCGCGGAAGACAGAATCGGGGCCTGCAGGGCCGCAGGACGGGGACACGAGCCTCCCGCGGGCGGCGGAGTGGGCCGTGCAGCCTCGACTGTTTGCAAGCTTTGTCATCTGGAACAGTTGATCTGATCCCTAATCAAAATTGGGACGGTTCCTTTTCTTAGGGCCTGGCATGGGGCCAGAGGAAGCGCACAGCAAAGTGTATTTTTTATTCTTGCTTGCTCGGAGTCCCGGGTCTAACCAGTGCAGAGACCGCGCGTCCGGGCCACCCGTGCCCAGGCGGGGACGCTGCCTGCTCCAGGGCCAGGCGCCTGCGTCCGCGCCCGGGCTCGGGTCAGGGCTGTTCTCACGGAGAAGATGAGATTGGAGCAAAGGTTTGAAGTTGTCCGGGGGGGGTCTCGGCGGAAGAGGTTTCCAAGCAGAGGAAACAGCAAAGGGGCAACAGGAAGTTGCCCTCTGGCAAGATCCTGGAACAGCACGGAGGTGAGCGAGGCTGGAACAGAGGGAGCGCGGGGGAAGGTGGCAGAGGGTGAGGTCAGAGAGGAAGGGAGTCTGACCACTTAACGTCATCTTAAGGACCTGGGTTTTAGCCGTGACAGAAATGTGGAGCCATCGTAAGGCTTTCAGGAGAGAACCTGATGGGACTGAGAGGTGTGTTTTTTGGGGTTTTTTTGGGTTTTTTTTAAGAGACAGGGTCTCGCTCTGTTACCTAGGCTGGAGTGCAGTGGCCTCATCATAGCTCACTGGATCCTCAAACTCCTGGTCTCCAGTGATCCCTCTGCCTCAGCCTCCTGAGTTGCTGGGATTACAGGCACTCACCACCACACCTGGCTACTTTTTCTTATTTTTTTTTAATGAGATGGGGTCTCACTGTGTTGCCCAGGCTGGAATGCAGTGGCTATCTACAGGCATGATCACAGCACACTACAACCTGGAACTCCTGGGCTGAAGCCACCCTCCTCCCTCAGCCTCCCCAGTAGCTGGGACTACAGGTGCGCACCACCATGCCTGGCTGAATATGATTTTTCTAGATAGGGTACAAAGTGATTGGGGGGCTAAGACTTGCACAGGTTTCTGATATTTGAGTGACATTGTTGTAGCTAGAATACTTCCATTCCTTCCTTTATTTGTGTGAAAAGAGTTTCTTAGTGACACACTTAGTGTATCCCTTAGTGATACAATTGGCCGGGCACGGTGGCTCACGCCTGTAATCCTAGCACTCTGGGAGGCTTAGGCAGGAGGATCCCTGGAGCTCAGGAGTTTGAGACCAGCTTGAGCAAGAGTGAGACCCCATCTCTACTAAAAATAGAAAAATTAGCCTGGCATTGTGGTGTGCACCTATAGTCCCAGCTACTCCGGAGGCTGAGGCAGGAGGATCGCTTGAACCCAAGAGTTTGAGGTTGCCGTGATTTATGATGATGCCACTGCACTCTACCCAAGGTGACAGAGTGAGACTCTGTCTCAAAAAAAAAAAAAGTAGTGATACGATTATACAAAACTGTTCCATTATAATAATAAGATATCCATAAACCTATGAACTAATAATTGGAAAAGAAACCCAATTCATTCATTAAGGGATATATTTCTAATAAAATTTTATATTTGCCTTTACTAATTATCAAAGTTTGTAATATACTTATGGTACTTTAATTGTGTACTACTAATAATTGGAGTTGACTGCTGCTTAATCCAGAAAATTTTTTTTGTACACATAGAGGATTATGGTTACAGAAACTTTTTTTTTATTTTAAATTTTAATTTATGTCCATAGTTTTGTGGATGAGATATATGAAAGGGTTGTTAATAAAGATTTTGAAGCATAAACATAAATTTGACTGAAAATCTGTGGGTAACACAAAAACTTGTACCCACAGGTTTATAGCAGCAGTACTCAAAATAACCAAAAAGTAGAAACAACCCAAATGTCCACCAACTGATGAATAGATTAACAAAATGTGGTATAGCCACACGATTGAATATTAGTGGACAATAAGAGGAGTGAGTACTGATGCGTACTACAACATGGATGAACTTTGAAAGCATTATGCTAAGTGGAAGAAGCCAGACACAAAAGACTACATATTGTATGATTCCATTTTTATGAAATGTCCACAAAAGACAAATCTCTCTTTTTATTGGTATTATTGTTATTAATAGAGACGGGATCTTGCTCTTGCTCAGGCTGGTCTCGAACTCCTGAGCTCAAGTGATCCTCCCACCTCTGCCTCCCAGAGTGCTGGGAGTACAGGCATGAGCCACCGTGCCCGGCCAAGAAAAATCTGTAGAGACAGAAAGTGAGTTACTGGTTGCCTGGGGCTGGGTGAGTTGTGGAGAAGTGGGGAGTGACTGCTAATGGGTAAGGGTTTCTTTGTGGAGTGGTAAAGTGTCCTAAAATTGATCATGGTGATGGTTGCAAAATTCTGTGATATGCTGAAAACCATTAAGTTGCACACTTTTCATGGATGAATTGTGTGGTATAGGATTTATATCTCAATAAAGCTATTAAAATATCTGTGGGATAAGTGTAATGAAAGTAGAGGTTAAAGCAGATACGAATGATGTAATGTTCTGACTATCAAAGAAGACCTTGCATATGTGTGAAACACTATAAACTAGATTCTTTATAACCGTTTCAACTTGGGATAAAAAAAATTGGGGGCTGAGCTTGGTGGCTCATGCCTGTAATCCCAGCACTTTGGGAGGCCGAGGCAGTAGGATCCCTTGAGCCCTGGCGTTCAAGACCAGCTGGGACAACATAGAGAGACCCTGTTTCTACAAAAAATAAGAAAAATTAGCTGGGGTGGTGCTCCGCGCCTGTAGTCCCAGCTACTCGGGAGGCTGAGGCAGGAGGATCTCTTGAGCCCAGGAATTTGAGGCTTCAGTGGACTATAATCAAGCCACTGCTCTCTAGCTTGGGTGACAGAATGAGAGTCTCTCTCTTAAAAAAAAAAAAAAAGAAAGAAAAAAAAATTGGATGTCAAATTAGAAATTGCACAGGAGTATGTAGTTTTTATTTTAGGAGATTCATGAGCAAAAAAGCTGAAGGCCCTATGAATTAGATCTCCTAAAGAGAAAGGCTAGACTAAGTGGGAAAAGAGGACTAAAGTAGGAAAATGAGCAATACCAACATTTAAAGGAAATGCAGGAGAAACAGAGGCACGGGGAGAACCAGGGAAGGACCGTTTCAGGTGGAGGGGAATGTCAGGAATCACTCAGGACAGCGCAAGCCCAGGACTCAAAATCATCTGTGATCGGCAATTATGAGGTCTTTGATTCTGGCACGGTCCATTTGAATGAATTCATTGCAGTGCGGTGCAGAGACTCGTGGCTGGAAACAGAGTTCAGAGAGCTTAGAGGAGAGAGAATCAGAGGGAGGAAGTGAAGACATAGGCTGCGGACTGCTCTAAGAAGTTAGAACACACAGATAATAGAACAGTAGTTTGGTAACTTTTGGGAGAAGTGGCATAAAGGTAGTTGTGACTACTTTAAAGATGGGATGGATTTGAGCGTGTTTGTAAACCACAGGTAAAAAGCTGGTGAAAACAGAGGAGGGATGCTCATTTCTGCCATGTGCAAAATGTCCTGCCAGTCGGCGAGCCGTGGCCGCGGCCCCCCGAAGCCAGCGGAGATGCCAGCTCTCTTCCTGCAGAGTTGGGCCCCTGCTCTTCCAGCCAGCCGGGAATTTCACTCGGCAGGTCTGCAGGAATTTTACAAATTCCCATTCGGGCAGTAAGCCACGCTCTTGCTCCTTAGTTTCCAAAGCTGCTTATTTTTAGAGAGCTCATTTTTAATGTTGCAAATGTTTAGAGTGACAACAGGCTTGCTCAACAGTCTTTTGAATTTGCCTGACTGATGTAAGGTATGAGCGGCTCCTCAATTTCTTGGGTAGGAATCAAAAAGAGATTTTGAGATTTATTTGTTTATTTTTTTACTCCCGTTAGCTCTTTTGCATTATGCTGGAAGAAGCCAATTCACCACAAATGTCACTGGAAATGGGGGAGACGGTAGGAGGCAGAGGAGCGGCCTCTTTCTCCCAGGGCCGCCTGCAGGATGGAGCAGGGCTGAGCGCACTCGCCGGGGCGGGGGTGGGTGGTCCCGTGTGCAGCTCGAGATTGAAGAGAGTCATGTGAAAATTCACAGCGAACGGGATTTTTTCCTCCAGAGGTGCTTCAGCGTTACTTCAGTTTACTTGAACTTATTTCATTATTTTCGTACTCTTATGAAACGCTCTCAACAACAACTGCAACAACAAAAAGAGAAGAAAGGAAGTGTTTAGTAATAGAGAGGGGGCCGTGGTTGGCACGAAACATCTTGCATTATTCACTGCTGCAATGCGCAGAAAAGGACTGAGCAAAGGGAATTTCTTGTATTTCTCAAGTATTTAGAGAGCCACAGGATGTCTCTGAAGGTCACATTGTACATGGTGAGCTCATAGTAAGGGAGTGGACTTAAATCCCTCCAATCTTCATGTATTTCTTTTCATGGTTTTACGTTAATGCTTTGAAGAATCGAAGACTGTGTTAGGAGGTGGCCGGGCAGTGCTGTGGTGCCTGTATTTGAATTCCTTGGCAGTCAGTGAACCATTTTCCAGGGTGTACTTTGGTGTAAGCAGACTAGTATTAGCAGGAGAAACTGTTTACCTTTGGTTTTGAATTTATACTTAATACTGTTATTGTTATCATTGCATTGTTTTGTAGCTGGGATATTAAGTTTCTCCCCTTTGTGCTGAGAGTATTGAGAACCCAGAGAGAAATAGGACACAGCTTCGCCAAACAGCTCTTCTTACCCAGGGGCCCTGGGGTCCTTGTCCTTGGGTGGAATTCAGGGGCCCTGTGAACTTGGGTGGGAAAAGATTACATTTTCACTAACCTCGAACTGCAATGCAGTGTTTCCTTCAGTCATGAATGGTATTGACACGCCACAGTCGTATTAGCTATACCTGAGACTGTCATCAGGAAATCACACATTTTCACAGCATATTATAGCGTTTGCAGCGCTCTTGAAATGCTGTTTGTACATGTCACTACTTTGAAACGATGGTAATCCTCTGACCTTCTACTGGATTTTATTACTTAATACATCAGTAAAAAGGCACAAAGATTGTTACATACAATATGTGTTTTAATAGTCTGATAACTGGGCCGGGCGTGGTGGCTCACGCCTGTAATCTAGCACTCTGGGAGACCGAGGCGGGTGGATTGTTTGAGCTCAGGAGTTTGAGACCAGCCTGAGCAAGAGCGAGACCCCATCTCTACTAAAAATAGAAAGAAATTATCTGGCCAACTAAAATATATATATATAGAAAAAATGAGCTGGGCATGGTGGCGCATGCCTGTAGTCCCAGCTGCTCGGGAGGCTGAGGCAGGAGGATAGTTTAAGCCTAGGGGTTTGAGGTTGCTGTGAGCTAGGCTGATGCCACGGCACTCACTCTAGCCCGGGCAACAAAGCGAGACTCTGTCTCAAAAAAAAAAAGTAGTCTGATAACTGCATTTCATAATTCATTTTCGGCATGTGCTTGTGTATTTTACCTTATTCTGCGAAGGCTTCAGGAGGCTGCCAGAGGAGTCCAAGGCACAAAAAATGGTTAAGAACCCCTTTAGGTTTACAGTCTCAGAGGCTAAACAGATAAAATCAGCGCCGTGTGGTGAGTGGCAACTAGAAACATGCCCGGGAGCTGTGGGCACACAAGGAAGGGCTTGAGCTCAGGTTCTGGGCAACTGGTGGAGAAGATTCCTGAGCTGCGTCTGGAGTGGAGAAGAGGAGAAGGAGGCAGGAGATGATTTCCAGGGAGAGAGGAGAACAGGTCCTGGGACAGGAGATGGCCAGGCGTCTGGACAGGAGGAGTCCCGAGTGTCGGGCTTGCTTTCCGTGCGAAGTCCCGGGGGCTCAGGGATGAATGGCGACAGCCTAGGTGCTTGGTGCTCATGTTTAGAACAGTGTGGATGGGGACAGGACGGAGAGGGCTACAGTTTGAAAAGGAAATTCAGTGGTAAAATAGAACTTTTCAAAGCAGCTTTATTAATATTTACTTGACATGCAATAAACTGTACATATAAATATTTCGACACGTGTATACTGGGAAAACATCACAGGCAGGTTAATGAACATGTCTGTCACTCCCCCCGCGTATTTCCTAGGGCCCCTCCTGCCCTGCATGCCCAGCAACCGCTCATCTGCTTTCCGGCATAGAGACTGGGTCGCCTTTCCGGAACTTTATGCGCCGTGTGCTCTTGTTGGACTGCGTCTTCCACTTGGCAGAACACATCTGAGGTTTGTCCACGCTGTCGCACTGCTGCAAATGAGCAGCTCATTCCCTTTTTTTTTTTTTTTAACTTTTTGCTGAGTAGTATTTATCATAGAATTGTATACTTTGAAAAGAGAAAAAAAATAAACCTTTGTCTTCACAATACAAAATTTTAAAAGGAGTGAGACTTTTTAGTGCTCCTTAGATGGGAGTGTGAGTTAAAAACCGTGGAGGCACGCTGCTCTGGAGTGAGCTCAGGGTACGTTCCAGCCCAGGATTTTCTTACCATGCATGCTCCGTTTGAGCACATTTGGAAATATTTTAGACCTGAAGGAAGCAGGACATCAAAACAACCGCTGCAGCCGAGTGGGCCTTTGCAACCACAGACTGTCTGAGGAAAAGATTTGTAAAGACTGCCTAATGAAATGTTCAGAAAGCATTTTGTGTGTCATCTGTTTTCCCTGCAACCTCCTCACTTGGCAGATAAAGGGCAAGAATTATTTTCCATGTTGCGTAAATAGGAAATGAGGTGTGGTGAATTTGAAAGAATTATTACCCAAGATCGCAGCGAGTCGGGGGCAGACTGAAGACTGCAAAAGGCTTTGCCTGGTCCCTGATCCCAGTCTTGCTAGTGGGCTGGGCTTGAGGTTCTAAAGAAAATACAGTAATTTCACTTTCACTTTTGTTCTTATTTGGATTGTGATAGAATCTTTAATTTGGAGAACTTGAGGGTTTTCCTTTCCTTCTCTCTTTTTAAAACTTCCCCTCTCTTGGTAAACGCCAGCAGGTGCGTTGACTGTTCAGTTGCAGTCAACAATCTAATGCCTGTTATGTGCAAGACTCTTTTCCAGGCCCTGAGAAGATACTGAGCTGGGTAAATCCTGGAGCTAACTGCAGAGTAGGTGGGACAAAAGGAGCAAATGAGAATTAAATTACTTTTTGGGGGTCATGGAAGATTTGAAAATCTGGGGAAAGTTATGTGTTCTCCCTCCTAGAAAAATGTGCATATGTGTGTATCCACACACACGTTTTTGCAATGATTTCAGGGTGTTTAGAGACCCCTGAAGTTAGGGATGGGATATTCATTTCTGGAAGGCTGTATTCCAGGCAGAGGGAAAAGTTTGAGGAAGGCAGGGAGAGCGGAAAGTAGGAAAGTTCAAGGCAATGTGAGAAGCCCAGGTTGGCTGGAGGGTGGGATACATGGAAAGGAATCTTCAGAAACAGCCACAGAAAAGTCATATTGTGAGTGATAATGAAAGCAAGGTGCGTAGTCTTTTTTAAATTCTCCCCGGTAAAATATTCTGCAATTCCTTTTATTTCTTCTTTTTCAGGTGGGGGTTTGGGGGTATGTACGTGTAAAATATATTTATTGTGATGAATTAAGGAAGTTACAAAAAATAAAAATTCTCATATAATCTGATCTCTGTTAATAGTCGATACAGTTTGTTGTAGTTTATGAACATTCTCTTTTCGTTCCTCTCTGAACTCTGCCCCACCAACCCCGTTATAAACTAAATAACATGAATTTACTACAATTTATGTAACTCTTCTCAATGTTCTTTAATTTTTTTTCCATAATTTCTAAAAGTTTATTATTTCCTTTGGATAGATACACAGAGGAGGAATTATTGGATACGTAAACTTAGAAGACGGGGTAGGTATGTGTTAGTAAGCAGCTTCCTGAAGGGTTGTCTGCCTGCTGTCTTACTTTCTTCTGTTTATTTCATTTATATATTTTTAGTCAGTGTACTTTTCTCCTTAGTCTGTTTCCTTTTTTTCTTCTTTTTTTTGTTTAAGAGAAGAGGTCCCACTCTGTGGCTCGTTTCAGATGTAGCCACAGCTCACTGCAGCCTCTAATTCCTGGGCTCAAGCCGTCCTCCCGCCTCAGCCTCCTGAGTAGCTGGGGCTACAGGTGCATGACCGAGCCCTATTTCTGTTTTTCAGATACTCCCTGAACCTCACACCTGAGCCTTTTCTCATTTTGGATACATTCTTTGACTGATTCTCAGTCAACATAAGCCAGTGTGTACGGAATGCCTGTTATGTGCCAAGCGCTGTGTTTAACGTTATTACATATAAGTTTGTGTGACCACAACCCTGTCACATACTAACTAATATCTTCATTTTACAGGCGTGGAAACCCAGAGAGGACCGTTACTTTCCCAAAGGCATAGCCACAAAGGCTTTTGGGGACTGTCTCTGTGTTTGTCACCCGAGTCTGCGTCTTCCATCTCCATGGGAGATGCTGCAATCCCATTACCCAGTGTACGTTTCCATTCGGGGTTTCCATGGACACCCCGAACTCAAAATCTCCAAAACTTAGCTATGGACGGTCACCCTTAAGCCTGCTCCTCCCTGACATTAGTAGGGGCATATGACAGTCACTCCTGACGGTCGTCTTTCCTTTTGCCTCACCCCACCCCGGCTGTACACATGATGGGGATTTGGCCGCTGTGTCTTCCCAGCCACGCGGAGATCGCTCTGTTTCAAGACGTCTTTTGCTTGGCTTGTTTAGTGCGGCTGCAACTGACACCCTGGTCTCCCGCCTCGCCAGTTGATTCTCCTCTTACCATTCTGGTCATTACCAGCAGGTTGAGCAAGCTGAGCTTTCCAAAACGTGTCATGTTGTCTCCCCACTTTAAAAACTGTCCGTGGCTCCCCAGGAGCACTACGATGGCCGTCACCCTCCCCTCTGCCCCTCCGGCCGTCCCCACCCCACTCACTCCTGCTTCTTTCCCGTTTGCCACTCTGGGCTCCAATCCCAGGGAACTACGTGCATTCGGAAGGGAGTCCTGGCGAGTGTCTGTGGCCCCTTTGGCCTCCCCACCCTGGTGACTCCCACCCACTTCTCTTTCAGATCTGCCTAAGGTATCTGGGTCCCTGTGCCTTTCCCCTCTTCCTCCCCCCGCCAGTCCCAGCACACCTAACTCCTTCCTAAAAATTATCAGATCGTATTTTAATCATCCGATTACTCTTGTGTTTTTCCATTTCCCTGACTTAGGAATTTTGAGGGCAGAGCCTGAGTTACTTAGTCATCTCTGTAACCCCAGAGACTAAGATAGCACAGGCGGAAATACGGTGGATGCTCAGTGAATGTTTGCTGAATAAACCTCGGTGTTTTCCCCCAGCCACAGTGCACTTAGCAGGCTTTCGGTCACTGTCTTGTCTGTCATACAGGGCAAACGAAATCGACATTTTTGTAGATTGGACTTTATAAGGACGTGTTATCAGTCCATAATAGGAATTGACATCAACGTAGTGTTTCCATTGTGAAACATTGCTCCATTCTAATCAGTTAGCTTTTGCTAGCAACCATTCCGCACCCCCACCCCCAAATTTAGTGGCTTAAACAACTATATATTTATCTTGCGATTCTGTGGTTGGGTGGCTCTGGTCTGGGCAGCTCAGGTGATGACTTCTGGGCTTGCCCCCGTCTGGAGCCAGCCAGTGGGTTAGATGGCGGATTCCCTTGTGTGTCTGGCAGTTGCGCAGAGCCCTGGGGATCCTCCCGCTGCTCTAGCTGGTGAGCTTCAGTCCCTCACGCAGGGTCTTAGGGATCCAAGCGCTGCGGTAGAGTAACCCCAGTGCACTGGAGAGGGAAAGCCACTGCTTGCATGGCATTTGCTTCGTCTCAGGGCCGACCAAGATGCACGGGGTGGGGAAATGGACTCTACCTTTTGATGGGAAGAAATGCAAAGAAGAATTTGTGGTCGTTTTTATAAACTACCTCACCTGGTCATTGAATGCGTTAATTCCACAATATCTAATAGACATTTAGCACCTAACAGAAATCTGGATTTTTGGATAAATAAATTATTGGCCACACACACACGTATATATATACACACTAGACTGACTTTGCAAGTAGGCTTGAAGCATGCCTGGGAAAAACTCAGTCCTCTTTCCAGTCCATCTTGTTTTTGGATTATTGATACTGGTCTATGGAGCTTAAATCTTGCAGAGCTATTTATAAAATGTTAACGTCAATACCTCAAATGCATTTTTTAAAAGAGGAATTACTGAAGAATATTGAATTCAGTGTAGAATTGAATTAATTAAAGACGGCAGCCAAAAGCCTAAAATTATTGGATTAGTGCCTGGTATAGATAAAAAGCCACAGAGAGATTTGGTTTGCGTGTCAAAATTATCCCGTGCATGAAGCCACCTCACATCTTTAGGTCTCATTGTCATTTTGTCTACCCACTGGAATTATTTCATATTTCTACAGTTGTTTGCTTTTACCTGGTTGGGTTACAACTCCAGCTGCATAGCTGATTATTTCACAGAGAAGCAAGCTGGATTGGGGTTACAAAAGTGGCAGAAATAGGTGAATGGTGTTTATCCCTCCTGCTTGCGTGCATCTGTCCATCCCAGCTAACACCGATGGGACTGCACTTACGCACAGAAAAAATCAGACAAAACTTCCTGCCTCCCAGAGCTCACGTGTGTGTGAGGGAGAGAGATGCAGAATCACAGTTCCAGAGATAGGTACTAATGAAGTACACCTGCCCAGGTGGAAATTCTCATTCATTAGGTCTGGGGTGGGGCCCAGGTAGATATATTTCAAAAAAGCGCAAGTGATTCAGAGTAGTACTTAAGAACCGTTGCTTTATAAAATGTTAGTTAGTTTCGTTACTGTGATGTGTTTTAATTAAGTTTGGGGGAAGAGTTGCTGCATCTTTTACTCCTTAAAATAGGCCCCTTTCATCGTTGAGTAAGTTTCATTATCACAAGGTAATGTATACTCCAGAAAATGTGTAAAATACAGAAGAACAAAGAGAAGAAAATAAATATTACTGACAATCCTCCCACCCACAGATAACGTGAAAACTCACGTTTTTTCTTAAAAAACATACCACAAATGATCATGCTGTTTGTAACTGTTTACATTTAATATATCCTGACCATATTTGCATGTTATTAACTAATCTATGGTATTTTAAATAGCTCCCAATTGTATCTATTGACGTACTTTAAATTATTTGACTAATACCTCATTGCTGGTGCTGGGGAATCACCGCCGAGTGAGACATGGGCGTTGTCCTGTGGGAGCCCAGGCTGTAGTCCAAGAGACACAGGTAAAAAGTAGGACACAATTTGGGAGTTACTGTGAGAAATACCTGCTTTTACACTTCAGTCAAGTTCTCTTGGCAAACTTGCCCATCCAAGACCCGAATGAATTCAATGTTACTTCCTAGGGCGCCTCCCCGTAATAAGTAATAACCTTTAATAACTGTATGCATTTACTGAATTTTGTTTGCTTAGCAGGTAATGTGCTAAGTACTTTACATAAATTATCTCCAGTTCACAGGAATGATGCAAAGTAGGTTTACTGTTTTAAAGAATAGTTTTATTGAATTGAGATATGATTCATATAAATGCAATTCACCCATTTAAAATGCATAACTCAGTGGTTTTTAATATATTCACGGAATTTTTCAATCATCACCACAAGCAGTTTTAGGACATTTTTATCGCCACACAAAGAAACCGTGTACCCATTAGCAGTTACTCTCCATTTCTCGACTCGCCCAGCCCTAGATAAGCTGTTTGCTTTCTGTCTCTGTAGCTTGTCTCTTCTGGACATTTCACCTAAATGGAATCATATAATGTGTGGTCTTGTGTGACTGGCTTCTTTCACGTAGCATAATGTTTTCAAGGTTCTTCCATATTGCGGCATGTGTCAGTACCCTAGTCTTTTTTAAAAAATTATTTTGCTAAAGATGAGGTCTTGCTATGTTGCCAAGGCTGGTCTCGAACTCCTGGTCTCCAGTGATCCTCCCACCTTGGCCTCCCAAAGTGCTGGGATTATAGGCATGAGCCACTGTGCCCAGCCCCATTCTTTTTTTTTTTTTTTTTTAATGGCTGAATAATATTCTATGGCATGAATGTAGTACATTTGGTTTATCCATTCCTCAGTTATTGGACTTTTGGGTTGTTTACACCTTTTGGCTAATATGAATAAGAATGATTCCACTATGAGTATTCGTGTATAAGATTCTGTGTGTATGTATGTTCTCATTTCTCTTTGGTATATACTCCTAGGAGAGGAATTCCTGAGTCGTATGATAACTGTTCCCTCTTTTGAGAAACTGCCACACTTTTCCAAAGCACCTACACCGTTTTTACATTCTGTCAGCCCTGTATGAGAGTTGTGATATTTTCACGTCTTCGCTAATGCTTGTCATTTTGATTATAGCCAGAGACAGATTTTATTTTCCCCCATTTTTCAGATGAGGATATCAAGGTTTAGAGCAGTTGCCCGGCCACAGATGGGCACCTGCTTTTGGACCTCATCTGCCTGGGCTCCCTGAGCACTTGGGCTCAACCTCACCTCGTAATAACTGGAAGAGGAACACATGGAAATACATACGGGAATTAATTTTTTTCAAATACTTCAGGTTGTTTTTTTTTTTTCAGAACTAGAAGGCAATTGAATATTTTATATGATGGATTTTTGTAAATGACTGAGATTCCTTCTATAAAATTGCCTAATGACATTAAGATCTATGTCCAGGCCAAATTTGTGTAGATTGTAGGTGATCGATTGTAGTAAGCAGCCACTGCAATGTTCCCAAATCTTAGAATTTCCTTACTGTCAAACGATAACCCTCAACCTGAGGAAAGGGATAAACAAACAAAAATTCATGTGGAAAAGTTCGTTCCAGGGGTTTACGTTCATGATTGCTTGTCAGACTTTAGAGTTTTAAAAAATAAAACACAGGTGCACGGGCTCCCCCCCCACCCCCCCACCAAGCGAGCTGGAGTCTTTCCCGATGGCCCTGGGGCATGTGCATTGGTAGGAAGGTCCCCAGGCCATTCTGAGGCTGGGCTGCGGTTTATGTGACCAAAATGATTGGCAGTCCGGTGACATTTCTGGGAAAAGTGACGGGCGGTCCTGGCTGAGCACCCAGCCTGATGTTCCCTGATGTTCCCGGTGCTCTGTTCCCGGCTCCCGGTGGAAGGGCAGCCGGGGGAGGGTGCTGGGTGGCTTTGGCCGGAGGGAGAAGGCAGCGCAGGTAAGGAAGAAAGGGATTGAGTGAAGCAGTGTCTGTTTTTCAAATCAGTGAAACGCTTCCTGATAAAGAAGTCATGTTCATATGTTGTGAATTCATTCTCTGCCCCCAACTTGTTGCTTTGAAAAACTTTAGAGAAAATCTGAAATAATACAATGACGCCTGTACTGTTTAGCTAGATTCACCTGTTAACATTGTGCTGGCTTTCCCTCCCTCCCGTCTTCTAAACCATGTGAAGGAATATGTAGTCATTGTGGCCTTTACATTTAGCTCCTAAGAATAAGGCTATTTTCCTACATAACCACAATGCAATTATTACATAAGGAAATGTAACATGGATCTGACACTGTATCTAATATACAGTCTGTATTCATCTTCCCCCATGGCCCCGTTAATGCTCTTCGTTGCTATTCTTTTAAATCCAGTATCCAACTGAAAAATCAGGCGCTGCGTCCAGCTGTCATGACTTTAATCTCCTTTAATTAAGAACATGCCTCCCCTGCATGTTTTTTGGGCTATCCTAATACTGATATTTTTCAAGAGTCCAAATCAGTTATTCTAAAAGAATGCCCTTTGATTTGGATTGGATGGATCATTTTCTCATGAGTAGATCCAGATTATGCATTTTTGTAGATTTTTTGTTTGTTTGTTTTTGAGACAGGGTCTTGCTCTGTCACCCAGGCTGGAGTGCAGTGGCGTCATCATAGCTCACTGCAGTGTTGAACTCCTGGGCTCAAGTGATCCTCCTCCTTCAGCCTCCAGAGTAGCTGGGACTAGCTGGGACCACAGCCACCACTCCTAGCTAATTTTTTAATTTTTTTTTGTAGAAACAGGGTCTCGTTATTTTGTCCAGGCTGACCTCAAACTCCTGGCCTCAAGGGATCCTGCCGCCTTGGCCTCTCAAAGTGCTGAGATTACAGGCTCCAGCCACAGCACCTGGCCATTTTTATAGATTTACTGCATAGGTGAGGGGTTCTTCTCGGTGGATCACATCAGGTGATATCACTGCGAGACCTGAGCGCTGGGTTCAGGAGGCATCCAGTAGATTTTTTCATTGTAAATGTACCTGCCCCCTTTGTAATCAATAAGTAATGGTGAAGGTGATAGAGTTCGTGTGACTGTCTTTTTCTCCAGTGACGTTTCACCTGACGGTGTTAGCGTCCAAGACGGTCCTTGCCTGTGTCTATTGTTTCAGTGGTAGCTGCAAACCAGTGGCTTTCCAGTTCTGTCTTTGCTTTTGCATGTATCAGTGGGCAGTCTATGACTTCTTATAGCCCAGTAAGATAATTCAGGAATTATTTGAACCTGTGAATGTTACCTTATTTGGAAAAAACGTCTTTGCATATATAATTAAATTAAGGGTTTTCGGCTGAGATTATCCTGGATTATCTCGTGGGCCCTAAATCCAATCACAAGTGGATCTCCTTAGCAGAGGAGATTTGAGGCAGACGAGGAGAAGACAGCAGAGGAAGAGGCAGTGTGGTCACAGGGGCTCGCTGGAGTGATGTGGCCAGAAACCAAGGGGTGCCCACAGCCACCAGGAGCTGGGAGCCGCCGAGAGTGAGTGTCGACTGCCAACACCTTGACTTAGGACTCCTCCCTCCAGGACTGGGAAACAGTAAGTTTCTGTTGTTTTAAGCCACCTACTGTTACCACAGCCATACGAAACCAATACAATGGTAAAGAGAGGGGTTTGTTTTTTTTTAAAATATGGAAGACATATTGGCAGGTTTGAGTGCTGGTGGGAAAGATTCAGTAGAGAGTGAAATTTGATGCAAGAAAGAGGAGAGAATTGTTGGAGAGATGTCCTTAAATAGGTAAGAAGGAGATGGGATCTAATGCCCTGGTGCAGTTTGGCCTTAGAGACAGGCTTGGAAAGACGGGCTAGTAAGAAGAGAAAGGCATCATTTGGAAGAGGTTGTTGCAAAAAAAAAAAAAAAAAGAGGAAAGCAGAGAACATAGGGCCGGGTTCGGGTGTAGGTGTCATCCGTAAAGGTGACAGTGGGAACTTGTGGCCATTCTTCTTCCAGGGCTTTAACTCTCTCCGTGAAGTAAGCAGTGAGAGTTTTAGCTGAGTGTGGACAGGGGACGAGGGACTGGATGTTTGGAGAGAGAAGAGAGGTATTAATGTTTAGTTTGTGTTATGTGGATAATAATGGCAAAGCCAGACACAACTTGGCGTGTGTAGACCCTATGTCTAGAATTGTCCTGCAAAGAAACGCTGGAAAATAATTCTTGAACATTGACTCTGAAATACAGTTCATCCTTTTTTCTGGCACCATCTTGTTTGCAGAAGATTTGAGGGCTCAAGTGGAAATGAGTGTGGCTAATTGTGGAAAATGAAAGGGGCGTGAAGATTGCCAGTGTAGGGAAAATACCTTCTTAGGTTATCAGAAGTAAAAAGAATTAAGAATCTATCGGAATTGGGAAAATATTAATAGCAGAATTTAAGTACATGGTACTAAACAAATAGTAGGTGTTAGACAGAAACCTCAGGAACGGATGTGGACCTTTGTCTATTAATATTTTGCTAATGGTTTAGAAGTGGTGTTTCTAAGTACTTGACACATGACCTGAATTAATACAGTGGTTGGGGCCAATGTCCCTTAAAGTTAATCTTTGATTGGACTCATCTGAGATAGATAAGTGGAAAAAGATACGTACACAGAAAAAGAATGCCTCGTGTGCTGGAAATCTTACGTTTGCACCTCCGTTTCTGCTCTCTCCGCTTCTCCACCCTGCCTGTCCTGGGGAGTCTGACGTGGATGAACTGAGTCAGGGACTCTCCAGCTGCCCTGGTTTGGCCAGTGGGGAGCCCCGGCAGATGGAGGGGAGGTAGACAGTGAAGTCGAAGTATTTGTTTCCTCGGCTCCCTTTGGTGTCTCCTCAGCTTGGCTATGTCCCCAGGTTGAAGGTCACGGGTCCTCTCAATGTGTCTTCTCTCCGTGCCTCTCGGGCCAGGGATTGCCTCCCTGCATCCCCCGGGGCCTGGGAGTAGACAGCTCACCTGTCCCGGGAACCAGTACTTCTCTCTGGGTTTCCTGCACCCCATCTGTATTTATAAATAGTGTCTTTGCCAAGTCCTCTTTGTCTTGTGCAGAGTCGAACATGCCACCTATTCCTCTGCTGGGACTCCGACTGGTACGCTTGGAGTGGATGGAAATCCTCGACTCTTTAGAAATGCAAATGGTGTTTCACACGGCATTACTAGTGTAGTAGATAAATACTTTTCAGATAGTTGTACAATTTGCACACTCATTTCCCAATAAAAGCTCTTCTGAACACTGTTAATATTTAATCTCCTTGTGTCTTCTCTTAGACCACCCTAAATCTCATATTTTGTGCTATTTGCTCAATGGTTATATTCTTAATCTACTAACATTTTCTCTTTTCCTCCACTTCTTGCCCACAAGTAAAATACTGTCTTGATCGTGAGTAAATCACAGCACTAATTTAAAAATTCTAGCTCATATCCATATGATTTTTTTTTTCCTAAGGACTTCAGGTAATAACATATGTCCTAAGTTATTTGTATACTTCTCATGATCACTTGTTTGGTAATTAAAATACTGTGTCCTTTGAATGTCTTGAAAGCTGCCTTCCCTGATTTTTCTCTCTCAATACAGCCATGAGCCCGCAATTCTGATTATTAGTGCAGCGTGGGACTCCAAATTGTAAAATTTTGGCTAAAAATGTTGTGTATGGTCTTTGCTGCTGAATAGCTTCCCCGAGATACCACCTCTTAGGTTTTGCTCAATGCAAGATAAATACAGACGATGGTGAAACCAGGGTATTATTGACATTGGAATCCAACAGACTTTTTTTCTGTTTATCATTTTCCAATGAAAACCTTGTGACAAGGCCGTTTCCAAGGATATAGCAGGAGCTTTGGGAAGGCATGACCATTCCCAAATTCGGCCGCCTTGTTTTGTATGTGAGGTTGACTCTGTATCATGAAACCTCTCCGGTAGCCTTCCGTGCTTGGTTTGCACAGCACATTTGATGAGCAATTCAGATGAATTGTAATAATAATTAAATGTATAGGGTGCTAACTAGGGAAGCAGAATACACAATAGGCTGGGCCTTAGTCGAGGATGACACACTGCAGGCAAAGGGAACAACTAGGATTCTTTGGGGAAAAAAATAGAATAGATTTAAAACGTCCGTGGAACACCTACTGCGCGCCAGGCACCGTTGACTAGTTCTCCCACAGGTCCTTACACAGTGTTCACCACCTGGTTAGTCTCCTTTGCGATCACTCACAGAGCACAGGGCTTGGAGACAGGACCTGGTCTGCAGCCCGGCTTCTCCGCTGACCAGTTGTGGGACTTCAGACATCACTTTCCATCTCTCAGATGGAGATGATGCTCCACAGGTGTCCCGTGGGGTACAGGTGGTCACAGACGAGAAAGCACGAAGCCTCCTGCCTCTCTGGAACGGCCCCACCTGGGCTATTTCATGATCCTGTTCCTCTGTACCAAGCGCCCAGCCCGTGGCTATCTTGTTTGTTGTCAGGTTCTGTTTAAAACATGTGCTTCCTACGGGAAGGGACTTTGCCTGGTTTCTGCCCTTCTGTATCCTCAGCAGCACTTAGCGCGGCCCCCGGCACACAGTGGACACTCGCTACGTGTTCTGTTGTCTCCCAGTGTCCTCATCTACTGTCTCTTCTTGTTTCATCAGTCGTGGTCTGGCAAACCATAGCTCAAGCGTCAATCAGACTGTCCCCTGTTTGTGCACGGCTTGTGAGCTAAGAATGACTTTTATTGTTTTAAATAGTTGGGAAAAATAGAAGAAGAGTTCATGACGTGGAAATCATACAAACTTCAAGTTTCTGTGCACACATACAAGGTCGTATTGAAACACAGCCACACCCATATTTCGTATGGCTGCTTTCAAACTGCTCTGCAGAGTTGAGTAGTTACAACGGAGACGGTACGGACCGCCAAGCCTGCAATAGTTACTACCTGGGTCTTTATAGAAAACATTTGCCCACCCCTGTCCTAAAGGATGAACAGAAGTTGCTTGAACACTGATGGTCTCTTTGCTTCTTTACCCTCAGTTATTCATGTGCATACTTGACTCTCCTTCGTTCAAACATTTATTTATTCAACAAATATTTATGGGGTATGTACTTCTTCCACCAGATAGGTCCAGGGGCTCTGCTCAGGTTGTGCCCACAGTGGGGGAGGTGTGTCCAGAGCACGAGGGGTGCTGGTGACTGAGTTTGTGTTGACCATCAGCTCAGCACCGCTTTGCTAAGGTCACCCACGGGGGCTGTGGACTAGGAGGAGGCCGCACGCACCCCGGGGGGCTCCTCGCATCCAGGCTTTTGGCATGATCAGTGTTGGAACGTCTAGGAAGCCTCTCATAATGGGCTGCCGGCTCCCTCTGTCAGTATTTGCAAATCCTTTTCCGTTTGGGACTCGCCTGGTACCTTGCTCGGCTCAGACGCTCTGGTCTCTGCTCACTGCTGTCCTCACCTCAAGTTGTAAATGTCCGAAACATCGGTCCCTCCTCCTCTTCCCCCGTGGTCTCCACTCCCTCTGCCCCCTGTCCCAGCTGTTAAAGCCACGTTAGCGAAGAAGGGGGCAGAGGAAGGAGAAATGACACCAGTCTGGGAGCACCCAGCACGGGCATTCTACGTGCTTTACGTGCATTGGCATTTTTAATCTTCTCTTCAAAAAACAGGTACTTTCATTGTTCTCCTGTTTCACAGATGGAAGCACTGAGGCTCAGAGGGGTGAAGCAACTTCCCCAAGGAAACATATCTGTGAAGTAGTGGAGCCTGGAATTTGAGCCCAGGCAGTTTGACTCCAGAGCTCTTAACTGTCTCGGGGACAAGTCAGGCCTGTCTGAGTGTCCTGTGGCAGGACTGCAGCGTGGGCGGAAAATGGAGTGCCTTTCTTTTTTCTGTTCTTTTTGTAGTGGCATTTTGTTAACTCCTTCAGGTACGTACCGAAGGGGAAATTTGGTAGTCACTGCCAGACCGGACGTCCTGCATCTCAGACAGAACATTTTCCACCACGGGGACTTGAAAGTGCCAACAGGTCAGAAACGAGATGAGGGACAGAAAAGACTGACACGTGTGCTTGGCTGCCACTACTTTGCAAAATTACAGTATCTTGACATCTGACAAGCCAAGATGTTTCTTGACTCAAACAATGATATTCTAGAAGACCAAGGGCCATAAATCTAGCAGAACTGACCAGACCAGCAATGCCCGAGGTGTCTGTGGAATGTTGATCACGTTACTAGAAACAGGGAGTGGCCTAGTAAGCAGGGGGAATGTTGAGTTAAACAAAGTTAGGCAGGATCTTGACTGTGGACTTCTGTGGCCCTGCGAAAGGGAGATACCGTACATGGCCGTGACCAGCCTCTGGCCACATGTCAACGACCGCGTCTTGGGACGGATGTCCCCGGTGTTCCGGGGAACTCAGTTTGGGTGATGCTGCCTCAGGCCCGGCCTTTTCCCTTTTGCTTTCTGTTTAAGAGTCTCGAACACTCACGTGACTGCAGAGAAGTCTGTGTCTAGTCAGTTCTCTGCTACTTCCAGGCTAGGAAGGAGAAAGGCTTGCCGTGTGTCCAGGGATGGGAAACCTGGCGAGATCAGTAATACAGAATTCGATTCTAGTTTTTTGAGAGTCTTGCAGTTATTCAACAGCGATGCTTCAGTAAAAATCAAAGTAAATTGAGATCATATAAACCTTTCTCAGATGTTAATGACTTACCTATTTTAGTTTGTCCAGTCCTTTATATATTGTTCAAAACATTTGAGGAAGGCCTCAGAATATAAAGCATACTTACTTTCCAATGATTTACCAGAACACACGTTTATGTGACTGAGATGCGGGGAGCGTAGTCCTGGGCTCTGGCAAAGTCAACAAGGGAATGTGTGGAATTGACTTGTCGTTTGCAGGAAGTAAGGTGTCATTGTGAGGATAGTTTCCCGGCATAAAAAATGCTCTAATTTGGTTTTAAAATAGCAGCCTGAGATGTTGTCTTTGACTCAGAAATCTGTAGGAAAGCCAAACTTGTGTGTGTTTTCTTTTTATTGTGAAAGAATCTTCTGTATTTTCCATTAGAGGAGAAATTCGATCTTTCTATTCCTGGTAGTACACGATGTCACGATGTCTGTGTTTACCGCGTGCATATGGGACGGTGACCCCACAGGGAAAGTGGAGGAACTGTGTCGATGTCAGCGATGAGCGACACGTACACAAAACCGTCCCCACACAGTCATTTCCGCCACAGCCGGTCCGGAGAGCTGGTCACCCCGGCGGGGGAAGACAGGGATCCGTGGCCGGCGAACAATTGTACCTGAAACTTCTTCTGCTTCTACCTGGTCACACGCGTGCGCTTAAAACCAGGGGCAAATCATTTCTGGATGGACCAGCAGTGACTTTTTCTTTAAGTGAGAAGACATTTCTTTTTTTATTTAGCAAAAAGGTCATTTTTATCAGTAAGAAGTAGTTTGCCTTTAGATCCTTGGCATGAAATATCAGTGAAATAAATACTGTGTCAGTGTAATTAAAGAAGTTAAATAGTGAAGATGCAACATCTAACCAGAGAGTCCTTTTCTTAAAAAAAACTAAAAAATAAAAACCCGCTCGGCAGGAAGTGCTGCTGCTCTGGGGACGGGACAAGGGCCGCCGCGTGAGGACGGGGTCGGGGCGGCAGCAGGAAGGTGGGCGCACTCGTGCGTGGCGGTCTCGCGACCACCTTTTCAGGCTTCAAACCTGGACATCTTCCAACCCGGTTACCTTCTCTTGCCTTTTAAAAATTAAGAAATTTAAATGGTGGTACAATGTATAACTTTCATATATAATAAAATTCACCAATTTTACCATTTGAAAGCTCACGATTCGGTGGCATTCAGTACAGTCCCCGTGTTGCACAACTGTCATCACCGTCTAGTTCCCGAGCAGTTTCGTCACCTCAAGAGGAAACCCCACGCCTGACACAGTCACTCCCCATTTCCCTCCTCCCTCCAGCTTTTCTGTCTCTCTGGATTTGCCTGTTCTGGAAATTTCCCTCAGATGGAATCACAGTATGTGGTCTTTTGTGCCTGGCTTCTGTCACTGAGTATCATGTCAGGTTTTCACAGCTCGCCCTCACTGTGGCCTCTGTCAGCGCTTGGTTCTTTTTCACGGCTGGAGACTGTTCCATGGCGTGGGGAAAGTGCTGTTTCCCGTTCACCGGTGGGTGCACATTTGGGCTGTTTCCACCTTTTGGCTGTCGTGAGTAACACTGCTAGGAACACTCACATACAAGTTTTTATTTGAAAAACCTGTTTTCAGTTCTTTTAGATACATACCTGGGAGTAGACTTGCTGGGTCATGTGGTCCTTCTGTTTAACTTAGAATCCCTGAACTGTTTTTTCTCTTATATTTTAAATGCCTTCCTAAACATAAAAATTTGCCACAAAATTGATATTCCAATATTAGTTCTGGACTGTCTATTAAAAAAGAATGGCTATATCTCTAGACTGAATTTTAAAAGTTTAAGAAGCTTCCTCGCAAAAATTCATTCAAAATACTTTGCTAAATGAACAAGCAAAGCAAGCAGAAACCACTTAGATTTATTTGTTTCTTGCTGTGCTTAGCTTTTTCCTAAAACATTCGGCCTTTTACAAAATTCAGCATCTCTAAAGAGGATGGTTATAAATAGATTATACCGTCACTGTCCAGTTCGGGTTTTGTACTTTTTCTGGGTCAAACGGAAGCGCTCTAATCTCTTTTGTGATTTAGTTAAATGTAGAGTAATCCAAGGACAAATCCGAGTCGGTTACTCATCTTCCTTTTTGTGTTTACTTTTGCTGAAATATCACGGTTCCAACGGGCAGGGTGAAAGAGAACGAGAACGATTACAGATAATGCCAGTGATTTCCCAACGTCACATTGGCCGGTGACTGTCCTCGTCCTACTGCCAGTGAACAGAGTAAGGAACGGGGACTTTGACTGCCACAGGCCTGAGCCCCACAGCAGGGAGTGGGCGGCGGTGAAAACCTGTTTCTTACTCTCACACTCCCCGTGACACAGCGCACTCTGGTCCCTGGAACGTGTGAATTCCCCTGCCCACACGTACACCCTAAGCAGTTCTCCAGCGGACACCAACTGGGTGTCTTAGGGTTCAATTTATTAATGATTCTGACACAGTCTAACCGGATGGAGTTTGAGATCGATCCCGCAGGATGAGGGCTCAGTCCCACGAGGCTGCTCCCGTTTCAGGTCCGATTGCAGGGACAGTAACAGGTTGTCACCTACACTTCTGACCGACTGGCTGTGTAAATCAGGTTCCCACAACCCCGTCCTCAGGTTTGGTTCATTTGCTAGAACTCAGGGAAACACATTTACCGGTTTGTTACAGTAACGAAGGCCGTGATAAAGGATGCAGATGAAGGAAGAGACAGGCAAGGCGAGGACTGCGGAAGGAGCACAGAGCCGCCCTCCAGGCCTCTGCTCGCGTTCACAGCCCGGGAGCTCCTGAGCCTGCCCTTGGGGTTTTCCTGGAGGCTTCTTTGCAAAGGCACAGTTGGTGACATCCTTGGCCCTGGGAGGGGATGTTAGGGTAGCACCTATTCACCACCTGATACAGAAGTATTTTAATATTCAACAGCCAGTGTGACTGTGCTTATGTACTAGGAGGATTCTGTCGCTGGAATCTATGCTGACAGTCTTGCTCCATCACCCTTAACCAGAGGTCTTCAGGGGTCCAGGTTCTGCTGTGTTGCCCTACTGTCTTTCTGCACGTGGTGGTGACCGCGTTTCTTCCCAACTCGGCACCTGAGCTTCTGGCTGTGGAGAGGTGACCCTTCTACCTGTATCAATCTAGGAAGGTTACTGTCACGACTGGCGGTTGCTTGTACTTCCAGGCATTCCAGACATACCTGTTGTATTGTTTATTTACATTTTTGTAGAGACAGGGCCTCCCTGTGTTGCTCAGGCTGGTGTCAAATTCCTGGGCTCGAGCAGTCCTCCTACTTCAGTCTCCCCAGTAGCTAGGACTACAGGACGCACCATGTGCCTGGCTAATTTTTAAATTTTTTTTTTTTTTTTTTTGTAGAGACAGGTTCTCTCTCTGTTGCCCAGGCTAGTCTTGAGCTCCTGGCCTCAAGTGATCGTCGTGTCCTGGCCTCCCGCAGTGCTGGGATTACAGGCGTGAGCCACCGCGCTTGGCCTCTGCCTGTTTGACTTGACATCGCGTCATCTTTTTTTCTAAAACCCCAGTTGCACTTGGTCATTGTCCTGTTTAATAATCATGAAAGTATTTTCAATGCCCAAAAAGAACCGAAGTCCCCCAACCCCCCAAGCGAAAGAAAATCACACATAGAAGTTTATTATGTATTTATTTATCTATTTATTGATTTTTAGGGAAGAAGCAGGAGGGGAGGCTGGAAGGCAGGCAGGAAGCCACACGTACAACTTGAGACTGCCATTCTCGGTCTCTGTCCCCGTCCTTCGCTAAGGTCTCTCTCAAGTACAGCTTCTTTTCTTCCCTCTCCCCGCGCACAGGAGTGTGTGTTCTCACCCAGATGGGCCCTGCCAGTCAGCATCTCCATCTCGGGATTCCTCCGACTAAGCACTCGTTAAAAGCCTATCATACTTGTTATGCTCTTCCTTAAATGTCACATCTTCTCCTTTTTGGAAGCTGCGGAGGAAGCACGTGACCTAAGCTGAGCAGCCGGCCTTTCTCCAGGGTTGATGTGGCACCTGGAGAGGAACCAGGACCACCAGCTCCAGGGCTGCGTGAGCCTGGAGCCGCCAGGGCCGTCTCTCCATGGCATGCAAGAAAACTGTCAGAGAATAAACTCGGCTGGGGCGCGGGGCCAGCAGATCAAGGGATTTCAGGAATGTGCCCTGATAGGCATCAGGTAAACCCTGGGACCACTCCTTGGACTTCTCTTTTCCTGGGGACAATAGATTCCCTTTTTATATTTTTATTTGTTGCCTAGATTACTTTGAGTTGGATTTCTGTCGCTTGTGAGAGCGAGGTGGTGTATCTTTCACGTTCTCCCACCCGTGGCTCCGCTGGCTCTGCATTTGTGCTGTTTTGACACTGCCCTAGGGTGTGTTTGGGACATGCTTCGTCCTGCGGGGACGAGCGCCTTCAGGACGACAGATTCCTGGAGGGTCAAGACCAGATAACCAGGTTTAATCAGCGAGGGAGGGTGCTGAGGCACCAATTGCTCTTCTGTGAGATTAGTCAGGAGGGGAGGACAAAAAGGAACAGAGGAGCAGGCTCGAGGCTGGCTGAAGATTGCTCAAGAAGGCTTAAGAAGGAAAAAAATCCAGCCCAGAGTAGATAGGAACATTAATGCTTATAAACAGAGGGGAGTCCGGGAAGAGGGAGGAAGAAAGTAGCAAAGAGAGAGGGTTAACTGCAGAAATTCGTCTCAGGATCAGCAGGAGGGCTGGGATGCAGGGCTCCGGGAGGTTCAGGCTTGGGAGGAGAGAAGGGTATTTATGCAGAGAGACGAGTGGGAGAAAACAGAATCTATTACGGTTTGGTGACATTTTAACACGAAGAGAAGTTGAAGGAATACATACTTTGTGATTTTAATCTTGGCAAAGCAGCAGATTGTTAGTTTGCTGGGCATGATATTTAAGGGTTTTAATGTAAGGCTGTTTTCCTTAAAACTTCCTCGAGGATGAAACAGCTGTCTTTGTTTTTCCTCTAAGAAGAGGTCACCTCTCACCAACTTCTTAAAGGGTGCCCTTGTCTCTATTCTCTTTCTCTATCAATGTATTCTCCACCCAGTGTCTGGCACCCTAAATGCAAATCTTATCTTGTCGCTTCCTTTCTTGAGACACTGCAAAAGCTTCCCAGAAATTCTAGAATGATATTTCCAGCCCTTAGCTTAGCACCTAAGGCCCTGTTTTCTGTCACAGCCCAGCACCTAGGGATGACATCCAGGCCCTGCCCACCTGTCCGGACCATCTTCAACCTCTTCCTACCTGCCCCCCTTGCTCCCCTAATTTCCACCTCACGTTTTACCTCCACGCACTGAAGGTGCTCGATCGTTCCTGCCAAGCCCTGCACTCTTTCGGCTCTCTAAATATTGCTACATGTTGCATCAGCTTAATTCAGTAACATTCACTGAGCACAAAAACGGTATCTGTTGCTGTCGTGAGAGCAGCAATAATCCTAGCCAAACTGGTTTACTAGGCAAAGTCCTCTTCTCAGTTTCAACTCCAGTCCTGCTTCTCTGGGAACCTTTTCTGGAACTCTCCAGAGAGGGCTAAGAAGCATTGCTTACACCGTAAGATCACATCAGATGTGAAAATAACTTAATTTACATAAGCCAATTCAACTCTACTTTCCCCCACAACAGGGATTCTAAATATGAGCTCACTGTCTTATGCAGTAGTCACTACAAAATCATAGTTGGCATTTTCTTTATTTTATAGTGGACGTTACTGTATACATACATGTTGTTGTTATACGATTATATGTGTGAGCCTTGTGTGTTGTGGACAATTCAAGGGATTTTCCAGGAAGAAATTTTGAGTATACCTCAGAATATTCTTCTTGCTGACTTTAGACCTTACCCCTTCCTAAGGTTAAGGTATAAAGTGAAAATTGCATGAATTATGCTTGAAAATCTCTTACGAAGGCACCATGTTGGAGAATGACATTCGAGTCCAAGAATGGTACCTTCTGCTCCAGTGTTGGAACAGATCATGGCTTTTTCTCAGCTGAGCCTGAGCTGATGAGGTTGGCCTGCATTTGGGGCCAGGAGTATTCTGAAGCACTAGACGCACTAGTACTCACTGTCCCAGAGGCGTTTAGGATGTGAGATGCCCAAGGAAACCACAGAATCACATTCACCATAGTCAGGTCCTCACTTTGTGGAATGGCCTGGGCTACTTGCATTGTTTTATTTCTCTCTCTCTCTCTCTCTCTCTCTCTTTTTTTTTCCAAAGTCACTGGATGAGCACACTTGAATTCACATACGTCGGATACCGATACGATGTGACCCCACTGTCCCGGTCTGAGTTCTCCGGAGAGTTCTAGTCTGGGACTGTGCTTTGGGTGTAATCGGTCTGTAGGTACTAGTTACCTGTGGGTGGTCAACCTCCGGCTGTGGGTCTGGATGTGTTCACCAAGGGGCACGTGTGTCAGGGGTGGCAGGTGGCCGGGGACAGAGCCTCCGTGAGCACTGAGGTTTGTGGGGCTGGAGGAGGAGGAGCCTAAAAAAGACCCTAAGAAAGCAGGAGTCTGGAAAGCCACCTGTGGGCCAAGGAAAAGGGTTTCGAAGGAAAGAGAGTGGTGACAAGTGGCTGATACTACAGAAGGAGGTTGTCGCCTATCTCAATAAGTCAGATAAGCCTGAGGGTGTCCTTTAGAGGTGACAATCTCTCCAGAGCAGCCCTGGCAGGGCACAGTGGAGAGGCACGAGGGGGGAGATGACATGGCGGAGGGGGAAGGGGGAATGGGAGCCTCATTATTTCAAGAGCTCGTGGTGAGTGTGGGAGGTTACTAGAGAGAGGGTTGCGGGCTAAAAAAACAATGCTTTAAAAATAGAGTAAATAGAATGGGAAATTCCTGAGCCTGCCATTATGGTGGAGAGGAGAGCCAGTTGAAAAGGAGAGACGAGGACTAAGAACGCGTGGTGGGGGAGATGATCGATGGGACTCGGTCCCGGGGGAGTCGGGAGGCGATGGCCCACAGCGCAGGCCCTGCCCGCGTTTCACTTGGCATGAGAGGCGGGGAAGGACGAGGGAAAGCAGAGTTTCTGCCAGCCGGGAGTGTGTCCTGTGTGCGCCTCGCCCTGGCCCTGTGCAGGCAGACGGTGCCTGCTGCGGGAAGGTGAGGGAGAGGCACGTGGCACTGTGCTGAGACGGATCTAGGGGATCTAGGGTTCAGGGAGCGCTCGCCTCTGTGCAAAGAGCAGCCAGCAGGCAGGACCCTCTGAAGACGCGAGCACCTGGTGGGGTCTGGAGAGGGAACGCAGGTTGGAGGAAGGAGGTGGGAGAGAGAGAGGAAGAAGCTCTTGTGCTGAAGGGAAGGCCGCTGCGGCCGGCCGTGCAGTTAGAGGCCAGATCCACGGGGTGGGGGGTCTTCACCGTGTGCAGCTGCCCCGGGTGGGAGCCGAGGAGGCTGCGCCGATCAGAGTGAGTCATCGGGGGCGGGATGGCGAGGGGCGCCTCTCCACTTTCTAGCATGAGCTTCCCATTCCTCCACCCGGTTCAGCTCCTGCGGGTTCTCCCCAAGGCATTTGGCCCCACGCAGTCAGCGACCCTGTGCTGACCTCGGCCAGCCCTTGACAAGCCTTGGAGGGCTCAAGGTCTGACCACTGGGCTTCTGTGCTGCCCAGTCCCCCTGCACCCTCGCTGTGCCCGGTCCTTGTCCCCGGTGCTCTGAGCGCCCTGCAGCCCCACAGCTGGGCCTTGTTCTAACCCTGTTTCCCAGTTCCCCTTCCAGCAACCCCAGCCCTTCTGAGCTCTGGGGCCTGCCTGTTATGTGCATGCGTGTTGGTAAACATTTATCATTTCTTCTCTTCCCCTGGGAAGATAAAAGTAACACATGCTCATTGTAGAAAACTTGGAAATACAGAAGAAACTGAAAAACACCCATAATCCTGCTTCTCGGTGATAGCCACTGTTAACATAAAGAATTTTACTGGTGTGTGTTTTTGTATACGGTGAGATAATACTCTTTATGTAATTTTGCCTTGAACATTAAATTGTGGACATTTTTACATATCATTAACCATCTGTTGGAAACACATTTAATGGCTGCCTGGTATTCCGTGTTACAGCTGCACGGTCATTTCTTTAATCATGTTTCCTTCCCTGCTTTGCTGTAACTTGTCCCCTCCCCTTGGGTGGGCGCCACCCCCTGAAGTGTAATTTGGACCCTCTGGTGCCTGTTGGGATCCGCCCTCCCTGTGGTTGGGCAGGAGCGAGATTCTGGGAAGCCCCTCCTCCCTCTGCAGCCCCACACCCAGATGTGTCTGAGCCTCCCTGGGGACTGTCCTGTCCCTGGGACATCGTCCCTCTCTTCTGCCTACTCTTGCCTGCTGAGCGTGACAGACAGGCCCCTCTGATGTCCTGGGCAGGACCTCTGGGAACACGACAGAATGCAGTCGCTTGAACTAGAAGCACATACTTTATTTTGCAACCAGACTGATTCCATCTTTTTTTAGAATGTGTTTTTGTCCAGATTATAAAAAGAAATAATTGCTCATTATATAATAATTGGAAAATACAGAAAAGCCTAAGGAAGAAAATTAAAAAAAATCATCACCAACTTCGCTATCCAGGGATAATGACTGTTACAAATTTGGTGTATTTCTTTTCTGTTCCCCGACACCCACCCCAGCTTTGTTGGAGCATAATTGACAAATAAAAATGGAATATATTTGCCATATGCAATGTGATGTTTTGATGTATATATACACTAAAATGATTACCTCCTTACTTTTTTTTGTTGTTGTTGTTTTGTTTTTTTTTTTTGTTTTGTTTTGTTTTTTTTTTGAGGGTCTTGTTCTATCACCCGGGCTAGAGTGCAGAGGCATCCTCATAGCTCTCTGCAGCCTCAAACTCCAGGGCTCAAATCATCCTCTTGCGTCAGCCTTCTGAGTAGCTGGGACTGCAGGTGTACACGACCACACCTGGCTAATTTTTCTATTTTTGTAGAAAATAGAAAAATTTGCTCAGGCTGGTATCGAACTCCTGACCTCAAGTGATCCTCCTGCTTCAGCCTCCCAAAGTGCTAGGATTACAGGTGTGAGCCACCGCGCCCAGCCCATTACAGTTTTAATTTACATCTCTTTAATGACGAATGATAATAGGAAGCAAACCACAATTTAACTTCTGGAAATACTTAGAAACAAATCCTTTATGTATGTGTCAATATCATGATATAGTGTCAATTTTATTCTAAATACTTGTTTTGATCAAAATCACTATGATATTAAATAGATATTTTTGAGTGTATGGCCACAAGCTAATCTAATACCAGTAACAGTTTTATAATTTGTTCAGTAAACTGCCTTCCAGCAATAGATTATTAGGCAATTCATTTAAAATAGATGATGCTTTACCAACAAAAGCAAAGAACTCAATAAAATTCTACATATATTCTGTAATAAGCAACAAGTACTTATATACATATTTGTTTCCATTTCTTTCATTTTTCTCAATTTTTATTTTGATTCCCTCATTATACCCAATCAAATACAATTTATATAAATACCTAGAAGCAAATAAGAGCCTAGTAATGTCAGAGATGTTAAAGTATGGAGCTCCCCTTCCTCTCTGGCCACCCTAGATAGTACAAGGATATTAATGATTCCATATATCAATCCAAAGGTAAAGGTAATTTCTCAAGGGTGAGAAGATGAAAATTAGAAAAGCAGGAAACAAATACATGCACATATATGTGTGTGTGTGTGTGTATATATATATACACAAACATGTATATGTATATGCATACAGATGTATGGGATATGAATTTATTTTCTGATCTACAATACAAACAATATGCTATTTATACTCAGGGAAGCAACAGGATTGAAACACCAGATATTTCATCGTGACTGGTAATTGTGGTGGACGTTGTTGTTTTTGCCATCCGGCATGTAGCCCCCATCTCTGTGACACCTGCCTTTGTGGGGGCGCCAGTTTTCTGTCGCGGTGTGATGATGTCACCACAGACTTAGTGGCCTAAACCAACATATTTATTATCTCACAGTTTTCACGGGTCCCGAGTCTGGGTGCAGCGTAGCTGGGTCCTCTGGAGGCTGCAGCGTGTTGGCTGTGGCTGCGTTGCCATCCGAGGCCTGGCTGGGGAGAGACCTGCATCCAAACCTACGTGGCTGTTGGCAGAACTCAGCTCCTCGCAGGCTGCTGAAACGAGGGCCTCGTTTTCTTGTGGGCTCTCGTCTGGAGGCCTCAGCTCCCGGAGACCCTCAGCACAGCTGCTTGCTTTGGCAGGCCAGCAAGGGGAAGAAAAGACGTCGGCAAGGCGGGTTCTGCAATCTTGCGAAACAGGATGACGTGAACCCGGTTAGCTCTGCTGTGTTCTGTGGGTTAGGTGCGAGTCACGGCCCGTGTTCGTTCTCCAGGACAAGTGGTTACTCAGAGGCGTGAACACCAGGAGGGAGACTCACGGTGTCCCCCCGCGGCAATGGGCACAGTCGGCTTCTCTCGCCGTGTTCCGGGGAAGCGGACTCTACCTACCCTTCTGTCCTTGGCTAAGCCGCTCATCACGTGCCATTTCCTGGCCACGGTGGCTGGATCGAGGTTGGACACACAACCCAGGTCAAGCCGACTGGGGCCCACGTGACTCGAGTGCTCCGTAAATGCAGTGTTGAGCCATCGATAAAGCAGACTCCCCCTTCCGTGGGGCAGGAAGGGAAGAATCTTGGGAAAAGAACCAATTCGGAAATGGTAGAGCTGGAGGGTAGGTCCTGAAGTTATTATTTATGTCCTGAATCAAGCCCACCTGAGTTAGGGCCTACCCCCGGCTGTTGACTTACAGACATGCCACACTTTGGAAATCACTGCTGCAATTAATTGAACGTGTGTGTGTGTGTATAATGTCACCCTGACTAGACCATTGATATCTCTAGGGATAACATCCCGTTGTTACCTCCTGTGCCTTCTCCATACTCAGGGAAAGGGAAACGTGGGGTCAGGCACATAAACATGCCTCAAGTTAGAAGAAAAAAAGTTAAGTGCCAAAAATGCGTGGGAATAAGCATGCGCTATGACTGGAGTCGATGTGGCCATTTGTGTCACAATCTAAAGAAACAGTAGGTCCCACCTGTCTGTAACTGTATCAAGCTGAATGTCTGGGCGGATTGCCACCATGTTTGGAGACTGTATTTGACGTAAACCACAGGCTTTGAGGAAGGTGACCATGAATTCTGATCTGTCCAGGAAAGCTCCAGCCTACGCCTGTTGTCCCAGTATAATTATTATTCGTGTCCCCTCTCACTCTGTCAAGTGCCGAGTTTGGACAGTTAGTTATATGGCTGCTCTAGCTTTGGAGTGTCTTTCAGATTCACTGGGGGAGCCTTGCGGAAAGCCATTTCCAAGAGACAGCTTGTCACCCCCTAAAGCTGAAGCTCGGGGGAGAACCCTGTGATTGCGGGTTGGGAGGGAAGTGCCCGTACGCATCTATTAAGATACTGTGTACAGAACAAGCAGGGGTTCTAACTGAATCTGCGCCCATATTCATAATTAAAGAACTATGGACATTGACTTGCCCCTAACGTGGGCGCTGTACCTTGTACTTCAGTGTTAGAAGCAGCAGGGAGTCACTGAATTATAGACGAAGTTACTGATTCCATCAAGAAACTCTAGATCCTGCAAGTTAAGAAATATCAGCGAGCAAGGGGTCAGAGGAATTAGAGTTTGGAGCCCTGTTTGGAAGCAGCAGACGAGAGGAAGGATACGAACAGCAAGTGCAGAGCAAGGAGGCATGAGGGAGGTAGGCAGAGGTCTTGGGACTAAAGAGCATTCAAAGGAAAGGAAAGGAAAGGAAAGGAAATGCAGGAGGGAGCTGGGGTGGGATTGGGGCCACGGGGGCAGGTGAGGGCAGTGGTTTAGTGTGTTTATGAGCACCAGCCCCAGAGGCAAACTGTTAATGCCTGGATTTGCATACGGACTCTTACCCTCCATAGTTGTACGTGCTGGGGCAAGTGACCATGTCTCGGTTTCGTCACCCTTGAAGCAGCAGACAGGATTGTGAGGATCGAAGGAGGTAACGTATGTGCTGTGATGAGCGCGGTCCTCGGAACACAGTACAATCTCAGTCAAGATCACTTTCCATTAATAACATTTGTTGGCCTCCTACTACGTATCATGTACTTTATTTACTTATTTAAAAATTTATTTGTTTGAGATGAGGTCTTGCTCTGTCACCCAGACTGGAGTGCAGTGGTGTCATCAGAGCTCACTGCAGCCTGGAACTCAAGCCTCAAGCGATCCTCCTGCCTTAGCCTCCCAAAGCACTGGGATTTCACGGTTGAGCCACCACGCCTGGTTCTCTTTGAGTGTGTGACCTAACTTCGTACAATGGGCTAGATATTTCCCTCACTTTATAATTGAGGAAATGCAGTCTTAGGGGTGATACGATTTGCTGTGCTGGCTAGAGAGAGGTGCAGGAGGATTTATGTCCCCATAGACCAGGTTGCATTTGATGGGTCTCCTGCCAGCCCAGGCTGCTCTGGCTGAACCATCACTGGTCCCTAGAGGCCAGGACACTACCTGCCACACAGGCGCCCACTTAGTGTGTGACGGCACGAATGACTCAGTCTCCTCCGGTGCCAGCGTTTTTGTCCAGACTGTTGAACATCCTCGCATTCGCTTGCATTGCGGGACCCTCCATGCATCACTGTGCTGCCTCTTGTCTTGATGCCTTTGCGTGTGTGTGTGTGTGTGTGTGTGTGTGTTTGTGTGTTGCCAATCCCTGGCCAGATGGGGGATTTTCAGAAGGCCAGGATGGCCTCATATTCACTAAGGCAGGGAACTAAGCTCCAGCATGTTGGAGCTTAAGAAGCACTTTCCAGAAAGATTATTTAGAACATCCAAGGATGGAGTATCCTGACTTTTTTTTCTTCCTTTTAAAGATTCAGATATCAAGTGCACACTTGGCTAGCTGGTCTGTCTTGACTGGGATCAAATGTATGAAACTGTCTTCACATTGACAGCTCAGCCAAAAATGAATATTTGTCACACTTAAAACAACTGTTGTCTGCTTCTGTTTTTGGAGGCCGTGTGGTTCCGAGAAAAGAGCCCTGGACTTGGGGCTTAAATCACTGAACTCCTGCTTCCCCACTTACAAAGCTGGATGATAGTACATACTGCAGACACTCGGCTCCGAAGAGACCACCTATCTTACAGGTATTATTGCAGAGTACCATCAAAATAGAAAGGATCATTCTAGAGCTTATTGGGGAAAAACGGGAGCTGGTATTAAACCTGAGTTGCCAATTTTGATATATAGACTTTCAAAAGAGCATGGTCACTTCAAGGCAGAATTTTGAAGACAAGTAAAAAATATATATAAAAAAGTAAAAAAAAAAATACACATAAATTTTTAAAGAACATGCACAGTAAAATCTAATTTTTGTTACCACCAGATGATGAGATTATGGGTAATTTTATCTTCTCAGTTTTGCCTCTCTGTATTTGCAAATTTTGCTATTATGAACTCCGCCCACCCCTGTGGTTGAGTCGTTTAAAAAAGGTCATTAAAGAGACCCAATAAAAAGGTGTTGTGACTTACATTTTGATACTGTAGTTGACATTGGAGGGTCATTATGGCAAATACCTGATATGGTGCAATTGATGTATCTAAGTCACAGGTAACAGAGCGATTGTCATTGATACTTAGAGGCTGCGTTTTGCCTGTCACCCCTGAGGTTCCTGGTGTGTGGTCGGTGATAGAACACCCAGCCCAGACAGCTTTGCCTGTTGAAAACTGAGGCCCCTGGGGCTCTGCCCATTTCTAGACTCTTAAGTTTGTATCAGGAGTATCAAGGGAGATAATTAAAATAAAACAAATTTGTAAGTTCACTTTTAACCATGGATAAATATATTACATAGGAATGCAAGAGATTTAAAAGTAATAAAATGGGCTGGGTGCGGTGGCTCATGCCTGTAATCCTAGCACTTCGGGAGGTCAAGGTGGGAGGATCGCTTGACGCCAGGAGTTCAAGACCAGCCTGAGCAAGAGCAAGACCTTGGTCTCTACAAAAAATAGAAAATTAGCCAGGCTTGGTGCCATGTGCCTGTAGTCACAGACACTTGGGAGGGTGAGGCAGGTGGATCACTTGAGCCCCAGGAGTTTGAGGTTGCTGTGGGCTATGACGATGCCACTGCACTCTAGCCGGGGTGACAGAGCGAGTCTTTGTCTCAAAAAAAAAAAAAAAAAAAAAGTAATAAGATGTGACCTGTGACCTTTACAAGCTTAACATTTCTAGGGAATTCATCAGCTTCTCCTCAGTTGGGCCTTCTCAGCTTATGCTTTTTCTCCAAAAGATGTGGCTTTAAAATTACTGAGGAGTTACGCATACGCATTGTTATTTCTGCTTCTTCTAAACTGGCGATTACTCAGTCACCGTGTTCAAATACGGCATCGACACAGCCTTTATGACGGTTCTGCTTTCTTTGATGTCCTAATTATTCTAGTAGTTGAGACTAAGAGGTCCCCTCTGCACAGACATTTGTCATCAACTCTTCCTGTTTGACTCCATGGGGAATGTTCTTGCCCATATGTACCTCTCAAAATAATTTTGAGAAATTATGTATTCTTTTGTACAATTTTCAGTGGACATCTAACATTTTCCATACATTTAAAAAGTATCAAATTTTGAAAATATATGATGCATCCATTATATCCCTTATTTAAAGGTTCTCAACCAGGGGCAGTTTTGCTCCTCAGGGGACATTGGGCAATGTCTAGAGACATTTTTGGTGGCCACAACTGTGTGTGTGTGTGTGTGTGTGTGCTTGTGTGTATGTATGTGTATGTGTGTGTGTGCATGTGTTTAGATATCACGGATGCTGCTCAACATTCTATAATGTACAAATCACAACAAAGAATTATCCAGTCCAAAATGTCAACAGTGCTGAGGCTGAGAAACTTTGGTTTGAATGTAGCCAAAGGAATGTGAATACTGTCGTGATTTTGTACTGGCCCGCATCCGTTAAAAAAAATACACAAACTCTTCTATAACATTGTTCCTTTTTGTTCTTAAAATTGTATTTCTGTTCTCTTTCTCCCACAGAATTTTATCCTGATGAACTAAATGCATCTTTATACTCGAAAGCCTTATTGATGACCATATAATTCTCTGCTACAAAACTATGTCAATTGAAAAAAATTCTTCAGATACCCTATAAGGTTCTAAAGGTTAACATTTTTCTTTCATATTGAGGTAGCATTAGAAATTGATCCAATCACCATGAATATATTATAATATATTTGGTAGATACAATATATTCGGTAGATGAGTTTTAAACATAAAGCTTTTGGCTGAAATGCAACTCTTCATGGGAGGAGCTGGGGAGGGGACTTCAGGGACTTGGTAAATGCTCTTTGGGCAAAGTGGGGGTTTTCACGCCTGGGGCGGGAGGGTTGTACCTTTTGGAGAAAGACAGGAGAGCATCTGCTGTGAACGGGGGCAGGAAATGAGAATGAGTATGATTTTTCTCAGGTGGATCAATTTTAGAAAGGAAAACATATGGATACTGAGGGTTTCGAAATGGATTTTCTTGAAGCTGTTCATGCCCACGTCCCCTCTGGAAGGTCTTCATGTTCCGGCACAGACACGTGTGTATCAGCTTGATTTGACTCACTCTGGTCTCCGAGTAACTTAGCAACTCTTTTCCTTTAATGATTCTGACTGTTTTTGCATGCAGCTAATGCACGTTAAAGAAAGCTAAGCCGGTGTATATTATAAATACTTTATAAGTCAGGCAAGTAGAATGTCTCGCAGGAGGCATAATTGCAGCGTGGGCAGCATACCATCGTAGTCGAGAGAGCTGGCTCTGGAGCTAGACACAGTATTTGTTCACATTCTCCATCGCTACCAGCTGTGTGACTCGGGGCAAATTATAACCTGCCCTGGTCCACAGCTTTCCCAGCTATAATAAACTGGGACTAAAAACAGATTCCTGATTAGGTGGTTGTGAGATTTAAATGAGGTCATGCATACAAAGTACTTAGTATAGTGCCCAGCATATGCTAAGCACTCCATAAATACTAGTTGTTGTTATCTTTAGATATTACAGTGTTTACCTCAAGGAATGGGCATTAGAAAGGCTAATGGAATAATTATTTCTGTCTTATTTCTTGTATCATGGCTCCTTTGTGCACAAGTTACTGTACCTGACCACCCTTCTTTTACGGACATAAGTCTTTGCTATTATTACTGGGTTTTTTGTTTTTGTTTTTTTTTTTTTTGAGGCAGTGTCTACTCTGTTACCTGGGCTGGAGTGCCGTGGCGTCAGCCTAGCTCACAGCAACCTCAAACTCCTGAGCTCAAGCATCCTCCTGCCTCAGCCTCCCAAGTAGCTGGGACTAGAGGCATACGCCACCATGCCCGGCTAATTTTTTTTTTTCTACATATATTTTTAGTTGTCCAGATCATTTCTTTCTATTTTTTTAGTAGAGACGGGGGACTCTCACTCTTGCTCAGGCTGGTCTCGAACTCCTGACCTCGAGCGACCCTCCCGCCTTGGCCTCCCAGAGTGCTAGGATTACAGGCATGAGCTGCTGTGCCCAGCCTGCTATTATTGTTGATCGTGAGTTCTAGAAGCCCAGGGCTCTGGGGCTGCTACAAAGCATCTGCCCCCACCAGCACAGTGCTCTCGTTTTCTGGTCAGCCTCTCACAAGGACAAATGTAAACTCTCAAAGCAACCTTCTGGAAGAGTGACCCTCTGAATGTCTGAAGTTATCTTTAATATCATCACAACACTGTCTAGGACTTGCATGATGTAGACAGACAACACTCGGAGTCCTTTGCGGGGTTGCTTGCACACAACACATGTAAAGGCATGACTTCAAGTAACAACACCAAAGTACCTTAATCCTTGTATCGACAGCCGTGCTATTGGGTTACACAGTTCTAATCCCAGAGGAGTTGTCCCTTGACATTAAACTGTCCGAGTGGTATTTATGTCTGCGGCTGCCCTGCAAGATCACTTAACCCTGCACAGCCGTTGAAAAGTAGTTAATGACAGAGCCGGCGTGACTCGCCCCTTATGAATGATCACACAAGTTCGACCTGTGCTGTCATGGTTTATGGAGGGAGGCAGTTTGTCCATAGCCTGCTCCAACCACCGCAGGTAATTTGAAATGAAATGAGACAGTTTCTACAAGCAGATTGATTTGGGAATCTTGCCTGTTCTTCCCTTTGACCCTTGACAAGTTGACACTACAAAGATTGTGACTTTAAAAAATGATTGGGTGCAAATACGTTTAGGTAGATGATTTACTGCGTGCTGAGGCAAGGCCAGGGCGTTCAGAGGATGCTGCGAGGGAAGGTAATTGTAAACTTTAACAACTCGTGTTTTATGTTTCTGTAGCTTATTAATTATCCCACCAGGTGAATCTCCTGATATCCCTGGATCAAGCACTTTATATTCCTGGTGAGAGACCAGGGACCCAATTTCAAGATCAAGAAATACAGTATTGACGACAAACTTATTAAAAGTTACAGATTCAGTTTGTTATTTTGGTCAAAAATCACAGCTTGCATATGAGAATAAGAAGTCGTGTTCTCCTTCATGGATTCCATTTTTTTCTTTTCTTTTCCTTTTTTATTTTTTTTGGTTTTCATAAATATAGTTAAATGCATTTGGGAGGAAACACCATGAATAGAAGGATGATAGGTTTAATTTTTGAAAATCAGAGTTACCAGGGATACCTGAAAAGGAAAGAAAAATCCCATCTACGCATTAACACATGTTTTTTCTAATCATTTGTAATCACATTTAGATTTTCCCGCCAGATAGGTGATAAGTGAACAGATACTTTCCGTATTATTTTTACTCTATTCTTCTGCTGCAGTTTTTCTTAGAAGTGAAATTTTTATCACAAGTAGATGCTATCATAAGTAGAATTTAGAAATTAACTGTCTTCCGAAACAACAAAAAGACAGTCAGTAAGATCATTTTCAGAAAGCTCTTGTCTTTAGTTCACAATTAGACAGTATTTATGCCTCGATTATTTTAAATGAACTTGGTGATAGAAGTGTTGATTTATTCAGGTTTCGGTTTGAGCTGAAGGACTGTGCTGCTTTACATTGGCCATGGAAAATACCCACAACGTAGGGTGTGTGGAACTTGGGCGGTCCTCTGCAGCTTTTGTGTTCCTCTCCATTATAACCACTTTGTTTGAAATATAATTTTGGAGATGCTAGTAAAAAATAGAACAAATTCCCTCTTGGTTTCCGTTTAAATTATTTACTGCCCTTTTGAGCCGTATCTTCATTGAACTATGTTAAAAGTATTTTGCTGAAATGTTTCTTTATGTCGTCCATCGGGTTTAATAGACATGCCGTTTAATAAGCTCTCTACCTGTAAGGATGGAGCATTTGACCTCTCCACCCTGCCACTGGTAGACACAGTGTAAGATTGCTTTGTGAAATAAAGCTGTCGGTAACATCAACAAAATAAAAAATGATCGTATTCCAATACTCTCTGCTGAGTACTATGACAGCACTGAAATATGGAATAAAATTGAAAGTAGATTAGTTTTGGGTCTTAAGTCATGTTTTGACAAGAAATAAGAGAGGAGAACATATCTTTGAACTTTTAGTTTTAAAGTTTTTTAATGAAAATATTTATCATTTTGTAAGGTCCCTTCTTTCTTTATCACATCGAGGCTGTGTAACCTTAAAACAATCCGTTCTCTTATTGTGAGGGATATAAATACTGCTCTATCTTTATATTAAATATCGTAAAGGAGAGGCGCACAGCGCGAGGTGGTGTGTGACACTTGTAAGTTAAGGAGTGTCATGCTAATAAAAAAGCGTATTGCAGAGGTTGGAAAATCGGTCATTAATAAGCTACATATTTTTGGGGTATGTAGAGCATGTAAATACTGCGGACAAGCAGGCTGCTTTTGCTGTATTTTTTGTTCTCCTTTTGGAGTGGTTTGACTCTGGAGAGGAAGAATAAATATGTCAGAGGGGAGAGAGCCTCGCTGGCCACTGCTTGCAACCTAAAGGAATTTGAAAATTCCTGCAACGCGCAGGTTGTGAAATTATTTTTTTCGATTCTATAGTTACATATTAATCAGACGAACTCATGACAAATAAATGGCACTGACGGTCCGCAGAGGGCGTGGGCGGCGTACAATAGCCCTCCGGGAGTTGGCAAACATCCCGTGTGGCCCAATGTGAGGTTGTGGAGCTCTTAAAAACGCAGTCCCGCTGCCCCTCTCTCCACACGCGAATGACTGCAAAGAGGGCAGGTTGCATCACGCTCCTCGCTCATCTCGGAGGGCACCGTTCTCTTGTCCCGTTCTTTCCCTTTGAAACACAGGATGCAAATTCTGCACACAGGTCACGGGCTGCCCCTGCCCCCCCAGTGGGTTCAGGGACCCCCGCACAGATCCAGGGCAAGACTCGCTGATGGGAGCCTTCTCACAACAGCCTCTTTTTAAAAAAAATCTAAATGGACTTTTCCCACCCTCTAATAAATGTGAATTACGTGATAGGGTGGAGCTATGACTTTGATCAGACCCTCATGGAATGCTGTTTCTAAGTCCTGGAAAGCCCAATCCTGTTGTCCTCATCTTCAAATTTCCATACTCAAAAATCTAAAAAGTAAATTGAAAATGCAAAGATCATATTGGCCAAAGATGCCAAAAAATAGTTTTGACAAGGTTTCAAGCAATCTCTCCTGAGACGTTTTAAAACTGTTACAAAGGGGGGAAAATTTAAACATTGAGACGAATATGAAATATAGTTATGTTTCTTAGTTGATGTGTCTGCCAGAAGTGTGATGGCGGTCTTGTACCATCACCCCTTCATTTGTTCCATTACGTGGTTTTCACCTTGACTTTGCTAAATAATATCTTTAAACAGGACAGTGAATTACTGTGGTCGTTAGGTTGGTGTCATTTGTCATCATCGGGGTAGGTAGGCTTGATTCCTGGGAATAGAAGGTTGTTAAGTAACTGTATCGTTATCAAGGATCCAGACCAAATTTACATGTGTGTTTTATTCATTCTTTTTGTTTTTGGTCAAATGTCAAGCTCCAGACCAGCCCCTGAACATCGTGGGAGGGGCCAGAGAGTGCCGCAGACCGGGAGGGCTGGGGATGGGCATGCCCTGGGGACAAGGTCGTTGGCCGGTGGAGATCCCTGAGAGGAGAACAAGGCTGGGAGTGGAAGTGACTGTAATGGTAGGGAAGGTAACAGAATTGGAGGCATGATCCACTGTAGCATTCTCGAAGAGAAAAGAGAAGGGAAGTATTGATAGAAAATTAATAATAATTATAGGAAAGGGATCTGGAAGCCATTCCATTGTGAAGAGCTACCTAATGACACGGGTGACAGGGTAGAGTTTTCACAGTGGCTTCCTGTGTGTCAGCCTGGGGCTCAGGTGTCAGGCCTGCCAGCGCGTAGCTGCGGTACCTGTAGCAGGAGATGGGAACCTTCTTAGTGTCAGGGTTTTAGCCTGTAAAAGGGAGACACGACTGCGGTGGCCGCACCTGCCTGTGACTTAGAGGAAACAGCCCCCTCGAAAGTGCCCAGCACGGTGGCCGACACACAGCCCCTACTCAGTCACTCCGGGTGGCCTCTTCTCCCCTCCTCTCCATTCCGAAATAAGAGCATCGGCCTCTTCATCCCTGCAGATTTTATGAACCTGCAGAGAAGTCCATTTCATTCCTGGCAAAGGGAGTGTTCCAGAAGTTTTTCCACCTTCAATAAACCAAAAATTCTTACTCCAATGTCAGTTACTCCAGTTACTTGGTTTGAGAAATCTGGACTAGAACCTTAGCGTCAATGCATTTTAGGGGTGATCTGTATGGCGGTTTTGTAATTAAGCTGAAATCGACTCTGGCTCTATGACATTGATCAATATTATTGCAAGAGAATGTGGGAGATTAGATGGACAAGTTTCTCACTTGGGCTCTTATTTATGCATTTATTTATGCATTTATTTATCTATTTGTTTATGCATTTAGTCATTCTTAATAAATTCGATTTTGTTACTCATAGAAAAATGTTTCCCGAAGCAGTATGTTCAGATAAGGTTTTCGCTCTCAAGTAATTTGTAATCTCTTGATAGTAAAGAAGGAAAACACACCTTGAAAAGTTGAGCTAAGCCTGGTGGTGACGGCAAGAGAATATTGTCGGGAGAGATTTGCAGAAGCATTGAAGTGACCTTCAGGAAGTTGCCAGATTTGAACCCCAGGATGGAGGGGAGCGTTCTGGGGTGGAAACGAGGACCAGGAGAGCTGTGAAGGAGGTTCCAGTTGCCGTGGGGAGCGCCTGTCCCGAGCGGCGCCCCCCAGGGCAGGAGTGCCAGCGCATCACACGGGCAGCAAATGGGGTCAGAGGCTGCGTGGGGCCGGTCTCAGCTGTGGCCAGTAGGATGGGATGGGACTTACATGTGAGGTGTCATTTGGACGTTGTTAATCTCATTGTGATGTCTAAGTGCAGAAATCAGCTAGAGAGTTGAAAGTGCTAGTTTAGGGAAGGCAGATGATGCCAGTGAAAATAAAAGTAGAAATATTTTTTAATGGTGAGCCAGGACCTGTGCTACAGAGTGAAGGGATGAGTCTCAGCTGCGCCGTAACTCAGTAGACCACAAGGTTCAGGATGAGAACCCAAGAGATCTAACATCGTAATGATTTTGGAAGCCTTTAATTTCTTTGAGGATCTTCTTTATCCCTATTAAAGTTAGAAAATCACAGCAATAATTGTAGCAATGCGTATCTGTGCTTACTGTGTGCCAGGCACTGCTCAGGGTAATTTGCATATATTAGCTCATTTAAACTTTAAAACAACTCTATAAGGTAGGTATTATTACCCCTATTTTATAGATGAAGAAACTGAGCACAAAGAAGTTAGGTAACATGCACGTGGTCATCTGGTAAGTGGCAGAACTGGAATTCAAAACCAGGAAGTCTGTTGTAAGAGTCCATGATTCTTATAAAGCCTGGCAGGAATCACTATTTTGTGATGTACTCATTTATTTACTCATTCAACCAGCCAGCCAACCAAACAACCAACACGGTCATTAAGTATCTGCTACATGGTAGTTACTCTGCAAGACGTCAGAGCTAGAGTGGGGACCAAAAGCTCACACTGCTTCATGAAACTTACAAATGAGGAAGATAGATATTAATCAAATAGTAACATAAGTAATCATAAAATTGCAATATCAGCAAGAGGTACAACGTGCTACAAAAGCTCACAAAAGGTGAATTGGGCCTAGTACAGGAAGACTTCCTGGATGAGCTGGGATCGGAAAGATGAGTAAGACTTGACCAGGCAAGTAGGAACAGACTCTGGGCTTCATAGCCCCTGTGGTGGGAGGGACAGTTGGGGCTGAGGAATTCAAAGAAGCTCCTTGCGATGCTGGGAGAGACGGATGCTACGTGACGTCAAGCCATGCAGGAAGACTTCGTGGGCTATGGGAGGGAGTTTGTCACCTATCTCAGGAAAGCAACAGAAGTGTTTTCAGTGGGGGCGGAGGCATGATTTGGCTTTCACATCACTGCTCTTGCTGTGACATGGGAAATGGGTTTGAGGTGGCCCTGCAGTGGACGTGGTGAAGTGAGGTCTGGGGCCACCGTGTGGACCACGGTAAGATGTGACGTAGCTGAAATCAGAGTGACAGTGGAGGTGGGGGGAAGTGGACAGAATCAAGAGATACTTAGGAGGCAAAATCCACAGAGCTTGGTGGGACATGGACCCTAGTGGGTTTTGCTCTGGACAAGTTAAGCTTGCAGTCATTGTTATAAACATTTTTAATGATGCAAAGAATAAAGTCAAAATTTCTGATGAAATTTTGCGAGACTCGAAAAGAAGCAGGAAGATTCAGAACCATCGCCATGGTCATGATCCATTGTTCTCTTATAAAACTGAGTTTTATATGAGGATGTTCATTTTATTCCTTGTATAGTAAGTACCACTTTATGTTTCTGTTTAAATGCATTTAAAGTCATCTTTTGGAACAAAAACTGTTACTAAAGAGAAGACGACTGTGAGTGTAATTGCTTCTAAAATGACTACTTACAGTCAGGCTTGTGTAAACCATCATTAATTCTTTGTATAATTAATATATAAAATGCAGAATTTCTATTAATGGAAAAGTAAACTCAAGCATCACACTGATCCTATCAATAATATGCACTTATAATTATACACTGTAGATAACTGTAGAAGCTACATTTTATTACATTGATAAAACGTAAAAACGCCCGAAGCCACCCAGACGAGGTGGCAGCACACCAGGAGGGCTCACTGTTTCATCAGGTGGGAGTCTCTCAAATTGCTGTCAGCTGGTGGTAGCACTCAGTACATTGGGGAATCTTCCCCCCCCATACAATGATGATGATTTATTTTTCAAGATAAAATATCGCATGTTGATGGAATAACACTATATGAGAGTTATGAGAGTAACCACAAAGATAAACATCAGACTTAATGAAGACAGAAAGCAGGATGGGAAAACTTCTTATTCCTCTAGGCAGTTTAAGTGACCAGATTCTGTCCCTGCATGTGTAAAAAATGGCCTACTCCGTAAGCACGCAGCAGGCAGTAGGGGAACTCATAAAGACGGTGCTAGTTTTAGGAAGGGGAAGTGTACGGGGTTCCAAGTGTTACTAAGTTAATGCCTTGGTCACACTGACAGGCAAAAGGACCCGTGTGTTGGACGGACTGGACCAATCGATACCTCTTTAGGTGTCTGCCAATCAATCCATTAGGAAGGAAGACCGGCTGGATTAATTCGAGCAGTTTCTCAGATGCTCCAAGGACTTAGCCAGTCCCTTCCCCCTATGTAGGAAATGGGAAGAATGGCTTCCTCTAGGGGCGGGGGGAGTGAGGAGGCCTCCAGATTTGCAGAGTGCAGGGATACGCTCTCCCGATTGTATCTTTCAGCATTTCCAGCCAGTTCACATACAAGCATTTTAAGTAGCAGATTCTGGGTCTTCGTATGGCTGATGACGATGAAACGTCTCAGGATAGACTTATTTGTTTAATGATATATATTATGTGACACTCGTAATTCTTGGTGATAAAATTAAGCCTGTGCTTAAATCTTAAATGAATCAAGCATCAGACCGTAAAAAACTCAGAGGCAGCAGACGGCTCCATGCAACCTGTGTTGCAGACATACTGGTGGAAACACAGAAGACGTTTCTATAAGCTAAACTAATACACAGGCCAGGTTGCTCGATCCACAACTCACCTGTGGGAGGATTTAAGACATCAACAGAAGTGTCAAAAGCATAATGTTTCTGTTGGAAATACCACCCAGAATTCCCAGAGGGCCTTTCCCATTGATTAACTTTGAAATGAAATCCAAACATTCTTTGCTGCAGGAAAATGTTTGAAGTTTTTTTTTTTTTTTTCTTTTCAACACATTACCAATTTTGAACTAAAAATCATTTTATGTCAAAAATTTTCTTCTGAATAATCTCATAGTGTAACATCCTCCCAGAATGCCCACTTTCTTCCATTTTACAGAGTTTTTGTCATTGTATGAAAAATGCGTTGGTTCTGCCTTATTTGTAGTGGAGAAAGGGGAACGCATGGGTGGGCTTTAGGTGGTTCACATTTATTTACAAAAATTTATTGTGTATGTGGTTTTTTTTTTTTTTCTGGTGAGATGATCTAGAGCTTTCATGATATTCTCCAAAAGGACTGTGAGCTCCCCTTCTCCCATTTAAGAAGGATTTATGGACCCTAACATAAATACAACATGGATACAATATTTAGCAGAGATCCCTTCTCCTCTCTCTGTGATGTATTTCCTGATAAGGCCAAGAGGTGGCAGCATAAACATCAGCCTGCAGCAGCCCCATTTTCCTGACCCTAGAGAACTTTTAGAATTTAATGATGTGAGGTCTCGTCAATAACCTTGCTTTGGCTTGGATATACTGTGAATATAGTGTCCCATCAAACTGCCCTAAAATATTCGTGGAGGAGTAGAGCGAGATTGAATGAGCAGTTCTGGACTTTAAGGTCACAAAAATGGAGAGACAGCATTTGATATACTTTTGTTAGGGGGCTGAGCACCATGCCGAGAAAAGCACAGAGCTGGTCGCTGGTTAAATCAAAGGCCCCCACATACTATAAAATCAGATATAATTTCCCAAGCTGTGATCAGTATTTTATTTTACTACATAGTATCTTTGTTTAAATAGTGTATAAATTACCCTAAGAAATGACTTACTCTGAACAGGAAAACAGTTTCTTGGAACCAACAGCCAAAACATCTCTTTCAGTTCTTCCACTCCTTAGGGGATCGAAAATAACAGAAAAAAGAGGAAGTTGTTTTACATATGTAGATTCTGCAGATTTTTGTTTTGATAATTAAGTATCACTTTCATTTTCTGTGAAAGTATGAGAAGCAGGGAGGTAGAGGTAGGCTTCAAGTGCTTAACTAGATGCACATTGCACAATTTTTCCTCCTTTAAACATTGCTAGCCAGTTCAAATACAAGCATTTTAAGTAGCAGATTCTGGGTCTTAATATGACTGATGACGATGAAACGTCTCAGGGATAGACTCATTTGTCTAATGTGATACCAGTAATTCTTAGTGATAAGATTAAGCTTGTGCTTAAATCTTAAACTAGCCAAGCATCAGACCTTAAAAGACAATTACTTGGTGCTTACGTCAGATATATTTTGCCTATCATTTCTATTCTTTCCAAAAGTTTCCATAAAGCTCATAATTATTAGGCCACAGAAAGTAAATATGCACACCTCCACAGTTTCAGGCTCTTCTGTGTAGGAGAAGATGACAGATAGAAAGGACCTGGTGGCATTTGACAAATAGAAGCAATGCAAATTTTGTGGGTGGAATAGAATTTGAGAACTATTCCAGCCTGTTTTGGTTCATTTTTCACAGTCCAGTTCAAACTGTGAGGCTCCCTTGAAATGTAAAATAATCTCCTGGGGTTAAACAGGAACAGAGTGTTTGCATGAGTCCAGCTTCTCTCAGGTAATAAGTAACGTTAGAAGGGCCATCAGTTGATCAATTAATTAATCAATCAGTTGGCATTTATGGAACATCTATTTTTTTTGCCTAGTCTTCTGCTAAATGTTCTGAGGATTATGAGACAAATTTCATGCATAATCCTTCAGCTGTACCCCTGTTGGCTTCTGTGCCTTAATGCGTGGGGCGGGGGAAGAAGGTGTGGATGGGATCCGTGGACAGGCACCGGTGTCTAAGGGCAATTTTTTAGGTATTTTAATGTAAGCATTTCTGTGTCACTTTCTGATTTAGAAAGACTAAATGCAGCCCCTTGTATTTGCCTACGCCCCTCTTCCTATTAGTCCAGGTGCTTGACACACCTGGAGTTACTTTTATAAAATGTTTTCATCAAATAAAAATTAGTCCAGATGGGTCAGAATTTGAACCGCTCTTAGGCTGCTAGCTTTACTGTCTCGCTGTCAAGGGTGATGGTTGTGTGTATTTTTTCTCTGTTAACTCTGACACAAGGGAAAGAAAGTCCATAGAAGGCTTATCAAACACGCAGAGCTCCTGGCAGCGTAGAGCCTGCTGGGGTACCTGGTTGTCTTTCCGGGGCAAGGATGCGGCTCAGGTAGAATTAAAGTGTTGAATTCACTTCCAAGAACACTGTAGGAGCCTCTACCTAGGGGTCTATTGTTAAACACTCAAGGTGTGTTGGGGGCTAACAGAGAGGCTGACTCAACAAAAATGAAATATATCACACCTTGGGTTATAGTTTCCATGGGGGGGGGAAGAAATAATATTTCTGGAATCTTCTTATTCAGCATAGTTTCAGGATTGTAACACAGTGTCTACTCACCTAGTTATTTAAAACTTTTTTTTTTTTTCTTTTTAAAGAGACAAGGTCTTACTCTGTTGCCCAGGCCGGAGTGCAGTGGTGGGATCATAGCTCAACTGAAGCCTCGAACTCCTGGGCTCAAGGGATCCTCTCACCTCAGCCTCCTGAGTAGCTAGGACTGCAGGGATGCACCAGCATGCCTGGCTAATTTTTCTATTAATATTTTTTGTAGAGATGGGGTCTTGCTATATTGCCCAGGTTGGTCTCCAACTCCTGGCCTCAAGTGATCCTCCTATCTCAGCCTTCGAAAGTGTTGGGATTACAGGTGTGAGCCACTGCTTCCATCCTAAAGCATCTTTTTCTTTTCTGTTTTTAAAAATACAATAGGGCCAGGTGCAGTGGCTCATGCCTGTAATTCTAGCACTCTGGTGGGAGGCTGAGGTGGGAGGATCGCTTGAGCTCAGGAGTTCGAGACCAGCTTGAGCAAGAGTGAGACCCCGTCTGTACTAAAAATAGAAAAAATTAGATGGGCATGGTGGTGTGCACCTGTAGTCCCAGCTGCTCGGGAGGCTGAGGCAGGAGGATCGCTTGAGCCCAGGAGTTTGAGGTTGCTGTGAGCTAGGCTGACGCCATAGCACTATAGCCTGGGCGACAGAGCGAGACTCTGTCTCAAAAATAATAATAATAAAATAAAAAACACAATGGATTTATGAAATTCACAATAGCTATTAGGATCACCTTCTTAATTCTCTAAAAAAAATTCTTATCCTGCGTCTTGACATCTCAGTTTTATTTGACCTAAAATTATTCCATGTATTTTATGGTTTAAATCGCCAATTCCCAAAGTGTAAGCCCAGACATAGAAATTCCACGCACATTAATATGTCTTACTTGGGAAAGGTATCCTCGTAAATTTGGGAAACGCTGGACCACGTTCAGCAGGTTTGTTGATCCGAAGCCTTTAATGCGAGTGTGATTCTCAGAAAGAGAGAACCCACAGGGTTTCCCAAAAGCACCAAACTTCTTTTCCAGGGAGGGTCTTGCAGGGCTGGTGTTCTGTGAACCACACCCTTGGACACACTTGTTTGTAGATTCATTTATATTTGAAAAGATCTTCTTACAGAGGAAAAGTGGACAGAGGGAAGGCAAAAGACTGTAAAAGGGTTTATTTTATTTTCAAATGATGATTGTTAATTATTTGGTGCTGATACAGTATCTTTTTAATTAAAAATGAGACAAATCTTTCTGTACCTTTTCGAGCTTTCCTTTATATTTGCATGCCTATATTATCTATTTAAATAATAATTTTTAAAATGTATACATAGGGACAAGGCATAAAACTACACCAGCTGGATCCTAGATCCTCTTTCCCCAAGGGCAGCCCATTCTCGGTTCTTACAAGGGTTTATTCTGAAGGGTGAATGGCATAAAATGGTGTATGACTTTGGAAAACCTCTTTGAATTACACATTTCATTTTTCGGTCACCAAAAAATAAACTTAAGACCAAGAAGGCAACAGGCAAGTCTTAGGTGGTGAATGAACACATTATAATAAAATGCGTTTTACAACATTTTTTTTTTTTTTCAAAAAGTGTATTTAGGACAGCAAATTGCTGAAAATACAAAGCAGCCTAGAAAATAATGCATATTCTCAGGCACAATTTAAAATAAGGATCTCATTAAGATTCATGTTCTGAAAACTTTTTCTTCTCTTTAAAATAGGCTGTTTTACAGCTTGGGCTTTTTATGTATAATTTAACAACGGAAACCATAACAACAATAATGTATGGATAGAAGAGTTTATCCTCCTGCATGAACAAATTAGGTCATGATCAAGCGGTTTTGTTTCATAGGAATCCCCCGAGGTACTCGTAGGGAGAGCTCTTGTCCCGTTAGAAAAGGACGATGGAGGGAACGTTCTCTCCCACGTCCCACAGGAATGGAAGGGCGCGGTGACCCCCGGGAGTGTGTGAATTCCTGGCAGTGGTGCTGGTGGCCATGTCCAGTGCAGTCGCCTGGGCTGTCAGGAGCAAGGCCCAGCGACAGCCACTCCTGCTGTAGCGTGTGCTAGGTCCCAGTGTTTGCAGAAGACGACAATTTCTCACTTGCTCTGGCTCTGTGGTTGCAGTTGGATAAGACTGGCGGACCTCAGCACGTCTCTGATTTGGGGTTTCCTAATAGGCTTCCATAATAAGATCATTGATTAATAAAGAACCCCTGAGCACCCAGAGCGTCTACAATGGAAGAATTCTGACCTCTGAGAGCAATGGCACAGAGGGACCTGGGCTTCTAACTGTCACTCCGCAGGGGCGGGGGGCGTCTCACCTTAGCGATGTGCCGGGTGCAGAAGGCTGGGACACCTGGTGCTGGGAACGACCCTGGAGACGCACCGCCACCCCCTCCCAGCGCCGCTGGGCCTGAAACCGCGAGGGGAGGATCTGCTGTTGGTTTCTGGAGCCCCGAGGAGCGAGATCCTGTCCTGAACGTCCCCGCAGAGAGCGCGCACCTTTCCAACGGGTCCGCTGGCTGCGGAGCCTTTCTCTGAACGTGGCAATAAAAGTCATCCTAAAAATGGCAGTGCCGACCAGCCGGTGCACCTGATGGATTTTTCCAGGGCAGACCAGACTCTTGGGCGAGAGCGAGTCAGCTAAGCTCACGCTCATTTTCATTTCGCTCTGCAGGAGCTCAGCCCCCGGGGGTGGGGGGTGGGGGCCGGGACTGACCCGCCGGGCTGGGGGTGCGGGAATGGGGGGGACGGTGGAGGTGGGGAGCTCCTTCCTCCTCCTCCTCTTCCTCCTCCTCCTCCTCCCGGGACGCCGCGCCCCGGGGCGCTCGGCCGGCCTCGGAGTTTCATCTCATATTAATTGCTTTAATCTCTGGTGGTTTCAGCGGTTTTATTGGCAGGAAGGTGCAGACAGTAGCGCGTTATGGGCCGAGGCTTCGGATCGCGCTCACTGGGGAGACAATACGCTGGATTTTGAAAAAACAAACCCAAGATGTTAATGAGCCGCCGAGTCGCTCAGGGCACTTTGCAAATATTAACGTGGCCTAGTTGTCAACCCCCAGGGGCAGGGACTTCGTTATTTGTTTGGTGCGCTTTTTATTTAGAACACATTGTGGCGTCATTCTGAATATGAGGTGATGCCTTGAGAAAGTGTTTTGGGAAAAGGGGGATCAATAAAGAAAAAGGAAATTCTCCCCCCACCCCACCCTGGCCAACCTCACTGTGTTCTGTTCTTGTGGGTTTTACAGACTGCAGGATCTCTGAGAAACCATAGATAGTGTTTTCAAGGGGACCCAGGGTGATGAGCCCTGAGTGATAAGAAAAATGGCACTAGATCTCCTCTAATAATAGCTATTATTCGGTGTTTATTGTGTGTTGGGTACTCTGTGCTATTTTTTTTTTTTTAATTTAAATCCATTTAATCCTTTCCACTACCTGGTGAGGTAGGTGGCGGTAATCCCGAGTTGCAGGTGAGGAAATGTTTTCTCTGCTGGCTGGCGGCAGAGGGGTACTCAGACCCTGTCTCTGGGGCTGGGTGGGGCTCCCAGCACCCCCCCCCCCCCCCCCCCCCCCGCCTGGGGTGCAGCCTGGGCCACCGCATGGCTTCCTAACCTCAGCAGGCAGCCTGGGATCCACCTCCCTCGCCTGAGCTCTGCAACCTTGACCAAGTGTTATTTAAACTGTCTCAGTTTCAGTTTATACATAGCTCCTGGGTGTGGAGCAGCTCGTTCAGAGCCAGGAAACAAGGGGTGCTCAGTTAGTCTTAGAAATGCACAACTTGTAGGAGCATTACTGTTTTTTTTTTTTGAGACAGGGCCTCCATCTGTCACCTGGGCTAGAGTGCAGTGGCATCATCATAGCTCTCTGCAACCTCAAACTCCTGGGCTTAAGCGATTCTCCCACCTCAGCCTCCCGAGTAGCTGGGACTACAGGTGCATGCCACAACACCCGGCTAATTTTTCTATTTTTTATAGAGATAGGGTCTTGCTCTTGCTCAGGCTGGTCTCCAACTCCTGGACTCAAGTGATCCTCCCAGCTCAGCCTCCCAGAGTGCTGGGATTACAAGTGTGAGCCACTGCGCCGGCCGGCATTACTTCTTCATCTCAGTAGCTGGTGACTTAGGCCCCACAACTTACCGATATGTTGTCAAAACAGTAAAGAAGTAGTAGAATTTAGTGGTTGAGTTTGAATCTGGAAAAGGTGCTACTGGTGTTGAAATCCTAGCTCCGCCCTGCTGGTTTCATGACTCTGGGCAAGGAAATTAACTGCTCTGTGCCTCAGTTTCCTCATATGTAAAATAAAGATAATGAGAATAGAATGAGTTGATGCTTAGGAAACACTTTACATGGGACATGGCACCTAGTTGGTGCAGAATAATTGTTGTCTGTTGTTACTTCCTGCAGATGTTGAAATGGCGGGTTTAAAGGTTTCAGAAAAGAATGGTTGTATTCATGTCTGAATATTCTCCTCTTCACACCTTGATTTAGTTTCCCATGGTATTTTGCTTTTGCTCAGATATTGACACTATTTCACCTTTTTTCTTAATGGGCTACAGATACTGTCTTACACTGTCCTTCTGCTTCCTTTTCCACTTAGGGAGACACAGGTCCACTGGCTTCTCTTGCATTCACTCGCCATTTGGTGTCTGCTGTGAGCCGGGTGCCGCGTGGTGTGTCTGTGCATGGGGGTGTGTGTGTGTGTGTGTGTGTGCGCGCTGGGGGTGGGACAGGGGTCTAGATATCCTAAAGAAGCTGTACCCTCCCTCAAGGAGCTCCAGAAGGAAGGAAAGCAAGACAGGAAATAACTTTTTTAGTAATCCCAGGCAGAGCGAGACAAGGAGCCAGCCGGGGAGGCTTTCTGGGAGGTGTCACGAGCGTGGCGGGGAGCAGCGGAATTCCCCAGAGTATGCGCTGGAGAGAGGCCGGGGAGAGGGAACGGGAACCCGGGCAAGGCTGTGCAAGCAAACGGCCGACAAAGGGCTTGGCAACGTCCCCCTTTCGGGAATGATCTAAACCCCGAGGCAGGAGAGCAGTCAGAGGCCGGGCTGAGAGGAGGCTGCAGGAGTGACAAGTGGGGACAGGGGGACACAGAGAGGGGCAGGTCTCCCAGGGTCTGAGGGGGGTGAGGAGCGGTTTCATTAGTGGTTTTGGTGAAACCACTTTGGTGAAGTTCAAGAGGTGAAAAATAAGGGGATGGTGGTCACCTGGGCTGTGGGGTGGGGGGCGCAGCTCCAGATGACCCTGGGGGCCACGGGGGGCCACGGAATGAGGGGCTTCCTCCCAGTGCTGGGCGGGGGGCTGAGGGGAAGGGAAGGAGGAGGGGAGACAGTGACTGGAGACCTTCATCTTCTTTGCTTCGGGGCTTCCTGAGCCCTGGAACCGATTTCCTCATAGAAACCGTTTTAGAACATGTCCCCAGGTTCTCAAGCGAATTCGTAAAGCCTGTTTAATCCACGAGGTTTCACGTCACGGCGTAGCACATAAAACCCATGAATCCGCAGTGCACTGTGGCATCCCACAGTGTGACCGGTATGAACTCTTCAGACCAGGTCTTAGGATGTGATGTCCGTGGGAAAATTCACGACAAATTCCAAATACATGATCCGCCAGGAACACAGTGCTCCGCTGGGAACCCTCCGATGGGAACTGGTTCCACCGTGCGCCCTGGGAACGTTCACCGGGGGCACACCTGGTCTGTGACAAACGGCCAGACAAAGTTTGGGTTGACAAATTTGAGGTGACAAAGCAGTTTCTTTGCTGTAGCTTATATTTGTGTTTTTTTTTATGGTTTAGCTCTTAATAGATATATCAAATATTGTTCTTCTATTACATTTATAGATAATACATTTTTATTCTACACTTGGGAAAATATACTTAGTTGACAGCATTTGTTGTCAATGTCAGTTATTCATCATCAGTCTTTTAAACTGATGCTAGAACTGGTTTCCTGTCCGGGGGTTTTGGAATCCTTGTGGCCAGTAACGATTATGAGAGGTCGCTCAGACGAATGTGAATACGAACCGTCTAGAGCTCAGTCACAGAGTATGTTTAAAAGTCAATCCGGCTAAAGAACAAATGACTCTGACACCTGTTAGAACGGGGAGGAAGACTTGGGGCTGTTGTGGTCGGTGCCAAGACTGTCACAGCAGGGTGGAGAGAGGTCAGGCTCGACTCCGATGCAGGGAAGACGGCCGGGGGTGGACGGCCAAGGAGCAGGACCGAGGGGTCGGCGGACGGAAGGTCACCAAGAGGAGACACCACGGCGGGGGGTTCTTGCTAAACCCACCTACCAGGATTCTTGCTGAGGGCAGCGCCGGGTGTCAGATGCCAGGGCTGGGAGAATTCTCGCCACACTGACGCAGCGGGGTCCCCCTGACAGGGACGGGGCAGGCGGGGGGCCCAGTGGACAAGCGAGCTCAGAGCAGCCTCCCTGGAGTCAGACCAAGGCCTCTCTGTCGTGTCTCTTAAACAGACATGACGTCTCGTTTCTTGCGCTCTTGCTGCCTTCGTTGTCATCGTAATGGCAGCAGCGTCACACCTGACGTTCACGGAGTGTCACTGTGTGCCCAGCACCGCGGCTGACCTCGGCCCTCGGAGGGAGCTGCTCTTGTTTTCGTTTCACAGATGAAATCGTCGAGTAACTTCCTCCGAGTTGCACGGTTAGTAAGCGTGCCTGTCTGTGAAGCAGCTATTGACCCATCCTTCCTTTTAAAAATCATTTACTTCGTTTTTTGAGTAGGTGATAGATTCATGAGCTTCAAAATCAAAATTTAAAAAATTCAGTTAGTGAAAGCAAACAGTTCTCTGTCCGACCTTGGCTGGTATTCACCTACTTGTGAAACATACACTGTAACCACCGTTACTGTTCTCAGAGTTTGTGCGTGTGTGTGTGTGTAAATATACAAACATAGATTCTTATTTTTCCTCTTTAACAAATGTCAAAAAAAATCATACTTACTATTCAATATACTGCTTCCTTTTTTCACTTGTCATTTGTAATTTGAGTCTCTTTCAGTGTGCGGAATTGGATCCGGTGTCTATAAATCTAGGTAGTCTCCTTCTGATCTTGCTCAGCTCTTTCGGTGCTTATGTAGGTATCAAGGACGTTTTTCATCTTTAGTGAAGATCTTAGATGAGTGCTTCAAAATGTGTGAAAATCTGTATGAAGTTCTGCCTGCACGTGTATTTGTGATCTAAGATACCAATGATGTAGAGCAGCATTAAATAATCATTCACTACACCAGTTGTGTTAAGGAAGATTGCCACATTCAATTGTGTGTTGTATAGATAGTGGTATCTCTGGTAAACCTAGAGTTTCTTTTCTTTTTTATTTTTTGAGACAGGGTCTCACTGTGTCACCCGGGCTAGAGTGCAGTGGTGTCATCATAGTTCACTGCAACCTCAAATTCCTGGGCTCCAGTGATCCCCCTGCCTCAGCCTCCCAAGTAGCTGGCACTACAGGCATGCACCATGGGGCCCAGCCAATTTCTTTTTTCTATTTTTTGTAGAGACAGTTTATCGCTCTTGCTCAGGCTGGTCTCAAACTCCTGGCCTCCTACCAGTGATCTCCCACCTTGACCTCCCAAAGTGCTGGTATTACAGGTGTGAGCTACCACACCCATCCTCTCCCCCATTCTTAACTCAGGTGATTCAGGTGAATTGGATGCCAATCTCCAAGACTGGGGTGGAGCATGTGATTTAGGCCCAAGTCAACGAACACATTATATTCCCAGGACTACAGTTTGAGAACCACTTGCTTTAGAACACCTATTAACATTTTTCAGCAAAAACCAGTTTCTGTCAAACAATGTTTGGGAGAATTGTATTGGTCGTCACCCAGGATTTTTTCCTGTCAGTCAATAAATACTATGGAGTGCCTTATAAGTACGTGTACCGGATACCATGCTAGACATGGGGGAATCGGTTCTGATGAACTTAATCCCAGTCGTCATAGAACTTCAAGTTGGAAACACACATAATTAAGCAAATCATCCTAGACGTGCACAGTGCTGAGCAGGCCATGTGCAGAGTGCCGTGGGGCGCATAGTAGGGAGCACATTTGTGCTCAGGTGGTCAGGGCTGGGTTCTGCACACAAGGTGGACAAGGTGTTAGCCAGGCGAAGAGGAGGAGGATGAGCTCGCAGAGGAAGTCACGTGCATGGCAGTCGAGAGCATGACGTAGGAAGGACTGAGAGGGGTCAGATGTGGGAGGTGAGAAATTGAGACGCTGCCAAGAGATGAGGCTTGAGAGATAACAGAAGTCACAGGGCCCAGGGTCTCGTAGAATCCCCTAAGGAATTAGATCTTTATGCTGAGAGTGATTGGAACCCATTGAAGACTTAGAAGCCAGGAATGATCAGGTTTGTATTGTACGATCGGATTTGTGTTGTAAAAATTGTCACTTTGGCAGTGGAGTGGAGAATGGGACCAGAGGGGTCAGGAGAAAAGGAGGCCAGTTATGCCGAGATTGCTGAGGTCCAGGTCGGGCACCAAAGGTTCCCGGGCGAGGGTGGTGACATTGGAATGGGGAGGACTTTAGGTTCAAGGTATTCCACATTCCACTGATGCTGAAATGTAGGTAGGTTTGATATTTTCATGTCTGAAATTGGGATAAGGCTTCGATTTGGCAATACTGTTTCTTTGTTAGAGGTACATGAGACAATGACGAGGCCAATCCTTGATGGCCTCTGTTGTTACATGAAATTCGTTGTTCGGGAGATAAAAACTGCGGGACTTGGCGTGTCATGGAGCTCGAAGGGCTGGGGGCTTGAGCAGCGGGTGAATAGTGGGATCGCAGGTTCCAGCCGAGAGAAGGCTTTCTGGAAACAGTTTCATTCTTTAGCCTATAAAAAAAATATATGGCAAAGTCCAAATTAGCAAAGCTATTAGTTAATATGTACCCAAGTTGAGTGCCAGTTTTAAAGACTGCGAAATGGGATATCCGGGTTTCAATTGTTGATACTAATTGCTGATACTGAACCGGCTTTATGTGCAGATGAGCCATGTCCCAGCTTGATCTGCGGGGTGAGGTGGCACCGCCCTTCCTTGCAGGGCACTGTCTTTACCTCCCCCGCCACCGTGTATCACTCCCTTCCGTCAGTTTTACTCTGTCTCTTGTGGACGCACTCGCTTTACCTTGAACACAAACTGCCCACGTGTTGATACCAAATATTTGTTGTGTTGGTGTCTTCATGGCTCAAATGTTCTGGAATGTCCTATTTTCTAGTGCTTTTGGCGAAGAACCCAAATTCAACATAGTATTTATAAGGGGAAAGGAGTCATTGTAGGTAAATATTTAGTTGTCTTCCGGCTTACCCAGTGTGGAGGATATTTTTAGCTCTAGAATAAGAGGCCCACAGAGAATAGTTGTTAGTAACCTGAGCAGGAGGTTTGGCAATTCCAAAGCACTTGCCTATAGCAAAATTTAAAGCACTGCCCCCTGCTGTGGACTCAGTGTGACCCTCCAAAATTCACATGTGGAAGCCCTAATCCCAGGGTGACAGCATGTGAGGTGGGGCCTTTGGAAGGTAATTATGGCATGAGGATGGGTCCTCATGAAGGGGATGAGTGTCCTTATAAGAAGAGACATGAGAGAGATGATCTCTCTTTCCTCCATGTGAGGCTACAGGAAGAAGACAGCCGTCTGTGCACCAGGAAGGGGGCCTTCACCAAGATCCCAGCGTTCTGATCTCAGACCTCCACCCTCCAGAACTGTAAACAATAAGTTTTTGTTTAAACCACTCAATCTGTGGTGTTTGTCACATCAGCCCAAGCTAAGACACCATCCGTCTTGCAAATATATCTGACAATGTCTTAGACACATTACACTCTATCTCTGACCAAATAATTTTAATTTAGTGGTCCAATATTACATTTATTTATTTATTTTGAGACAGAGTCTCGCTTTGTTGCCCTGGCTAGAGTGAGTGCCGTGGCATCAGCCTAGCTCATAACAACCTCAAACTCCTGGGCTCAAGCGATCCTCCCGCCTCAGCCTCCCGAGTAGCTGGGACTACAGGCATGTGCCGCTATGCCCAGCTAATTTTTTTTCTATATAGATTTTTTTAGTTGGCCATATAATTTCTTTCTATTTTTAGTAGAGATGGGGGTCTCGCTCTTGCTCAGGCTGGTCTCGAACTCCTGACCTCGAGCGATCCTCCCACCTCGGCCTCCCAGAATGCTAGGATTACAGGCGTGAGCCACCGCGCCCGGCCTCAATATTACATTTATAATATCACTGTTTTGAAGATGATTATATTGACTTTTAAAATGCAGGCAGCATTTTTAACAATTTCTAAGTATTTTCCTTTGCTATGGAATTGGTCTCACAGCGGGGCTGGGAGGTAAACTGATGACTACTATGGGCATCTGTGAAAGCAGATTCTTAGGATCTGTGACTTCTATTTTGGGGGAACCATTGGAGGCTTCCCTTACACTGTCACTTACATTTGGGAATTAGAACCGCTAATGGAATTTGGAATTGCTGCTGCAGGGTTCCTGATCTTGTCCTGCCCGGGAGGTGAAATGGTCCATGGAACCACCGAATAGAGCAAAGGGAGCTGAGCTTGGCGGAAACGGTCCGGCGGCATGAACAGTGTTCATTTGTCTCGCTGGGCTGGACATACGGCGAGTGGTGCCTGCCTTAGCTACTCCAGGTCTGTGGTTGAAGTTCTCTGGCGACTGGAGCACAGAAACCAGAAATGTTAAAAGGTCAAACAGTACGAGCTCCTGAAAGTGGCCAAAGCTTGGGATAGGCCTCCTTCTGACCTGGCTGATTTGCCCACAGCTATCAGTAATAATGTAGCAAATCTTGCCTTTCTTTGTACCCACACCAGTATATGTTAATTGAGGGAAACAACCAAGATTAATTTCTTTAGAATTCTACTAACTTACTTAGTCATTTTATTAGTCAGATAATAATGTTGAGCTCATGCAACAAAATGAAGGCTGGTCAGTTCCTGTCACTTTTTTAATCTATAGTTTTAGAACAGAATATTATTGCCTTGGCCGGTTTCATACGCTGAGATATGCAGGACGCCCAGGGAACAAGCCCTCGTGTGATTTCTGCTCTGGCACCTGCATTTAGGATCTAGAAGGAAGAGCTATCGGCCTACGGGACATTATCAAGCTTTCTGATTGTGCACATTAATAATAATAAACATCTTACATTTTTATTGGCTAATTTAAAAATGTGTAAGTACTTGAACACTGAGTCTTTATCTTGGCTGCTTCTCGAGAATACTTAGCTCATTGTTGGTGATTCATGTTTATTACTAACTAAGTCATAAAAAATTAAAGGCATTCTATAATGAATAAATTACTTTAAATGAATATGTAAAAGGTGTTGACGTTTTCACTATGCCAAGAATTATGGATTATTGTCGTGTACTTACTGGTGGGAAGAAAACGGTCCCAGGACAAATGAACCTAGGCTGCCAGGAGTTCCATTCTATTTCTGTTGAAGATTTCTTGGTACCAAGCATCAAAATGATCCTCTCATTAGCACTGGTCTAGCCTCTGGTTCCACCAGTCGAAAAATAGTTGAGCACCTTCAGTGGATACATCAAGCCTTTGCTGGCGCAGGGAGGCACACGTAAGAAACTCCATGCAAATGGAACTGTGGTTCTTGTTTAAAAATCTGGAAAGGGCCCAGTGTGGTGGCTCATGCCTGTAATCCTAGCACTTTGGGAAGCTAAGGTGGGAGGATCGCTTCAAGTCAGGAGTTCTAGATCAGCCTGGGTGAATGGCTGGACAACATACTGAGACCCCATCTCTACAAAAAAATGAAAAAATTGTCTGGGTGTGGTGGTGCACTCCTGTAGTCCCAGCTACTCAGAAGGCTGAGGTGCGAGAATCAATTGGTCCAGGAGTTGTAGGCTGCAGTGAGCTATGATTATGCCAGTGTACTCCAGCCAGTCTCTAAAAAAGAATGTAATAAAATAATTATATATATATATGTTTAAAACACGGAAAGGGGCAAGCAGGGCCTCTGCTACAAATAGGGTCCCTTTGAGTGATGCAGGAAGAGTTGCCGCTGCCTCTGGGTACACGCAGCCCCCCGGGCCTGGGCTTGGCAGGCAGGCTCAGACCTTGTGCTTGTGAGCAACATGGGCCCTTTGACCCAGCTCGTGGCCGGTCCCCCAGCAGATTGCACTTCAGCCCCCACGTTCCTCCTGCCCAACTGTACTTTGCAGCTTTACACACAGTTGTTTTAAAGCTGATGAACCTTTTCTCAGTGAAGTCGGTGAGATGGGCAGGGAAGGTAGACCAGTGTGTACACTGATCATTTTTCCTGGTAAACACATACACGATGAGGAAGACACTAGGGCTGCTACAGTAGCACTGAACTAATGAGAAAGCCTAGAGCAATTAACATGCTTTTTTAAGCAATAAGGTAGGTGGTAACCCAGGATTTAAGATTTCTAAATCTCTGCTCAGTGCTTAAAATCACATTCTTGACATTAGTGGCACGTAAAGCTGTTGAAAGCAAACATCTAGCAAGGTTTAATGCATGTGCTTTGTCATCGGGATTAAACCCAAATTTCTTAAACTGACATTCAGGTCCCTTTTGACTTTGGTCTCAGTTTGCCTTCCAAACCTTTTCTGCCGTTACTCCTCCTTGTGGTGCCTGTGGTGCCTGCCACAGTCTCGCCACAATGCACACGCTGAGCTTCTCTAAACCCTGTGCTTTATGGAAAGTGTTCCTCTGCAAAGCCTCTGATGCCTTCAACCCACGGAGATTTCTCTCCTCTGATTGCAGCCAGTGCTTTGTTTTAATTCTTACGGCATGTATAGTATACTGTCTTATAATTACTTACGTTTCTTTTTGTAATGATCACGATGGAAAATGATGCTTTCCTGTTCATCTTTCTATCTCCTACGGTGCTGAATTGTTCTAATTAGGGGAGGGAAACAATCTATGTGGTTTGACGGAATGAATTCATTGCATTTATTCATTTAGGAATTAAAGTTGGAACATACGTAGTTTCCTTCTCTCTTGGTAAAATAGCATGTTTCTAGTGTCCTTAATCACATTAAAATATAACTATTTACATTTATTTAATATTTTTAAATGTACATGATATGAACACAGGCACAATGACACTGTGACAATCGATCTGATGACCGAGATGGCTGCTCGGTGTCTAACGGGCGGGTGGTGTAGACAGCGTGGACACACTGGACAAAGAGGATTCGCGTCCTGGGCAGGACGGGGCAGCATGAGGTTCGTCATGCTACTGAGAAGGGCATGGAAATTTAAAACTTGTGGGTTGTTTATGTCTGGAATTTTTCATTTAATATTTTCGGCTGCCGGTTAACTGTGAGAAACTGAAGCTGGAAAGCAAGGTGCCAGATAGGAGGGGACTGCTGTAACATGATGAAGAAACGAAGCTTCGCTGTCGTGAGCCATTCGATGTTTGGGGTTGTTACTGCAGTATAACCTAGTGAAGACTGGTTGATATGTAGGCTTCATATTTGAGAAAATACCAGAAAGATGAGTAGATGTTTGCTTGCCTAGAAGAACCCAGGGTCTTGGGGCATCCCAGGCAAAGAGAAGAGTCTCTCGGGGGATACATTTTCTTAATTCATCAGATGCTGTGATATTAGGATCTAGTTCCAAAATGCCTTTTCAATGAATTCTGAATTGGAGCTGGGTGCGGTGGCTCACGCCTATAATCCCAGCACTTTGGGAGGCCGAGGTGGGAGGATCCCTTGAGGCCAGGAGTTTGAAACCAGCCTGGACACCCTGTCTCTACAAAAAATAAAAAAATTAGCTGGGTGTGGTAGAGCACATCTGTAGTCCCAGCTACTTGGGAGGCTGAGGCTGGAGGATGGCCTGAGCCCAGGAGTTTTAGGTTACACTGAGCTATGTAACCTAGGTAGGTGGTTACATACCTCTTTTCTCTGGGAGAGTTGCTGTGAGGATGACATCACCCGGGGCTGTTGGTGGCATCTGTCTCCCACGTGCAGAGAGCTGGTGTGAATGCAGCCACGCAGAGGCAAGCAGGACTGAGCAACAGGGACAGAGGCATATGGTCCCACTGCCACCATTTGCACCCTGGATCTAGCTGGACCTGTAGGGTGAGCCAGTAAGTTCTTGATGCCAAAGGCAGTGTGAGATGGGCTTTTGTCACCTGCGATGGAAGGAGTTCTGACTGGTAGAGTTTCCCAGAACTGGGCCTATCATCTGATCACAGGGTCTGGGTGTTTCTAAGCTGTTGATACACTATGTTACCAGATTGTGTGGTAGAAAGATTGTATCAAGTTACAGTCTTAATCCAACATTGTGAGGATTCTTGCCTTCTTAGACCCAAGTAATCACTTGAGCACCATCATTTCAAATTATTTCTTTTGCTTATTTTATCAACTAAAAAGGAAAACTTTTAATTTTATATTTTTTATCAGTAGTTACTAATGAAGCTAAAACTTTTTTCATGTACTTATGGAACTATATTTGTCTTATGTGAATTTTCATTTTCTATTGTTTTTCCCTGGCCCATTTTTCTAGTAATGTCTTAGTTTTCTCTTCCTTTTTAAAAAAATATATATATTTAATTTTTTTTTTTTTTTTTTTTTTTTTTTAGAGCCAGGGTCTTACTATGTTGCCCAGGCTGGTCTCAAACTTCTGCCTCAAGTGATCCACCCACCTCGGCCTTTCAGAGTTCTGGGATTACAGGTGTGAGCCACCATGCCTGGCCTTACTTTCCTTTCTTTTAGAAAACCATTTTATCTATTTTAGGTATACAGTTCAGTGGCATTAAGTACACTCACATCATTGTACTTCTTTTCCTTTAAACCAATTTTCACAATCCCTTTATATATAAGACACTTTAAAAAGTATTTATAGCAAATATTTTTCTTGGTTTTTCTTTTTCTTTTAAAACTGTTGTTGTCAGTTGATTTCGTTTGTGATTTCTAAGTTTTAGGTTTAGAAAGGGTTCCCCACCTGAGATTAGATAAATATTCACATTTTTTCTAAAATTTTCGTTTCACTTTTAATTTGCTTTTATTTTCCCGTTTAACATTTCAATTTGTTTATTTTGGTATGAAGTGTGTCTAGTGGGATATGCTACACAGAAAAATAATGGACAAAACATCCTTGCTCTCAAATTCCGATTAGACGACAGATAATGGCTGGGCACAGTGGCTCATGCCTATAATCCCAGCAGTTTGGGAGGCTGAGCTGGGAGGATTGCTCGAGGCCAGGAGTTTGAGACCACCTTGGACAACAGAGTGAGACCCTGTCTCCATGAAAATTTTTTTTAAAAAAGATTACAAGTAATTATAGAGCTGGAACACCGTATGATCACTACTGTGACTCACGATGCTATGGGAAACCTACCTCAGATTGGGGATCAGCAAACTTTTGCTAGAAAGAGGTGTCCTCTGAGCTGGATCTTGAGAGACGCAGGCTCAGAGCACAGCGGTGGCATTCCAGAAAGAGTAAATGGCACACGCAGTGGCAGAGCATCGAGCCCTCCCCTTAGGTGGGATTCCCCAGCGTCTCCGCCCCATCTACCCTGCGGACCCTTCCTGCCTTGGCCGTTCCAGCCCAGCACGCGCTCCTGAATGGACTGCTGCCTCCTGGGCATCCAGCCGGGCGGCCAATAGTGCTCCACACGCAGTTCCACGTCCATTATCTAAATCCAGCCTTGCTCTTTCTCACTTCCCGACTTCATCATCCCCTCACTGGCAAAGGTACCCACTACAGAGTCCTCTTGGTGCTTCTTTCTTTGCCATCTGATGCTACCATCACATGTAGCGCATAGCACGCCTGCAAACTCTACCTCTGAACACGCTCAGGTTGTTCTACTTCTCCCAGACTCTCATTGCTGGTATTAGGTACTGACCACCAGTTTGGTCTCGTTCACTCGTCTAGTCCTTTCCTGTCTTCCTCAAGCACAGATGGGTTTAAAAACTCAGGTGACATACACAGATATTCACAGCAGCACTGCCCCTGATAGCTAAAAGGCGGAAACGTCCAAATGCCCAACAACAGGTGAACGGATGAACAAATCGTGGTATGTCTGTAAAATGGAATATTACTCAGCCGTAAAGAGGGATGATGTACTGGTACCTGCTCCAACGGGAACCTTGACACCATCATGCTAAATGAAAGAAGCCTGGCAGGAAGCCTAGACTGTATGATTCCAGGGTGTGACGTGTCCGGACGGGGAGATCCACAGAGACAGAATGGAGATTGGTGGGTGCCTGGGGCTGGGGAGGGAGGAAAGGGAGAAACTGCTCAATGGGTCCTGGGTTTTATTTTGGGAGGATGAAAATGTTGTGAAACTAGGTAGAGGTGACGGTTGTACAGCACTGGGAATAGACTAAATGCCACAGAATTGTTCACTTTAAAATAGTTACTTTATGTTATGTCAATTTCACCTTAATTGAAATGAAAACAAAAACCAGATGATGGCACTTGAAGAAAGAAGACCACGCTTCCCAGCTTGGCATCCCCTCCCCTCCCTGCCCCTCCCTTGCATCCCCCGCCCGTCCTTGCCCTGCTTTCCCCTCCTCTACCACCCCCCAGTGGCCTTCTTTGGAAGTCCAGGCACCTCCTTGTTGCTTTTTAAAAAGCCGTCTTGTCTCTGAGTCTCCTCTCCATGCTCCTTTTTCCGTGGGGAAGTGAGAGGGACATCGGGAAATACAGGGAGCCCAGGATTTTGGGAGCAAAAAAAGACCTGGATTCGATTTCCTGTTCTACTTGCTTAGCTGTACGACCTAGAGTGAGCCAGTTAACCTCTCTGAACTCATTTCCCGCCTCTGTAACACAACGTCCTCACGGTACTGTGAAGAGTAAATGAATCGGACACAGCTGCGGAGCTGTGATGAAATCCCACGCACAGCGGTGACAGTGGCGCTGCCGCCGAGCAGGCACCGTGGACCCGGCTATCGGCTGAGAGCCGGGCTCCGGTCAGCCTTCAAGGCCAGGTCAGAGGCCGTCGCTTCTGGGAGGTCTTCCTGGACTCTCCCAGCAGAGTCACTTCTGTGATTATTTTTGCTGTGGATCTCGCGCCCATCTGTCCACACTGTATGGTTTGTCGCACGTGTCTTTCCCTGAGGGGGCCGTGAGCTCTTTGTTCGTGAGATAATTTGAATTTCTGGCTCCCTCCCTGGACAGTCCTCTCCTGTTCTCTCTTCTGCCGGCCTGTCCTCCTCCGGGGCTCAGGCTGCTTTGGTCGCCACTCAGTGGTGTGGAAGGGAGCCACCAGCTCACCATGCCTTCGGACATGGGTGCCACCAGGTGACGGCATGGCCACCTGAGCTGAGGAGGTGACAGCTCTCAGTTCACTCGAAAATTTCTAAGTCCTATCAAGCCTCTGTTTTGACTTGGGGTCCTGGGGCAAAACTTACGCCAACAGTTCACATCGTCGACTGACCGTCCTGTGGTATCATCATTTCATCTTCGCCTTTTGTGCTTTACCCAGCATGGCCTGGTGTCCGTGCTGTCCCTGACCTGAGTATGATGGTTTCTAGATCCTTCCACACAACTGACCACAGCAGGTCACCAGTTCAGTCCCATGTATTTAGGAAGAGAAAGTTCAGTGCTGAACAAGAAAGCTCGTGACAGCCCTCGGAGCCTGGGGAGAAGCCTGCTCGTGTTCCGGAACCTTCGCTTTGCTCTCCTTCCCTGCTCGGCAACAGCATTAATGACGTGACCCTATGTCACACAGCTCCCCGCTGCCGTACCTTCCCTGGCTGGGCCTGCATCGTCCCGGAACCAGGGAAACCCTCATCTCAACCCCTAATCATGTTGTTCCTGGTACCACTAACTCTTTTTTCCCCCCACAAAAGCGATAGGACTTTGTTAGACTTTCAGAGCTTCTTGGAACATTCATTTAAGACAATTAATTTTTGTTGGGAAGAATATCCATTTTCAGTGTTCTCCACATCCTTGGATGAAACTATAGATGGAAAATCTTGTGACACATATGTGCTGTCCCCCACCCGTTCCTCACGCTACTTGTGAGACCCTTTCTGATAAGTGAAGTCAGTTTGGGTTCAGGTTCACAGGGAGCAGCGGGAAGGGCCAAGGCTCTGGAGCTGGTGAGACCTGGCTTTGAGTCTCAGCCCCCCCATGGGTGCGAGGGACTCCGGTCACCTTTCTGTCTCGCAGGTTCCTCAGTTGGTCAGTGGTTGAACGTCGTCTCCAAGGTGGCGCTGAGAGTCAGACAGGATTTTTGTACAGCGCTTGGCCCAGCGGAGTTTTAACAAATGCGAGTCCCCCTCACCCCTGCCATCTCCTCCTCCTCTTAGGCTGGGGTTGGTCATAACAATTTTCCAAAATCAAACTCTTTAAGGGTTTGAAAAAGTTGGAATTCTTTCTTTTCTCTGGGATGCTTTATTTTTAAGCACATTAACCTTGCGGTGGTATTTTACAAGTCCTTACCCATCGTGGTGCCGCGTATACGGTCACCTGCAGAGCGAGGAGTGAAGTGAGCGGGGCGCGCTGCGAAACGTTGCGCAGGTGTCAGAAACAACAGGTCAGGCCTCCGAGCTGTGACGCTGATAGACATCAGAAGCACAGTGCGCAGTGAGAACAGTAGGAGGTACAAAGTGGTATATAACCTAATACCATTTATTTAAGTAAAAAACAAATGCACGCTCCTGAGAATCTGTCCTGTTGACCTAAAAGCACTGGCATGTATGGATTTATTTGCGTAGATATTTAGTGCAGCTTTGTTTGTTATGAGAAACTGAGCACAACCGGAACACCCGCTCGTAGGGGAATGGCTGAATGAATTGCTGAACATCCATCCGTCCCATGAAGTATTAAGCGACTACTAAAAAGGCTGCATTCAGTCTGGATCTACTGCCCTGGAAGGACGGTCATGACATATTCTTGAATGAGAAAAGCAGACTGCAGAGATGTTGATTATGAATCCAATTTCATGAAATGAAATCTCCCTCTCTCTCTGTCAGACACCCATACACACACACACACACACACACACACATAATGTGTATCTACTGGTTTAACGGATTCACTGATCCTGGAGAAATGTGTGGAGAGATGGACCCTGCCCACGCTGTTAGCAGGGGTCACCTGCTGGGGGTGCAGGGAGATAAAAAAAAAAAAAAAAAACCTATCAAAGAGAAAAGGAAAAAAAAAAACCCAATTCGTGATAGAAATGTTAAATAAAAAATCAGAACACAGAAATCTTGTCACTGATATTACTTAGAATGTATAAATAATGAAAATGCAAATGGACGACGACTAGATTGTAACATGAATAAAAGCAATACTGGGTAAAAAAATTATGAGCCAAAAGAAAAATACACAGACATGAAACAGCAGTATCCAAGCAAACAAAGCAAATATTGAGCACCTAGGGTAGCCCCTTATGGGCGGGAGGAGCGGAAGATGGGAGGGAGTGGGGAGGTCAGAAGGGAATTCAGAAAGTTTAAAGAGAGGGCGCATGCATGGACCCGTGACAAGGATGTGACGTCAACTGAAATGGGAATATGGTGAACTCAACACTCTGCACCTAGGGTTAAAAAAAGCGAAAAAAGAGCTATCCCCTAGAGCAGCTTATGAAAAGACAGTGCTCAAACCCACACAGGGCAGGGTATGCCCTTCGCCTTAGGATCAGCTTTCCCGAAGAGCATAATTCAAGGGTGACCGTGGTGAGACAAGTCCCCAGAGACACAGTAACAAAAACTGAGCAAGGGTCTGAGTGAGTGCTAGGAAGTGTCACTGTTATTCCAGGCCAGGGAAGTCCCAGACCTGTCCTCCAGGGACTCAGTGTGGCATTACCTGAAATGACCAGTGGGAGAAGGCATATTCAGCCCATCAGTGCTTTTGTTCTTGTACACCTTCTAGATTATTCTGGGGAGAATATTAGCTATTAATTAGTTCTTTTAAATAGTGGCTTTGAACTTTTGAAATAAAAATTCATTGATGGTCTCAACGAATGCCATGTAATTTTTATGGCATTGAGACATTCCCACCCCTCACCCCCCTGGGATTAATCTGACTTTGTTTTTTCCGCCTTATTTTCCCAGGCTTGCATCTTTTTCGCAGCCAACTGCATTTATCTTTTGAGCTTTGAACCCCGCCCCAGTGGAGAAGCTGTTCCATTTAGGTAAACAGTCTCCAGAAATAGACTCAAACAGTGAGCAAACAGCTTGCTGGTGATCACAGGCCCTGCCTTGCGGCTGGGGGCTGAGGCTGTGGGTCCCACGTCTGCTGATGATGGGAGCCGAGGTCCCCACACTGTCAACTGTCCCACAGACGTGTTGTGTTGTCTCGAGGTATAAGTCAGGTCCTGTAAATAAAATGAGTTTTGCCAGGACTGATACGGGGACCGGGAGAAGGCACACACAAGAGCAGAGTGACTGGTCCCGATTCGAGTCTCTTACTGCCTGGTGTAGACAATCCTCGACAAGAGCCCTTCCAGTTGCTGGATAAACCACGTTGATGCAGTTGCCGCGCTATATCATGACGCTCATTCTAATGAATGAGCTGTTAGCTTTTCCATTAACAGATTCTTTTAAGGGTTTATAACCTGGTAATAGTAATTTGCTTCAGGCAGAAACTGCAGTAACAGGTGTGAACAGCCCAGCCGTTGCCTTTGCTCTCATCAGCGTTGCCTGGACAGAGGGAGTTGGTTCTGCCCCACGTCTGCAGCCACAAAAGGAAACGTCTTCAGGAACTGCAAGTCTTTCCCTTACTTATTTTTTTTTCTTTTACAATCACAGTTGCCCATAGCTGTATTTAGTATAAAATATTTCCAGAGAGGGCAAGTGTCATCAAGAGCCCCAGATGGGGCCAGGACTCTGGCAGGGTGAGATCTCTGGCCACGTGTGTGCTGGGTGGTTCTGTGAAGCCAGGGGCAGAGAAGCCCCCCAGGAACCCCTAGTGCCGGTGCCAACTCTGCAGCAGGTCAGCCTGGCTAGCCGGGGGGGGGGGGGGGGGGGGTTGGGTAGAGGGAACCCTGGACCTTCCCGACTGCAGAGCTCGCAAGGCCTGGGTGGTCGGGCAGCCGCCACAGACAGCTTCCGGTGGAAGCCATGGAGGATTCACATTTGTCCAAATACTCAAGGGGTTTTCACTTTGAGAAAGACCATCCCGCACCCTGTAGGCCACGAGCAATGTTCTGTTTGTCTTCCTTGCTCGAGGGGCTCGTCCTGAGACACCTACAGATGTAGGCTAGGCTTCATGTGCGCAAAGAAGGTTACAAGGTATGATATTATGACATAATAGAAAAGTACATATTGTGTCTCTGCCTCTGGGTCCCGGCACACAGCTCCGTAGACCTTTGCAATCTCCGAAGCGACGTATCTATTTGCATGCTGATGTGATGACTGGTTGCCGGGGGCTCCTGGACAGCCTTAGGATGGGGGGCTGGTTGTGGGGAACGAGTCGTGTGATTGGAGGGTTGGAACTTTCAGTCCCCAGCCCCCATCCTGGGGAGGCAAGAGGAGCTGAGGGTTGAGTTGCTCACCAATAGCCAATGATGGAGTCAATCGTGCCTGTGTCCGGGGGACCCAAATCCTGCACGCGGGTTTTGGAGGGATTGGTAGGTTAGGCTGCGCTTTCCTCTCTTCCCCGTGTCTTTCTGCGGAAGCACTGATCTTGCCTTGGGAAGGCTGGCCCAGGGAAGTGCGCTTCAGGGGTCTAGAAGACACGTTTAGCAGAAGAGCCTCTGACCTGAGGCAGGAGGATCGCCTGAGCCCAGGAGTTCAAGGTTACAATGAGCTATGATCACGCACTGTACTCCAGTGTGGACGACAGAATGAGACCTGTCTCTAAAAAAAAAAAAAAAAAAAAAGTTTAAATCTGAGTGTTGAACTGCTTAGTATGTAAAAAGAAGCATTCCAATATAGAAAAAACTGTAAATGAAAGAAGTACACATTTTTCAAGAAAAAAGACTGCTGTAGGGGCCATCGCCAAGAAAATACATAGGTCCCCAGATGTCATTGCATTAATTACACTTTTAAATAGGTTCCACCTCCCAGTTTTAAAATAAAACACCATCACTGTGGAAAATTTAGGAAACTCTAGCTAAGGGTAAGAATGAAGAAAAGAACTCATCATCTCCCCTTTCCTCGTCCAGCTGCAACTACTGTTAGACACTTGCTGTATTTCTGTTTCATATTGTTTTTTAAATGACATTTTACATCTTTTTTATTGTAGATACTTTAGATAGTCAGAAAAGCACAAAGAAGAACAATACACTCACTCACAACGCTACTTCCTTGTTAACATAGTTTTTAACTTCTTACTATGGAAAACTTCAAACATATAGAACCTGTTAGCATTTTGTTGTATTTTATTTCTGTCTTGCTGTGTGTGTGTATTATATATCTATATATGCACGTACAGGCACACATAGAGATACAGGCAAAACTAGGGGTGTATTACTTATTAAACAGTTTCATGCGCCGTTTGTGCTGTTTGAAATGACATTGTGACACATTCCCATCTCTAAATGTTCTTTGAAACGTTTGAACGGGGGAAGCCAAGCCGTTTCGCAGGTTACCCTAGACGTGGTGGAGAAAGACTAATAATGACACTCAGCAGTGGGGAGCGGCGGCTGTTCCCTCTGTAGGATGCCGTAGGCCCTCCAGACCTGTTGCTGAGTGGATAAATTATGTCTTCCAGAGAAGCAAACTTAACAACCGGAGTGAGAAAAGTAAAGACATACAGTATCATAAACGTTATTCCTCATGGAATTGAACTTTCAGGCCATGGAGTTTCTATTTTCAGCCTAGGAGGAGCCAGAGGAAAAACGCCTCTGACGTTTTGGTTGGAATGTCAGTTTCTAGTGGTCAAGAATATTCTGTTTTCCACCTGCAGATCTTGCTTCAGGGACTGTTACTCGAGCTTGTCCACAAGGCTGCCTTAATCCACTGCTGGGGCAGGTCGTTCCGGGCTGCTGGAGCCTGGGAAAGGCCACAGCAGGAAGGTGGTGAGGAGCCACCAGCTGTCTCGGGAAGGGTGTTCTGGATGGACGAGTACGAAATACTGGCGTAGCAAAGTTTTCCTCTGAGCAGTGTGTGGCCTGATGATTGTGATGGTGGGTAGACTGGAACTGTTGTTTTACTCATTCATCTTCCACCCAGCATGTATTGAGCACTTACTGTGTGCCAGGGCCAAGGGCTGTAAGGATGGAAAGGACAAATTTCTTTTTCAAGGAGCTCAAAGATAAAGTATAGGTAATTGCCAAACACTGGACAGGCTATAAAAGGAGTGTGTAAACTCGCATCGGGGCATAGAGGAGAGAGGGATGGACTCCCCTTGGACCAGGGGAGGTGAAGCTTCAGCTGCCCGTGGGCTGGTCTGTGCCGTGCACGCAGAGCGGTAGCTGGGGAAATGGGAAGAAGACAGCATGGGACTCAGTTGGGGTTGGAGACCATGGGTCGGCGTGGGATCAGTCTGTACCCCTTCCTGTGTATCCAGACAGCCACGTCAGGAATCTGAGCATCCTTCTGGATTCCTGTCCCTCATCCCCTGCCCGTCCAATCAGGTGTCAAGCCCCGGTGCTCCCACCCCGGGAGAAATAGCCCCGCCCTCCCCACCCCCACTGCCTCTGCCCTGGCTGGGGGTCTCTGTGCTTTTTAACTAAGCACTGCAGCCTCGCATTGGCCACCCCACCTCCTACCTTTCCTTCGTTATCTATTGCTGTGTGACCAATGACCCCAAAATTTAGCAGCTCAGGACAACAGACATTTATGCTCTCATAGGAATTCGGAAGGTCAGTCATTTGGCTTCGGCTGAGGGGGCGGAGCGACCTAGCTGGTGGCTCTGTCTCTCCTGAGGTTGCAGACAAGCAGGTGGCTGGAGCCGCCGTCTGGGACCTCTCCACGAGGCCTAAAGATCTGCTTCGAAGCTCATTCACACGGCCGGAGGTTTCCTCTCCTTTTAAAAGAGTATATCAAAATATTCTATCGCAGGCACATATATAAAATTGTATATTCATAGATTAATCAAAAGTGCCAAAACCTACCCCATGAGCCTTTCCGTAGGGCCGGTCGTGCCACGGCAGTGGCTTTCCCCGGAGCGAGTGGGCTTCGTGGGGCAGGTGAGGGCGGGAGGAGGGAGAGAGCTTGACCAGGATGGGAGCTGCAGCGTCTTTGTAACCTGATCTTGGAAGTGACATCCCGTCACTTCTGTCGGTCACACAGACCAACCCTGGTCCACAGTGGGAGAAGAACCGCGCGAGGCCGTGCACACCAGCAGGTGAGGCTCATCTGGCCCCATTTGGAGGTTCCTTTGATCCGTCTGTTTCGTCACTTGCCGGTAGGGTCAGGTCCAGGCTCCTTATCACGGTACTTAAGGCTTTTCATGCCCGGCCCCTGATGGAAATGCCCTCTTGTTCATGCATTCAGAGACCCGGCACGCTGAGTATGACCATGTTTTAGGAACAAAATAAATGAAAGTCTTTGTTCTTGTGGGTCTTAAGATCTCATGAGGGGACTCAGGAAACACCATAAATAGGGATGTAAATGATATATTTACATAAAATTATATAACGTAGTAGAGACTAACATTCTTGGCCATCAGAGGTGACAACCGCCATCGGGAGCAAAAAACCAGATTGGGGTAAGAAGGACCGAGGGTTCTGGGGTGGAGGGCCGGGGTATAATTTCTAAAAGGTAGTTAGCGTAGCGGTGCAGTGTGAAGTCGGAGCAGCTGTCGAGAGGGAGTGTCCGATCCCGGGACCGACGGGCCATGCGGGGACTCTGAGCCAAGTGCAGAGCAGTGTCATGATGTGACTTAACGTGCGTAGAGGCTCACTCTGGGCTGCGCTGAGAACTCAGCGGACGGGCCAGGGACCGAGGCCGGCGCTCCAGGTGAGACAGGCCGTGGTCTGGCGCGAGGGGGGCGGCGTCCCGGTGCTGCAGTCCTAACCCTAAAATCCTAGTGCCTTTCAAAGCTATGCTGCCAGCCGGTGGCATAGAGTGGCTCCCAGGTGACCATGTCACAAGCGTAAGAAGAAGATCCATTCTGCCATCACTGGGTGATTAATGAACGACCCCTCATACCTCAGGGTTAAATTCTAGAGCTAAAATCTCTGTGGCTAAAGGCCCCGCCCTTTGCAAAGTGGAAGTTATTTGAAGGGCCTTAAGCTGTCCAGGTTTCGACCTCTCCTGTCCCTTCAAACTAGAGGGAGACACGAATGTCACTCGAGTCCGCAGTTGTGAAACCGGCGTTGGAAGCTGGCACGGGGGAGGCCGGAGCGTTGATCATAACTCACTGGCTTTGTAATTAAACTCTCCTGTTATTAAGGCTGAAATTCTTAAAGGCCCAGCCTGTGTGGGCCTGGGAATTATTTATTATAGAAATTCAATCTGCTTTGCTATAAAAATGTTGATATATTATTCTGTTCATGAGATCCAGAAGCTATTTTTTTTTAAAGATCTCTAGCTATAGATGTGAGGACATCATATCAACTTTTCTTACCAATGTCAAGTTTTTTGAGTTATGTTTGTGTATGTGTGTGACTCATGTGTCAACCTTTGCTTAAAAAATTTTACTTATTGGAAGCACCAAGTGAGTGTTTCAAACTCACAAAAGCAGTTAGCATTGGAGATCAGAAGAGCACACAAAATGACTCACCCCTTCGCCACGTCCGGGCCACATCATCCTGTGTCCCTAGCGCTCCAACGATGGCAGCAGCCATCAGTTAAATAAACCAACTCTTCTACTGACGGCAGCCGTGTCAGCACCTCACATCCACCGTGCTGCTCTCTATTGCGGAATCTTGGCTGGGGGAGGCTTAGTTAAGAATTGAGTGAGTTTTTCCTTCTATGTGGAGCCAATTACCACAAAACATGTGAGCATGTGTCATTAACAAACAGGCATTAAAATATCTTAACAAAGGTGCATTTTAAATAAGAAGATGTTAAATGCTGGACGGTGGTGTCACTGATACCTTCTCACACATTTGCTCCCATCACTTTAACTGGAGTGTTTACTGTGGTTGGTTGCAAATCTACCACTTTGTTTTGTGTTTGTCCCCATCTTCTTTGTTCTCTTCTTCCTTCTTTCTTGCTCTGTTTTTGTGTAAATTGAATAGTTTTTAACATTCCATTTTCTCTCCTCTATTGAGTTTTTCTTAATAGTTATACCTCCTTGTGTGTTCTAGTGGTTGCTCTCGACGTTACAATATACACCTTTAACTTATCACAGACCACTTTCAAATAATGTTATATTACTTCTTTACCATCGCTGCATAGTTAATTTTTCATATGATCGCACGAGAAAAAAAAATCAATGCTATACCTGTATTTATGTGAAGATTAGCCATATTCAGATTTGCATTTTACAATCAATGTGGGTGCAGAGCTCTCTTGTGCCTAATCACAGAATTGATTATGCAATTCACAGACATTTGTGTGCCTGTTGTTTGCTGGCTTACCTGAGTATTTCATTTCCTTAGAGACAATCGCTCTTTTTGTTTTTTTCTCTTTTGAAATAACTAGTGCAAATTAAGAAGAAGAAGAAAAAGGGAAATGGTATGCAGAAATCTTTCTGTAAGAGAAGCTGGAGCAGGGCTGGTGAAGTACAAGCCACGGTGTAATGGCCCTTTTTACAATGAAGGGGACGAGGGATTTTACCTAGCTGTCACGGGCACCATTTTATTGACGTTTGAGTTGACTAAGCTCATAGTCCAAGAACGCGAATGTATTTGAGAGGCTCGGTTTAGGGGTTGACTTTGCTCAGCACAGATGTGGGTGTCTTCTGCAGATGAGCCCCTTCTTGCCTTCCTGCACAACACATGTACCGTATCCTGTTTAGCACATCTGTGTCTGTCACAGAAGTAAGCACGGCTAGCTTCAGACACAGTGGCACGTATATGCTAACTGCTAAGTACATGTGAGTAATCAAATGTGGATCTTGATGAATCCACTATTTCAATTGGATTGGTTGAAATGTTCTCTGTGTAAACTGGCCATCTTTGGAAACTCGTTCTCTTGACTACCAAAGGAACAGTTAAAAAAAAAAAATTCGGTGCCTATACAAATAACATGGTGAAATATCACCGTTGCTTGTATAATGCTTGATTTGAACTTCAGGTGTTGAATTGGTAAAATTCCATTTGTTGTTATTTTATAATGTACAGGAGTTCATGTTATGTATCACTGCATGTGTACTTAATTTTCAAAGTTGCATTTTAGTTGCATATCATATCTTACAGCAGGTTATGCATACACGGTTATTTTGGCTCATCAGCAAAATGAAAGGTGGAAAAGGCTGTGATTGTGATGGCTAAGAAGGGAAAAAAGCGTATGCCTTATTATTCAGAATGGATTTATAAAGCACTTTTACCTGTTTTACACATGTACACATTCAGAGTCTTAATCCCATCTGATTAATGTTTTACTTTTAACTGGCTACCTGGAATAGTTCCGTTGCAGGTTCTTATCCGGAAATACAATCTCACACTCAGTGGCATTAATACCTTTCGAAAGCCCTGCAGAGAGAAGCGCTATTTATGGAGGACTTCCTGAAGTATTTGTCTTCCTTCCATTTTTCAGATAAGTCATCACCAACCTGTTGTCTTACAGACGACGGGGAGAATGGAGAGTTATTGCAAGGTTGTCTGCAAGTCCCCTATTGAAGGTATGATTATTTGTGTCAGTTATCTGTAAGGACACAACGGTGACTTTGAATAGTTTGTTTGAGGGAATAGAGCCTTTTCCAACACCCAGGTCTTTACTTAAAAAAAAGAAAATCGTGTGATAAATGCAGTCGGGGATGGGATATGGAACTGGAGTCTCCAGGCTTTGACTTAACGACTGGTGTTTCGAGCTCGGCTTCAGTGTCATGGGGTCCTGGGACATTTGTGCTGTAAGAGACCCTGTGGGTTTGGTTGGGTCAGTTATGTCACGGCTGCACTGTGACAGTGTGGCCTTTCCCACTGGCGGTGGTGCCTTTCCTGGGATGCTCAAAGTTGTCTTTTGTAGTTGACCACAATAGAGGTGGCTCTATTTGCTTTAAATATCTATTATTACAATATCAGCAAGGAAAGTAATTTTTTAGAAGAACCTCTCCTTGGAAATGGAGCGGTGAGAGCAGCAGCTGCCAGGGGTCAGTTCTGCAAGGATGCAGCGATTGGGGGGTTCAGAGCTGAGCTGCGGTCGTCACCACGGTGGTCTGTGCAGTCACATGCTGCTCACGTGTGCTCACGGTGGACCGTGCATGAAAGGAAGGAAGCATAAGGAGCAGTGAGTTTGGTAAAAAAAAAAAAAAATTAAAAGCCCCCAAATTATGGTAATTCTGCCAGTTTACCTCAAGATGCTCGTCATGAAATCTGCAAGTTGTAATAACTTCATCTGAATTCTAATATACACATCAAGATGATCCCAGTTTCTCAAAAAGCCAGTGGTCCAAAGGGGAGATAGAATGATGATTATATCCAGTTTGGCTCTTCGTTTGTGCAGAATTGACACTATCCACATAGGCGGTGTGGAAGTGCTCGTGAATAGTAGCATGAAACAGTTCTCATCCTGCCACTTAGAAATAACACAATTTATAAACATAACTGTTTTTAGCACGAATGTAAGGATCCCAAACAGTGAGCCCTGAAGGCGGTTTTTAATCTACATTAGAGGTAGTTAGATGTATTAACGATATTTAATGTACATTTTATCACCAAACCAAACATAAAATGATAGTTATTTTAAAATTTGTCATTAAATCATGTTTTTTTACGTTAAACTAAACATTTATTAATGTCAAATTTTATAATTAAGTAATATCTATCTTTACATATTGTATTTAAATAATCTTTAATAATTCCTAACTAAAGTAAAATACTTTTTTTTTACTTAAAATCACTTCTTAGCCGGGCGCAGTTGCGCATGTCTGTAGTCCCAGCTGCTTGGGTGGCTAAGTTGGGGGGATCCCTTGAGCCCAGGAGGACGAGGTCACAGTGAGCTGCAGCCGCAACACTGCACTCCAGCCTGGGCAACAGAGACCCCGTCTCTTTAAAAAAAAAAATCACTTAATCATACACCTACAAAAGGGGTAAAATTTAAAAATTCTAGAAGGGGTGCATAAAACTGTGAAATGGGTTCGGAAATCAAAAACGGTTGGGATTCACTACAGGCAGTGTCTGTGAAAAATTAAAAATTTTGGAATTATTAATGTAGATTAATTTTAAGAAAACAGAAAAGAAAGCTCATGTAACAGAACCATATGTATTATTTTATAAAAAGCAAAATATGTAAAATAAATCCTCCTTTATATGTAACCTTTCTCTACCTATAAATATAAAAAGCATTAGAAAAAGGTCTACAAGGATACGCACCAAACTGTTCACAGCCATGACCTCTGAGGAAGAGAACAGCTTCATTTTAGTTGGGGAGAGATAAAGCAGACTTTTGCAAATAGGTGTTTATGTCCCATTATTAGTTTTGTAGTCTTAATAATACTAGGAAGCAGAAAGCCAAGGTGCTTTGGTGGCCGTGAGAATGTGCCTCTGAGATCACCCTCCGCAGAGTGTAATTAATCACTGATTAATGATGCCAGCTGCTCCGTCTGAAATCCATCAGTGTGTTTTATCCAGGCCATACTTCCCCTGGGTTGCCCCCGTCAACAACAGAATGTGCGGTGGGCAAGGGGATACTAAGGCAGGCCTGTTTCTGGGAGATAGAGGGAATTTTCTGATGGGCAACTTTGGCTGGAGGACTCCCTGTTGGCCCCGGCAGAACTTTTGCTGCAGTTTATGACCTGACTTCCTTCCTTCCTTCCTTCATTCCTGCAAGCCCGCTGCACCCCATGCTGGCATCCCAGTTGGGAAGCAGCCCAGCCTTCTCCAACACCCTTCCCATCTTCCCTCACTGTTGTTTCCCCCACTCAATCAGTGTCTTCCACCCTCATCCCCTCTTGGTGTCTACTAAGGAATACAATGGTAAAAAGGAAAGCCGGTAACAGACAAAGCCCATCATTGTGCCCGGGAGCACTGCCGAGTGGTGGCACACGGGCGGTGGCCAGCGTGGGGGATGGGCAGTATAGACAGAGCTCTCTCACTGCAGCGAGGGGATTCACAGTATTGTAAGTTAAACTGCTTAGATCTATAGGTGTTATTTAGGTACTTGGGATTGATTTGTTTGTCATCAGTCAATTGAGATAAATGAATATGAATAGAAAACCGTGGTCCCTGGGTGTCCGTGGGGGATTGGTTCCAGGACACCCCACGTCTTGAAGTCAGCCCTGTGGGTTTTGCATCCTGAAAATACTGTATTTTCCATCCTCCGTGTGTGCAGAGGAAAAATGAGCCCAAATCCTATTTTTATAGAGACAAACAGGAAAAGCCATTCCTTAGTTAGTTGGTAATTTTAGATGCCGTCCAATCATGAGTTTCCATGTATTTACTCAGTCAGAGACTAATTTGGGGGTACCTACTATGTACCGGGGGACTGAGGATATAGTGGAGAATGGGTTAGACACACGGCCCCTGCCTTCTTGAGTGTGGGGACTTGAGGAAGACAGATAAAAAAAAAAAAAAAAAAAAACCTGTGATGATCGTCATGGTAGCGGAAGCGCAGGGAGTGTGGGAACACACAGGAGCAGCTGGTCCCGAGAGCCGCCTTTGAGAAAACCACGTTTCTCTAAACGATGAGCAGAAATTAGCCAAAGGGCGGTGGGAAGAGTTTCTCGGGAACAGGGAACAGCAGGTGCAAAGGTCTAGGGATGAGACTATGACGTTAACATACAAACAAAAAAAGCCTGTAGTGGCTGCCACCAAGAGGGTGAGAAGGAGAATGCTGAGATGAGGCCGAAGCTGCTTGAGAAGTTTCTAGAAAACCATTGAAAGGAGGTTGGACTTTAACCTGAGAGCAATAGGAAGCCTTTGAAGAGTTTTTCGTGGAGTGCAACCATGATCACTTACGGTGCAGGTGGGAGAATTGATGGGATATTTACGTGTAGTCATGTGGAACTTTTAAAAAAAAAAGCCATGTTTTTTATTTGAAGTGGGATATTATAAAACCACAATAAAGGAAATTTCAAAACATCATTTAAAAGTTACCCATAATTCCATTGCCCTACCTGCACTTCATTTCTTCTCTCTGTATCTCTTTGTTTTTGCATTTTCCCTCCTTGTGTATTTACGTATGTGGTCCCAGTCGTGGGATGAGGCTTCCTTGGCATCCACTACCGTGGTAAATAATCTCAGCTGTTGCTCGCCCTGGAGCCTGCTACAGAGTTGCCAGAGTGAGAAGCATCTCAATTGCAAATCGATTGTTAGTGGTGGCTCTTACTTGTGACTTTGAATTGGGGGCTTCTCTTTGAAACCGTTGTTCTCTCTTTGCACAGTGACTTCATAACTGCAGCATGTGTTCCCCCAAGCTGGCAGTGGCCCCGGCCTCTCGTTTTACCCGAGTCAATCGCTCCGGAGCATGACTGTCTGCGAGAGATTAAATAATGGTTCAGCAAATAATCCTTCCTCTGCCCTCCCGCTGCGGGCGGAGTCTACCTCTCGGTCTCGTTTGCTTTGCACTTGGCCACGTGACCTGCTTTGGCTGAAGGACTGGTACCGGATGTGCCACGAGCTGGCACTCTGGACTTGGGTCTCGTGCTCCAGGCACCCACCTTGAGAACTCATCGCCCCAGGCGAGGATGAGAGACGTGTGGACGGGCGTGTGCCCAACCCACACGCAAGTCCCCCGGCCCTGCGCCTAGAGCAGAGCCACCGAGGGGAGGGCACCCCGGGCCCTTCCAACTCCGCCAGCGTTTTGTGCAGAGCACCCAGTGTGGGCAGTTTGTTCGTACGTGCCGTGGAGTCTATGTATTAACACTGTATTTTAAATTAGCCATTTTTACGCAACATAGTAGTATGCATTTATTCCACAATTACCGTATTTAACCTTTTAGTAGGGCCGGGCACCATGGGTAAAAGAGTGATGACAAACTTCGTCCCTGTTGTCTTGGATTTTACAGTCTAACGAGGAAGATGGGCTTCAGTGACCAAATAAATAAATGCATGATTACAAAGTGAGATAAAATCCCTTGACCCCAGTTCCCTGAGTGCGTTAACAAGGAGACCTGGCCTAGACTGAGGCGCCTAGACCAAGGCCATCTATGGGACTGAGTTTCACGCTCATCCATGTGGATGGGTAATAATACTAATACTAATAACAATAATAAATTTTTAAAAAGAGCTCACTCGGTGCCAGATGGTGCCCTAAGGGCTTTAAAAACACTGCCTGGCTTCGTCCTCATGACTCCTCTGCGTTGGCAGTGGGCCCAGCGGAGAGCCGGAGCGGTGGCTCCGGCCAAATCCTAAGCCGAAGGGCCTCGGGAAGTGTGGGAACTCGGCGCACTCGGCCCCGGAAGGATCCAGCGCCGCCGAGGGCAGGAGCCGGTGGGCTGAGACGGAACGGGAAGGGCGGCAGGGGCGGCCTTGCGGGGCCGTGTTGGCCTCCGTGCGAATTTTGATCTTACCGCTGAGAACAATGAGAGGCCATGGAAGGGCTTTAAGCAGGATTTGGAATAAGCGATGTGATCAGAATAACACTGAGTGCAGACAGTTTCGGCTGCTTCACGGAGAATGAACTGGAAAGGCTCAAGCAGGGCTGAAGGGAGCTCAGTTCAGGCGATCTTGCAATGTCCCAGGCGTGAAATAGACCAGGACGGTGGACACGGAGCAGGGGAGAGGGGGACATAGTTGAGTGGCATTAGGAGATAAAATCTGCAGAGTTTAGTTATTGACTAGAGACTCTCAGTATTATTTATTAGAGTCCTCACTGAATATCAACATCTTATGTATACCCGTGTAATCCCCATGTCATGCTTCCCAGTGGAGGCACAGAGCTTGGAGAAAGAGGTGATTTTCTGGCTCCTCCTGGGAGGACGGAGAGAGGAGACCTTCTGCCCGCGGTGAAGAATGGCACTGTGGGTGGCACTGGACTCGGCAAACGGGTTGAGGACCGGAGAGAACGAGTCCTGGGTTTGCACCCAGTGGTCCCGACTTGGAAATGATACGAACGTGACAAATAAAAGTGCGTAACAATTCCACAGTTCTGCATCGAAATCTCCATCTGTTCCTGAAATAACATCATTTTGGATGTTCATGAAGGGACCAGAGGCTCACGTGGAGCATACTGCATAACGCTTGGAGGATGTCCTCAGAGCCGGGGCTTTCCGCAGGGGTTTAGGATGGATTTCGTGTTGCTTTTCCAAGGTTTCGGAGGGTGTCTGGCACTGCTCTGGGCACCAAAGGTCTCTTCACTTGATTTTCCTTCATCATAGAAACTGTTCTTACCTGCGTGTTAGTGTTAAACCCAGAACGAATGCAAATTTACGGGAGTTTAATTATATTCTGTTTGCCTCCTCCATCTAAAAGGACATCTAATTTTGGTTTTTTAATGCCTTTTGGAATATATTAAAATAGTTTAGGTGATAAATTGGTTAGGAATAGCTTGCTTCTGGTAGGCTTTTGCTGAGCATTTTAAAAATTGAATTTCTAAATAGAATTATTTGATGATAATTCTGAGATACCAATATCATTTAACACCTTTAAACGCAAAGCTTCCTGAGAGAAAAATGGGAGTTTACCTAAGTTATTTTGTATCAAAGACGTAGTTTTACTACTGAAATATATTTGTTACGTAAATAAATAGAAGAGCATCGTATATGTACGTATTAGTTTCTCATTTCTACTGCAACAGATTACTACAAACTTGGTGGTTTAAAAACAATACACGTTTATTCTCTTACGGTTCTGGAGGTCGTAAGTCTGAAATCAGTTTTGCTGGGTGGAGATCGGGGTGTCGGCAGGGCCGTGCTCCCCCCAGGGGCTCCAGGGGAGACACGTTGCCTCGTCTTTCCCAGCTCTAGAGCCTCTTCGCTTACGTTCCTTGGCTGATGCCCCGTCCTCCACCTGCAAAGCTGGCAGTCTGGCATCCAGTCTCTGCTCCTGTCTCATAGCTTCCTTCTCTTCTGTGTCAAATCTCCTGCCGCCTCCTCTTTTTTCCCAAATTTTCCCAATTACCTTTTACCTTGTTGTTTTGACGTGGGCAGGAGGGGTGTGTCTCGCCTAGGCTGGTCTTGGACTCCTGGCCTCAAGCGATCCTCCCGCCTGGGCCTCCCAGGGTGCTAGGATTACGGGCGCCAGCCACCGTGCCTGGCCAAGGAGACACCTCTTAAAACTGTGGTAACATGTGCATAGGTTTACCATTGTATCCGGTTTTAGGTGTAAATTCAGTGGTATTAAGAATATTCACATCGTCGTGCAGCCAATCAGCATCACCGTCCCCAGAGCCTTGCTGTCGGCCCCAGCGGAAACGCTGTTCCGATCAAACGGTGACTCCGCTGCCCCACCGCCCAGCCCGGCCACCCCCGTTCTGCCTTCTCTCTCCGTGAAGTCACCTGGTCTAGCTGCCTCGTGTAAGTGCAGTCATACAGTGTTGGTCCTTTCGTAGACACGTTTTTAAATGCTCTTTTTGAACTAGATCTTAATACAAATCTTCTCAAATCGTTTAATTTGTGGTATACACAGGGGTCGGGGCAACATCCAGCGTAACTGTGAGAGGCACCGACACTCTCGGCCATTAGAATTTCTGGGGACAATTGCTAGGATCAGCAGGAGGCCCCGTCTTCTATTATCCCGATAAAGAGAAGGAATATTAAATTTGCCTTTTTGAAAAACAGGATTGATGTCACTGACAAATACTGTTTGTGAAAACATTTCCGGGTCCCTCGTACTCAACTTTGGCTCTCTCTGTTAGAAGAGTTGCAGGAGGATGGTGTTGGCCTACAGCGCAGGTGCCGAACACGTAGCTCCAAAGTAAACGCGCACCGTCTCGGTCTTCCTCACAGGCGGTAGAAGCTTCGAGCCACGGCACAAGCACGCGTGTCCGTGAGAACCAGCCCCCGGCGACTGCTCGCCCGGTGAGAAGGGCGCTGGGCAAAGATTCCTCACCTTGTGGACTGGGCGTGTGTCCCCCACCCTGCCCCCGCAACTCCTTTTAAAAAAATTATTCGTGGCAAATTCTTTTAGCTAGAACATTACACTGTCAATCATTTTAAAATACAAAGGGGGTATTTATGAGCCAGTCGGCTGCTCATGCATTCATTCATGAGTTCATGCGTCATATACGTATCTAGAGCCACTTGAAGCCGTTGCTGCTCCAGCTTGGGGGATTCAGCAGTGAAGACAGGCAAGGTCGCTGCTCTGGTGGAGCTCACGTCCTCTTGAGGTGGGGAGAGAGTAAGTAGCAACAATGGAACACATGTCACAATGTGGCGAGAGCGGGGAAGGTATCGGCAGGATGCAACAGTAACTGTGTGGGTGGAGAGTCGTGGGTTCTGCTGTAGACAGAGCAGTCCTGAAGCATCGCCAAGGAGCCAGCCGTGCCTCCGTGAGGAGGAAGCCCAGTGGCTGTGAAATGGGGGGAACGGGGTGTGTTCAAGGAACACGGTCGGCGTAGCTGGAGCAGCGAGGGAAGGATGGACCAGGACAAGGTTGGAGAGGTTGGCGACAGTCAGACCCATGTGTTCATCTGTCTATATTTATTCACCCATCCATTTATTTATATACTCACTCTGTCAAGAATAGTTTGGAACTTTTAAAAATACACATAACACGATAAAACAAATAAGTGAGAGAAGGGAGGACAACTAGAACAATTAAGTAAAGCTGGGAAAAGATGAGCGTGCAAAACACGTGTCCTGGTGCCTGTGTTGTTATGAAAAGTAATCTGTACATTTATTTCCGAGTTTCGTAGCAGCCAAAATAAAGAGGGAAATATGATCATTTATGTGATTCGTGGTGTCCATGACATAAAAGCAAACTATTTTCTTGGAAGAATTACTGTGTCTTGAGAAGTTGAAAAAGCTTCTTTCTGGTGTCTGCGGTGGTTTTGTGTTGCTGGGTCAGCGTGGCTCAGTGGAACTACGATTCCCAGCATCCCCCTCCCTGTGTGGCTCTGGGCAGAAGTGACTGGAAGAGAAAGTGCTGCAGAGTTTAGAAGGCAGAAGTGAATCAACAGCTTTCACTCGCTGTAGGTCGGCAGAGTAGACATAGGAGCTCCGCAGACATAGAGCTCCAGCTACGGGAGGCCACTTAAAAGTGGCTGTTGTGACCGGAAAACTGAATTTTAAATTTTAATTAATTTAAATTTAAATTAAAAAACCGATAAACTTGAGCCTGTTCTTGGAAAACTTTTAAGTGTGGTTTGGAACAACTTGGGTAATGTGAATTTACATTGTCAGCTTCAAATTTTATGAAACCGACCTACATATCAACTATTTCTGACAAAAACTTATAGCCCAAATTGAGATGGGCTGTGAGTGTAACCTAAGCTCTGTATTTTGAAGACTTTCTATGAAAAAAGGTCATAAAAGACCACATTAATAGTTTTTATATAAATATTTTGAATTAAATAAAACATGAGTAAAATTTTATCATTTTTTTTTTTTTTTTACCTTTTTACAAGAAAATTTAATTACTTGTGTGGCTGGCATTTTATTTTTACTGGACGTATTTGCTCTGGAGCTCAAGGCCCCAGGCTGGATGAGATGACCCATTTGTTATCCACACATCTTTCTGTCATCGGCAGGGACTTCATCACCTCCTGGAAACATGGCTGGAGTCAGTGTGACACTACGAAGAGGTCCTGTGACTACGGCTCTACTGGGCAGTACTGTGGACAGGGGGTCAGACATGGTGAAATTATTTTGCTAAATCTACCACAATGAGCGAGAGACAAAAATATAATAAGCTAAGAGACACATTCTATAATCGAGGCACAAAAAAGTTACCCATCTCACTTTTTTTTCCTAGGAGAAATTTTGTCGGGAAACTTAAATCTCCATATCCATCACTGCCTAGGTCAGAGTTTGGGTTTGGGGCACCTTTTGCCCGTGGTCTGCACGTGATCAGGCCCCTATGGGGAATTTCAGAATTCTGGGTACTTACAAAACCCTTCTTTGTTGAAAAGAAAGAGACTCAGGACATTTTTATAAACGCTGATGTTAAGTAAGCACAAATTGTATGCAAATGGAATTCCTCCGGGCATGTAATACTGAGTCTGGAGTTAAAACAGCTCTGGTGATATCGCTACGTTAATTGGTACGTGTGAGGGTCAGACTGAGGTACTTGTGCGTGGCGAGACAGCTGGTGTGACTTCTGCAACTTTGCGTGTTAGTCAGCAAAGACTTTTGTGTCCCATCAGGCCCAGGGCCCTGCAGGGCGGATGGCAGAGGGAGTCGGGCCGGAGGGGTCTGATCCGCCTGGGTTTCTAGCACTGTCGCTGGGGCAGCGGTCGGAGATCGGAGAGCACTGCCCTTCTGCACGAAGTGAGGCAAAATAAATACAAGCAAAGGGAAAAATTGAGAGAAAAGGAAATCGGAACCCTGAGGAGCAGTCTCGGTGTTCCGTGACATCATTAATCATTCATTTGGCCTCCTTATGGTTCTCATTTAAAAAAGAAAGTGTGAATAAGAGTGAAGAAGGAATTGGCCATGGGGTTGAGGGAAGAGCCATTTATGATGAATGGGCGCTCTTTGTGGAAAGTGCTTGATGTTACAATTTTAAACTTACTTCACTGAGGATTTCAAGCAAAAAAACATTCCCTTTATCCGTGTGCTTCAGCCTTTTTTGCTTCTTTATTCGCTTGGCGCCTTGAGGCTAACAGAGGTCACTCTGGGAAATAGATTATTGACTCGTACTAAAACGGTAAGGCTGGGTCAGTTCTAGAAAAATAAAACTCATGCTCCCTTGGAAGAGTTTTAGCAGACACAGAATGTGAGCTGTGTGAGTGTGTTCCCCGGGTCGCTAATAAACGAATCGGCGTGGAGAAGTTCACGGTGCTCACCTGCAGGGTGTGGCCGCCTCTCTTCCTTCTCCCTGGCTGAGGGTGCAGGTCTGTCTAGGAAGGCACCGTGTGTCCCTGAGGAGCTGGGGGCTGGAAGGGCTGGCTTGAGTGTTGCCTTTTAACTGCCGACAGTTTGTGGTTTTGTGTTCTCTGTAAGGGCGGGGAGAGGAATTAGGGAACTCCGGCTCTGTGGTGCAACCTCCTAAATATTAGCTCATTCAGCTTGGGGTGGATTTCAGCTGTGCTTACACCTCTGTAGCCCGACTCAAGAACGAGTGTCTGGCGGTTTCCAAAATGCAATGTGCACACTGTGGGCACACAAAAGGAAAATGTTAGAATTTCCTTTTCTATTTTTATCTCACCCCCCCCTTATCTATTTTTTTAAGCAAATGTTTTATGCTGTACCTAATAAAGTATTCATAGTAAAGGTTCAGAATCTCTTATCCACAACCCTAGTGTCTAAAAAGCTCTGAAAAACAGAAGTTACTTTGTAATTCAATTGGCCACTCAGCTTGAAATGACCTGAACTGATGTGTGGCTAATTATAGTCTTTATTTAACATAATTAGCGGGAATAATCAGAATAATCATACATTTCTCTTTAGAAACCTTGTCGTGTTTCATTATGTGGGTGCCGCCCTAGCCCCCCATTTATTCTGTCTTGCTAAAATTGAAAAAAATCTGACGCACATTTGGTTCTGAGGATTTTGGAAAAGTATCCCAAACGTGTAATTGTGTATAATAAGATGAATGTGCATATGTTGAGGGTGCAGCCTCAAAAGTTTTTTTTGTTTTGTTTTGTTTTGTTTTTCTACTGATGGGGGTGTGAATCTTGGAGTCCACTGCACTGGGCCGCAGTGACTCTGACATTGACCTCGTCAAGACCTGGGTCTCTAACTCAGCGGGCAGGTCAGGCTGGGCTCGCTGTGCAGCGTCCATTGGTCACTCACCTTGGTTAACGGCAGGTGGGAGGAGGACAGGTGTGAGGTACCAACCAAAGACAAAAAGAATAAAAGGTTCCGCACGACCTGGTCAGGAAAGTCTCACAGCCTAGACTCTGACCAGACATTTCTTAGGATTCATGGCTGACTTTAACAAATTCATATTTATTTTTTATCCACGTAATAAAATCGTGTGAATTTTTAGATAAGTAATGGAAGCAGGTATTCATATTTTGAATATGAGAGGGAACAAGAAAGTAGGTCTGTAAATTACGAATTAAGTAGAAATCTCCAGCTCCTTAGCTGCCATGATGTAATGATGAAATCATCGTAACAAGGGGAACCGAATGATTTGAAACTGTGTGAACGCCTGCTGCGGCTTCTCCACCTCGTTTTAAAAATTGGCTTTCCTCAGCTTTTTTGTAAGTCGTTACGATGTTTAGTTTATATTCAGTGCGTTAAAAAATAAACTTGGTACAGTTCTGAAGGATTTCGCTGACACATTTTGCATTTGCCTTTGCGGCCAAGATGCAAAAGGACAGCAGCTCGAGTTCTTTCTGCGAAGCGGCTTGCACACGTGTCGTGGCATTTACTCCGTGGTAGCGGAATGCTCCGTGCCGTGTTTGCTTCTGGAGTTTTTCGGTCGACTCTGGGGACACCGAGTGTCACTCTGACTCCAGTAAGTAATGCCAGTGGCACAGGTAGACGGATCTGACAGGCCCGAGGACTAACAGCGTCTCAGCTGCCTTTCCCCAATGAAGGCTATACATCAGCACTTGGAATCTGCCGGAGCCGGAGAGGGTGACACGGGAATAACATCCCTTTCTCTTCCATCGACAGGGGTAATAACTCCTCACTCCCTAGGGACAGATTGTAAAAGCCAATAGCCAGGAGCTGTGAAGCAGGGAGGTAGAAGAATTGAAAATTAAAGAGGGAGTGGAAATTTTGTGTAAAGCTTTAGTGAGATGGAATAAACCATCAGACGTCAATCTTTTAATTGCCTTGCTGTTGACACGGGGGTTTGCAAATGTTCCTTTTGATTGCTTACTTTAAGTCCATTGTTAAAAATCATGTCTATTACATAAATGAGGGTGTATGCTTTATGTGTATGTTTTACTAGGGAATGTTATGCTACGCTGATACTTAATATCTGGGTTTCATGAAGTCCTTGTTAAAAAGTCCTTATTGTCAGTATATTTTTTAAATATTCTAAGGGAAGATGCAGTGAATGTATTAGACTGCATATTTGTTTAATCTGATGTCTTTATTTCCTCTTGCATACCTGTGTATTTATTGCAGTTGAACATGAGGGTATTCAGTTTATGCATATCACATGTGATATTTTTCAAGGGTTAATAAGAATTTCTATCTTCAGCTGAACATGAGGGTATTCAGTTTATGCATATCACATACAACATTTTTCAGTGGTTAATTAGAATTTCTATTTTTAAGTAATCTTCCAAACGACTTAAGTGCCCTGTGAACATCAGTCTTCTAATGGCAACCAAAGACAAACAGTTCCAAAGGTCGGTAGTACTAACGAGGGCTCCACATCCCCGGCACCCCATGAATAACTGAGTTTTGGGGCCCCGGCATTGCTTTGAATTAAACGTAGCGCAAAGACAGACTGAACTTTCTAGAAAACCACCATTTGAAAACAGATGCTTTTGGACGCTGCCTGCTTTGCAGGAAACACACTTATTTAGTTTTTAAACTGGGCCTGGTGTTTAGTTAAATCTCCTGTGGACTCAGTTCACTGAAGGTGACAGAGGTACTCACTCGAGCTCAATGAGAAGTAGACGCGCCCGTAAATTTCTCAGGCGGCGACAGGAGATCTTGTTATAGGAGTCAGCGCGGGGGTCAGGGCAGAGCCTGTTGATGATTGAGGAAAAGAGAAGTAAATTCATTCTGCTTCAGGCACTTTGTCAAGTGCCAGTGGCTCACCATTGAGAGCCAGTCACCCGTTCTCGTCTCGCGGCCCTAGAGGTCACTCGTCGGATATAAATCACGGCCCCGCGTAGGCACGGCAACCTATTGCCACTCGGGATGAAATAAAAAAGAGGGATGCTGCTCTCGGAATGGAAATGACTCCGAATATCCCACCACATGTTGCTGTTTAATGCAATACGCGGCTGGATATTGATCTCCCGAATCAAGTCATTAAAATGTGCAGTTTTTGTTTATTGGAATGAAGCAATTAAATGGTTCAGTTATGCCAGACCTTACCTTTTCTGATGAAAACTATTGATTTCTTGCCACAGCTTTATAAGCGACAATGTTTTTGATTACTCTTGACAAACCTCCTTGGAGTGTTAATTAAAATCGTACCAGATGAGCAGGTGTGGGAGATCATTAGATCGCCCGGATCACACATCTCCACTTCATATTCCGCAGCCTTGCATAATGAATAGGGCACGAGAGGGGAGAAACAATATCTTCATCAGCAGAATTAGCATCTTCACTTTTTAAAAAACTAGGTGACATTACATGCTGTAGTACAGATGCTTTGGAATCGTTGGCTTACCCTACCACTACGTTGGATCAAAATGCGATTTTTATGGTTTGCTTTAATTTTTGGAGGATCTCATGAGTTGCTGTTTTTGTTTCTGAAGTAGCAAATATTTAAACACATTTAGATAGAAATTTGAGGAATCAAATAGGACTCTTTCAGTGCTTATGCAGATGAAGTCATGAATATTAATATGATTCATTTAACACTTAAAACCCCCTCAGTAAGATAGCCTCAACATGATTTTAAAAAATATTTTACTACTTATTTTTGGGACCTGCACCAAATATGATTATTTAGAAATACGCTCTCTTGAAGACTGCTTTCTGTTGGTTTACAATCATCTTTTCTTATGGCTATTAAAGGATGGTTATTATACGTTTGAAAAATTAAAAATAACAACTTATAAAATCAGAGGCAAATCAAGTTTTTGAGAAACGAATCTTTACATTGATGCTATTTGTTGTGGTGTGTGATTTAATTATTATTTCATTAATATAGGCATTGAAGTAGACTTTTGTCATTTTTGTATAATGCACAGAATTTAAATAATTGGAATTAGATTTAAAATCCTCTGTGATCTGATGTCTATAGCTAGCAAGGCAGCTTGTATTTCTCAGATTCATAGGCCCTGAAAAGAACTTTGAGAGGTCATCTAATCCAATCCCCTGCTGCCAAAGTAGCTGTTTAAAAATGCACTATTTTTCATTAGTCTGGAATTTTAAAAAGGATTAATGAATTTATAAATGTATTATTTACAATGTTCTGATCATGTATATCCAACTAGAGCTAACTGTTAGACTTTGAAATAAGTTTTGTGTGTGTGTGTGTTTTAAAATCTCAACTTCTCTTAGTAGAATGATTTATGGTTTACAAAGTGTTTTTCTATTTACGTTCTTTCATTTGATCAATAACTGAGTTTTATGTCTCAGGGGAATGTCCTATAATTTTTTAAATGAAACTCTGGCTCAGTTTACCCAATTGACTTAGTAATATTTATATGCTGTAATTATTTGAAGCTACATTGTTGTTTTATAGCCTCTATTATAGATGGCTTCTAGAAAGCATAAGTAAACCCTAAATTGTTAATTGTTATATGTAGGTGGAGGTTATGCACTTTGTAGGTGAAATACAAAGTTCAGGTAAGAGCTTCAATCCAGTTTTTTTAGTACTAAAATTTAAGCCACTATTTCTAACAAATCCCACAACTAGTCACTGTGCTCTACCAACCACAAAAGCAAACCTATTACACATAATAAACATTCACAAAGCTTTGTAGAATCTCAGAACCTAATTTTAGAAACTAAACTGCTATCTGTTTCTGTATAACAAGTCACCACAAAACACAGTGGCCTAAAACAAAGAAATCAAGAAAGCGTTTACCAGGGCTCATCTCTGTACCTTGTGGCGGAGCTGGGCTGAGGGCTGGAGGACCCCTTTCCAAGATGGCTCACGTAGATGGCTGGCGGGTTGGGGCTGAGTGTCATCCTGGAACTCAGCCGGAGCAGGGGGCCAGGGGCTTTCCGTGTGGGTCTCCCCCGGGGCAGCTTGTGTCTCCTCCCAGCCTGGTGGCCGGGTTCCAAGAGCAAGCGTTGGGAGAGAACAAAGCAGAAGTACATGGCCTTTTAAAATTCGAGCCTCAGAAGGCACATGGCAGCAGTCCCACCATACTGTTGTTGGAGGTGGTCATAAGTGTCTTCTCAAGTTCAAGGACAGGGAACATGGACCCCAGCACTCAGAGAGGAGCACCAAGGTGAGAGGGTGGGAGGAGCCTGTGGCGCGGCATCTTGGGAAGGTGCAATCCACCACAGCAACCATCTGTTCAATCTTTTCTTATTCCATATATTACTTTGGATGTGGCTTGATTTGTGAGAGGTAAAAAGTGTATGGAAAAAATAAACATCATTCTAATAATTCAACTGTAGTTTTTCTTGAAAACAATATGCTTTAAGTTGGGCTTTATTTCAGAGAAAAGGGCAATAAAGATAGGTCGCTTTTAATGAGATTTTGAGTAGAAAAGCACTTTGAAAACTATGAGGTAAGATACAATGGAAAATAAAGACAGGATTTATTGATAAAAAAATTATAGCAGTTGTTTAGTTCATATTTATTTCACCATCCTTTGAAAATCAGTTAAGTTCTGATAAAAAGGAGCCAACTGTTTCAAAAAATTTTAACTATTTGGTTAGTTTGTGGTGGTGTTCATTCTATGGTGATCATGTTCTATGTTTGCTGAAACTCGAGATTGCTGTATTGCAGAATTACACATCTGGGACCTTTAAGAGTTCTTTGATTCGGTGAATATTTATTGTGCTTCTATAATGTACTGTTCTAGGCACTTCAGAAATTATCCTCAGTGTTACCCTCAGTGTACACAATAATCTAAATTTTATTTGCCAGATGTAATATATTTCCAGTAATCTCCATACTCTTTTCTTTTAAACTATTAATTAGTGTTTAATTTGTAATCGTGACAAAAATTTGGAGATAAGGGCAAATTTTAGAAGCTATTGAAAAGTTTATCTTGCTCTTGGTACATGCTCAATCCATTAATAGAATTTCTGGTGTAATTTGTTCAATAATAACATAAAGATCTCTCAAAAACTAACGTACTGAGCTGTTTATTAATGTATTTTTAAAAACATATTGTTGTGGGTCCTTATTTGCCTATATAACAATTCCACATAATCAAATTTTCCATGAAATACTGTCTAATGATCAATTTTTAACCAACAGTCGTACTAGGTAGGCATCTTTCCGTGCACTATCTCATTTAATCCTCAGAAGAAATCTTAGATTGGTGTATTAACATCCCCACATCACAGATTAGTCTACCTTGTTGTCATTTCCTCTTTTCCTCAGGCTTTTCCTTACCTGTTTCACGCTACCCAAGGTAAAGAAGGAAAGGGAACAGTTGTGGTACTTGTTAGAACCATGTGTTCTCTAAATCGTGTTCCCAGGGTTATGTAAATCATAGATTGCACTTCTATGTACAACTTCTGCCTTCGTTTCTGCTCTTCACTGAAATCAGACAGGACTCCACACACAAGAGTTGTCATTGTTTCCAACGTGAACAAGGATCTGAGACCAAGTCGTCACATACACAGGTTGAACATCTCTCATCCTAAAACCTGAAATTCAGCATGCTCCCAAATCCGAAACGTTTTGAGCACTGCCGTGATGCCCCAAGGGGAAAATTTCACACCTGACCTCATGTGACAAAGGTCACCGTGAAAACACAGTCACAATTTTGCTTCATGCACACAACTATTAAAAACATGCTGTAAAATTACCTTCAGGCTCTGTATATAAGGTGTCTATGAAACACAAGTGAATTTTGTGTTTAGACTTGAGTCTCATGGCCAAGATATCTCATTATGTGTATACTAATAAAATATTCCAGAATCCAAAACCATCCAAAATCCTAAATACTTCTTGTCCTGAATGTTTCGGATAAAGGATACCCAACCTGTATATCATGTGGTTTCTACGTCTTCTGAAGTCAAGAGAAATTTCATTTACTAAACTGTTTTTCAAATGACATAGTAAAAAAAAAAAAAAAATAGAAAGCCGGGGATGTATTTCCACCCCAGCCCCACTGCGCCTCCCCCCGCCAGCAGGGACGGCCGTGGGTGTGAAGACTCCAGAAGTGCAAATTTAGCATCTCACAGATGTTCCAATAAAGCCAAACTGGCTGGCGAGTGAGTCTGGGCGGATTTCTAAGCCCTTTCTCTGCCCTGCAGGGTACCAACTGTGCTTGTGTAATCTTTATACATAGTAATGTTGATTTGTGTAGTTCGCTCTCTGTCTCTCTCTCTTTTTGTAGCGGCATTTCTCACTTGAGTAATTCTGCTTTGTGCAACATCAGGATGAACACGAGGAGGCTGCTTTGCATTAGAAAGTCAACACACACATGCACAGTTGCACACCACACAGCGGTCTGTGCAGGTGGAGGAGAATGTGCTTTTAAGGAATAATCTCCCCTTTGCAGAAAACCAACCACTTCACGTTTGTTGGCGAGGTTTTCTGTGCTGGTGTTTTAATGGCTTGTCAGATACGTTGCATATTAAACAAGCAAAGCCCGGACTCTTTGAGGACCCAAGGTGCTCTTTCTTCTTCCCCACATATTGGAAATCATTCCTGTCAGCTCGGCTCTCCAAGCTGCCTGGAAGAACTTTGGCATAGTTTTCCTAACCTTTCAAGCAGTAAAAGCAAAACTCTCCTTTGATAAAAAAGCCCGAGGACTTTGGCACGTAGCCATCAAGGATGCAGGCGACTCGCCTGCGATCTGACGGAATAATCCACAAAACACTGAAAAGTTCTCGTTAAGGTCCCCAGAGTGGGGTGAGGCACTTTGCTTGTACTTAACATATATCAACTGTCACCCGGCGGCAGTCAGTGTTGAACCGAACACAATGGAACATCCAGATGGTCCAAACAAAGCGAGCAAATGTTCATGCTATTAAAAGCTGTTTACATCAACTTCCAGGATTTCATGTAGTGAAGTTTATATTGTGTCACTGCTGAGGTGCTCGGCTCTGTCTGCATCTAAGACGGGCCCTTCGTAAACTGTTGCTGGTGCTCTCGGCACCCGGCGCAAAGCGAGGCTGAACAGCGAGTTAGGAAATAGAAGACTGTCAGCTAGTCGTGCAATAGCAGACGTTTTAAGCGACTTGTCCCCATTCTGTTATGTTGATGGTCTCTTGCGGCCTGAGCTCCAGACCCAATAAACGGAAAGCAGACCCTGTCCCCTGGCGGGGCTGTGTCCTGGACGGAGGGATGAGTGACCACTATCTGCCTCTGCAGACAGGGCCCCCGCGTCTCGCTGGCTCCTCACGGGGGATGTTTACGCGGCGATGGTTTTGTTTTCTTCCTCCATGACGCTGCAGTGTCGGTCCTGTCTCATTGGGGATGAATAGACATGAGTGATAAACCTACACTTTTCTGTCTTCTTCCTTTGACCTCCTTCTGGCATCTCCCTTACAAATTCCAGATACGCTGCCTCCATTGTTAAGAGTTTCTGGTTGCCATTAATAACAGTATTAATAGGAAGGGTGTCCAGCTTGCTTCTTGTTAAAGAAGAATCTAGAAAAACTGTCTCTGCATTCAGTGTGTTGATCACTCTCCATTTCTCTTGTCATAACATACCTCAACAAATGAGGTAAATACTAAAAGCATACTATTTATTCATTTGTCCTACAATTCGAAGTATAGTGAGAGTAGAAAAGACCTTCACATGTGCAAGCTCAACAATTAATTTAAATAATTATTTTCAGGTAATTTTAACACAATTTTATATCATATCTGTGTTCAGTTTTACACATTTTTAAAACGTACATCATTTGTTGTGTCATTTTTAAGTTATCATGCTTTGAGTTTTTAATGAAGTCTTTTTAAAGATGGATCATCTCATAACTGATTAAACCCAAATGTTTAAGAAAATATGATTTGTTGGCCTTATCTTGTCCATAAATGACCTTTGTTTTAAGATCAAGATGGATATCAAACAATGTCAGATGCTGTGACACAGAACTGAATTTTACTGATGACACGTAATGGCCTCAAAGAAAGACTGATACGGGCTCTTGACGAGCACAGTAAAAACGGGCTCATCTCTATTATGTGGGGAAACTTTCATCTTCACAGTTGTTCTGATAAATTGGAACATTTCCATAAATTTGGTGAGGAACAGGTTGTGACCTGTATTCTTATAGGGTTGCAGACCTTCTTTGCATAATTTCATGAGATTCAAAGTTTTGGCTCCCATGTTTAATTTTAAAGAAAAACATATGGTTCATAAAAAGCCAACCTATGCCAGTGTACCTTTGTGCGCATGAGGATGCAAATACGCTAGAAATATGATAGCCCCCCCCCACACCCCAGAGAGCTTTTAAGGGTTTGAAACTTTTCACTGATAATAGCTGTGCTAAATACTGCGTCAAGGCGACAGGAAAGCTATGGAAACACCATATGCACCTCTGTAATTTGGATTAGAGACATAATTTTATGGGTTGTTGGTATGTGTGGTATGTTTCATAGATGTCTCCCAGCAGTTGGGCAGGATCTTGGACATGCGGACAGTACAGATGTGAAAATACAATGTAACAAAACAAGAGCGGCAGCCTCTGCCAAGGGTCGAGCCCCGTGCCCAGGCTGGCCACTCCGAGCGTGTCTGTCAGTCCAACGCAAGCTGCGCCGTTTCCTGTTTATGCCTGTGCAGGGCTCCGCATCCGGCGGGCTCGCCTTCAGCCGCAGGTTTTTCCGCACACCCCGGGAGCTCTCTTCCTTAAAATGGCTCATTATTTATCATCTAAGTAAGCCATTGGAATTCTGTTAATTCCTGTTTTACTTAGCGCATGCCAAATGCTATCATTATCTAGGAGAAGATAATGTTGACTTGAAACTGTTACCCACAGTGCTCATTAGGTGACCTTTGCAAAACAAACCTGGTCAGGGAGGCTGTGAAGTAGAGAAGACGGATGCCAGGATTTTTGCCTTCCAGGCCCTGGGGTGTATACCTTGAGATTAACAGCAGTTAAAGCCTTGCTAGTTATTTGAAGAAATTCTCGCACTTGATGTTTACTAAACTGCTCAAAATGGAGAAATCTCTTTGGTTTTGGCCAAATATGGAGCGGGCTGAAATGTACCTGGCACCGTCCTCGTGTAGCTCTGTCTCCCTGACAGGTGTCCAGATTCTTCGTCATTTCTCTCTGTGCTTTATCGGCACTCTGAGAGATTATGGTAACCCAGTTTGCGCTCCAGAATAAATGACACTTTGTTTAATAGTCAGCCTTTCCTCGGGATATTTGTATTTTAAAATAAGATGAAAGTCTAAGCTAACGCAATAGAATTCTGGAATTTTGCACTTCAGTGTGCTTGGTGGGAGAGGGATTTCGGGGGGCAAGAGAAACTTCCTAGCACCCCTGTAATTGTATCAGCTTAAAAAAATTGGCCCTTCCAGCCAGATCTATATTGTATTCGTTCCTTTGCATTCATTAGATGATGTGGCACACTTTTTTAAGCATTCAAATTTAGGTATAGTTAGATATAGTCCACGTTTAGACAATGTAGTGAGAGGCTACATACTTGAGATTTCTATTTTTTTCCCTGAAAATCTTCTGATGACCTCATTTCTTCTGTCTTAACAGAAGGGAGATCTTGTTTTCCTTTTTCTCTTATTCCTCCTAAAACATACTAATTCTTTTCAAACATTTTTTAATTACATAAATTCGTTTTTAGGAACGTTGTATTTTCTTTTAAATTCTATTGACTTTTCAAAAAGCACCTATTTTTAAACAAGAGGCTGGATTGCCCTCCCAGTTTCCAATTTTGCTCTCTTCACTGACTCCTGTAAGCCAGCCCTGGGTGTCCTGGGCATCAAATGCCACTTGAGAATTTTGGGAATGAAAGTGTAAAGTGTACAAAATAAATGCTGATTATAGACTATCACTAAAATGCAGACAAAAGTGTGAACATTCTGATTGAGATTTTTGTTAATGATTTTGATTCTATGACCTTTGCAATATTTCAGTATTTATTTGCAGCTTGTGCCTTAATTATTACACTAAGAGAAACAGTTTTGCTTTGTAGTAATTGATGGAGAAATCTTTCAACACACTGCACTCTGATTTATAAAAGAGCACAAGATTAAAGTTGGGAAGATGGTATTAGTCTGACACTAGGTCTCTCTGTAACATACCTGATATATGATGTGATCACAGTAAACATGTAATAAAAAGTCAAGGGAGTATATCCCAATATAATTGCAAAAAAAAAAAAAAAAAAAGGGCCAAAGACCCAGTGGCTTTGCAAAGAATTAAAAATGTAACACTTACTTACCTTATTAGGGCAGAAATACATCCAAGTCTGAATATAAGATTTTAAGGAGTTAAAAAGCTTGTAGATAGAACATTATTGCATCTTGCTTTTGTTTTGTTTTACTTTTTTTTTTTTTTTTTTTTGAGACAAGGTCTCACTCTGCTGCCTGGGCTACAGTGCAGTGGTGTTATCCTAGGTCACTGCAACCTCCAAATCCTGGGCTCAAGCGATCCTCCTGCCTCAGCCTCCCCAGTAGCTGGGACTACAGGCATGGGCCGCCACGCCTGGCAAATCTTTTATTTTATTTTTCACAGAGCAGGGGTCTCACTATTGCCCAGGCTGCACCTTGGTGCTTTTACTAGGCCTTGGGAGATGTATTTAGTAATCAAAATCTTGTGATCTGTAAGGGGTCTTCTATTAATAGTTCTAACATGGTGTGATTCAGTTACTTTCCCACATGACTGCCTCTCATTTTCAGATGTGTGCGCAATCTTTTTCCAGCAGTCCTTGTTGTATCAAGGCTTTCCCATTATCAGCAGCTCAAAACCATTTACGTTTAGAATACTGGACGATACTGCTTACCTATTCTTTTATTTTTCTTAAAAAAATTATTCGTGAATTGTTGTGCCTCTGTGTTCTATGGCTAATTTATTAAAAGGTAGTAAAAATTCAGTATCTCAGCAAGTACTCCACAATCAGCCGTATTTATAAACATTGCTTCAAAAAAACACAGGGCCTGATACTCTGCTGGCCAGAGATGGTTAAACACTGGAATCCTTGGAGAATCCTGCTCGTGTTGTATGACGCACCAGAACACATGTTTTATCTATCGTCAAAAGAGCATCCCTTGTAAGGCTTTTCCCCATGGTAATCAAGGTTAAAATCAGAGAAAAACTGTATTCCCTTGAGAGAGGAGCCGAATAGTTTTAGAAGACCGGCCTACTGCACTAATTCCTTTCTATGATAATATCCTTTTAACTAAATTTGACTTTTCCAACTCACTGCCAAGATGTTTGTTGACTCTTTTCCTGAGAAAACCTTGACTTCTAATAACTTATTCATGGAGGCAGGAGTGTACTATTGCTTTCGTTGTTACACTTTATCTTTTTTCAATTGCTTGTTGAAAAGATTGTTACATGATTTATTTGGTTCACTGCTCACAGTTTCAACAGATTTTTAATCATTTTAATCATTTATGCATTTTTTTAAATGTTAGAAGCTATAAAATAATTTTTAGTGTTCACAGGTCAGTTCTTAGGAATGGTCAGTTCTCTCGGTCCTGCTTCCAGCACTCGGCACTGCTTGTCCTTGGGTTTGCATGGTCACAAGTACAACACGTTCACTCAGCGTTTTTGTTTGTTTGTTTTAGAGAGAGTTTTACTCTGTTGCCCCAACTAGAGAGCAGTAGCCTGATCCTAGCTCACTGCAACCTCAAACTCCTGAGCTCAAGCGATCCTCCCACCCAAGTGCCTCCCAAAGTGCTGGGATTACAGGTGTGAGCCTCTGCGCCTGGCCACAAACGTTCATTTACACCTCCTATGGGCCACCCACTGGGGACACAGTGGAGTCAGTCATGGTCTAGGGAGCCTGATGTTTAATAGGGGAAGCAACAGCATTCATGTTACGGTGTAAAAGCAAGATGAGCGAGTCCCGGATGGCAGTTAATACAGGTTGATTGTCCCCAGTCTGAAAATCCAATATCCAAAATTTGAAATTTTTTGAGCTCCAACCTGATGTTCAGTGGAAATGCTCCTGGAAATAATCCAATACATATACAAACATTTTTTTTTGAAATCCAGAACACTTCTCGTCCCAAGCATTTCTGGTAAAGGATTCTCAGCCTGTACCTGGAGGAGTCAGGGAGGAAGCGAAACGCGGCTGAGTCCCACAGCGGGACCAGGAGCTGGTCACGTGAACACGCACAGCGCAGGGCTGACATCGGCGGGGGAGCCGCCTGTGCAGAAGCGTGACGCCGGGAGAGCAGTTGAAGGCAGTGGCCACGGTGCACGGGAGAAGGAGGAGAGAGGGGTTCCGCCAGCAAGTCAGGGCTTGGACTGGCAAAATGGGGCGTCCCTGGGGGATTTTCAGTGATCAGGTGGTGTAATCGGAGAGGAGCAGCGTGGTGAGTGAGGACCAGGCTCTGCGGGTTCGAATGCTATCCCTGCCTGTCACCCTACATGCCTGTTTCCCTGTCTGTAAACTGGGTATAACCGTGACTCACAGGGCTGTTGAGAAAATTAACGGAGTTAATACCTAGAAGGTGCTTTAATAATGCTGGCACTTGTGCTCCATAAATGCTCAGTGGTTTTTTTTTTTTGCTGTAACTCTGAATTGGATGTGAGCACCTGGGGCGGGGGACTGGACTGGGTTTTGTGTTACCCCAGGGGAGAAATGACACGGTATGAACGGAGGCAACGGCAATGGGGATGGAAGAGGCGAAGTTACGGGGATTTGCGAGGTACAGGCACCAGGGTCTGGTGAGCCACTGGGCATGCCCGGGGGTTGGAGAGGATCCATGGGAAAAGAAGGGGTCAAGGCCGGCTCCCGGGACTCTGGCTTGGGTGCTGGGGTGTTGGGGTGGGTGGTGGTGTTAATCAGTAGAGAGTCAGAGTGCAGGAGGGAGGGCAGGTCTTTGAGGGGGGAAGAGAGTGAGTTCGAGCTACCTTTGGAGCATTGATGTGTCTCAGTCTCCAGCACACGGGTCTGGCGCACGGGGAGAAGGTTCTTGCTGGAGATGTAAATGTGAGCTCGTCAGCTTGTGGGCAGTCGCTGAAAACACACGCATCAGTTACGATACGTTGGACGGCAGGTAATTGCAGAAATCCAACTCAGAATGACTCAAAACCCAGAAGAGATTCATGAGTTCAGAGGAAAGGCGCAGAGGTAGGTGGTGATGGGCTTGTTGCGTTTGGGGCTCCAGCCTTGTTTTTCTGACATGCTCTGGGCTCTGCCTGCACCCGTGTTGCCCTCCCCTCTGGCCGGGACCGCCGGCTCCATCAGCTCCTGGCCTCATTCCTGGGCACATTCAATGATACTGAAAAGAAGAGAGACCATGTTTTGAAATATCTCTGAAAGAACAAGGCACAGAAGCCTTGCCCAGAACACTGGCCACGGTTAGGTCACACGCCCATTTCTCAGTCAGTTCTGGGGCCAGCAGATCACTGTGGTTCCTGCACCGGTCAGTGGCACAGAAGACAGGGGAGCCGAGGGTGGGCCACCCCTGGAGCTCTGGGTGCACAGTTGCTCTAGAAGCATCTGAGGGAGGGATGGATATTGAGTGAGAATTGGCATTGCGTTGGGAAAAGGGACAAGATAGATAACCGGCAAGGCTCACTGTGCTGTCGGAGTGGACAAGCTTCCCTGGAGGAGCGAGGAAGCATGGGAAGACACGGAGGCCTAGGACGCAATCCTGGGAAACAGCCAGACTTCAGAGGTGTTTGGAGAAAGAATCTTGGATTGGTTGGAAAACGCACTGTAACTTCGGTTTCACTCTTTGATTAAATTGAGCAAGGTTGTCTTGCATGCTACAGGGTGGGCTGAGAAAATTAATACGGGAAGTAGGTCATGGGGAAAAAATGGGTGTTATCGAGTACAGGGAATCATGATAATTGGTAGGAAATCTTGTCAGGTCCTGTGTTAATAATATTAGTAATAACTGGCACTCAGCCAGCTCTCGCTCTGTGTTGGGTTTGATGTCAAGTTCTCACTGAGTCTCCCAGTAACCCTGTGAGTTGTGCACTCTTAGGAGCATCACTGTTTACAGATGGGAGATTAAGGCTCCCTGAGATTCAGGATGTAGCTCAAGGCCTTGCATTTAGTAAGCGGCAGAGGGGTACTTGACTCCCGGTCTGTCTGTCACCAATATGTGGCCCAATACTTAGGATCTGTTGTGTCTTCCTAACTCTCTGATCTCCTTGGAGCCTCTGCTTCAGCCTAGACTTCGTAAGCTGACGCTTACATGTTGGTGCACATTTTAGCCTTTCTGTGTCTCCCTCAGAAAGGTCATGACAGCCCTTAACGTCAAAGGGGAGGGAGGCAAGAGGCGCTTGGCAGAAGAAGGGTGGTGTGTGGGTTTCAGAGTCTCTTGTCATTTGTGAACATATTTTCAATCTGAACAGAAATCAAACTCAGGCTGCCAAATCCCAGGATTCAAGAGGGAGGCATTTTGGCAGGGAATCCGTGACTCCTTAAGTTTGCCAGGCGTTTCCTGCGGAAAACCCCAAACCTATGGCCTGGCACACACACAGCTCTCAGACAACGGCCACTGTGGGCCTATGACAGGAAAGTTTGGCTCCCACGATAACGGGGACTTCTCTGAGTACGAGGATACGGAGGGAGCCCCGGAAGGGTTTCAGTGGAGAGGAGTGTGTGGTCAGAGTGAAATGTTCTAGGCAGATCGTAAGAGTTTATCATGAATTTAGAAGGCCAAGGTGGGAGGCAGAAAGAACAGTTGGGAAGCTGTTTGTGATGGTCCAGGAGAGAGATTTTGATGGCTATCGTGTTGGTTGTAAAGATGGAGTTAGGGGAGCTGGGCTGGGTGGGGAGAGAGGATACAGATTCAGGTGGTATTTGGAAGGTAAGAGGATTCTAGGCTGGTTTTCGGATTTCTGCCCTGAGTTTCCAGGGAAACGGCAGTCACATCACTGGGATAGCTGTAGAGCAAGAGGCTGGGGAGGTGGCAGTGAGGTCCGGTTCACAGGCAGCCACGTGGAGAGGTCCGAGGGGAGGTGGCAGTGAGGTCCGGTTCACAGGCAGCCACGTGGAGAGGTCCGAGGGGAGGTGGCTGGACACGCCGACCGGGCTCAGGGCAGTGGGCAGAAAGCAGTGCTGAGCATGGCGTTCGCACTTCAGCAGACCAGAGCTGGGTGGGAAGCTGGACCTCTGACACGAGTTCCTTACTTACCTCTTGAATTGGCTTGCATTTTTCATTTAGAAATTTCTGGAGCCTAATCTAGTGCCTTTTGGAGAGTAAGCGGGGAAGAGAAGGGCTTGTACTGCTGGTTGGCAAAGTGATGAGACAGTCTGCCCTTTCGTGAAAAATGAGAAACTAAACAAGCCCCACGTAGGAAGCGGTGGGCGAGGGGGCGAGGCACGTGTGTGACTCGGCTCCTACGTGGCGTGTCCCCGGGGCTGCAGGACAGGTTTTCTCTCTTCCTGACACAGTGCTGCAGGCTCGGCTGCTTCGGCACGTTGGCTTCCCGGGCCCTCCCTGGTCCGGAGAATGACGTGTGGTTGTGGGGGAAGAGCCAACGAGAACAGCAAAGAAAGACGAATGATTAAAACCCTACCTTTCTGCTTTCCTTTTTGACTCATTTTAACAAGGCTGAAATTCTCCAAACGCCATATTTCAGAAAAATAAAAGACTTGCCGATGTATTGGACCCTTGCTTGTAAATTGAAAACTTCTTGCAGTTCAGATCTCCCTCCTCCAGATTTGGGGACAGAGATAGACTTCTCCACTCGCGCTGACAGCCATGTGAGGAAGAGCCTCGCGAGACGATGAAACCCCATTGATTTTTCATAAAAGTTTAATAAGATGACACAGGTCAAAAGCTCTGGAAAGTTTGCTATAAATTGCGGTGAGGAATCGAGCAAGGTGTAATTGGATAAGAAAATGTAAATGAAACTTGTACAGGTGCACAGAGGTGATGGAGAACAATGAGAACGAGTTCCCTTTTCACCCTCTCGGTGGTATTTTCCTAAGCAGGTGCTGACTCTTGGGTGCAAGGGGCCGTTGGCTCTGGTCAGCCCCTGAGCACTGATGGGTTAATATGTTATCTGTCAAGTTTTTTGAATGTCATTAAAATTCATCAGGTACATCTTAGGGGTTCAGATTGGATAGGACCATCCACACTTTTGTATCCGACCTGGTCTTTTCAGGTTGTGCTTTTGGTTATGTTATCGATTGCCACATTAAAGAGTAGTGTAAATTATCTTTTTCTAACCGGCAGCTGTTCCATTTCCAGTACCTGTAATTTACATAGTATTGATTTACTCTAAATTTTCTAAATACATGTAAATATATATCATTTTTATATAAGATACTATTTCTTTTTTAAAAGACTGCCCTGCTTTTCACTTTCATGATGTATCTTAAGATTTTTAAAAGTCTATCCCCTTGCAGTAGCACTGACGGTGATCCTAGCACGCTTCTTTTCTTCTTGTTAAAATGTGATGCTGATCTGTTTAAAGACTGTTGGATAGTGTCTGTCATTGATTGACATGTTCTTGCTCAACAGTGCACACTGTACCTAATCAATCTGTTTACAGTCAATCTAACATCATGGAATATCATACACAAACTCATAATATTCCTTACACAAACTAATGATATTTCTTACAACTTTGTTTCTGAGGGGGTATGAAAAAGACAGACTTGTTAGAATCAATTCCTTTTGAGTTTATTTGCTACATTTCTTTCTCCATTGCCACGTGAACTTTCTCTTTCCTTGGTTGGTGAAATGTAGGATATAGTTAGAGGAATGATTTCAGAACCTGTTCTCCAATATGCAAAAAGCAGCTAGTTCTCATTCTAGCCTAAGAGACCCCGACTTAAATGAGACTTGAATGAGAGGGAAAAATGACTCAGGCAAAAACATTTTCAAAAAGCAGCCTTATAATTTAGGATACCGGTAAATTACTAGGAAGTTGTGCAACTGCTATTTAATAGACACGAACTAATTATAGCCCACGAGTGGTGAGTCTCATCCTGCGGATATACAATATAATTCCTTTTAGAGAAGCAATAACATATTGTTAAAAACATGCCATATTAGCTTATATACTCAAAATTTCAAAGAGACTTCTCAAAAAGGGGCATGGCAGAGAACCAGCATGTGGCAATCTGAGCTTTGGACTTTGAACTGTGCTTCGGTAGCTCTTTTGTGAATGAATTCACATAACTAAAAGTTCAGAGCCACAGTCCTCCAGTGTGCAATATTTGTGTCTTTATAACAACGACTTTTATTTCTTAATGACAATAATTATAATCGCCACCAATTAGTGAGCCTTTTCTCTTTGCTATGGGCTTTATAGGCCTTAGCTCATTTAGGCCTGCCAATAACTCTGAGATGATATTATTCCATTATTTTACAACAGATGGGAAAATGGTAGCTTTGAGAAGTTAAGGAATTTGCCCAGGATCACATAGTAAGTGAAGGAACCTGGATTCCAATGCAGGTGAGCCCACACCTGCGCTCACTTCAGTCTGCGATGGTCAACTGTGCCGTCGCTAGTTCTGGGGCTCAGGGTGATGGTGATTTTTCCAGAGCCTTCTAGGGTTTTGGATGCTCCTGGAAGGATAGAGGTAGGTTGACCCTTAAGCTCCAAAGGTGACGTGTTTTGTACTCCTGATCAAAGATTGTCCTGGGAGCAGGGGTTGTATGGTAGTGGGCTCCTGGGTGCTGCCCCAGGTCTTGGAAACTTCAGCTGTTCCTGGTGTCCTGGTGGGAGGCGTAGTTATCTGGATATTGAGTTTATGTCTCACGAGATCCAGGAAACACCTAGGGGTGCAAATTCCTGAACTTGTTGGTTGATTAGAGATACTCTGGTAAAGTTCAAATTCCTTTGGGTCCTCTGAGAACTCAACTTCTTCTCCACAGCTCTCTCTTTTTGCCAAGAACCTTATTTATTCTAGACCATTGATCCTCTTCAGGAGTACAGATTTCTTTCTTTTCTTTTCTTTTTCCTAACTTATTTTTTAAATTTTTTAAAATTAATTTTAACAATTTTTTCTTTTCTTTTCTTTTTTTTTTTTTTTTGACATAAAGTCTCACCTGGGCTAGAGTGCTGAGGCATCAGTGTAGCTCACAGCAACCTCGAACTCCTGGGCTCAAGGGATCCTCCTGCTCAGCCTCCCAAGTAGCTGGGACTACAGGTGCGTGCCACCATACCCCACTAATTTTTTCTATTTTTAGTAGAGATGGGGTCTCACTCTTGCTCAGGCTGGTCTCGAACTCCTGAGCTCAAGTGATCCTCCCACTTTAGCCTCCCAGAGTGCTAGGATTACAGGCGTGAGCCGCCGCGCCCGGCCAGCAGTTGAGATTTGTTCGTGCTGCTCTGGGCAGACCCTCGGGTCTTTCTGTGCTCAGGTACAGGTAGGACATCTTTTCCCCAAGGAGTGCTCCCCTTCCACCAGGCCAGCTCCCCAACCATTACCTGTACAGGTGCTGAACGTCACCTAGAGTTTATTCCCTCCTTTCAGAGTATCATGGCCCTAGGATACTCCAGGGTGACTCAGGTATACACAGAATGCAAAGTGAATAATGTTACTATCAGTAGGTATTATATAAACCGAGTGTTTTTTCTAGCTCCTTTTGAAGCATTTTCTGAATATTTTCATGATTTGATTTTGATTTCGATTTTTAATTGTTGAAATCTTTTAATCATGTGTTGATTCATTCATTCAGCATCTATTACGTGCAAATGAGGTTTTAGGCTCTGGGAACATGGCCGTGAATAAGGCAGACAAGTGTCCACCCTCACTGAGCTTACATTCTAATGATGATGGGGAGACAAAATAAATGCAGAAATCGGAGCTCAGGCAGTTCTATGAGCCACGCAGAGCAGTGTGACAGGTGTGATATCAGGTGCTTCAGTAGCGCCTTAGACTGAAAGGCTGGGGGAGGCCTCACTGAGGAGGGGACATTTACGCGGAGATATGAATGGTAGCAATCGAGACCTGGAGGACAAAATTGTAGGCAAGAAAGAGTCTAGCCTGTTCGAGGAGCGGGGAGAAGGCAGAGGCTTGGGACGTGGTGGACAGAGGGGTGCAGGGTTTAATCAGGGTTCACTATTTGTGTGGGAATAAGTCCCCACTGCTCTCTTTGTACATACTAAACACGTCTAGCACCTAGTGGTCATGTTCACTTACTCATTCCACAAACATGCAGTGCGTATGTCTGCTATGTGCCAGGCCCTGTGCGGTGCTGGGTATATATTGGTAAAAAAGATGGAGTCCCAGTCCCCAGGGAACCTCAGTCCCAGGAGGGGGCTGGAGAAGGAAGCAGACACTTACAATGCAGCGTGATAAACGGTAAGATAAGGAAAAGTGCTCTGGGCTGTGAGAACACAGAGGACAAGCAGGGTAAGCAAAGCCTAACTGAGACTCCAGGTACAAGAAGTCCCTGCCAGGCAAAGGATGGAAAGAGAGTGTTCCAGGCGGGGAGTCACCCAGGGAAGGGTCGGAGTTTGAGCAGGGCTTGTTTGGGGATCGCACGGTGCCGTGTGGGTGGAGCACGGGGATCAGTTTTACAAGATGGGCCAATTTGACTTAATAATGTGATGCATGGGCACATTTTTAAATTCCAGGAACCGTGTAATACTACGAGAGATGAAAGAACATAAAAAGGGGAAAGGAATTAAAAATAGCTGTAGTTTTCATGCTCTGGGGAATTTTTATATCCAAGTGACACTTTCATAAGCTTAAATTTTCTTCATAAAAGAACTCAGGGTTCAGAAAGGAGAGTCGTCTTTAAATCCTTGCTTGATCCCGGCATTTGCTTTTGTGACACACCCCAGGTGAGCCATGTGTCCCTTGTTTTCAGTAAGTGATACCAGCACTTTTATAAACAAGTTATCTTGGTAACAAAGGACATAGCGCCAGCAGGAAGGAAGGTCACGAAGAGACTGGAGTTACTGGGGAAACATATGATGCATGACCACAGTTTTTTTTTTTTTCCCCTGGGGAGAAGTGTTTTGCCTCAGAAAAGTGTCCCGTGGACATCACTTTGTCCCATTTAATGTATGCACCAATGCTGAGATGCTGAGATTTCGGAAGTGCGGAGTTCTATTGTTTGTATCTGCGCCCCACACACAATGATTGGAAAGTGAAAAAGGAAAGGAATCTGTGCATTGTATACTAAGCAAAAATGCTACATCCTGACCCTGACGGGAAGCTCAGTTTTCATGCTGTTCCCGTCGAGCGTTTGAGTGTATTTGAATATTCCAGGGGATGAAGGCGTGCGTTTGGTGCGGTAAACGGGAGTAGGTTTCGTAAAACTGATGTGTCGTGCAGGGCTGCTAGGTTGGTAAACCACGGTGTTTAGTGTTCTGTTAATACATGCAATAAATTAATTGAGTGGCTGGCAGAGCCTTTTTGTGGATGTTATCTCACAAGGACGTGTTTTATGAAGTTTAAATGTGAATGCTTTGCAACAAATGTGCCTTTTCTTATATCATGAAAATTCAGTTGACTCTGAATGGTTTGCAGGAAAAGTTAGAAGAATTAAGGTAGAGTCTTCTTTCGATGAGTGTGAAATTTTTTTTACTTGAAGTAAACCTTAGTTTGTGTATGTACAAAAAGATAAGCCTCCTTGAGAGACTATATGGTAATATCTGTCTCTTAATAAGAGTTCCGGTAATGCCATCGGTTTCTAATTTTCATTGAAGAATCCAGACAAGAATTACCAAATACTTCGCAGTCTTTGAGTAGGTGTTTCAAACTATTCTTCGTGGTAGAGAAAACTGTATGTATCTCTATATATCTAACTATATCTATGTCTATATATATGAAAATGTTACATTAACAATTCAACGTTAAATTTTAGAAAGAAATGAGTGTAATATGACGGTGAGAAAAAGAGCCAGGAGTTCTGGGATATAAAAGTTTTACTTTGCACCCTGATTTAAGGGGCTTGTGTCAGAGCTTCCTTCATCTGTGCGAATAAGCAATGTAGACGGTTTGTCCGTAAAGACCAGACCTGGGCAAATGTCCATAATGACACGAACATCTTTAATCTTTACAAAGAATCGTATAAGATGATCTGTTTCCCGACTTTATGGGCTCCCCGTCTGGAACAGCTGGTTAGCGGAAGTGCTTTGCAAGACAAGCACATAGTATGCTACAGGCCTGCTCCGCCCACCCAAAGGCCCTGCCTTCACCCCCTCCCACCATTCCTCACCGCCCAGAGCAGGTGCACGTGTCCCCAGAAGGTGCCTTTCTGAAATTCCGGAAGTTGAAGTTATTGGACATATCTCGGAAAGGAGGGCAAACAATGATACAAAGTAGCCACTGATACAAGCTAAGGGCCGGGCGCGGTGGCTCACGCCTGTAATCCCAGCACTCTGGGAGGCCGAGGCGGAAGCATCACTTGAAGTCAGGAGTTTGAGAGCAGCCTGAGCAAGATCGAGACCGTGTCTCTACTAAAAATAGAACAATAAGCCGGGCATGGTGGTGCGTGCCTGTAGTCCCAGCTACTTGGGAGGCTGAGGCAGGGTGGCTTGAGCCCAAGAGTTTGAGGTTGTAGTGAGCTACGATGACAACACTATACTCTAGCCTGGGTGATAGAGCAAGACTCTGGCTAGCAGGGAAAAAAAAAAAAAAAGCTAAGGGATATTCAACAGCAGGGAGTCAGAGTCAGGGGACCATGGGCTGTGGAAAGTCAGGAAGGCTTCCTGGAGGAGGAGGGACTTAAGCTGACCAACATTTGGGCCAAGTGCAGAAGATGAGGCTAGGGCGGCCATTCTGGGCAGAGAAAAACTTAAGTGCTGCTATGTGGTGGCCACAGAACGTAATCGTCACCCCTCTAAAGGTGCCCTGGGAATCTCAGGGGCTGCTCCCCACTTCCTGTGCCCTGTTTGTAAAACCAGGGATCGGTTCCAATCTCAGAAGCCCCTTGTAGCTCCGAGGTTAATGGTGGTTTGTGAGCAGCCAGCCTCCCTTTCTCTGGTTCCCTGCAAGAACAAACTACAAAAACCTTCAGCACATTTTTTTCCTTCGGCCCAACCTTGTCACAAATCTCACGTCTCTGATTTGAAGATCTTTGTCATTCTTCTCTCTTCCCGCACGAATCTTCCTGTCCCTTCCCCGGGCTGTTTCTTTCTCTATCTGCTGATTGAGACTAAACTGGTCAACCAGCACAGGGCAGGAAAGGGCGGCGCTGAATCATCATTTCTGGCCTCATCTGTTCTCACGCAGCTGGCTGCTCGCAGCGCCGCGGCCCGATGAAGAGAGAAGCAGGGAGAGAGAATTCAGTCCCCGGGTTGGGCGCTCGGAATGACACAAGGCCCCGAGAGGTGTTCCCAGGGGTCCGGTGTGATAGATTCTAGCCGATGTGAGAGGAATGAAAGACCCCGGACACCGAAGTCGAGCGTTGCGGACTGGGTGCTGCTGCGTTTCCCAACACGCTGGACAATGAGAACACGAAGCTCTGGCTCAGAAGTTTCCAGAACAGGCTCTCGCCTCTGCCCAGAACGGGGTTACCCCTCTCTAACACTGTTCTGAATTTTCTGATGAATTAAATTTTAAATGAATTCAGGGGAGTGTGGTTATGAGAACAGCAGGGTCTGGTTCAGACTTGCTTGGGGGTCAGCTCCTTGGCCTGGGTGTCTTGTTCTCCCACTGTGTGTGTGTGTGTGTGTGTTAGCACGTTTGCTCTTCAAACCATTGCCCAGTAAGTGGAACTCCTGGAGTGGAGATTTGCCGCGAGGATAGGGACTAAAACATTCTCCTGTTGTTACTGATACAGTTACTGTTGCAACTGGTGCAGCTAGCTACGCCACTGTCATTTCTTGGTCAGTTTTCACTGTGCTCAAAATAGCGAAGGCTCAAGGCTGCCAGATGGTAGGTTTGAGATTTAGGTCTGTCTCTAAATCCCTCTGACATATTGGAAATCTCTCAGAGAGGACATGCAATCTCATACACCACACACACACACACACACACACACACACACATTCTCTCTCTCATATGACAAGGAGGAGAAGCTACAGATATAGCGGATTCAGATGTCTTCTTATATAAAAAAGCAAACTTGCCCAGTAGTTCTGCGGTCTCCAACCCCCCTCCAGCCCCCCCCCCCCCACCCCCGGGCCACTGCCTAGTACTGGTCTGTGGCCTGTTAGGAAAGGGTCAAGCATCACCACCTGAGTTTGCCCTCCGGCCCCACCTTGCCCCCCACCCCCATCCATGGAAAAATCGTCTTCCATGGCACTGGGGAATGGGGTGCACAGAGCAGGCGGGGAGCCGAGCTTCATCTGCATTTACAGCTGCTCCGCTCCCCATGGCTTCACCCCCCTCCCTCCCATCCTCCTGGAAAAATTGTCTTCCACCAAACCTGTCCCTGGTGCCAAAAAGGCTGGGGACCACTGTAGTAATTCACTGAAGGACGTTTCTGCCTAGACAGTTTAAGATCCTTTTGGAAAGGAAAAAGCTCCAACTATCATTGGAAAAACAACTGCTCTATAAATGTGCAATTGTAACATTGAACTGAAGATCCCAGGCAAACTTACAGAACCGTACGTTCGGGAGTGATATCACTTGTACGAGATTTGGGTAAGGTAGTTTAAAACGAACTTAGGGGCCGGGCGCGGTGGCTCACGCCTGTAATCCTAGCACTCTGGGAGGCCGAGGTGGGCGGATCGTTTGAGCTCAGGAGTTCGAGACCAGCCTGAGCAAGAGCGAGACCCCACCTCTACTAAAAATAGAAAGAAATTATATGGACAAGTAAAAATATATATAGAAAAAATTAGCCGGGCATGGTGGCGCATGCCTGTAGTCCCAGCTACTCGGGAGGCTGAGACAGGAGGATCGCTTGAGCTCAGGAGTTTGAGGTTGCTGTGAGCTAGGCTGACGCCACGGCACTCACTCTAGCCTGGGCAACAGAGTGAGACTCTGTCTCAAAAAAAAAAAAATAAAAATAAAAAATAAAATAAAAAATAAAAAATAAATAAAACGAACTTAGGGACGGGGTACGTAGTAGACGCTGGAAGGAGGGCGACCAAAGAAACATCTCCACGCTTACTTCTCCGGAGACCTTGCGTCCTCGTATTTCCTTTGAACTCATACTTTATTGTGGAAACTTAAAAAAGAAATTACATTTACTGAGAATAAGTTTAAAAAATACAAAACTTATCTTGCTCTTTCTAGCTGTTGCTGTGGTTTTGAGTAATACATCATTAAAGCCGTGGCACTCCAATGATGTATTAAAGTCATATATCATAACAATGCCACGGCTTTGATGATATATTAATGTAATACATCGTTAAGGCGCCATTGGCCTCGTGATGTATGACTCAAAACACTACCTATTGGCTAGATCAACACACAGGGACCTGTGTGTTGGGGACAGGAGAATGGCAAATGATTTTGGACCAAAACACAATTGAACTTCTCAGAGATGTCTGCCCCACAAAAGCATTTCTGTGGGATCGGATGGCTTCAAAGGCTCACGGGGGGTGGGTTGCATTGCAGCGAAGGGCGGCAGGGACATCTGCTCGGACTACGTCGGAAACCTGTGCCTGGGCCAGGTGTCACACGGGGGGAGGAGCATGTCTATGTTCTGCCTAGCAACAAACTATGTGCTTCACTCGTATGATTTTTTTTTAACTCTCCACTGAAATGTTATATAGATATCATTAACCTGGTTTTAGAGGTCGGGAAACCGAGGGGCAGAGCAGTGAAGTGAGGTCCCATAGCTGATGTAGTAAACGGTGGGGCCAGGCTTTGAGTCTGTGTCTGCCGAACCCGAGAGTTGAGTTGCATGGGGCGATTCTGATCGTGTGCCCCTAGTTTGCAGAAATTATTTCTTTCTGTCTTTAAAGGAAAACTTGGAGCGAGCTGACTTCCTGTCTCCCCACCCCATCTCCCCTCGCTGTCCATCTCCCTGTCTGTACAATATCCAGAGGAGGCATTTGGAAGAGCACGTCTGGAAAAACTGAGGCCATGCTAGAAAGGCACTTGGCAGCTGTCTTTTTTCCTCAGTGTCCTGCCAGATGCCTGAACTGTGGTTAAGGGACAAGCGGCCCCTGGGAGGGTGGCTCTGCTGGTGACCAAAACCTCTCCGTGGTTCTGTTGAGCAGCCTCCCTCTGGCTTCCTCGTGTCCACTCAGGCTCCCGCTGCAGATCTCTGCTCTACGCGGTAGCCAGAGCCATTGCTTAGCGATGTGAATCCCACCACGTCACCACGTGGCTCAGTTCTCTCCGGAGGCACATGTCACAGTCATCATGTGTATCCTGGACTCATTCATAAGCGAGACAAATCAATAAGGCCTCAAATAATGAGGACTTCAATATTTTTTTCTTTTTTTTTTTTTTTGTGGTTGAGTTTTAAAATATTTTCTCCATATGTCAAATATAAGTTCACTCAATCTTTGCCACTATCAGAAACTCATTGTCCACACATAACCTCCATCTTTTAATCTGTACTCGCAATAGTCTGGTTTGTCATAGAAACTCTCTTTTGGTGATAGATATCAAGTACAAATTTCTGTCTTAAGATGTGTTAGTTATATAGTAACACATAATAAATTACCCCAAAACTCAGTAGTTTAAAATAATAGCGGACACGTATGATATCATACAGTTCTGTGGCTTGGGAACGTGGGCAGAGCTGAGCTGAACTGTTCCGGCTCAAGTTCTTTGCAGACAGTGAAGTCACGGAGCAGCCGAGACAGCCGTCATGTGAAGGTTCGACTGCGGCTGGCGGATCTGCTCCCCAGGGGCCACCCCCCCTGGTCCACAGTCACTGCCGGCTGTCGGCAGGAGGCCTCAGCTGCCCGGTCTTTTATCATCTGGCCTCGGAAGTCACACTCCGTCATTTGTACAATGCCCTGTTGGTGACATAGGTTAGCCTCATTCAACTGGAAAGAGACTAGGGACTGCCTGGAGCGTGAACACCAGGAGGTCACAGTCACCGGAGATCATCTTGCAGCCTGGCCACCATAAAACAGCCACCACAAAAGGTGAGAGATTTCCTGTCACCCAGATAGGAAAGACCAAAAAAAAAAAAAAAAAAGTGAGAGACAAAATAGTTTATCTACGCATGCACATGTACATATATCAGAAAAGAGCAATTAGGCAACTTATGTTACACATTGTCCTTTAAAATTATGTTCTCAGGAATTACATTTCAACTTCTAAATGCGATACTAAGTGGTCATATTTTACGTGTCATTCGCAGTTGCTACAAGATGTAGAGAAAGAGCCGGACTTTCCAGTGCAAAACAATGTGAGGCTACAAAATTCTAGTGTGCTTTAAAAACCTCCTTGGTTTTAATTAATAATAAATATGAATTGCCCATGATTAGACGATCTACACAGTTAATTAGAATTCATTTTGGCAAATTAAATGGATAAATCGTATTTGTGCTGTTTGGGAGATGTATTTAGGACTTCAGAGATTGTGGTAGGGAAAAAAAATGTACGGTCCGTGAGGAGATAAATCAGAAACTCAAAAAAAGTAGAAATAACAGCACAAGAACATAGCAAAGGAGTTCTAGCTCACGGCTGGCTGCTGACGGATGCTGGAGCAGGTCTGAAGTGGCAAGGACCCCTGAGCACAGACGGGCCGTGACCCCTGTGGAAGGGATGACATCTGAGCTGTGTGTCCCAAGGCTGAACAGCAGTAATCAATCAATCAGTTCAAGAATCTATTAATCACCTATTATTTATCAGACATCAAGCTAGATGAATATAAAACGGTTTCTGCCTTTAACATACTTTCAGTATAGTCATGATAAAATAGAAGGAGAGGAGGCTTTCAGAGCCAACGCAACAGGACATGCCACAGTACAGGGGAACGGGGGACTTCGTGAGTGATTAGGGGCAGTCCAAGCAGTGGATGGCTAAGAGGACTCTAGATTCTTTTTCCTGTAGACACTGAGGAATTAGTTATGTAATAGGCATATACACGTTCTCTTTAGTGCTCTCGCCACCTGCCACCCGTCATTTGCATGCATTATTTTTTGAGGAGAGTCACATGCGTGCGTCTGGGTCTGCCTGACCCTAGACCACATGTGCTCAGGTGAGGGATTGTCCAAGGAGAGGTGAGCAGGGTGGACCAAAATCGGGAAGAACTGACAGCAGGGAGAGCTGGTGCGACGCTGCTAGCAAGGAAAAGAGAAGTGGATTCGAGAAACACGCACAGCAGAACTGAGGAAACCATACCTCTGAGCTAAATTGCATTTAAAAAAATAACCCTGATACTCTTGACGGTGAAAACAGGACTGCGGCTGGATGGCCGGGCTTTTCCCTGCAGGCTGCAGCAGCCGGCGTCTCACTGTTACCCTTGGGCTGCAGCGTGTCCTCCAGTCACTGTTGGTGATGCACAACCGGCATCCACTGGCCTGGCCTTGCATATCATGGAGCGTGATGGAATGAATGTTTGTGTCCCCCACCGAGGGCATGTGTTGAAATCCTGACCCCCAGTGTGTTGGTATTAGGAGGTGGGGCCTTCGGGAGGTGGTTTAGGTCACGGGGTGGAGGCTTTGGGAATGGGCTTAGTGCCGTCTTAAAAGAAATTGCAGAGAGCTCACAAGCCCTCTCACCACCATACAAGGACACAGGCGAAGGCGGCCGTCTGCAACCTGGAAGAGGTGACCTCCCAGAACCCTGCCATGCTGCACCCTGATCTCAGACTTCCAGCCTCCAGAACTGTGAGAAGTAAATTTCTCTCGGTGCTAAGCCGCGGTCTGTGGCACTTTGTCATGGCAGCCTGCAGGGACGAAGACACGGAGCCACTGGAACGGCTGAGTGACATACACCAGCGCTATTTCCTCCTGGTTTCCCAGTTCTTTCATTTCGTGCCTGCCGTTGCGTTTACTGAGACCAAAGTATCCAACACGGAAATGTGAAGCCCACAACCGCTGTGGTCCCCAGGAGTCCTGCAAGTCTTGACAGCCAGACACAGTGGGGACACTGCTACACGCCGTGGCTGCTACAGGTCACAACCGGCTTGTCACTCAGCAGCGAAGTGACAGGAGGTTTGTTTAGAACTAACAGATGCCACTTTGCTGCTCCCTTTGATCTGTGCACACCAGCGTGGCAGGTGTCTCCTTGTAACTGTCACTTTCTGTTTCAGGCCTTGTCGGATGGGTGTGGCAAGGGAGTGTGGCATCTCCTCAGGGTGGGCCCCAGGCAGAGCCCCCGAATCTCCCAAGATTTAGGGATAGTTGGAGGGGATGGGCTGGCCGTGAACTCGCACAGTGAGAGAGTGGATGCGTGGGCCCAGGGTGACCACGGCCAACACTGACCCTGAGCTTGATGAATTAACGCGGTGAGCAGAGTGTCTCTGAACTCCTGGCCACTACACAGGGCAGGTGGTGGTGACATCTGAGAGGAGAGAAATGGGGACATCTTACACAGTCTCTGAGGGCTCCTCGTGCCAGTCATGTGCCCGGGGGGGGGGGGGGGAAGGGGCTATGTTTGCAGATGGGTTAGAAATTCACATTTGAGTAATAAGTAATAAATACGCTGTTTCAGATGCAGTGGGGTAACGTACACCTTAGCTATTGAATTTCTCTGTCACATTTGGCTTGTAAATGATGGCTGGTGGATGCTGACCACTGAAATGGCATCAGAATTTGTACCCCCGGCACTATGGTTGTCTTATGGCTATAAGATTTTTTTTTTTTTGCTTTTCTTCTTCTTCTTCATCTTTTTTTTTTTTATTTTTTGAGACAGGGTCTCCCTCTGTTGCCTGGGCTAGAGTGCAGTTGCATCATCATAGCTCACTGCAACCTCAAACTCCTGGGCTCAAGCGATCCTCCTTCCTCAGCCTCCTGAGTAGCTGGGACGACAGGCGCAAGCCACCACGCCTGGCTAATTTTTCTATTTTTTATAGAGATGGGGTTTCACACTTGCTCAGGCTGTTCTCAAACTCCTGGCCTCAAGGGATCTTCCTGCCTGAGCGTCCCAAAGTGCTAGGATGACAGGCGTGAGCCACCACACCCAGCCTATGAGAAGATGCTGGATAACTATTACAGCTGAGAACTAAGAACCTTAACAGGACACACCATTTTCAATTGTTTCCATTTCTAACACTGTTTAAATTGCTAAATTCTTTTAAGAAATCAAAAACAAGAGAAATAAAAGAAAAATATAAATGGGGCTGGTCACTTAAAAGATTTCTTCCATCCTTATAGTGCTTGCCTTATCATAGTAATTTATGAATACAAAAAAATCAAGACTCACCGTAACAGGTTTTAGCAAGGCTTCGTGTGGCTCGGTTGCAGAGGGCTGAGCTTGCTTCTTCAGGTTTTGCAAAAAGGGTTGAGGCTTCAGAGTCTATGGTTCCAAATCGTCAATCCCAGAGTCTTAATACTTGAGAAGACCCAAAATGTAAGAAAAAAAATGGGCACAAAAAGGTATTTATATCTTACATTTATTTAAGATATATTTGTGTCTTATACGAGGTGCTGCTGGGATATTGAAAATTACAGTGATTGCCTCATGCACCAAACATCTCACTGAGCTTCTGCTCTCTCTGTTCGACCTTCTACTAGGACTGGATGGGAGGGTAAGGAATCGCAGGCAGAATGATGAAAAATATTTATGGTAAATGCTTCTTGGGGGCCCACCCTGCTGGGCAAAGCCTTAAACAGGCACCATGGGCACTGCTCGCTGTTGCAGAGATCACTAAGGCGCTTGTATTTGTGGGGACTCTTGGTGACACTGATGGAATAATTCAAACCACCTCAAGGAAGAGTGAGAAGTTATTAGCTCATGTGAAGTTTAAGTTAACCGAAAAGCAATTGAAAAAGCTTCTGCGCGGCCGGATTCAGGTGCTCTGTGTCCACAGGAATCTGTCTCTCATCACATAAGTTCTGCTTTCCTCTGTTTTGCTTTATTTTCGGGAAAATCTCCACCCAGGTGGGGGTAACATAGTCCACAGCAGTTCCAGACATCTTTTCCCCTGCACTGAGGGTGAGAAGGGGCGCCTGTGCCAAAGAGCTCTGGCTGAAGTTCTGGGGGATGTTCTCATCCGCCACGTTTGGGCTCCTGTCCCTCATTGAAGCCATCGTGATGGTTCTGTGATGCTCTGGCCAGGCCAGGGTCAAGGCCCCCCTTGGAACTGGAGGTCAAGGTCCAGTCCCCAACCTGAAACATGGGCTGAGGGGTGGAGGGAAAGTGTTTCCGGAAAGGAAAATGGGTCCTGTTAGCAAAAGGAGGAGAAAGGGATAGTGGGCAGGGAAAAGTAGACGGCGTGCGCCGGAGTGCTTGTCTTAGTCTGGTCTCTGTTGCTATAACAGGGTACCTGAGACAGGGTAATTTCTAAAGGAAACAAAGTTTATTTGGCTCACGATTCTGGAGGCTGGCAAGTCCAAGAGCACAGCACCAGCATCTGGCAGGGGCCATTCTGTGGTGGAAAGACAAAGGTGGAAGGGAGTGCATGTGTGACAGAGGCGAAATACAGGGGCGGTGTCACTTTATAACAACCTGCTCTGGAGGTGACTAATCCAGTCCTGCGAGAGAGCAGGAACTCGCTCACTCTCATGAGGCGAGAGTGGCAATAATCCCTCGTAATGACCTACTCACCTCTGACAGGCCCTGCCTCCCAACACCGCCACACTCACGAACCTGTTTCCAGTTCAGGAATTCTGATGGACGTGCCCAAACCACAGTGGTGCTCATGCCCAGAGTCCCAGAATCTCCTAAGTGCCACATCTGCAGCCAAGATCCACACTGGCCCCGGGGCCAACGTCCCCCAGGCTCCAGGCTGTGTGTGGTCATTCTGTGACATTTCCTCCCTACATTTCTCAAGGCTGTTTCATGTTTTCAGTTTTAAAAAATGTATTAATGTAAGTGATCATGGTAAAAAAGTTCAAATAGAAAATAATATAAAATGAAAAAGAAAAGTCTCCCCATCCCCTGACTCCCAGTCCCCATTCCCTAATGTGACAAAGAGGGTACAGAGTTCTTGAAAATTTCCCTCTGAAAACAAATATCTATCTGCTCCTCTATCTACCTATCTATCTATCCATCCATCCATCTATACTTTTCCTTCCTTCTTTTTTAACAAGTTGTTTATTTTTGCATATTATGCATATTGCTCTCCAACATGGTTTTTCACTTAATAATGTTCTTGGTATCTACCCATAGCAGCATAGAAATGTTATTTTTTAGCATCTGCATAATATCCCATAAAATAGAGATACTATACTAAATACTATATTTAATCATTGTCCTGTTAATATATATTTATGTTATATTCATGGTTATGTTTCAAACAATTCTGTCATGGACATTCCTATATACATAGCTTAGTGTACTTTTGCAATTCTATCTGTAAGCTAAATTTCTAGAAGTGAAATTGTATGTTCAAGGACATATGTACAATCATGCACCACATGATGACGTTTCGGTCAACAGTGAACTGCATGTATAGTGGTGGGTCCTGTAAGATTATAGTGGAGCTGAGAAATTCCTATCACCTGGTGAAGTCATAGCCATAACAGTGTCTTAGCTCAGCGTATTACTTACACAAATCTATAAAAAAAAAAAAAAAAAAGAAACAAATGAAGCAAACCACCATGGACATATTTCTGAAAAGAATGACACCTCCTCAACAAGAGCCTCAGGCAGGCACTTTAGGAGGTATCACAGAAGAAGGCATTGTTATCATAGGAGGTGACAGCTCCATGCATGTTACTGCCCCTGAAGACCTTCCGGTGGGACCAGAAACGGAGGCGGAAGACAGTGATATTGGTGCTCCTGACCCTGTGCAGGCCCAGGCTAATGTGTGTGTTTGTGTCTTAGTTTTCAAACAAAAAAATTCAAAAATCAAAAATAATTAAAAATTTAAAAATAGATAAAAGCTTATAGAATAAGGATATTTTAAAAAGAAAAAATTTTTATACAACTATACAATGTATTTGTGTTTTACCCCAAGTGGTTATTACAAGAGTCAAAAAGTTAAAAAGTTTATACAGTAAAAAGTTACAGTAAGCTAAGTTTAATTTACTATAGAAGACAACAATATTTTATATCACTGTGGTGTAGCCTAAGTGTACAGTGTTTGTAAAGTCGTCAGTAGCGCACAGTAATGTCCTGAGCCTTTACATTCACTCACCACTCACTCACTGGCCACTCAGAGAAACTTCCAGTCCTGCACGCTCCATTCATGGTAAGCGGCCTGTGCAGCTGTGCCATTTTCCCCTTTTATATGATGTTTTTGTTGTGCCTCTTCTATGTTCAGATGCATGTAGACGCACAAACACTTACCACTGTGTCACAGTTGCCTGCAGTATTCGATACAGTAACATGTTGCACAGGTTTGTAGCCTGCGAGCCACAGGCTGTGCCGTCCAGCCCGGGGGTGCGGGGTTGTGTACCTGCACTCTATGATGTCGGCACAACGATGAAATCGCTCAGTGATGCATTTCTCGGGTGCATCCTCGTCATTATATGATGCGTGACTATATTGTAACTTTAGATACGTATTAGCAAACTGACCTTGCAAAGAGCCGCCAGTTCCCATTCATACCGACAGCACTGAGAGCACCAGTCTGTCCACGTCCAGTCCACGGGATAGCTTTAGACTTTGCATCATTGCTAATCTGATAACGTCAAAATGACATTTCATTGTTTTGATTTGCATTTTAAAATTACAAATGAAGTTGAGCATCTTCTAATATGTCTAGCCCATTTCTGTTTCATTTCTGTCAACTTAAAAATCTGTTCTTTCCATCCACATTAGAATATTAGTGTTTGGAAACTACGGCAGATAGCTTCCCCGCTTAGAGTTCGTTTAATCCTGGCCCTGCAATATGACACTTTGTAGAGTTACCCTTGGTTGCATCCCAGAATGTCAGAGCTGAAGAAACTCTTGAGATCATCCCACCGTACACGCTCGTTTCCAGGTGAAGCAACTGAGGTGTCTATGGAAGCAAAGTTAAATGTCCAAGGTCGCACACTTAGAGACGGGGGCAAAACCAGAACGCACGCCGTCTGTAGTAACACTCACGTCGTCTTTTTCTCCGCTGTTTACGGAAACAAGAGGTCTGTCTTGGAAATTTAAACCACTCGTTTTAATCTATTAACATCCCAGGGAGCTTCTTATGACTGTAAACGCCGACCCAATGAGCCAGTTTCTCCATCCAGCGTGTCACTTAAGGGTGTAGTTTGTTGCAGCTCAGCAATCCCCGACACTGGGTGTCTGTGCCACGTGTCAAACTCCTCGTCAAGCGCCACAGTGAAACTTCCGGCACGTCGGGGCCCGGTTCAGGGAACGGGAGGTTTTCTTGTGCTCGGTCAACGTGAACTAGGAACAAACCGAGCGAGAGGAATCAGTCGTCTCACCTCTGCCATTACTTACAGATTTTATGGATTGTTTAATATAATGAAATTGTTACAGGAAAAAAATTTTTAAGTCCATATTATATTCTAATACCTTCATAGAGCTATTTCAAATTCCTCATGAAATTATATCCATTTAGCTTCAATCTTGGAATTAAGGTTTTATCTTCCTTATACCCCTTAAGGGGCCCTTAAATAATTACTAAAATTCACATTTTAGTCATTAGGGGAATCTAAAGATGAGAATTGCTCTGTCACAGGCTTTAATCCAGGGAACCCTAAGTACAGGGCTCTGAGGCTTCACTGTGTCTGCTATTCCATGTTGGGGTTTTTTTATCCCCTACTAAAAGAATAAGACTTTTTGTTATCCTTATAATTTAGATACATCTGGGTCTTCTGAAGCTTAATTTTTAAGAAAATATTTAAAGAACTTGTAGCCAACCCGTCAACTACAAAGCTATTGATGTCATTGTCTAATTGATGGAAAAGCATAAGACTTTGAAGAACTGAGAGAAACGAAAATGATTGGCCTTTTAAGAGTTAAGCTACATGTTGCAAAATCATCCATATTTGAAAGCTAAAAAACAAATAGATAAATAAAAACAACAAATAGTGAGGTTCAAATATCAAAAAAATAGATAAGGCCTATGCAGCTTCTAAATATTTTAATTAATAGAAAATGCTCTAGTACATAGTCTTAAATTTTTTCTTTATTAGCCAAATGTGTGCCGCTCGCTGCTGTTCAGCTGGGAGTCTGTACTGAGTGGTCTAAGTGAGCTATTTCTGTTTTCTGAGAGAGAGTTCTTTTATTTTTTTCCTTTCTTTTTCATTTCCAGGCTATATTCAGCTCATTATTGGAATGCTGAACATTCTGTCCTAAGACTCGAAAGTCCTGACTTCTGGGTGGGCGAAGGGAGCATAATGGATACGAGGGAAATTCTCCCAGCCCTGTTTTACTGACCTTCCCTCCAAGTACATTCAGAAGAAATTGGGTTTAAATGAGCTGAATTGTACCTTTGATTTCAGCTAAATGCAATTTGGAACTGGCTTATTAAATGCTAATAAAAATGTTCTTGCTTTGGGAAGTTAACTTTCAGTGAAAATAGCAGCAAATATGGGCTATGTGCAATACGTATCTGAGAGAACTGGTTTCCACTGCAAAGGCCGAGGTGGAGGAAGCAGGGGGGCCGTGCCACTGCCTTGGGGTCCTTCTGACGGGGACAGAGCCACAAAGACTAAGGAGCTGACCCGGGGGTGGTGGCAATGAAGAATGTTTTCACCTAAGAAAATGCTTAAGAAAAGGCTGCAAAAACGTTTGTCTTGCTTGGCACCGCCCCACACCCCTCAGAAATCACCCAGGGGCCCGATTTAGGGGGATGCTGACAATGGCAGCCTGTTACGTATTGGGAATAATGGGGCCGCCCCGATATCGGTAGCTCCGAACATCCACAGTGAACAGAGCTGAGGCCAGAAGGGAGCTGTGCGTCGTCAGGTGAGTCCAGGCACAGGAGCTGGGAGGTAGCAGGACCCAGGGAACCTAAGCAAGGGAAACGTGTGCTCTTCTCACGGGTACAAGCCCTTTAAAAATCGCTTTCAGAGATGGAAGTTCAGTCTACCATTTCTCTGGGAATATATACAAAGGTTGTGATACAGTGATTTTTTGGTCGACGATTATCCATTTAAAAAGTGTTCTGTTGTAACATAAAAGACCTTTGTGCTACCGTGTGCCGCGTGTGGCGATGGGGAGCTCAGCCAGGCCGGGACTGACCGGTGCGTGGTGACGTGGTGGCCCCAGTCTGCAGTGTGGGCTGACGGGGTCGGTCAGAGATGGATCGGAAAGGACAGTTGCGTTAGTTTGCTGGGGCTGCCGTAACGGAACACCACGGGCTGGCCAGGTGTGGGGGCGCACACCTGTAGTCCTAGCTCCTTGGAAGGCTGAGGTGGGAGAATCACTTGAGCCCAGGTGTTCACGTCCAGCAAGATCTCGACTCTAAATACTAACAAACAAAACCCCTCCACAGACTGCATGGCCTAAATAACAGAAATTTATTTTCTCAAAGTTCTAGAGGCTAGAAGTCCAAGGTCAAGGTTCAAGGTGCTGGCAGGGTGGCTTCATCCTGAGGCCTCTATCTTTGGCTTGCAGAAGCCACCTTCTTGTCACCTCTTGCCATGGTCACCCCTCCTGCATGCACGTCCCTGCTGTCTCCTTGTGGATACAGAATCCCTCTTACAGGGACACCAGAGTGGACTAGAGCCCACCTATTCGACCTTATTTAACCTTTGTTACTTCCCTAAGGGCCTTGTCTCCGAATACAGTCACACGGTGAGGTGTGGGGGGTTAGGGCTTCAGCATGGGAGCTCTGGGGGGACACAGTTCAGCCCCCAGCAACAGTAAACAGTGATGTTACATTGCATTTTTCCGAAGGCAAAACTTGCGCTCTTGACCACATCACAGTGTGTGTGTATGTGTGTGTGTGTGTGTGTGTGTAAAGCTACTTACGGAAGTTGACAGGAAGGGGCGTGTGCACCTTTAATCGTTAAGAAAGACTTAGCAAAGGCAGTTACGTGTGAGTAGAGCTTTGAAGGATGGAGAGGCCTTTTCCCCCCAATTTAAATTGTAATTATTGTTTTAAAACTTAATTTTTCTTATTGTAAATGTAATATGTATTCTCTATTAAAAAAATGAGAGAATAAGATCACAAAAAGGAAAAAAAAAATCCAGAATTGCGCCACCAAGAGGAATCTCCTTTTAATGACTTGGTGTATATTTTTGAAGCCCTAATTTTCTTTTTCCAGATAGATTGATGGGCAGATAGATGGAGAAAACAAGAAGGAGAAATGAGCATGATTAAACCACTGTATTCACTGGTGTGTGTGTGTGTGAGCGCCCTGCTCCAACCACCTGAGCTACCCGCCAGCCTGGCTTCTCTATGCTCTGTCTTCCGGATCCTTCTCCCCTGGGGTGCCCTGGGCCGGCCACCCCCCAACCACCGCTGTCCGCGTCATTTCCATTGGGCTGGGCTCTTGTACGATAATTCTGAGATGCTTAATTTCTAGCACAGATGGCTACATTTCTATGTGGCTTTCTAAACTGTTTATTAACTATTGCCAACCATGCCACGGTTCAGAAAGGAAATGGCTTTCGGGCGTGTGGGAACCAATCAGTCTGATCGGGAACCGGCACCTGTCGGAAAGCACAAGTATCTGTTGAATAAGGAAATGAATATATACGCTGTAAGACAAATTCATTGACAATTTTATATTGGAGACTGTTAGTCACGGGTGGAATGGTTGGATCTGTGATCCCGCCGTGGCCCAAGAATTCAGAGTTCTGGAACATGACTGTGACGAACCTCTGGCTGGGGAAGTCACCCCTCCTCCCATCACTCCTAAGACACATTTCTTCATTTTAACTGCAAGCCAGGACACAGCTCATAGTGATGTCAGAAGCATGTTTCCATTTCAGTGGCGCATGAAATAATGGTGTGTCTCACAATCGCCATATCTTAGGTTTGAAGAAATAAGGTATTTAACGTTCGAATTTTCAGATTGAAAAGTGACCAAACAAAATAGTCATCTTAGTAAGAGTTACATTGTCTATGATGTAATAATGGCAACGCTGATGAAGCTAATAGTATGTGGATCTTCAAGTGCAAAGGCCATTATTCATTATAACTTTTAAACTGTATGGACGTTCCTGGTGAACTGATAGACAATGAAAAGTAGGTTTTCATGTTTTGGACCATAGTTGCTTTAAGAATCATTTTCTGGTTGGGCTTGGTGACTCAAGCCTATAATCTCAGCACTCTGGGAGGCCAAGGTGGGAGGATTGTTAGAGATCAGGAGTTCGAGACCAGTGTGAGCAAGAGCGAGACTTCATCTATACTAAAAATAGAAAAAATTAACCGGGTGTGGTGGTGCATGCCTACAGTCCTACCAACTCAGGAGGCTGAGGCAGGAGGATTGCTTGAGCCCAGAAGTTTGAGGTTGCTGTGAGCTACAATGTATGCCACTGCACTCTACCCAGGGTGAGACCCTGTCTAAAAAAAAAAAAAAAAAAAAAAAGGAATTATTTTCTAAGTTGTATCTTCTTTATCTTAGACAATCAAGAATTTATTAACCCAGAGATAATCAGTGAAAATACAATGTAAAGTTATTCGGTTCTTTTAAAGTAGTTATAAGAACAATAAAGGAGAAGATTTTAATACAAATCAGGACATATATTCATTTTTAAAGGTGAAAGAGACCATAATACTGCTTTTCCAATTGTTTTCAAATACATGTTGAAACAGGAGAAAAGCAATTAATGTTTGATTCAATCTGAGAAATGTTTATGGAGCACCTATTATGAGCAGGTATTGAGTTAGAAGAAGCTAAGGCTGTCAGCAGGATTGGGATCCCGGGTGGAGAGCCTGGCTCCCAGAACTTCATGGCGGAGGAAGCAGGACCTTCTGTGGACTTTTAATTTCCCTTTAATTCTTTAAACCCAAACAATGGCACATTACGCTACTGGGATGCACATCTTGTTTGTGCTGGGACATTTGTGACTGGTATTTTGTAAGCTTGGCACTCTCTCTCTGAAAGCACAGCAGTTCATTAGAAAGGAAGTAGGGAGGGAGGGTAGAGGGAAGGAAGGATTACCGCCTTTGGGCATCTGGGCCAGGACCAGTTTCCTGATCACAGATGGGGGAATATCCCACTTTCTTTCCTCTGACCAAGAAGAGTACGTGTCTGAAATCATCCAAGCAAAGACATAAGGCGGATCCAGCAACCTGGGAACGAGAAATGAGCAGGGCGCTTGCTGGTTTGGGGGGTGCAGTAGCCTGATTTGAGGACAGTTGCCGGCACAACAGGGGCTGGAGGGCTCGTGGAGGGGGCTGCGAGCCTTCCTGGTTGCCCTCTCCCTCCCCTCCCCCTCCACCCCTGGGAGCCTGATGGTTTCTCTGGGGCGTTGTTTGCAAAACCACTCCCATCCCCCACGCTCCCGATGCAGGGCTGAAGGAAGCCTTGGCCACCTGTGCTGCTGCTGTCAGGGTCCCCACCCCTGTGGCCACTGATGGGGTGGCAGCAGGTATTTTCCATTCCCGACCTCCCGAGAAATGCCTGGTGGAGGGACAGAAGGGGGCGCGGGGCTGCTGTCTGGAGAGCTCAGAGGCAAATGCAGATTATTAATAACAAGCATTTCACTAATCGATTACAAAACAAGCAGGCTTTGGATTTCCCTGTTTCCAGATGTTATAATAGTATTCAAACATATAAAAATGTCCGTGGCCCCAAGTTTCCCTGAAGTCCCTTCCTTAAGACTAAGCAGTGTGCACCTGTCACTGGGTGTTGGATCCTCTCTCGTACCCTGGTGTCTGCTGTGAGGCTTTGTCAAATGTCAGATTACGTTTGGGAAAGTTTTCTACCGTGCTTGAAATGCAGGAACTTGGCATCTCTGTGGATTGTGAATCGAAGTGTAGATGGAAAACCCCTTCTTTTAACTTTCATAGTAGCCTCGAAGCTCCTCTTGCACCTCACAAAGATAAATGCAAGAGGTTCTGAGGATGCCTCGGTAGAGTCAAATATCTATATCCACTCCCAACACAATGGTGCCTTATTTGGCTACAGTTTTCCACAGAATGTGGTCATTAATATAGGAACAATTTTAATCTTAGGGGAAAAATTGCATTTCTTATTTTTACCTGGCTGGTCCCAACTTACGAGCTTTTTCTTTCATCACCTTCCTTCCTTCCTTTCTCTCTCTCTCTTCCTTTCTCTCTCTCTCTCTTTCTTCCTCTCTCTTTCTTTCTTTCTCTCTCTTTCCTTTCTTCCTTCTTTCCTTCCTCTTCTCCTCTCCTTTTCTTTCTTTCTTTCTCTCTCTCTTTTTTTTTTTTTTTGAGACAGAGTCTCACTCTGTTGCCCAGGCTAGAGTGAGTGCCGTGGCAACAGCCTAGCTCACAGCAACCTCAAACTCCTGAGCTCAAGTGATCCTCCTGTCTCAGCCTCCCGAGTAGCTGGGACTACAGGCATGTGCCACCATGCCCGGCTAATTTTTTCTATATATATTTTTAGCTGTCTATATAATTTCTTTCTATTTTTAGTAGAGATGGGGTCTCGCTCTTGCTCAGGCTGGTCTCGAACTCCTGAGCTCAAACGATCCGCCCACCTCGGCCTCCCAGAGTGCTAGGATTACAGGCGTGAGCCACCGCGCCCGGCCTCTTTCTCTCTCTTTTTCTCTGTCTCTTTCTCTCTCTCTCTCTCTTCCTTCCTTCCTTCCTCTCTTTCTTTCTTTCTTTCTGTCTTCTTTCCCTCCATTCCTTAAGCTCCTCCCTTTGTCCCTTCCAGGCCCCCGTCTTCTGGTCCCCGCATTTTCCCCGTCTGTGGGTCTCCCGTGGCTTTCTCATTTCCACTTGGCACCTCTCAGCGGTCATCTATACTACTCAGCCCTTTATGCCTTTGTCAGCAGCATCGCATTTAAACACTGCACCTTCTGTAAAATTCTCTCTGGCCGGTAACACCTCAGGCACAAACGTGGCTGGCTAAGGAACCTGCCTGCATCTTAGTGTTGAAAACAAACCAGTTCCTCATTGGAGTTTCCTTTATATTAAAATGAAACAAAGCAAAAGTAAACAAAGAGAAAATAGCACAGAAAGCAGGAACCACTGAGCCACGCTATTATTTTTCCTCTTGTACTTAGTTATGCCAAGAAGATTATTTTTAAAGATGTGAAATAAGCACATGATAATGGTGTGTTTTATTGCCTTTTCATTTTAAATGTCTCACTGGGGTTGAGAAAGGGAAGATTCTTCCCAGAGTCCAGTTGTCACAGCCCAGCCAGCCTCACTGCCCGCTGCTCCCAAGGAAGCCGGTGCGCCGAGACAGCAGGGCTTGCGGCAGGCGGAGAGTTTAGTATGGCAGGTGCCGTGCGGGGGGGGGGGGGGGGGGGGGGCAGGAGGCAGTTCTCAAACCCAACTCTCCGGGAATTCGGGAGAAAGGTATTTAAAGACAGTTTGGTGGGCAAAGGGCTAGGCCATCGGGTCTGCCGATTGGCTGTGTTTGGGGTGGAGCCATAGGGCTACAGAAATTGTCTTCTTGTGCTGAGTCAGTCCTGCTCGGGGTCTCAAGACAAGCTGAGTCAGTTCCTTGGGGTGGGCCCCGGGTCTAGGTGGGTCAGCCGGTCCACCAGAACGCAGGGCCTGGAAGATGTCTCGAAAACGAGCCTTGGGTTTCACAAGGGTGATGTTATCTACGGGAGTAATTGAGAGTTATGACCATGATCTGTGTGACTCCTGAGTGGCAATTACAGGAAAGCACACGGAGACCGTGGCTGGTTATATCTATAGCTCTGAACTGTGTCTGTGTCTTCACCGAGTTCAGGCCCCCGACACGGCACCCACCTTGTGGCCCTTTGTTAATTTCATGGAGGGCGGTTTCACAGGGATGGAATGAAGAAGCAGGCGTGGAGTTTCACAGCCCCCTCTGCCAGGTTTTGTTCCGTAGATTCTGTATTAATCCAGAACAGACGACATGGCTCTGTGGCCTGGGCTTCGTGGTCAGACGGAGCTCGGCGTTCACATGGGCCTTGCCCCGTCCTGTCTGTGTGACTTTAGCAAACACAGCAGGTCAGCGATAGTCCCCTCACCCGTCACGGGGCTGTGACTGTGCCTTCCTCGCGGGGTGGTTGTAAGAATCAAATGAGATAAGTTAATTAAATGAGGACGAAGCACTTGCAAGAGCTCAATCATAGTCATTGTCATCTTTCATAAATGACAAAAGGTGGGAGTGGGTGGGCAGAGGGGTCGCCTGCATCAGGAGAGGCGAGGCCTTCCTTCTGCCCCTGGGCGGCTGTGCCCGTCTGAGCCTTCCCAGGGGGGTGGAGGGGAGCAGTGACGCTGGCCTGGCACTGCCCGGGGAGCCTGGCTGGTGTCCAGGCCACACAATAGTCGCAGGAACATTTGACACTCAAATAACACAAGGCCACAGGGCAGGAGCGGAGGGGAAGTTAAACCTGTTAGAGCAGCACTCGGGGGGGGGGGGGGGGTGCAACACGTGTTTCCACACTTATTTATAGAAGCTCGTCCCACCTCTGTGGCAGGGGCCTTTTGGCAGTCTTCGTTTATTTCTGGGGAAAATCTTTGGGACAAGAATCGTAAAAATAGCCAGTACCTTACTAACTGCGCCAGTAGCGATGGAATGTGGGCAGAAACGAGAAGCACAAAATGTTTTCTCGTCATAAACGTCACTGTGCAAACGGGTTTGTGATAAACAGGGAAACCGGGGATCCAACTGCGGGGTGAGAACAGTAGCGCAGCTCCTGCAACACGGTCGGGACTAGTATCTGGGGACGAGCGGGTGGCTATGGCGATGTTTCCCGTTGAGGTGGTGCCCAGCAAAGGCTGCTGCCCCCACATTGTCATTCGTGTGAGACTCGGGAATGCCTGTCGTGGATGTTCCCAGGGCACGGAGCAGCCCGCACCCGTTCTGTGCATGGTTGTAACTGAGCTTATCGAGGCCCTTGTTGAGGCCAAGGACATTTCTGGTTATTGGGTGTCACAGTGTTTAGAAGTGTCCCTGTCACCATTGCTTCTTTTCAATGCTAAAGAAAAGGCCCAGTTGATAGAGTGAATGTTGACCAATGATGCCTTGGCGTGTGCTTTCTGGAAGGCACTGTAGCTAAGTGGTTCAGACCATGGGTTCGGAATCAGCCAGACCTCTGTTTGAACCGTTCCCCTGTCACTTACTGGCTGTGGGACGTGGGGCAAGTTATTCAACCTCTGTAAACTTTAGTTTCTTTAGTTGTGACACAGGTTGTTGTGAGGATTAATTAAAGTCATGTTTGTGTATGAGGGTAAATGTGAAGCTTTTAAAACAAAGAGACCCCAAAATAAAGTGGTTTAAATAAGAGAGCGTGTATTTCTCCTCACTGCTGGAGAGGCTGGTCCATGGACGCTACTCCACCGGGTCATTCAGGGTCCCAGGTCACTTCTACCTGTTGTCCCTCAGTCTCTGGTCTTCAGGATGGCTGTCCACTCCTGGGGTCCAGCCACGGAAAGGAGTGAGAGACAGAGACCAGGGAGCGTGGCCCGTCTCCACAGACGGAGAGGACTGAGAAGTCCCACTTGTCATTTCTGCTCACGTAGCCCCATGTCCCTCACACGGTCATGTCTAGCTGCAAAGAAGGCGGGAAATGTAGTCTTTAGCTCGGTCCAGGAAAAAAGGCGGGAGACAAAGTTTGGGGAGATAACTGTTGGTTATCAAAGCGTGGCACATAAGTGCTTAAAAATAGACGCTATGATTTTCATGCGTTCTCTCTAGTATGTTCCTCTCGTGCATTTCCTCAACTAGATCATTGCCTGGAACAATATTTGTCTAGTGAGAAATGCTGGATAAATGAACAATTGGTTTTTCCATCATGTGAGAAGTTTTTGCAGATGTCGTGGGTTCTCCGGTGCAACTTTTTCAATTTGCTGCCAGAAGGGCTGGGAGAGCAAGTTACCAGAACTTTCCTAGATGATGTCATCTAACCACAGGCCATTTCTGACCTCCCAGGGGAGGTGTGCGTGGGGGAACCGGCACCTGCGCCGGGAGCTGCCCCCCACGGCGGGGCAGATGCTGGAGGAGCAGCTGTGAATGAAGGAATACAGGTTTTCAAAAGATGGACATGTTGCCTCTTGTGAAATGTTGCTGCTGCCTGTTTGTGGGGAGGAATAGGTCTCACGTGTCTGGCAGGCTGTGGTTTTTCTCCTGCGTCGCAGGTAAATACTGAAATGGGCTTTGCGAATTCATCTCCTGCGCACTTAGGTCTCTGGAGTTTGCTGGATCTTGCCTCTCAGCATCTCATCGTTGCCGCAGGCTCTAAAGGCACAAGCACATCTTCCCTGGAAAGGAGAAGTCGGAGAAAAGGGCCTGCCTGGAGGTTCGGACCAATCCGTTTGGCTGACCGGGCTGGAATCTTGGACTGTCATTGAACGTGACCCCGTCACCCTGTGTAGAGTCATATCCCGACACTGCTGTGCAGTCCAGCCTTAGGTGGGACAAACAGTGCCTGGGAGATCGTCAGCCTCTCACATAGCTGGTTCCATTTTTGGACAGCTCTGACCGTTCCACTTTTTTTTTTTCCACGTTGTGTCAAAATCTTTGCCCCCATAGTATCCGTCTAGCTAACCCCTACAGGTTTCTCTTCTCTGGGCCCACAAAGCGTAGTTAGGATCCTTTTGCAGCTCTTTGTTCAGATGCTGCACCGTGAGGCTGAGGTCCCTGTGTTCGTGGAGTGAGGCCGTTTTCGCTGCCTCCGTCTTTGGACTAAGGACATGCTCAGAGCAGGAGCTGACATGCAGTGACACCTGCGAATCACCGCCGAGGGAACCGTGAAATGCATTTGTGATAATGGCTTTAGAGCAGATGAGCATATTGGACGAGCCCTAGAGCATCCCAGTCTGGGCCCCACTAAGATGTTCACGGGCAAAGTCAAGGAGACCAGTGGGGAGGAATGTGGTCCATGAGTCAGGAAACGTTAACTCTTTTGTGTAAATCATGTGCCCTGCCTGCTCTGTGCCAGGCACTGGGCCAGGGGCTTAGAAATGACTGGGTCATTGTCTCTCCCCTGCGGTGTGCTCGCGGTTTAGAGGGGCCACCCTGGGAAGCAGACACAGGGGACCAGAGAGAGAGCCATGCGCATCAGAGGTCCGGGGCCCAGACAGTGGGTGTGTACGAGGTGGGGACAGGCAGCCTCTTGGCCTCGGTTTCTCCGAGTCTGGCTTGAACTTTCCAGGCCCCTGGGGAACAGTGTGTACGAAGGACAGAAGCAGGAAGGAGCAGGCCGCGCCCAGGGTGAGGCGAGCGCAGGCAGGTGTGGGGAGGGCTGGAAGCGGAGGCTAAGAGTGTAGGCAGAGGCTCTGTCAGAAAAGGCCCGGACGCCGGGTTAAGTAGGGGACTTTCTCCCAGGATACCTGGCATCAGAGGACTGTAAGTGACAGAGTGACAGGATCAGCTCTGGGGGAGGAAGAACACTCTGGCCGCAGCTAGCAGTGAGGTCTGGCGGGCATCAGGACTGGCGGCAGGAGACCAGCCTGGAGGTGACAGCGTGGGGTCCGGCAGGAGCTGGCCAGGGCTGATCCGGGAAGGAAGGGGGTGGGCAGACTGGAGAGAGAAGCAGGAAAAGTAACTGGTGAGACTGGGATCCTGAGGCCACGCGGGAAGAGAGAGGTGCGGGAAATACAGCCGATGGGGGACCCTGGGCAGGCCGGGCTTCAGTTCCTGTCCCTAAAGTGCTGACAGGCCCTGGCCTGGTCCGGCTCTCACGGAGGGGGGGAGGTGGGGGGGGAGGTTCCCAGCCTGCCGAGCACGGGGTGCTGTGGGCATGGGTGGGAGGAGAGGGTGTGTGCGCCGCAGTTGAAGAGTTAGACACGACTCTGGTGGAAGGACGACCCACTCCTGTCTCTCCTTGGCTGTGACTAACGTGGTCCCGGGGACAGTCTCAGACCTGACTCAGTGTCCCCAGGATCCCGGCCCGGGATGCCCGGTGCCTGGTGGGGCAGCCCTGGGTCTGGTCCACGCTGGTGTCCACGCTGGTGGAGCGCCCCCCACCCTCCCCCTCCCCCTCCCCCTCCCTCCCTCCCTCCCCCTCCCCCTCCCTCCCTTCCTCCCCCTCCTTCCCCCTCCCCCTCCCCCCAGAAGCCTGCTCTTCTCTCCATAGTTCAGCTTCAAAGTCACTTCAGGGACTGCTCAGCGATCAGTCTAATTCCACCCCGTTTCTGCCACTTTGTCTCTTTTCTAGCAACAAACATACAACGTTTCATTGATTGGCTCTTAGCTTTTCTGCAAATAAAACCACCATCACAGCCTGTCACCAGTCCCCGAATCATTAATTCCTAACATAAAACAAATGGCTGTGCGAGACCGTGATACAGTATTGCAGGAATATTTACGCTCAGCGACTGAACTGTACGCTTCCTGGTCAGCGTTGAGGAAAATTGGTCTTTATTATTCCAGGGAAACGTCAAAATCACTGAGTACTGTAGCATGTTGACCTGTGTTACGTTGGGAAAAACTTCCACATGTTTCTCATAAAAATATACATCAGAGATGGCTTCAAACTGAACTTCAAACTTAGTTAAAGGTACAAACCTCTTCAGTTACTTTGAATATTAAATGTAACAATCCAACGCACATCAGCGTGAGCCGTTTCTTTCTCAGGGGTGGTGGCCTCGTGCTGATGGATTTAGCAACTCGGAGCGTGATATTCTGCGGGATGGGAGGGAGGGCTCTGCCCTCCCCAGAACGACCTCTGCCAGCTGCCACGCTGGGCTTTGGGAACTCTCTCCACCACTTTCAAAATATATATATATACATATAGGCTGGGCACAGTGGCTCACACCTGTAATCCTAACACTCTGGGAGGCTGAGGCAGGAGGATCGCTCGAGGTCAGGAGTTTTAGACCAGCCTGAGGAAGAGCGAGACCCCGTCTCTACTAAAAATAGAAAGAAATGATTTGGACAGCTAAAAATATATATAGAAAAAAAAAAATTAGCCAGGCATGGTGGCACATGCCTGTAGTCCCAGCTACTTGGGAGGCTGAGGCAGGAGGATTGCTCGAGCCCAGGAGTCTGAGGTTGCTGTGAGCTAGGCTGACGCCCCGGCACTCTAGCCCGGGGAACAGAGTGAGACTCTGTCTCAAAAAAAAAAAAAAAAAAAAAAACCCTAAAAAACATATATATAACCACTTATAGAAAACATTTAAAAAAAAATCTATGTGCTTCCTCTTGCTCGATCGCTGTGATGATCACTGGGGTGTGGACAGACGTAAAAATGCATCAAACTGCACACTTTTCTGTATGTAAGTTATAGTTCAATTAAATATGAACGTATATTTTCATAGTTCATGGGACGTCTGCAAGAATAATTTAAAAAGTTCTTTCGAGTTAGAGGTAGAAAGGGGAGATGTGTTTTGTAGACCACTATTTATTTAGTTGCTTAAAAATCTTAGTTCCATAATCTCCTAGGTGCAGAGTTTTGGGTCAGACTCCTTAGCGTCTTTTTGTAGGCACCTGGGACAGTTAGTGTGTGCTTAGCCAAGGACGGTACCTCCTGCTCCTCTTGGCCCGGGTGGGGACGGGAAGGGTGGAGTGTGACGAGGGGAGGCTTGACCATGACTTTTCACAGCATTGTTACGTGCTTTGGGGCTCTTGTACTATTTTGTAATAGAAGTTTCATTAATTTCCAGAATGGATTTTGCTGTTGTTTGTCTTAAACATTTCCAAAGGCACACTGGTACTAAAATAGGCTAACTTCTAGAACATCGGCACTTTACTTTTTAGGGTTAAACTCTGGAAAGTGTAAAGGCTTTTATGTTTCTGAGTTATTGATAAAATACTTGTACACTTCATGGTGGCGTGATGCCTGACTTTCTCTAATATTTTTGCCTTTTTAAGTAAATACTAAGTGTCATCCTGGTTTAGAGACAGAATGGGACGGTGTTTAGGAGCATCGATCCTGGAGTCAAAGTGCCTGGTTTCAATCCACTCCTCCTCCTCTGACTAGTACAGGGCTTTGTGCAAGGAGCTTTAAGACGAGAATAATAATGCCTCGTGGAGCTACTGGGAGGATCAAGGGGACTAATACAGCACCTAGGCAGCGTAAGCGCTACAAAAACGTTAGATACCATTCAGATGTTTCTGCCAGTCTGTTATAACAGTAAATGACATAAAATGCTTTATTTGGTGTATAGCAATGATGCGCAGAATTAGTTCAGGTGTCCATGGAAGGACAACAGACCACTCTAGAAATCATCTAGACGGGCAGGCACAGCGGTGCGCACCTGTAGTCCCAGCTACTCGGGAGGCTGAGGCAGGAGGATCGCTTGAGTTCAGCAGTTGAAGACCAGGCTGGACAATGTATCAAGACTCCATCTCAAAAAAAAGAAAAAAGAAAAAAAAAAAAAAAAAGATCTAGAGAGGGAAAAGTATGTATTCTCGTGGAATTTTTTTTTTTTTCATTCCATTTCTAGTCAAGTATCCTAATTACTTAGAAGCTTCAGTATCCAATAGAATGAGGACAACATAAAAACTTTTAAAAATGGTCAGGCTGGGCATATCAATATTTATTGAAATACTGAAAAAAAAATTTCCATTTTGTTGAGAAATTCCTGGCAAGAACTGACATGACAATATGTATTTCACTGATACAGTAAGAAAACATCAACAAGTAACCAACTGCACCCTCTAAACATTGCATGGATTCGAATCCAAGGCAGCTGCAGATCTGGAATACAAATGGTCAGACGTTACAGATTGTGTGTTTACAAACACACACCAACTCTAATAAACCAAGCTAAGCCAAAAACCTGTATATTTGAGTCTGCTTTTGCTAGTCAGTCCTCTCATTGATAAGGCAGTTGCTAAGTAAATTCAGGTTACGAATTGGCTAACAATTAACATTAAAGAAATTTCACTTGTCAACTTCGGGTGGGCCAGATGCTGGCTGTGTTGTGTCCTTATCAGCTCCTGTCACCTCGTGTCACCGGCAGTGTGGATGTAACTCACCGTGTTGCTTTTTAGTTGTTCTCATGGTGTAACCTACTAGGTTAACAACATACCAGTATTCGACGTCTTTTAGGTTTAATATTCAGTGGGGAGTACTGTATATTTAAAATAAAACATGTATTTTAAGAATCAGTGCAGCCAGCCAGGCACAGTGGCACACACCTGTAGTTCCAGCTAACCGGGACGCTGAGGCAGGAAGGTCGCTTGAGTCTAGGAGTTGGAGGTTGCAGTGAGCTATGATGATGCCACTGCACTCTAGCCTGGGCAACAAGAGAGACCCCAATGCTAAGACAAAACCAAACCCGAATCGATGTATTTGGGTTTTTTTTTGTTTGGTTTTTTTTGCAATGTTAAAGACCCTCCAAATAACTATCCTTCAAATGTTGTAATCGTCCCCGCCCATGTTACACATATATGGTGGAACCGTTTCATTAACTATTGACAACACCATTCCTCTTCCCCTGTCTTCTAGCCCACTTGGGTTTTGACCGGGGCAGGCAAAGGTGGTGCCGTTCTCTGTAATGCTTTGGGTGTGAGCTCTGGTCAGCGATTTTTCATTGTCTTTGAGCCATGAAAGTAACACAGGTGACTGAGATTCTGCAAGAGTTGATGCCCAGCTTAGCTAATGTGTACCCTTCATGTGGACGAGTATTAGAGGTGATTAATAAAAATAATAAAATAATCCTTTTTGTACACACAGAAGTAATAACTAATATCTTTGGTATACAACTTACAATGCTTGGAAAACAAAACCAGGGTAAGACTCCACCTTGTTAAATTCACTTGAAAACAGCGGAAGCTACCAGTCACATATTTTACAATAGATATTAAATAAACTAGAGTAAGAATTATGAAGATTTACAGACATTTAATCAAGTGAATGATTTTAATTCATTAAGACCCTTCTATGTCCCTGAACTATGTTCCACTAACTTGAAGACATGCTACCGTAAACACATATATTTGGTTTCTTCAGTCTTGGCTATATCTTTTACAAAGGTGAAACCAAGGAACAATAAATTAGCATCATAATTGTCTACAGTTGAAACTATGATATACAATATAAATAAACTATTTAAAAGCCAGAAATATTTATGAAAAAATTAAGGGACTAGGAGATACTCTTATTTTTTTTACAGTTTCTACAAGTGATTGTGCCGCCGATAATCTCAAAAAATTAAAGTCTAAATGAGATTTCCGTCGTTGATTTTAGTGTCTCACGACATACAATAATTAAGAACTGTTTAAAAATAATTACCAATCAGAAAAATAACATTAAGGAAATTACTGCTTTTGCTATTTTGTAGTATCACGGTTCCCCACCCCACCCCAGGACCTAAAGAATGTAAACACTATATTTTATTTGACTTTGAAGTAGTAATACTTTATTTTAAACAAATGTTGATCCACATCTGCACAGCTACCTTTTAGAGTTGTGAAATAAGGCAAGACTTTCATACCTGTGGCATTGCATGTTAATAATACTGATATAGTCGTCCGGATGTTTGCAACTCTGTCCTTCAGAATTTGGTCTATGACTTAGAAAGGTCAGTATCACTCTCTTCCTTTTCCCTTTGGGGAAGAACTGAATTACTTTAACATTTTTTCCAGGCCACATGTAAAATCACCATTTCCATCCCAAGTTTAGGGCATATTCAATTACAGCAAGCATATGAACCTTGAGTCAACTTATCAGCCCATCCTTTCTTTTGCACGGTTTAACATGCCTCGATTTTGTTTTCAACTATGTGACATTCCAGCAAAATAGGCTTTATGTTTTATTTTTAAACGAACTACAAACCTGGATGGTGAAAAGACCGCGGTGTATCCTAATAAGCCTTTCTGCTAGAAATTTTTATGGAATCCCAAAATGTCAAAGCCACACTTCAGCAACAGCAGCAGAAATAGGGTCTAACTTGCTTTAGCTATGGAGCATGTGCTTTAAAAGTTTGTAGTCATTTCCCCTTCTATAGATTAATGCTTGTATAAGATAGAAGAGGGACGCTGCCTGCTTTTTTAACATTATGAACATGTGACAAAACGAACTTGAGAACATACTTAAAATGCCAAGCTAACATAGTAATAGACTGTTCTTATTAGCTGTTTGCAGGTCTAAGACACAGACATTCAAAATTAGGCTTTTCATGATTTGGTGGAGCTACTGTGGGGGGTGGCTCAACACAGGTCTCTAGTACAGATGTCGCGATCGCAGGGCGGAAGGTGCACGGGGGCTTCCAAGGACGAGGGAGGGGCTGTCGTAGGTACAGCTGACGCCTTCTTGAGTCTTGTTGCTGTTCAGCTTTACCATGGAGGAATTCTGTAAGCTTAGATCTCCCCGTGTTTAAGCCTAATCCATAACACAGGTTAGTTCCTAAATTTCTTCATAGCGGAGATCAGTTTAAATATACAAGCACTGTTGTGTCCATTTCTATTCCGATAATAGTGTTGGTGTCCACCTGTGAGTTCAATCCACTCCATCAAAATGTCTTGGACGTGGAATCCTTTGGGGAAGTGAAGCGTTTGATTCACAGTTTGCAATACAAATACCCTGATAACATCATTTATTTGCCATTAAGTATTTGATTATTATGCCTTTTTAAATTCCATATCCTTCAACCAAGTTTTTTAATTAGCGTTGCTTGGAGCAGTTCAGAGTACTGTTTTTCCTTCCTGTTCTTCTTTCCCTCCCCCTCCCCCTCCCCCAGTCTCTCTTTGTTTTGAAAGCAGAGCTCCTAGGGCTGTGACTCATGCTCTCTTTGCATGCAGCATTTCTATGAGGAGGTTATTGTAGGGCACGTCCCCGTTCAGGTGCTTGTAGTAGAGGTATTCTTCAGCCTGCATGCTGATGGCCCGGATTTCGGGTAGTCGGAGAAGTAGCTGCCCAAATTTCTCTGTTTGCTGCGGGTAGTTGCACACTGTGTAGTCCAACAGGGCGGCGTTGACTTGTTCCTGCACACCTTCTACCAGCTGGAAGTTCTCAAGGTTTTTGACATCTGCATAAAAAAAAAAAAGCAACAATATTTCAATGGCATTTTACTTCCTGTTTACTCAAGCAGTGTGTGCAATGAATGAACGTATTTTCCTTTTGACATAAAGCATACTTTACATGCTGCTGAATATTCAGCACGCCCCACGCACCCAGCTTCCTGGGAAAATGATCACAAAAGAGATTTAGAAGAATGTCTTTGTTGAAATTCTGCATGTACCTCAAATCAATTAGACACCAATGGATTTTGAGCAAGGTCAACTCTTTTCATATCTTACAAAAGGAAAGGTTTGAGGATTCCTAAAGTAGAGGGATCATAATATATTGCTAGCAAATGAGTCCCTGGAGAAAGACCTATCTTAACCCAGTATATTACGCAATTCATATAATTCTGTATTAATTTTTCTGACCCAAGGTGAAATCTGTGTCCAGGGTATGATGTAGTTAATTCTAATAAAAAGTGACAGGGTTCTTGTTTCTGTTTGACATTTTCTAAATGATTCTGAAAGCCTTTGACTTGTCTAGCCTATGCTAATGAACCATCTGGTACACTCCAGTGACTGCCAGCGGAATATTCGCTGCTGGGAACTCTCTAAAATATATATCTCGGTGACTAATGATCTTTATCAAATGAAAGGCCTGTCCTTTAGGCAGAACACAAGCCAGGATGGTCAGCGCCCTTTAACCTGAATGTGGTTTCTGATACTTTGTGTTTCTTTTTTTCTTCCGGTCCTGGTCACTCATATAAAGACGACGAACATAGGCATTTTATCCTCCCTACCTCCTGGTGATCATCCAGTTGTTTTAAGACATCTGCCCTAGAGGCTCCTTATAAATACTGAATAAGGAAGAAACACAGAATCAGAAAAGACAGACTGACATACAAATACAGAGACAATGGTATGTTAGCATTTCTCTTCTGGGGTTTATTTATGTTAACTGTACAACTTTTATACAATACGTACATAGAAGCCTCTGGAAAAAATATACAGATATGTGTGTGTGTTTACATACACCCATGCTCAGAAAATAAACAGATACAGCCACTCTGCCCTTTATTTTCTAATTGGACAAAAATAAATGAGAGAAACCACATAGTAAAAAGGCTAAACTCGGTTAATGGTTACCATAGTAACTCATGGCCAATATTTTCAGCGTTATGTACTGTTTCACATAGCCTTACACACGTGTGTGTCCATTTTGTTATTTCTAAATGGTTTTACAAGGCTGCCGTACATTTCCTGTTGAAATGTGTTCAGGACGATTTCAGTGTTTACATTTGGGCCCTAACTTTGCATTAAACATGCTTCCCTTCTGCAGCCCCAAGTCTCTGACCCAAATTAAACACAGTGCGGAATTAGTACTGAAATAGATACGTAGTGTGAGAGTCGGATGCTACATCTATTTCAAAGTGCAATGGGAGACTCAAAAATATTTGATTATTTATTGATGAATTGTGCAAGTACTACTCTATTAGGAGCTGTGCATCTTCTCGTGGCAGCCAATTTGACGTCCTCTGGATATTTCATACATGTGGCACTTTACAGTTAATAAGGCATTTTCCACCTATCTTATTTGAAATATTTTTAAACGATTTTAAATTACTTAAATATTTATAAAGATGACTATGAATCCAGAGTTGCACTTGGTTCAAAATTATAAAACAATCAGAAAAACATGCAATAGGTTGTAACTTGGTAAAATCCACATCACTGTTGTGTTATAATGATGTAAACATCACTATAAAAATTTAAAATGGAGTATTATTTTATGCTACACTCAGAGATACTCGCACAAGCGAGAAAAGCCAACAGTCGTAGTAGAGATTAATAGGGAGGATATGTAGGAATATGTACAGCATAAAATGTAAGATAAATGAAAAATAGTCTTTTTAGAAAGTTGTTTTTGAAGCTTCCTTTTTTTGATAAATGTATTTTTAGGGAACTAGTTTTAACATTCTGTGATAAATTATGCCACTGTGTTAAGAAAAATAACTACCAACAAGCATAAAACAAAGAATAGATACAAGTTCTGGTTTATCCACTTAGTATTGTTACAGGATGATAATCTCTATGAATACTGGTCCAGACGAGCACGTCTGCCCCCCAGAGTTTGAAAAGGTGTGCAGTTTCCCTTCTGGCACGAAAAGATACAGGTTTCCCATACTATGGCCAAATACGTAAGTTTCCTCAAAAAACTCATCAGAATTGAATTCATAAGACTGAAATAATTATCCCATTAAGCTATTTTTAATGAATTCATCACTAAATATAACAAAACTTATGCTGCTAATTGCCACAAAGATACTTCTTTGCTGAATGTCTACTTTGTTTCTATGTCTGTACACACGGCGATGATTCTGATATTTAGGTTAAAAGGTTTAAAAAAGAAAGAAAGAAAAGGAAGAAATTTTGATTGAATTACTCTCATTTACTGACATTTAACTGCTGGACCGGTACACTACTGTCTGTGTCTGTTTAGCTGTTTATTTCTCTATGTAGACTATAAGCTCCTTGAGGTAAGAATACACATCACTCGAGGCAGGCCTAGGGAACATACCAATTACTCTTTGCATTACTCTGTTGGTGTATTTGCCCAAGATGGACATAACTGTGAAATGACCTATTAAAATATCTTATAAGCCAATGACCTTTTTCGAATTAGAAACTTATTTCCAAATATTTGAGATATATACAATACATCTCTCCCTGAAATAAAATACTATCCTTGAAATGTAATAGTGTTTTCAAAAAAAATCCTGCAGTAAATCTTTTTATGATCTCAATAATCAAGTCCTAATTTATATGTTCTGCAAATGAGAATTTTCACTGGTCAGTTTTGTTTTAATGGAATTATACTTATGTTCTCCCTGGGATCCTGAGTCTCTGGGCCTGACGGGTAGACTTGTTTTTGCATTACAGGCTGGCTCACAAGGACGTCCAAGCGATGCAGAAGATGAGCGTCAACACACAGATGATACCACATCCCCCAGAAGACTTGGAATTTTCTCTATACAAGGTAACCATTAACCTTCTTTTTACTGTTTTAGGAAGAGTCCAAAAACTTAAAAAATGTGTTCCCGAAATACGGAATTAGTTTTTATGTGAATTCATGCCCTTTGCTGAAAATTTGAACGTGAATTCCATTTAAACAGAAATTTAAAATCTTAATCATTTTCTCTGGGATGTCCCTTCCTATAAAAAAAATCAAGCCTTATTCCACATTAAGTAATGAAAAGTAGCTGGCATACTTAGGAGTCTTAACTCATCTAGAGTAGGAGTTTGGATGTAATACCAGGAATTCACAAATGAATTGATATTAAATTACATTAGAAAACAAAATCCAGACATATGATTATTCTGAGAACTCCAGAAATACATATTTTTGAGATTTGCTGTTTGTTTCCCGTATTAAATAGCTTTGCACCACGTCTGGATTTTCGCAGGAGACCCCTCCCAGCTGGAGGACCAGAGATTGATCTGAGACCCAAATTCCCACCCGTTCTTCTGTGGCATTTTATGCTGGGTCTCCAAGTCTCCTGCATTTGGCACTCTGTGTGCTCCTTTGAAATTTATATAAGCTTCATTTTAATACAATTTAAAAACCACTGGTTAATGAACCCTATCATTACAAATTCTGAGTTGGAAATTGTATGTAAACAGGCAGAGTCGTCCCCAACCCTTTCTCTAGCGCCTTTAAATTTTGATGACTGGCAAGAGCATTTGGTGCTTCTCTTAGCATCAATCTCTTATCTATTCTACTTTATGCACTCAGGGACTAATTACCAACTTTTTATATGAAGCAGAATTACGATAAGCTCACAGTGGGGTGCTCAGATTTTTTTTCCATCCTTATTGGAAAGGAAACCCTTAGGTCTTCTTGCATATATTACAGTGCTGACTTTTCAGTCCTACGCAACATTCGGGCTCTGTCTGAAGATGCTTCTCTCTGCCTCCCTGGGAACCGCCCCAGTGGAGCAGGCTGCAAACCTTCCTGTTCGCACATTTTCCCAGAGATGGGTGTCCTCTGCTGAGCCAGAGGGTGGTGAGGCTTGAGTGGAGGGTGTTGTCTTTTGCCAAAAGCATGATTACCTTTGTTAATTCTCCACAGGTGGGGGGAAAAATCGTATCTAGTCTTTTAATAGACATAAAGGTGGGAAAAAGAGGTACCATTTTGCACTCAGTGAATATTTTTTCCCTTGAGACTTTGGAGAGCTGAGAATCTATAAATTGCCACACGGTTTGTCCTCAGAAGGCCCTTTCCTTGGATAAGCCAGAGAAGGAGAAAAAATACATTTTTCTGTAAAGAATTCATTTTTAAAATTAGTTTTTAAAGGGCTACATTTGAGTAATTTGCACAAATAATTTGGTAAGGAATTTTGGAGACTGGAGAGCAACATATTAGTTCAAGATGGGAGGGCAGGAGATTTTTGGTGCTGATGCCTAAAATTAGACTTTATGCTCAGTTTCCAGCAAAATCTAAAACTCAAGATTTCAAATTCATTCCCGTAAGTCCCTAACAACATAGGTGTATGTATATGCTTATTAGCCCAATAGCTATTTTTTACCAACTAGAACATGCAATTCAGTGCCTTCCTATGCCAATTAGTAATGAGAAAATGCAACCCTTGGCAGGAGCTATGTACAAAAATGTGGACGGAAAGCATCTATACTATTTCTGTACATAGAAATAACAAGACCTCCACTCATTGGTGCTTTGTAGTGTACGGAGCCCTCTGACATGCTTTATTTATTATTTCCTACCTTCATGTATACACAACGTATGAATTCATTCAATCTGAGAGCCCTGGGCTAGGTGTTGAAGATACAGAAATTTAAAAAAAGACACTCTCTGTGTCAAGTAGCTCATTCAATGTGACACAGATACGAAGGGGGTGCCTCGGGGCCACCCAGGCTGGGCACCTAACAAGGGACAAGAGGGAACCTGGGGGAGGTGACACCTGGAAAGACGAATCAGAGTGAGCTGAGCAACACAGGGAAGCAAACACACGTCCTGGCAGACAGTAGCCTCTGGACAAAGCGCCCGAGAAGGAAAGAGCAGAGAGGTCCTTGGAATTCGGTTAAGCAGCTCAAGCTTTGCAGACAAGAACAGGTAGGCGAGACAGGATGGGCCATGAGGTCTGAGACTGCGAAGGTGTCGCCCATCAGACAGTCTGGATTTTATTCTGAAAGCAACGCAGAAGCACTGAGCGGTTTTAGGAAAGAAGGAAATGGCCAGGTGTCTGTTATGGGAGAAAGGGGATGGCCATTGCTAAGGAAAAAGGAGGACGAGCAATATTGAAGGAGTCTGGGCATGGCCATGTTGAATTTAGGGAGCACAGAGGTTGCTGGGTGAAGATGTGCAGGAAGTGGCCGGGGTGGGAGGGCTCGGTCTGAGACCTCCCCGTGTGCAGGTGATGGGCGAATCCCCAGGAGTCAGTGACAATGTGTAGAAGAGAACGAGCCTAGGGATGGGACTCTGCAGACAGCGAACTTGTAAGGCTTCTATCTAGGAGTTTTAGTATCTTAAAGGCCACAGATCATAATTACAAAGAGTAGTCACACGTGAGAGTGAGCACAGCCTGGTGTCCCAGGGGGCCTGTGTGGGCACTGCTCTGCGCCATCCTCACCCCAGCCCTTCCCACTTGCTTTGTAGGGGTGCCAGGGCTAAGAGATAAGAGTTTCTCCACTTTTGCCTTTTTCATTAATATATATGGAGTTTAGAAGAGAAGGGTCCCACTGATCAAAATAGTTTGAAAGCCGTTTCATTGTGTGGCACAACACCAGAGAGAATGGGGGTCTGATCTGGCCGGCCCTGCTGAGCAAGTCACTCCACTCCTGGGTCTGTTTTTCCATCTGCAAAAATGGGGAAATAACTCGTATTTCTTAGGACTACTTAAAAGTAAAGTGATACTTTAAATATGAGTAAGCTTTTAAAAATTTACAAGTATTATATATTCCCAAGGTATTATTTTTCTTACAATTTTACCAATAGAATTTTGGAGATGACATTTGCTCCCAGTCCACAGCTGGAAGGTGATCTTCCTAAACAGCATCTGATCACTGTCCCCACCATGAAGTTTCATGGACAAAACAGAATCTCTGGTGGCGCAGATTTGCACAATTAGGGACTCCTTGCAAGTTTATCCAAATCTTAAGTTTCAGTTAAAGACCCTGTATTCTATTTTATGAATTTTGAAGCCAATGTCCCCAGGGTATACGTGGCACTCTGCACAAAATGCTGCTCCTCTAGCACAGTGCCCAGAAAAGCCAGGGCCCTGGAACTAGTGTTGCATAAAGAACCCCACCTGCAGCGGGGCCTGCCCTTTTGTCAATTTTGTGTTCAAAATACGCAATCCCCAGAGGCAGTGGAGTTCTTTCCCAATGCAAGAGAATATCCTCACTAATGAAATGCCTTGATTTCTAGTCTTAGTTCTGTCCCTGTCTGACTGTGAGTTCACGGAGGTCATGGGCATGACACTACTCTGGGCCTCAAGTTTCCTCATCTGTGAACAGCAAGGGCTGGACGTGAAGATCTCTGTTGTCATCCACAGCCCCGATATCCTACATCTGTGTGATGATGAATCAAAGTTTTGCAAGGAAGACACTGGATTCACATTGCTAACAAACAGGCACAAGCATCGCGCTCTACATTCATCCCATTAACCCATCACCTGCTTTTTTACTTAACTGTCTGAATGGTACTTCAATTCCTCAAGATGGTATTTTACCTGAATTACAAATTCTTTCAAACTTTGCTTAGCAGAGAGCTCTGATTCAGCGCAGTGTGCCATAGGGAAATGGCAACGGAATTCATGTACACGAACACTGCACCCTCCCCCGCCTTTTACAAGGAGCAATGTGGCTTTTGCATGTACAAAAGCAAAGCTTGTGGGAGTCTCCAAGCCAGCTCCTATGTGCTACGACACAGCAGGCATCTTTGCTGTGAGGACACAGAATACAGAACGGAACAAACGGCATCACTTAAATACTTCAACCAAGACACTATTTCATGGATTTATATACATTTCCTTCCCAGAATAAAGCAGTAACCCTCTACCATAGCCTAACCGCGAGAGGCCATCTCTTTGCCTCACTCACTCCTGCCTAGACGCACTGGTCTGTCTTGCTGCTTCTTCAACACACCAAGCTTGTTTCTGCCTCAGGATCTTTGCACCTGCTGTTCTCTCATTCCGGATGGCTCTTCCCTCCTGTGTAGGACTCACTCCCTCACTTTACTTTGGTCACCTTCTCAGTGAAGCCTTTGCTGACTACCCTTTCTAGAGGGTAGTCACTCCCAAATCACTCTGTCCCCTCTCCCTGCCTTATTCTTCATTAAAATTTGCTTTTATAACATATTGACTGTAACTCACGTGCACTGCAGCATTATTCGCAGGAGCCAAAAGGTGGAAGCAGCCTGTGTCCATCAGTGGATGAACGAAGAAACGCACTGTGATATATACATGCAACGGAATATGCTATTTCGCCTTATAAAGAAGGGAGGTTCTGACACACGCTACAACGGATGAAACTTGAAGACATTACGCAACGTGAAATAAGCCAGTTACAAAAAGACAAACACTCATGATTCCAGTCACATGAGGTACCTAGAATTGTCAAATTCATTGACCGAGAAAGAGTGGTGGGTGCCAGGGGGCCGGGGGGAGTGGGGGATAGGTTTGCTGTTTAATGGGCACACGGATTCAGTTTTGCAAGATAAAAAAGAATTTTAGACGTTGGTTGTAAAACAATGTAAATGAACTTAACACTATTAAACTGTATGTTTAAAATTGGTTAAGAAGAAATTGTATGTCCTTACAAAACCCTGCATATAGATGTTAATGGCAGATTTAGTCATAATTACCTGAACTTGGAAGCAACTAATGTCCTTTAGTAGGCGAAAGGATAAACTGCGGTACACCCAGATAGTGGAAATATTACTCAACGCTAAAAAGAAATGAGCTACGGAACTGTGAAAAAACATGGAGGAATCTTAAATGTGCATGATGAAAGGAAAGAAGCCAGCTTGACAAGGCTCTATATTGTGATTCCACCTGTGTGACAGTCTGGAAAAGACAACACTATGGAGACAAATAAAAAAAGGTCAGTGGCTGCCAATGCTTTAGCGGAGGGAAGGATGAACATGCAGAGCGCAGGTTTCCAGGGCGACGACACTACACTGTCTGATGCTATCCAGGTGGACACACGTCATTATACAAACCCACGGAATGCACAACACCAAGAGTGAATCTTAATAGAAAGCTTGGACTTTGGATGGTAATGATGTATCAGTGTTGTTTCGACAGTTGTAACAGAGGAACCACTCTGGTGTGGACCGTTGCCAGTGCGGGAGGCTGAGCACGTGGGGGGCAAGGATGTGTAGGAAATCTCTACACCTTATGCTCAATTTTGCTGTGACCCTTAAACTGCTCTCAAAAAAATAGTCGATAAAAACACAAGATTGCCACATAAAATAAATTTAAAACCTACGTAAAAATGGTAAATTTTATGTTGTATTTCACCAAAATTAATTTTTTTAAATGTAATGGATTCATAAGTGTTTATACATAATGTAACGAACACCTATGAATCCACCACTCAGCCGAGAAGGCAGCAGCTTTCAGGCTCCCACAAATGAGTTTCTGATGTCCCAGGGGTGACCATGATCTAGAATTTTGTATTTCCTCTGTCCTTTATGCCTAAACTATATATTCTCACTATTGCTGGTCTTTGATGGACCTCCCATTACACATACATTTATCTAATCAACTTTACAGCTGCCTGTCACCACCACTAGAATGACAGCGACAATGGCAGAGAGTTGGTCTTGCTTGCGGCTGTCTCCTCAGCACGCTGCCGGGGCAAGCAGAGACCCTCAATAAACAAGTTTCTCCATGTTGCCCTGAAACTGAAATCTTTTTCTTTTCTCTTTTTTGCCTTTGACATGCCGGTATCCTTCCATACCAAATTTATGGCAGACTGTATTTTTGTGTCATGTAGAATTGTTTTATAACAGCAAGCAGAAAGCACAAACTCCATTATGTATTATACTTCCTTGGGAAACACATTCAAATACGAATTCGGGCTGGGTGCTTTGACTACAGTGCCCAGCCTGCCTGCTTTTCTCGACTCCTTTGGACTTCTCGGTGTGTAGAACATTTTAGTTGACAACGTTCAACGCCTTCCCAGCTCACTCAGTGACCTGCGCCGACGGCTGCACGACTTTATCACCTGCTCCACATACACCTGCTCACGGGGTATCTCCACCCGACGGCTACAGGGCATCTCAAACACACAACGTCTAACACTTAGCTCAGTCTCTCCAGTTTTCTAAACCTGCTCCTCCCGTCTTTCTTTTACCAATTCTTAGAACAAGATGGATCCATCCAGTTACCCAGTCTCTACCTAGGAGCTCAAGCCAGAGACCTACACTCATGCACTACCTCCCCCTCTCCCCTCCTTTTCCTATCCAGCCGAGTCCTGCCGAATCTGCTTTCCAACTGTGTTTTGCATCTGTCCTTTCCTCTCCACAGCCGCCACCATGACTAGCCTCTACTCCTTCAACAACCTCCTAACTGCTCTCAATTCCGCCAGTATCGCCTCTGCCTCCAGTCCGTGGTTGTCACTGCCCCCAGAGTGCTGGCCCCTGTGTCTGGGACCGTATTCCTCTAACCTTCATTTGCAAAATTTCCACTAATCCCCCGGACCTCAGCATAGACATCATTAGTTCCAGAAAGCCGCCTCGAACCCCTCCCGACTGTGATTCCATAGCACGCTCCACCTGCCCATCCTCTTGGCACTGGGTTACATGGTAATTTTGCCGTCAATGGTGAGGACGGGGATATGACGACCTTGTTAATTGTCACCCTCCCCAGGCATAGCATGGTGGCCGGACAAAGTGGGAACCCATGTCACTTTTGTCAAACGAAAGAATATATTCTCACATTTATTTCATATTACAAGCCTTCCCCCTTGCTTTTGTCTGGAAGAGCTTCCAGATACTTCCGATCATGTCTTCCTGGTCAAGCTTTTCTTGATTCTCTGGCTGCTGACTTGGCCTCGCCCCCTCTAGTAGACTGCATCTCTCAGAAGGCAGGGAGCTGCCTTACGCTGTTACTCTCCACATACCACAAGTACAGCACCACACACATAAAAGGCACCCACGGCATGCATTATTGAACTTGCTAATTTGTATTAAGCTTCCATGAATCTTAAGCATATGCAAATTGGTCCAATGAAAACACACTGAGCACTTTCTGCGTCCCAACAACCCCAGCTACTACATTCTTAAAGTTCCTCACCTTGTGACATTCATAATCGATTCCAAATAAAATAGTACAACTCATGTCCTATAATTTTTCTCTAGAAAAGGTATGATTTGATTCAAAATTGAAGACATTGAGTTGAATGAATAGAAGGAAAAACATTGGATATGTTCGAGGTTGTGACGTGGGAACCTGAATATTTTCAGGAAAACCTGTTTTGGGGCCATGTGCTCTTAGGGACATCAGCTGGCAGCGAGCATTGTATTTTCCCTCTGTGCACAGATTGGAGATTTGTTTTCCAGAATTCTTAGGGATACAAATGAGGCAAGAAGGCTATACTAAAGGGGTTTTAAGATCATGAAACAGATCATGATCATACATTTTATCAGCCTCTACGTATCAGATGCTAGTGAAACTACATTAAAATGCATGGAGAATGAAAGACAAAAATAAGGTCGCTGGCTGGGAATTGATTGAATATTTTGAGCCAGGAAACAGAATTTACAGGGGCATAGATAGGATAAGGCAATTTCCTGGTTTGTCCCTAAACTTCAAAAAAAAAAGCTGTGTTGTAAAACAGACTGAACAGTAAGGTCAAGTGCATACAGCGTTTGGTGCGGTAGGCAGGGCACAGCATTTTGGGCATGACACTTAAAATCGCAGCTGCCTTGGCTGGTCTTGCAAGCCATAGTCCTTACCCTGCTATACAGACCATCTGTTCCCAAAGAATACGAAACATCCACATTCATGAAAAAGAGCCTTTCCTTCGAGAAAAGCTCTTCACTCCAATTTTTGTAGTCACGTCTTATTTTTGAGCCATAAGTTTGTATTTGATTTCCATTCAGAAACTTTTGTGGTTTTTGCAAAGTTTTCTTCTTCTCTTAGAATGAGCTATGAGGTTCAGTTTGTTCAGGTGGCAAAAGTCAGGACTGTGAACAGACCAACGTTACCATATGAAAGAGAATTAAACAGGCAGATCCAAGTGGGGATATATTAAGCCAAATTTAAGCTCCAGTTGTTGAATTTAGCCTGTACTAGATGTCTGGTTTGCCTCAGGATAAATTCAGCTTTCCAGCTAATCGAATGAGGAAAACTGCCTCAGGTATGATAAAATTTACAAGAGAGCACCGCGGAACAGTTCTTGTTAAAAATATTAGCTTAAAGGCATTCTTATCGTCTTTGGGATGAAGACTGTATTTGCATTTCATTATTTGATTTCAAATTTTTATGAACTTGGATCAAATATTAGCTTAGCCAATTAAAATATTATTTTGTGTGAGTGTGGCTAAGAGCCCAGTTTAGCTCAACTTTCTCAGCTTTGGTAGGACTCTACAAATTTCTTACCGACTTTCTGAGATGTTATTTCTAAGAGAAAAAACAGGTAACATTTGCAAATATAAGTGTACATTTAGTAGGCAAGGTCCTATACTCAGAATAAATAGTTGACTTGAAACATTTCTCTACATTATAACTTTAGTCTAGATGAGAAAAGATGTAGTCTTCTAGATATTTCTGCCCACACAATCAATACTCCTTCATAATTCAGCATTTTAAAGAAATCCTTTTCTTTTAAACTACTCTTGTTAGCCTGTGGGCTGCAGTGCAGTGCAGACTGCCCGGAGCAGCGTCCTGTTCCTGGGCTTTGGTCCCACAGAAAGCCGGCTGGCGGCTGTGGCTCCCCCGCCCCCGCTCCAGGTCCCCGTGCAGGAGAAGGGCACAGATGAGAATGAAGGAGGACGCCTGGGAGAAAAGAAGTTTGCATGAAGCAAAAAAGCCCCGGAACACTCTTTTAAAAAAAAAAAAACTTTTCAAAATGGAGCTGAGTGTAGTGGCTGACACCTGTCACCCCAGACAGAAGGATCTCGCTTGCGGCCAGGAGTCCGAGACTAGCCTGGGCAACATAGCAAGACTCTGTCTCTACCAAAAAAGAAAAGAAAACAAAAACAAAAGAAAAACTAGCCCGGTATGGTGGCTTCCACCTGCAGTGCCAGCTACTCAGGAGGCTGAGGCAGGAGGACGGTTTGAACCCGGCAGTTGGAGGCTGCAGTGAGGCGTGTATGGACCCACCACTGCACACCAGCCTCCAGAGACAGAGCCAGACCCTGTCTCTAAAAATAATAATATACATGAGAAATAAAAAATATTTTCAAAATGGAAATGTGGAATAAAGGCATTCAACAATCTCCATAGAAAAGCCGGTTTGTTGTGCGTAACCCACGTCACTCACACGGCCTCAGTGCCAGCAGGGGACTGGGGAGGGAACTTCACACCATGTTTGCTTGAACTCAGTCCTCGGGCGCCAAGGCCCAGATACAGGAGGTCTTTCTGGCGCCAGAAGGACGGAGCTGTGGTCTCCACTGTCCTGCTGTGCTCTCAGCCACCCCCAGCTCCCTGGGCGATGTGGCCCCAGGGGGACATCTCTGCAGTCAGTGGGCTTTAAGCCTCCCGTGGAGGGCAGGATCGGATGCGAAGGAAGAGAAACAACTGGAACACCGCTGCCTCCCTGAGTCTCAGTGCTCATTTCAGCTAAAACTGGAAACCAAGATATGAATGCAACATACCTGTTTGTTTGAAAGCGTTACTTTAAGTAATAATCACTTTAAAAGACGGAAACACACTACAGTCAAGTCAACACATGAATGTACAACAGGATAGGAAATTTTGCCTCTAAGCAGCAAGAAACAGAGAACATGGAAAAGAGCACCACAGTGTTCTACAGTGTTCGCTGACGGTTCACTGATTAAGACTCAGCAACAGGAACTCTATGCTATTTCAGAAATTGTATTTGGGTTTTATTTTTTTTTGTGACGGAGTCTCGCTCTGTCACCTGGGCTAGAGTGCCATGCTGTCAGCTTAGCTCACAGCAACCTCAAACTCCTGGGCTCCAGCGATCCTCCTGCCTCAGCCTCCCGAGTAGCTGGGACTACAGGTGTGAGCGACCATACCCAGCTGATTTTTCTATTTTTAATAGAGACCAGGTCTTGCTTTTACTCAGGCTGACCTTTTTTTTTTTTTTTTTTTTTTTTTTTACCTCCCCCTCCACCTCCTCAGGCTGGCCTTGAACTCCTGACCCAAGCAATCTTCCCGCCTCGGCCTCCCAGAGTGCTAGGATTGCAGGCGTGAGCCACCGCACCCGCCTTGGCTTTTATTTTTGATAGGAAGCATAAAGAATGCCTTTCTGTTACACACTCTAAGTACCTAACTCACAAAAAATACATTTTATCTAAAGCCAGCAGCAGAATAAGGGTATCATTAATGCATTGCCGATTTTAAAATCCAATTTTTAAGTATTAAAGATCTTCATAAAGGTATTTTATGAAAAGTAGGCTTATTGTGAATTACAATTTCTGAAAAGAATATTGTTTCTTAGTTCTTTACATTTTTATCAAACCCATTTCATCTGTCTTATCTGACTTTTGCTAACATTCTAGCAGGTCCAATATTATCCTTTCTAAGAAAGAGACACACAATGAATTAATGACAGGATGAGAAGGAGATCTGGGCATTTTAATGCTATTATCTGATGCTCAACCTCTTTTTAACTGTACCGCATTGTGCTAACTACATTACTCCGGAGAAAGCACTCGGTTAAAGTCACTAAAATTGCATTTCTTTAAGTATCTATAAATTAAGCTTTTTGGTGCCAAGTTAAGGTGTTCTGAATTAGTGAGGCTTATTGTACTTTTGTACATTGTTTCCACTTGTGCTAAAAAGTAATACATCACAATCAGAAAAATTATTGGAACTTGATGCCCTTGAGAACTATATACATCCATTCTAAAGTTAAAGCTACTCTTTAAGAGCTAGATATACTTGTTACTTATTATTACGTCATTTCCCTTAGCTTATTAAAATTCTACTCAGTAAGATCAGAGGTTGAAATGGAGGGGAAAAAAAATCATTCAGTAGACCAATACGTATTCTGAATTATTTGGCTTGAAAAAAGAAAAGAGAGGGTCTTTGGGATGGAGAACTGTAGGGGAAGGGAAGCTAGTTATGTAACAAATATTTATCCATTTTTTAGATAAAATGAATTAATAATTCACCCAATTGCCCAGGGATGTATATGAAAGACAGAAAATCCATATTACCAATTTGTTTTGTATTTGTGTTACCATGTGGCAGAGAAAATAACTGGAAAGATTAATCTAAGAACTCCAAAGCTTGAAACATTTTGCAAAGGAAGCTGTCCCTTTTTTTTTTCCCAGTGTAATCATACATTTTGCTAAGACAGTGATAGTAAAATATCTCTCTGATCATAGTGGTTTTATAAATGCTATGCTCAATTCTAAGCCTTATGTAGAAGGAAACTAAGTATGTGCAGTTGTCATGTCCGTTCCCACCCAGACAGCACTCATTTAAGTGTGGGAATATGTTTTTGCAATTTTATTATAGTCAACTCCTAATTATGTACGGGAATTATTGATACCTGCATTTCCATAGTTCAGAAAAATGAAAAGGATTGATTTTAAATCTGTGAACACCAAACTGGCCACAAGACCTCCAAATCAAGAAACTGCTCTAAGTCTCAGTTTCCACATCTTCACTGTTAAATGTATTTTAACAGTAATTACCACAATGTAGGACAGTGCCTGGCTCATCAAGTACCATCAGTTTCATCTTCCTGCCATGATGCCTTGAGAAATATTTCCATCCATTCCACCCAGTGCTATTCTCAAGGAAAGCTCACATATGATTTTTCCTGGGCCCGATGTGTTATACAGAGAGCAGCTCTCCTAAGACATCAGGAATACAGACACTTCTTGACTTACGATGGGGCCATATCCAAACACAGTGTAAGCTGAAAATACCGTAAGCTACAAATGCATTTCGTGCACCTAACCTGCCGAACACCACACCTCAGCGTTGCCTACCTTAAGGGTGCTCAGGACGCTTGTATTGGCCCATAGTTGGGCAAAATCAACGAACACAAAGCCTATTTTATAACAAAGTATAGAATATCTCCTGTAATGTATCGACTATTATACTGCAAGTGAAAAGCAGAACGGTAGTATGGGCACTCGCAGTACAGTTTCTACCGAATGTGCATTGCTTTGCCTACTGTAAAGTCAAAAGTCATGAGTTGAACCATTGTAAGCAAGAGACCATCTGTAGTGTTAATACCCTGAGCTGCTCCGCCCTCTCCACGGTGCTGTCCCCGAGGGGGGGCGGTGCACGCAGGTCCACGGATGTCCCACAGCTCTGGGTGCTACTCCTCTGCCCCCCAAGGAAGCCCTCTGTGGAGCCTGCCCTGTAGAATCATTACTGTGTCACGGGGACTTTCAAACTTAAGTACTTGGGACATAACACAAAACACCAGATACTCTTCACACGCGCCCCACTGTAGCCCAGCAAATAGAGTCACATCAAGTTCAAGGGGCAGCCTGGGACCACTCACAGTTCTCTAAGCTGCAGCTGGTAACAAAGCTCTCATCTTGTGAAGTGGATTTAAATAATTGTTTAAAATTTGATTTTTGGATTCAGCATTGTCCTAAAGCCTCCACTGGCAGAGAAAATCAGGGATAGCTTTTTACATGCCAACATAGTGAAATGTGTCACAAACAGCAAACTGGCAGTTGATCGGGCAGTGCCCAAAGTCGGCAGCGACTTCAGAACATCTTGCTTCTACGTGCGGTTCTTCCAAGAGCAAGCGGTGGTGTTGCCTATTCTTTGGCTGAAGAAACAAAAAAGCTTCCATTTCCCAAATTTTAAAATACACACTTCTTCGAGGTATTAAACACATCTTTGAAAAAAAGTGATTCTTCAGATGCTTGACTGTCTTTCTCCGAGTCTACGGTATAATTATTAAGTGAAAACTTTTATCGTTTGAGCTTTATTTTAAACATCGAATATGTGATTCAGATACAGAAATGTTTTTTAAAGAAAAATGCATAAAGCTTAGATTGTGTGAAGTCAACAGAATAACTATTTATCTTTTCTAACACTATTTCAACGCAAACAAATTCTTGATCATCCAACTAATATCTGATCAAGAACAGTTCTTACTTCCTTGATAAAAGCAAGTCACGAGGGAAGAGAAGTTATTTGGATGTACGGAAATATATACTATCTTGCAACTGCTTAAGCATTTTCAGTTTGTATAGGGTGGAGCTTTTATATTTATTAGCAATGGTCTATTAACTACTAATGCTACCAGCAATGAAATTCCAGTGCCTATCTGTGCTAACACTATCTCAATATTATTAATATTAACTAATGTTATTCCCATGCCTGTATTGACTGCTGGCAGAACTGGGATGAAAGCTGGGGTCCACTGGATGCTAAAGCTTTGCCCTTACAGGCTGTACTTCCTTCCCCCCTCCTGAAACTCTGTGCATCTTGGTCCCAGAGTTGTGAACATTAGGTATTTATGTCCAAACCGCAGTTCACAAAGGGAGTGAGTGCCCCTGGAAGACGGCATGTGCAGAAGCTTTGATGGGTCAGTAAAACATCTTTTTAAGCTTCTGAAACTGTTTCCAGCCACTGAAGCAGACGCCAGAAGAGGGGATGTGCAGGTAACAGGCGACATGAACTCAGCATCGATCAGCATGGGAACAAAGCAGCTCACCGACCATTTGTCCATCCTCGTCTCTCACACGACCCTTCTAAGTGTTCTGTTGAGATTCCTATAATGCCTTTAATGACCCACTTATCTACTCCCAAGTGGTGGGCGGTTGTGGACCACCGGAGACCATCACCCTCGGGCTCCTGGGTGTCACCCCACAGCTCTCCGGTGACTCCTGAGGGCTGGTGACCATCACTATCATCGGGCCAATGCACAGCCCCGGGTCCCTCCCACGCTGCGAGGCTTTGCTTTTTGCTGGACTAGAGGCAGCTAAGAGAGGGTCCAAGGCCTCCGCCTTAGCATCGATCTGTCCCTTCCCCAAATATGTCAAGTGCGAGCCTGGCTCCCAGCGAGTGGAAGTTTAGCACAGGAAATAACACCACCTGTGAGGCTGGTCACAGGACACTCCCACACAAGTCCTCTTAATCAGGCGCACGCAAGCACGGCTTAGGGACTGCTGAAACAAATTTGAAAGGAACATGCACTGAGGAGGTGGAGAAAACAAGAGCAGACAGGGAAACCTGTGGAAGGAAAGTTACTTCTGGAAATAAGTGGTGAACGTGAAAAATATATTTGTAAAACATATTATAATATCCAAAATTACTTTTCTTAAATAATTTGCATAAATAAGGCACCAATCTGAGAATTCAAGTAGATCACCGAATAACATTTATGCCCATGCAATTCCAGAATACTTTCCTTTTGGACATAGGAACCTCTTTTATATTTTTTTCCTAATTAGGAAGAAAGTCCAAATCTTACCAGATTAGTGAATGAAATGATTACAGTTACAGTTGCCTTTGCTTTAGTGTATGTTTGATTTTCCACTAACTTACCTCTTTCCTTTCTCTCCCTCCCTCTTTCCTTCTTCCACTTTTTCTTTCTGCTTATTTGCTTACACATGATTGCCTCATTATTAGGACATTCTCAAGTCCTACTTAAAACGCGTTCTTTCAGCATACCTATTTTTTATAACCTACTAAACGCTACTGCATGTATAGACGTCTGGCAGGCAGCCACGAGCTGATGGCAAAATTGCTGTCATTCTGGATTTCCCCATTATGTTGACCCTGCGGGATTTGGAACGGCTGCGCTGGAAAAGCCCCTACTGTGCATAACATCCTGCTCTGGGTTTTCCTGCCAGCGCTTGTCCCCTCTGTCTGCAGCACACCAGGGCAGCGCGGGGAGGCTTCAACCTCGCCAGAATGAACCTTCTCCTAGCTGGTTCAGGGGAAGCACCTGCTTATGTGGTGTTAGGGTTCAGTATGTCATGGAAGAATTTCTTTTTAACTATGCAAAAAAAAAACCAAAAAAACAAAAAAACAACTGTGGAAAGAATTTTTTTTTTTTTTTTTTTTTGAGACAGTTTCACTCTGTTGCCTGGGCTAGAGTGCCGTGACGTCAGCCTAGCTCACAGCAACCTCAAACTCCTGGGCTCAAGCGATCCTACTGCCTCAGCCTCCCAAGTAGCTGGAACTACAGCCATGTGCCACCATGCCCAGCTAATTTTTTTCTATATATATGTTTAGCTGTCCAAATCATTTCTTTCTGTTTTTAGTAGAGACGGGGTCTCGCTCTTGCTCAGGCTGGTCTCGAACTCCTGAGCTCAAACAATCCACCCACCTTGGCCTCCCAGAGTGCTAGGATTACAGGTGTGAGCCACCTCACCCAGCCAAGAATATACTTTTTATAAGAGCGTGAGTGCTACTGAGAGGGAGGCGTTAGCTGAATTCACAGAAATCCTGTCATCACCCAAGTGATAGCCCATTCTACTTAGACCTCCAATTACTGTTAGGACGACCACGTTTACAGTGGACTCTAAGTAAGTACGACTGCCTGTAAGTAACACGCAAAACTCCAGCCAGGAAAGTGGCAAAAGAAATAAATGAAAGTAAGAGTGTAATTAAGATTGGCATTAGATGAACTATTTTTACAGTTTTGATTGTTAGGGACATTGGCAAATAAAAAGGCTAAACTTGGGGTATCACTGCTCATGACTAGCTGGGGAGAGGAGGAGCTTCCTGCTGGGCAGTGGTGCAGAAGGAAAGAGATCCTGTGGCTGGTTTCTCAGCATCTTCTGATGTGGCCAGCATGGGTTAACTGATCCCTTCACGGTCCTTACAGAGCAAATCTTTTGGGATATCAAATACTCAATGGAATACCCACAGCTGAATGGATAGTTCATTCTGTTGTTAAAATGTCAAAGGGAAATGTGAGATTGTCACATAATTTGTTTGCACAGAAATACAGAAGGAAAAAAAACCACAAAAGTTGTAAAAACTATGAAAGAAAATAGAGTATTTTTAAAGTTCATCATTGAAATATTCCGCCCTTCCCCCAAAACAAACAAACAAAAAAATGACCAGAAAGAAATCAAACTACTTGTTCAGATTCATCAATATTTGAAAATGGTATTTTGGGGAGGTTGATCCGGTAACTCAGGTTTTTAGTTTGTTTGTTTGGTGTTTGTTTAATGTTGCTATAGTATTTCCAAAACTTTTCGGAAGTTCCTGAATATTCTTGTATGAACACAAAAATTACAAAGGCACAAATATCCACCTTCTTGGTAAACATATTGTCATTAAAGATATGTAACTGGAGTTTGGAGTTGGAGCACAATAATATACAGAAAACTTTTATGTAGATCATTACTATCAGAAAGTAATAAACTAATTACTTAAATATATAGACCTGAATATATTCACTGCACGTTTTCAGATTGGGAATTCTATGGGATTTGCGATTTTGCATAGTTCAGATTGAGGACTTGTTAGGATTTGCTTTGGAAATCTCTTTATGTTCCCCAAATTAATGCTGAAATGCTGGAGAACTTCCGAGGGCTTGATAGTCCCCCAGACTACCAGCACACACATTCTGTTCTCAGCACGCTTGATTTACATGTACTAATTGGTAGCTAATGTGTTCCCAAAGGCAAATAAAGGTATTTGTTGCTTTAAAATCCTAAGTCTTTTTCCAACATGTGCTTTGAAAGAGAATACAACTTTGTTCACATGTGTGTCTGGGATTCCTGGATCTGATTCCAAGACTTTACTATTCCTTTACTTACACACGGTTCTTGGGGGCCTCATTGCTTGGCTGGGTGTTGAGCCCGTGACCACTCACTTTAGCCAGTGGCACCTTTCTGCTGCTGGAGTCAACCTAGTAAACACTAACCTAGTACTTACTCCCACCGTCCTGATGACCTTAAGAAGACAGCGGAAAAAACAAACAAATGTGGGAAATGCACTTTTATGTTCATTTTGGAAATGCTTTCATTTTGAGACATGCTTCTGCTTGCCTTCTGTCTGTGCCCTTTGAGAGATTTTTCTAGGGTCTCTATGCTTCCGTTTAGAATAGGATAGTATTTTAAAAGTCCCCGTAGCTAATTTTTCTAATGCGGTCTGGGAAACACAGTTGAGCGCCGTGCACCTTCCGCTGGTGGCATCTGACAAGGTGCGCGCCGGCAGCGCGGGCCCCCACTTGATGTACACAGTAACGAAAGCTCGCTATTGATTTTCCTGTAGCTGCTTGTAACTATTATAGTTGATACATCAATAGAAAAGGAAAGCACAATGTTTCATGGGAGGCAGAAAATCAGAGAATACATGATGCTCCGACAGTAAATCATGGCATAATCTTAAGAATTGATAGATGGTTCCTGCTAACCTGAAACCCATGGCTTTTTCTAAAAAGACTGTCCTGTAATCGCCCCATATGTCCTCACAGACTGACTGCTTAGAATGGCGCGAAAGGACACGACACAATGTTTCATCTTCTAAAGAAGGCTTTTTCTCCCCTCCTCCAGGGGAGTGTGTGAAAGACATTTCAGCTAGGTGGTCTGCAGTCATGGGGACCGTTTTACGCCTCCCCCCTTTTCTAGAGCTGAATGCCTCAGACGCTAAGAAATTTCAGAGAGTGGGTCATTTCTGAGAACAGCAAACAACAGGGGGGAAAAAACAAACAAATAAACAAACAAAAAACTGAGCTACCATTAATTCTCAACTCTCAAGGGGCGTGGAATGAAAGGGAGACCCTTACTGGGTCAGAAAAGTGGCAAGGCCAAAGGGACTTGCATTCTAGTAGTTTCTGACTTCCCAAGAAGTACCCAGAGTCCTGTGACTCATGGGTGATGCGCTTATGTAATTAGAGACATGGTCGAAAAATGATTAGGGCATTAAGAAGACCTGCGTTCTGGCTTTATGATAGAGCCTTTTTGGAAATCTGAAATCAATAGCTAAGACTTCTAAGCTGGTGTGATACCTTATGATCTCTCTCTCTCTCTCCCCCCACCCTCCACCTATCTTGGATGAATATTTTTCGACATTTATACACACAGGGTTGACTCTAAAACAATTACCCCTATGCAGTATTTTTAGTGTTTAAGCCATTTTACAAGCATCTTGTAATTAGTCCATTAATTACTGGAGCTTTGACCATTGTTTGAAGCTCTCTCCCATCAAATGTATTAATTATTTAACAAGGAGACATAATTTTAAGTGGTGCTGATAGCCATCCAGAGTTGACTGCTACAGCACAAAGGCATTAAATATAGATGATACTCACTAGTGTCCAAGATTGTTTTTGTCTTTATACCAGGTTGATGCTACAAAAACAAGCCAGGGATGGATAAACTGGTTTACCTATTAACTCCTCGTACGAATAATATGATTTCAGATTTCCTCCACTAAGTGTCCACCAAGGATGACACGAGACGGTTGAGGCTCTTAGTATTTAATTTGATTTTGGTTCCCTTTTATGCATCTTTCTGGGGATTGAATAAGTTGAAATAGTAAAACAAGAAATATAGGAGAGAAAGCTTCATCACATTGCTTGAGATGCCTTCTAATCGATTCATTCTTTATTCATTCACTCATCCATCCATCCATCCATCCATCCATCATACACTGCTGGAACACCTACTATGTGCCAAGGTTTGGGGTTATGAACTTCAGACAAGTGATGTAAACCCTGGTACAAACAAAGGACTTGGACATGACAATTACTACACAGAGCCAAGTGCAAAGTGTCACGGGGGAGTCAAGCAGGCATCTTCAAAGAGGCAACATTTAGAGAGGCCCTAAATGAAGAATAAGAGTCCATATATGGAAATACAGGTTAAATCATTACAGGCATACCTCCTGTATGGTTTGCGTTGTGCTAAGCACAGCTGGGATATGAAAAGCAACATGGGACGGGCTCCCTGCTGATGTGTGCACCCCTGGCACTGTGACTCACACATGCTGCTGACAGGTGGTTTTTCTGAGTTTGCACCACTACCTGAGACAAACGGCCCCAGATGCTACCCCTGACAGCCGCCAGGGTCCTCTGTGCATGGGCCTCCCCTCCAAATACTGGTGATGCAGTGACACACTGACTCGATGAATCACAATCAGAATAAAAAGGAGGACAGTGTGCGGTGGCTCGTGCCGTAATTCTAGCACTTTAGGAGGCTGAGGTGGGAGGATCGCTTAGGGCCAGAAGTTCAAGATCAGCCTGAGCAACATAGCGAGACCCCGTCTCTACAAAAAACACAAACATTAGCCGGGTGTGGTGGCGCATGCCTGCAGTCCCAGCTACTCAGGAGGCTGAGGCAGGAGGATCACTGGAGCCCAGGAGTTTGAGGTTGCTGTGAGCTAAGATGATGCCACTGCACTCTAGCCCAGGCAACAGAGGGAAACTCTGTCTCTAAATAAATAAATACATAAAAATGAAAAAACAAAGAAGATACGTGAGCTGTAAATTTGAGCAGAAAAAAATTTTTACATAAAAAAACTCCCTAATAAACTTCAAACTTATTAAAATCATCTTTATGTGGATTATTTCCTCTTCTCGTATATACATTTTATTAGTTAAATAAAAAATCTACAAAAATGAAATAGAAACCAATCTCTAAGCATAAGAAAAGTGAAGGATCCTGTGAGCATTTTCTGTCCTCATGAGGGTAGAGATGATTTCTTCATCTTTTTGTCTCCAGCTCCTGGCTCAGTCGTTGGCACACAGCACACCTGTAAACCACTTTGTTTGCACTTGTTGGCGCTGTATATTTGCACCCATATTCAAAACAGGGATTACAGCCAATGAGAGTGGGTTGCAGTAACTGGTATGTGGCCAAGGGTGCTTCCCACCCTGACTGCCCTGAGGATTAGCTATGTGTCTTCAGCACTGACTACAGTGTAGTTATGGCTTTTCCCTTCTTGGCTCTTGGGATTTCATACTATCAATGAGGCTAAAAGTCTTTTTCTTCCTTCCTTCCTGCCACAGCATCCCAAGTAGCTGGGACTATGGGAGTTGGCCAACATGCCTGGCTAGTGTTTTTTATTTTTTTGTAGAGATGGGGGTCTCACTATTGCCCAGGCTGGTCTCAACTGATCCTCCCACCTTGGCCTCCCAAAATGCTAGCATTACAAGCGTGAGCCACCAGGTCTGGCCCAGGGAAAGTCTTTTAATGGAGGAAGAAAAGGTTTGACTGAGCTTGAAAGATGGCAGGGAGTTTTGAATGGCATTCCAAGAAGAAGGAAGGAATGCAAAATAACTCCAAGGTAGTAAGAAGTAGCATAGGTTTGGGGAACATGAAATTGTCCAGTTCCCTGGGGACACAGTGTACTGTGAGCAGAGGACAGTGAGAGGGCACAGGGCTCGGGCAGAGAGTCCATGCCTCCACTCCTGTTGTAAAAGGAGACTACCAGAAAGAAGGAAGGAAGGAAGGAAGGAAGGAAGAAAGGAAAAAGAAAAGTATTCCTAAAATACTGCTTCAGCAGTACTGTAAGCTGTGGAGCCAGAGAAAGTAGCAGGGCAAAAATATGTCCCTGACTGGAAACTAGGGCAGGTCACCCACATGTGTGTGACTGGATCGGAACTATCTCCACTATCACCACAGTCAGAAGGCTACATGCCATTATAAGACTTGACTCTGGACTCAGGATCTTGGAGAGCTGGACGGGAGCAAATACAGAAATGCTAAATAAGGAGGAGTGAGCATACAGTGGGCAAGAGAGCAAACACAAGAAAGGAGAAAGAGACAGAAACAATAGCAACCACCAAAGTCTTACCCAAAATAAGTATGTAAATCGTAGCATGAAAAACCATGAAGATATATATTACTAAGGAAGAAGCCAATGAAAACAATCAAAACATTGCTTTACTCCAGAAGAAACTATTTCTATGGAAAAGTCCGATGAAATTTTGTATTCAAGAAATAAATAAAGGGATAATATCCATTAAAAAAAGAAAGGTAAATTGTGAAACAAAAGAGGCAAAAATTAAACACTAATGGGTACATATCAAAAACAGCCTATTAGAAATCTTTAAAACAAAAAATATTCAAATTAAAAAATTTAATTGAGATGCTAGACTAGATATAGTTGAAGAGGGAATTCGATATTAATGCCAAAATAGCATAGTGAGTTAAAGAGAAAAAAGGTATAAAAAATGGAAGACACAGTAGGTTGAGAGACTCCAACACATGCCTATTAGGAGTTAGCAGAGGGATTTTCACAGAAGTAACATATGGAAAGAGAATTACAGAATTTTTCAGTAGTCTTTAATTGGATGTGCACTTCCAGTGTAAATCTATACTTAGACATCTCGTAGTGAAAGTATGTAAAACACGGGCAATAAAGAGAAAAGCTTAAAAGCTATCAAAAGGAAAAGATAGACTTCCAACAGATTTCCCAAGTGTTGAGAGAATATATTGTCAACCTAAAAGTTTTATACCCAACTAAACTATCATCCAAGAGAAGGCTAAATTTTTTTTTTTTTTTTTTTTTTTGAGACAGAGTCTCACTCTGTTGCCCAGGCTAGAGTGAGTGCCGTGGCGTCAGCCTAGCTCACAGCAACCTCAAACTCTTGGGCTCAAGCAATCCTCCTGCCTCAGCCTCCCGAGTAGCTGGGACTACAGGCATGCACCACCATGCCCGGCTAATTTTTTCTATATATATTTTTAGCTGTCCATATAATTTCTTTCTATTTTTTAGTAGAGATGGGGTCTCACTCTTGCTCAGGCTGGTCTCGAACTCCTGAGCTCAAACGATCCGCCCACCTCGGCCTCCCAGAGTGCTAGGATTACAGGCGTGAACCACTGCGCCCGGCCGAGAAGGCTAAATTTAAAATGTTTTCATACATATAAAAACTAGGATGGTTTACCAGCAGAAAATCAAACTCACCTCTTAAAAAATAATATGCTTTCCATATGACTCAACAAATGCACTCTTAGGCATTTATCCAAGAGAAATGAAAATTTACATTTATACAAAGACTTGTGTACAATATTCACAGCAGCTTTATTTGTAATACCGTAAAACTGGAAACAACCAAAATGTCCTTCAATAGGTGAATGGGTAAACAAACTATAGTACATCCATACCACGGAATACTACACAGTCATAGAAATTAACAAGTTACTGATACACTCATGGATAAATCTCAGGGAATATTGCTGCGTAAAAATAACCCAATCCCAAAAGATCACATATTGTAAAATTATATAACATTCATGAAATATCAAAATTATAGAGAACAGATTAGTGATTGTCAGAGGTTAGGAATGGGGGCAAGGGTGGGTGAAGTTATGATCCCTATCACACAAAGGAAACTTGTGTGATGGAAAAGTTCTCTATCATGATTATGTTGACAGTTACACGAACCCACACGTGATAAAATTGCAGGAACCAAACACACGCACATACACACAAAGTTCATATAAAACTGGTGAAACATGCAAACTGAAAAACTGAATAAATGTTATGGACAATAACAGTGTCATTTTCCTCATTTTTATATTGAGGACAGTTATGCAAGACACTGTCATTGGGGAAACTAGATGAAGGGTACTTGGAACCTTTCTGGATGGTTTTTTTATTCAACTTCTTGCAAATTTATGATGATCACAAATTTAAAAGTTAAAAAGAGACTGGGTGCAGTGGCTCACACCTGTAATCCCAGCACTTTGGGAGACTGAGGTGGAAGGACTGCTTGAGGCCAGGAGTTTGAGACCAGCCTGAGCAACATAGCAAGACCCTGTCTCTACAAAAAATAGAACAATTAGCTGAGTGTAGTGGAGTGTACCTGTAGTCCCAGCTACTTGGGAGCCTGAGGCAGGATTCCTTGAACCTAGGAGTTTGAGGTTGCAGTTAGCTATGATGATGCCATTGCATTCTAGCTTAGGCAACAGAGCTAAAAACAAACAAACAAAAAGTTGAAAAGAGATTGTAGACTAGATTAAAGAAAAGCAAAACAAAATGTAGCAATATGCTGCTTACTGGAAACACACCTAAATTACAGAAGCACTAAATCTAATGACAGGTGAAAATAAAGACATACAGAAAAAAATGCCAATGTTAATTTAAAGAGCTGATAAAACTTTCTTAATATGAAACAAAGCAGATTTTAAGATAAAAGCAAAAGGAGTAAATACGAGGGATACTATAAAATAATAGGAGATAATCCTCCAAGATATAATAAAATTGTCAAGAATGACAAGGAAATACAACTTGGCACCTAAAGTAGAGACCGTGTTACACATACCATATTTATAAAAATTAACTGAATATCACACCACAAAGGAAGTCTCAATAATATGCATAACTACGAGGCTATGGAAGAGGACGCTTTAAATCAGTAAGGAAAAGTATACAATCAAATGGACAAAGGACATGAACAGACATTGCAGAGAAATAAAAAGATGCTCAATCTCACTGTTCATCAGAAATACAAATTTAAGCAGAATAATAGCAGTAATTATAGTGTCAATGATGATATGAAGAAATGGGGACTGTCACTGACTGTGGCCGGGAATGTGACTTGGGACAGCCACTTGGAGAACGATTTGGCAAGTTATAGAGGTGAAAGTGATTGCCCAGCAAATATTACAGAAAGACAAGGAGAAAAAATGGTGCTTTAAAACCCTTGTTTGTCATAAATACCAATCAACCAGAGAATGAAGAATGAATCAGTAAATTGTGGGACACATTATATTTAATACGATGAGATACTATGGCTCGGTGAGAATGATAATCCTGGCTCTGAATTTCTTAAGGACTCCAGAGCTACACGAGTCGAAATAGAATCTGGAAAACATAACATGGGGCAAAAAGGGAAAATGAGGCTGTTTTTAAATCCTAAAAGCCCTATTCTTTTGTAAGATAAGAGTAAGTTTCTGCAGCTCCCTCTTTGAGCAAGGAATTTCCTTGAAGTTATAATTAGCAATGATACTGTTACAGTATTCGTGGACCCCAATCTCTCTGGCTATGCATTGTCCTGGACAAACGCCAGCACATGTGGTTTTCCAATTTGTCCCGTAATATCTTGTGGCAAGCAGCAACAACAACTTTTTTTTTTTAATTTTAGAAAAAAAAAAAAAAAAAAGCTAATTACTCAAAGTCTATCCTGACTGTGAATATCAGGAATATACTAAGAACTTTATGATGAAAGTTTTATTTTGATATTCTTAAAATACTAAAAATAGACTCGAATTCATGTTTTAATCTCCATTCCCTGTTCTCTCATTGTTTTGAGCCCAGTCCTTTGAGCCTGAAAGTAGCAGTATTAAAAAGTGGAGAATGTGCTAATAATAAAGGCTAAGAATCTCTGATCAGTTATCAGATTCTGCTCACAATCAAGATCTGTAAGAGCACTCCTGACGCTCTGACTCGGGTGGGGCAAAGGCAATACATGTAACCTAAACATTTGTACCCCCGTTAATATGCTGAAATAAAAAAAAAAATAAAAGTAAAAAGAGATTCCTAAGAGGAAAGGAATTTGGACACCAAATGTTTCCTCATATTAACGAGGAAATCTGCAGAGAGCGAGCGGCCGGCACGGATGCGAAGTGCCCTGCAGCGTCAGCAGACCTTTTGACTTTGCGCTGATAAAACCTGCAGGGATAACCCTAAATCCGGTCAAGAGAAAACAGCTCTGGCTGGAACCACACTCGCCAGTCTTGAGCAGGATGTCGGTGAGGGAATTGCTCACCCTTTAAAAAGGTAGGATCGGTGTTCAGCCCTCAGCCTTCCCAGTAAGACCTAGCAGGGTCCCATTTCCACCAGATGCCTGGACGATGTACGCATTAGGAGGATGGCTTAACCATCATCATCATAAATGACGAGCACAATTAGCCAGAAAAGCAGCAGTGAGGAGTGGAGAAAACCCAGATTTTGGTGTGTGAAGTGTGCAAATCTCAGTTCTACTATTGACTAGCTGCGTGACTTTGTACAGTTGTTTGACTTCCCTGATCTCAGGAATGGTTAGTGACACCTGTCTTTTAAGGCTTGCTTATGAGGAGCAGCAGCAACATGTGTGAGGTGCTCTGCTCATAGACAACAATAAGACGTGGCAGCTATTATAACTGAATACATTCACTAAGCAAGTATTGGTTTTTAAAATGAACTATATTCCAGACAGGGTGCTAAGCGCTGGGAATGCAGAATGAAAACAGAGCTGGCGTTCTAGCTGCGGGACACACGAAACAATCACAAAATAATGCGATCAACAAAGATTTGTGTAAGAAGCAACAAGAGCTCAGAGGAAGAACTGTGTGTCTGTGAAGTTAGGAAGACTTTTCAGGAGAATGTTAATAAATCTTGAACGAAGACATGAAGGATGAAGTTCATATAACACCCTGCGAGGCGGGTACCGGGGTCTACCTTTTACAGTTTGGGGAGCCGAAGGTCATGGCAGACTGACACAATGTTATTAAATGTGGATACTGACACCAGCCATGTCCCTGTTACTCAGCTTCTGGGTGGCAGAACCCAGGACTCTGGACTCCAAAATCTACATCTTCGAACCATAGAAATATTTTTCAAGCATGCACAAAGTTCCTGCTTTCATCTCCACTCCTTATCCTCCCACGCCACTTAGTCCCCTGAATTTGAAGCCAGTAGCATCAGAGAGGGGAGAATTTGCTGATATTATTATTATATAGTTACCATAAATACTTAGTATTAATCCTGCATCGTATCATTTTAGATTATTTCGTTTGAAATTTGTTAAAATAAAATAAAATTTGTTAAAGAACAAAGTTAATTTCTCTAAAAGGTTTCAGTTCTCAAATGCCAATAATTCCCTTGAAAGGAGGATGTCATCCAGGATTTTAGTTCCAAAAGACATAGGCTTCTTTAAGTGAAATCTTCCAATTTCGTATGTTGTACATAATTTCTATTTAACCAGTAGATTTAAAGACTGGGTATTAGGAAGTCGAAAAGAATTACTACCTTTTCAAGCAAGTGAATTAACTATAGGACATTTACAATTCTAGAAAACTGGAGGTAAAGAAGATTCTCGGTGCAGGGACTCCCCAGAGAGCAGGGTGGGCCCAGCCACTCCTCTTGCCGCCATCTAGGTGAAAACTAGTTGTTTATTATTTGACTTTGCTTTGATTTGGGGATTTATGGTAGAAGAAATAAAGAGAAGTGTCTTGAGTTTACTTACACTGACATCTTTCAAAACAACAAGGGTAACAACAACACCTTCAGTCAGTGGATCAAAGATTTTCAACTGTGGCTTGGTACTGAATTAATATATCAGTTATTGCTGAAATGAGAAAGATCTTTTTCATATAATCTGTACACCAAAGACTATATCTGATTAGAAGCATTTCTCAAAAAGCAGCCTTAATTTATATGATATTCACTGATATAAATACAGACGTTTTGAAATAGCAACCATTCATTAGGACTCTGTGTGCCAGACACCATGTAAAGTTCTTCATCACATTAATAATGACTGCATTTAACCCTCATAGTGAAGCTGCAGGTGGATCATTACTGTTCAGATTTTACAGACGGGCAAAGTGAGGCGATACAGGTTCCTAAGGATGCAGTAAAGCCAGAGTCCTGAGTTCAGGCCTACAGTCATTACCCCCGGGCCCACCCCGCGCCCTTTCTCACTCCACGCATTATGCTCTCAGACCTCAATCATAAGACTTCCTTTCCTGCGCGGTATAGAGTGACGACGGGTCCGGAATCCGTGACCCTGCCGTGGCGCACGGGCTCTCAGACTCGTGGCTGTGTGGCCTTGGGCACGTTAGCCGTGCTCTGTGAGTCTAGTCACATTATGCAAAATAACTGTAACTTTTAACGGTATATTATACGTCAAGGATAACGTGATACATACAGGGTACTTTCTAAGCGAAAAAGGTCTACACAGCAAACAGGATGCTGGTTGGAGGGGCTGGGTGGTGGGGACTGTGGAGTTACTGTTTCCTGAGCACAGAGGTTTAACTGTGGAAGACTGGTTACAAGCCACGTGTGTGTACTTAATGCCACTACACTATCCACTTGAAAATAGTTAAAATGGTAAATTTTATGTTATGTAGATTTTACCACAATTCAATAAAAAATGAAAAAAGTTAGCACGTTACAGAAAGTTCTACAGAGATGTTAGTAAGCCTGCTGTAATAATTGTTTTCCCTTAGGATGGGCAGTGCAGAGCAGGAATTATTTCAGCTGTGCCACCAAGGCTTATAGGTATAGTCACGTGTTGCTTCACGACAGGGATACACTCTGCAAGTGCCTCATTAGGCCATTTTACCATCGTGCGAGAATCGGAGTGTACGTGCACCAACCTACTACGCACCTAGGCTATGGGGTGCAGCCCGGGAGCGTAGGCTACACACCTGTGCAGCACGTCACTGTGCTGAATACTGTAGGCAGTTGTGACACAATGCTAAGTACTTGTGTATCTGAACATATCTAGGCCGGGCGGGGTGGCTCACGCCTGTAATCCTAGTACTCTGGGAGGCTGAGGTGGGAGGATCACTTGAACTCAGGAGTTTGAGACCCCGTCTCTACCAAAAATAGAAAAATCAGCTGGGTGTCATGGCACGTGCCTGTAGTCCCAGCTACTCGGGAGGCTGAGGCAGGAGGATCGCTTGAGCCCAGGAGTTGGAGGTTGCTGTGAGCTAGACTGACGCCACAGCACTCTAGCCTGGGCAACACAGCGAGACTCTGTCTCAAACAAACAGACAAAGACAAAACAGCCTGACATGATGGCACGTGCCTGTAGTCCCAGCGACTCGGGGACTGCTTGAGCCCAGGAGTTTAAGGTTACAGTGAGCTATGGTGATGCCACTGCCCTCCATCCTGGGCAACAGAGTGAGATCCTGTCTCAAATAAAATAAAGATAAAAAATATAATATAGTAAATATTACCTGATAAAAAATTTTCAGCTCCAATGTAGTCTCTGGGACTCTACCATCATATATATAGTCTGTCATTGACCAAAATGTCACTATGTGGCACGTGACTGTCTAATCAAGGTAGGACAAAATGATACACAACTAGAATGTGATCATTCCCCCCAAGGGATTTGGCCAAATTGCCCAATTTGAGCACACAATTGCCACTCAGGTCACACTGACCTTTAGGGGTGGCAGAGAGCTCCAAGTGCCCCCCAGAATCAGGGCGTGTCAAAGAGTAAGAGACGTAGGAGCAAGTCCGTCTCCCACAGTTCAGGTTGCCCAGTGCACAACACACACAACTGCCCTGATGTCAAAAAAGGCAATGTGTGTTCCTTACTTTTCTGGGAAATCACTTTTACACGTCACAATGACAATATTTTTAGATTTAGTTAGAAAGGATGACCAAGAAACACGTCTGTATCCGTATCTGTCCTCTTCCTCGCATGTGGAGTCCAAAAATCTCAGTTCAAATGCTGACTGTGCACGTCTGTTTGTAAGTCATTTAACCTCTGTGTTAGCCTCAATTTCCTTACTTAGAAATGAGAGGTGTTTGTACTTGGCAACGTCGCAGGGTCTTTTCTGTGCTACTGTCCTAGGATTCAGTTTTTCCAGAGTTAAGGCCAAAGTTGCTGTCCAAAAGTTGGGTAGCTCGAAGTATAGGTGTTAGGGACAGACCCTGCAAACAGTTCCCCTGCTCTGTTCATGCCTCTAGTTGCTGTCAGATTTGTGTGACATAAGGGTTGACGAAAGCCTCTGATTAATGACACGTGATGGAAGAGGATAGCAAGAGTGTGGAACGTGCATTTGTCCCGTGGAGAGCAGGATCAGAAAGACAGACGAGAGACGCATGCAGCATTGTTGACGGCATGCCGTGCTTTGGAATCTTCGACCGATGCACGGGACCTCATTTGGAAGGGTGTCCCCAGGGTTCAAGTGCAGTTTGGTATCTACTGAGGCATCTTCCTCTCTTTGGAAAGACTACACGTTGCCAGTTCGTGCACTGCCTGCTACAATGGTTTTGCATGGCAGGCACTCAATATATTTTGTAGGATTTAATGTTTCAAAAGTGATGAAAAGCCTTTTACTTTCACATTTGGTTTTCTTTCCTGGCTTGAATTGGTCTGTTTGGAATTTAACCTTCTTAACCAAACATAGCCAGAACTCAAGATCGGGCTCGTCAGATTTTATCAGTAAACGAGAAGGAAGTTCTAACGAAGAACTCAGACGTGAGTCGCTCATTTACTCCGTCCTAGAATAGACCCGAGGCCCTGGGTGTCCAGAGTTCACTGGTGTGCGGGAGCTGAGCTGATCGTGTTAACCGACTAACCTTCCTGAGTCTGTCCTGAGCCACTTTATTCTGAGAGTTTACAGAGTGGCTGGCACGGCCAATGCAGGGAGAACCGCCAAAGTGCACGGAATTCTCACTTGATTTTTCTTATTGCTAATTTCCAGCTTGCCAGGCAAACATGTCTCTGAAAAATCACCTCGCTAGATACCAGTAGTTAGCAAAATGACAACATGAGCATTAACAACTAAGATAGGATAAATATTTTGGGGCATAAGCTATTCAGAAATATGCTTAAATAAATGCTATTTAAGCAATTATATTCTTGTGCCAGCAAATAACAAATGATAATCACTTCTTCCCTGGCTGTAAGTATGTATTGATTGAGCTCAAACTTAGAACTCCAAAATGAATTATATCTGGTCACTGCTAAACTGCCTGGCTCACTGAAAGGGAAAAAAACCCACACAACACCTATTATGCTGCATTTAATTAAGACAAGCATCAACTTTATGTGCCATTATTTGCTTCTGCCAAATCTCTATGGTGTAAATATTGAACGGTGGCATCTCTTGAATGCTAATCAATCCTTTCTGAATTTCAAATGATTGCATAAGTTTTAGGAAATGCTTATTTGCTAGTGTTGCCCTCAGCTGCATCCGTACCAGCGAGGCATTAGTGTGAAGATACGTGTGGTCAGCTGACAAGCGTCTAGTGCGTGTTTTTCTAAATTAGAATGTCACCTATGAAAAGGTAAAAGCTGAGACGGAATGCTAACTGTGAGAAGAACACTGGGATATTTCTTTTGTTTATCTGTCTTCGTGAGGAACCATTTAACCAAGGCACGTGGGTGAAGACTGAGGTCAAGGCACTGTTTCACTGAACACCAAGAGCCAGTCAGCAATGGTTTGTGTGTGCGCGTGTGTGCGTGTACGTGTGTGTCTGTGTGTGTGTGTGTGTGCGTGTGTGTGCGTGTATGGAGGGACAGAGTGAGAGAGAGAGACCAACCCAGCAGCAACGAGAGGGAGTTCCCGTGCATGATGGCTTGTGCTCGAGTCCTAACTCTGCAGAGAGACCCTGGCGGGGCTTGGGCACAGGCGACCAGATCCCGACGGGCATTTTGCTTCACCAATTGCCCTGTGGGCAGCTTTGACAGTGAACCCTTGCCAGGCTCTGATACCGAAAGCCAGAGGACAAATGGCATACTTAGGTAAAGGGAAAACAAGTGCTAGATCTTTGTTTACCTGTCACAGCAGAAGAATTACTGAACAAAATTCAAATAAGGAAAAAAATGCGTATCATATCAGAAACTAAAGACTACTGGAAAACTAAGCACTGCGGATCCATCTCCTTACCCAAAAGACTAAACTCACCCACATCTGTCAGCCAGTGAACACGGTGCGAGTTCATTCAGCACTAACAATGTCCACACCACGCTGCGTGAGCAGAGTTACCGTGGCAACCTGGAGGAAAGTGCGAGGCTCTCCCTGGAGACAGAACTCACAGACTCACTACAGCCCTCCCCGCAAGGAGCTTCACCCACCTAAACGTTATGGACAACTTGGTTCCTCCTTTTCTGCTGTAGGGTTTTTAATCCCAGCGATCACCAGAGAGGAAGAGGATGGCCATCACCTTTGCAATTTTTTTTTTCCTTTTACCATCACAAAGAGTTAAAACACGCGCTAAAATAGACATATAAGCTATGATCACTTAGCTTTCCCAATGTGCAGTAAGTGGCCCAGAGAGAATGTCAAACCTAAGAGGCAACGTTAAAGTACGAAGAGGAAGTCTCTGGACAGGGAGGGACCAAAGCCTCGAGGCAAAGGCTCTCGATGTGCTCCCTGAAGCTCTGTGACCCAGAGTTCACCTGGAGATAAACACAAACAGAAACTTATCATGTGCAATTGACCCTTGAACACACGGGCTTGAACTGCAGGGTTCACTTAAGTGTGGATTGTTTTCAACCAAAGGCGGATGTAAAACACATTACTAACAGGATGCTAAACCCCAGGGCTGACCACCGTGGGACTGGAGCAGGTGCAGAGTTTGGTACCTGCAGGGGTCCTGCAACCAATGCCCCGTGGACGCCAAGGGATGACTGTATTTAGGAACCTAGGGAATTAAAAGCTATAATAGCTAGTTGGCATATTCAATAAACATTGGAAATTCATGTAAAGTATTTCCCTGGCTGTAAGTATGTATTGATTGAGCTCAAACTTAGAACTCCAAAATGAATTATATCTGGTCACTGCTTTTACCCAGTAGAGGTTGGTTTTCTTTTGGCTCCATGTTCTTCAGATGAGTGTCCGAATTTCCTACATCATTTTACCTAAATAAATGGTGCCTTAGTAAGTTCACTCAACCCTCAGTACCCAGGGGGACCAGTTCCAGGAACCCTGCACATACAAACCCCCCTAAATACTCAGTCCCGCAGTTGGACCTCCCGGACCTTCAGAACCTGCAGATACGAAAAGTTGGGCCCCTGTATGTGGGTTTCGAACATTCCACAATACTGTGTTTTCCATCTGCGTTCAGTGGCGGAACTGTAGATACTTTGTACCAACTTGTTATTTATTGGAAAAAAAAAAAAATACTGGTGTATAACTGGACCTGCCATAATTTAACCCGAATTGTTCAAGGGTCAGCTGTATGCAGCATTTTAAAAATACTGATTGATGAGTTCAAATGTCTCTAAAGAGGACCATGCGCTGGAGCAGAGAAAGCACTGACCAGCATTTGGGGTTGTTAGTTCTAGACCTGGCTCTGAGCCTAAAATGTTGGATAAATCACCTAATTCTGTTTCTTCAACTACAAAACGGGAGGGGGCCGTACTCTTAGGTCCCTACCCTCTATAAGGGAGAAACTAAGTGATTTACCCACCCAAAGGCGCTTCATTACTAACACTGCCAAAGAGGAGCATTGTTAGTGTTGACGCCTTCCGTGACTCCTTTTGGTGTTCGACATGCTTTGTGTCAAAATTTCAAATAGAACCTATACGCTGGTCATCAGTAATTAATTCCATTTATTATTTTATTCACAAAGAAGGACTCTGTTTAGTCTCCATTTTCCTTATAATAAACCCCTTCATAAGGTGAAGGTTTACCTACTTTATAAAGTTTAAAAAAAACCCAAATCCTCTAATATTTATCCATAGGATCTATTTTCCAGCCTCTCTTTCTTCAAATTTTGTGCTTGTTTTTCTTTTTTTGAACTGATTTTTCCATTTCCCATTATGTTTTTTTTAAAACCTAGAAGTTAGGAGGAAAAGCATTCTTTCATTCATGAATGCAATAAATACGTATTAAAAACCTATATCTGTCAGGTAGTATATGGGGAGTAAAACATGCCCTATGTTCATGAACCTTGTAGTTCATTAATCTGGTGGATGAAAGGCCTTTGCTTCACTAAGAAAACCAGAGCAACCACACGGCCCGCCTTTGTCTAGCGTCAGAAGTTGTTTAAAACAGCCACGACAAAGACAAAAATGTTCTGCTCTGCCCTAAATGAACCATTTTTTCCTTCCAAATTATGATTTTAAAGGTCTTTCAAGACCTGAAGGTGATACTACCCATCCTTTTTTTTTTTTCCTTTACCCATCTATTTTCAAAACCTTTTCTAGTTGTTGATCAAGTTACATTGTTTATTAATAAACAACACTGTTTATTCTGGGACATTTCAGTAATTGCTTGGATGATTATATTTAAGATACTGTACTTTAGGCAGGAGTGGTGGCTCACACCTGTAATCCTAGCACTCTGGGAGGCTGAGGCGGAAGGATCACTTGAGCTTAGGAGTTTGAGACAAGCTTGAGCAAGAGTGAGACCCCATCTCTACTAAAAATAGAAAAATTAGCTGGGTGTCATGGTGTGCTCCTGTGGTCCCAGCTACTCGGGAGGCTGAGGCCAGAGGATCACTTGAGCCCAAGATTTTGAGGCTACAGTGAGCTATGATGATGGCACTGCACTCTACCCAGGACAACAGAGCAAGACTCTGTCTCAAAAAAAAAAAAAAAAAAAAAGTCAATGTATTTATCTATTTTATCAGTAAATATTTTTTAAGCCCCTACTGTGTACCAAGCAATGTGCTGGAAACCTGGGGTACAGAGAAAACATAAAGGACAATGTCTAACCTCAATCGAGATTTGGTCCAGAGCATTAAATTCTACTGCATAGAAGTATTTGCAAAGCAGAACAGTCCCTTTCAAGGGACTTAGAAAGTCTAAACTTAAAGAGACTTGAAGTAAATTTTCCCAAAAATTTAGACTCGGGAAATTCCCTCGAAGAGAAGAATAATCTTTACTTCAGCCGAGTATAAGAAATGCTTTCAGAAATATTGGCTGGTAGGACAAGAGAATAATTTACAACAAATCAAGGGTATATTCGCTAGGGGATATAGGATGTACTATGCCTCTCGTACTTTCTCTTGCCACCTGGGCTTCAGGAAGAGTCTAGCAAAGTCCAACCACTGAGTTTTCAGGATAAGAAAATGCAAAGGCCAGACTCACATCTTGGTTGGCACAGTCTGGTTCCCTGTTGCTTTGAGCACTTAAGCCACATGCGTATTCCTGACGGGCTTGAACCTGTCATAGCATTTATTCAGGATGCTGCAGTGAGAAACCAAGTGATTGCTTTCCAGTTCTGTTCCTATTTTCAGGACAGAAGAGTTTGTAGGAATTCTACTTGTCTTGGGAATGCAGGCCGTAATGACATCATCTGAGGATCACGATCCCCCATGCTGCTACCTCTGTAGGATTTATTTCTACCATGGTTGATGACACCAGTCACTCTGATTCATTTTGAGAAGAAGGTAGAAAGAAACATAAACCAATAAATAAACATTAACAATCTTATTCTGGCCTCTGGAGTCAAACTTAGATTATCTCCTGTTTTGCCAAGCTGTAAACTGGCTCAAACTATATTACCTCATAGTTAGGCAACAAAATATGGTAAGTTAACAGGATTTTAAGAACACATTAGAACTAACAGAGACAGGGTCTCCAGAGATTATTGTATTACACACAGGGAAATAGCCTCTCAGGAGAGGGCATTTTTTACTTTTGTTTCCTTTTTCAACCAACGTAACAAACTGCTGTCTGTTCACGGATACAGTGTGAGGGCAACACGGGACAGGAGGTCGGAACGATTTGAGTGCACGGTACTGTTCATTCTAGCCCGTCATTAGCTCTCTGTGCGATCGGTGATCAGCGTCAGCGCAGAATGACTTTCAGGAGGAGGACGGCTGCCAGTGACTCAACTGGGCAGTTATCGCTCCCGTGGGTTTTTCTGTTCTGGCAAAACACGCAGAAACCCGAGACTCACCCTGGACTTCTCGCTCTCAGCTGCCACGTTCTGTGGTTGTCACCTGTACCTGGTCCACATCCCTCGTTTCGCCCCGATCCCCGTGGGGCGTGAACACCACATCTGGACACGGGCTTTCCAGCGCTGCCCCCTCTGTCCACTGCACTGTCCACGCTGCTCCCGCAAAGCAGATCAACTTGAGCGACTCAGCTCAGCCCCACCTTTGGTAAGGACTGTGCCACTTTCTGAGGGTCTACAGCAAGGAAACCGCGGCGCCCACTTCTGCTCACCGTGACATCCCGGCGCCCGACACATTGGAAGCGCCCAGTGAGGACGAGCTGACTGGCTCGGGGGTCTTCAGTTCCACGACCAGGCTCTTGCCCACCTCTCCAGTTACGTCTGCGGCTTCCCTCAACCACATTCATCATAACAATCCCCCGACTCGGGTTGCTCTCGCGCCTTCACGCTTTTGCACGGGCCACGCTTTCGGCGTGTAACGCTGCAGCTGCCTGGGACCCCATCCCACCTCCTCTCACCAAGTCTACCTGCAAAACAGCGTCCTCTCCCACGGAGGCCGCCGCTGCAGTCCTCTCCCAACACAGCCCCCGGCCTCTGGCCAGTCCAGAAAATCCTCATTTTACTCCAGGACCAACGGGGCTCAGGGCTGGGCTGGGATCAGAACATGCGGGTTTCAGACTCAGGGGGCTAAAGGCTGATAAGGGTTTGGGACAGCAGGTGCTGGCTTAGGACGTGGGCTCAGCTTTTAGCGGTCGCCCTGGTATGATTTTATCCTCAATCGAGGTGTTTTGGGGCTAGTCTGGGTACCTGAAGGTTGATTATCTCCACAGCTCAATAAAGTTGAAATTTTTAAAAAAGGATTATTCATCGTTCCTATGGGGTACAACATTTTCCACTCATAAATTAGAAACCACCTGAATTTTTCTGCCAGTTACTTTTTTCCCCCGGCTTCTTTAAAAATAAACTCTTGATCAAAACCGTATTTACCTCTGAACTGAAAGCCATGTTTTCCTTTCTTTCTTAAACAACAAATAGACACGGTTTTAATGGATACTAGGCTAGCTATTGACTGCTGCCTCAGGTTCCCGAAGCAGTCAACTCGCTCATTAAAGAAGAGAGTGTGTGACTGAGGTTCTGGCAAATATGAGCCCCAGTTGTTCAGGAAGATAGTTTGTGGGGTTCAAAGGTTGAAAGCATTTCAGATCTGCTCCCCTCCCCCATAGTATTGGCAGAGAATATAATCATTTTTTAAAAGGGTGAAGGAAATATAAAAGTGTTGAAAACTAAAGACGGCTCATGGCTAATGTGTGCATCTTCAGACGTAATACAGTTCTACAGTTCTTCAGCTAATTTAAAATACCACTGAAGTGAAATGATGCTCTCTAAATATTTTATCACTAAGATGCTATAAGATTTCTGACACATGTACTACCGCATTTTCCATTTAATTACTGATCAAATGTACTGGTTGAAAAGACTAAGATATTGCCATAAACCAGAATAATTTGTGCAATTACAGCAAGAAGGCCTCTGTTATCTTTCTCTTTATAAAAAACTGTTGTTGGGTAAAAGATGCAGACTCACTTGAATACAACTTTCCTTTTTATTGTGGTTAACCAGGAAACCACACAGGACCCAGTCCTGGCACTGCAAACCTTTGAACACTACGTCTGTGAAATTCTGTTGTCTTTTTGAATTTTCAGTAACATTTCTTTTTGCTATATTTATCACATTTTCCAAAATATGAAAATGCTCTTTTTATTTTAAATGTTGACTACATGTGAAAAATTAACTCTGGTTCTATTATTGCAAACTATGCCTTTATTAGCAACAGTTGTGCAGTGCTGTCAAGAAGAATTTTAAAACTAAAGTACCAGATTTGGAGAGTAGACACATCTGTTTTGCTTTGCAGTTTGTTTTATTGTTTTATTTCTTAGGATATGAATTCACAACTATCTTATAACTGAAGACTAAAGAAAAAGCATATGTTGGTAAATCTGATTTCTGTCTTTTTTTTTTTTCCCCCATTCGAGGGAAGTGGCCTTCCTCAGCTGTCTGCCAATAAGTAATAAATAGACTTGGCAAAAAGTTTATTTAAGTTGGCTTTATTAAGCCAACAAAATACAGAAATCAAGTAAGGGACAGGCAGAAAAATCTGTTCCTTTGAAGTCAATAAAAATCCATCTCCTTAATCCTTTTTTTATTCCGAGCAGTGGTGATTTTTCTCATCTGACTCACTGAGAACCTTGATTTAGCTAATCTGTCTTGCTTAGTTATCTTTCTTCTCCAAAGCTTTCCTAAAGAACCATCCTTTCCCCTTGACAACTGTCATCTTTTATACTGGCATAGTGCTGCATCTGGTTATAAACATTCTCTAGTTAATCCCGACAGAGATTTAAAAAACAGGTTTTTAATTACTATCCATATTTTAGAAGAATAAAAACAGCAGTAGGTAGCAAGCCGAAACAAAAGGCGCACAGAAATGATCAACGTGGAAAGATGGCTATAATTTGATACGATACGTCTTTGCTGAGCTATCTCCTTTAAGTCTCTGTCAGAGCTTCATTTGACTATTTCTTACCTGTCCATTATGAAAGAAAATCCAGGACTCCAATTGTTTAACTCATTTTCCACACCCCAACCTATCCACAAAAGGGCTATGAATCATGTAGAAACATATATGAAAATATGTTCATGTTTGAAGATGTCATGATTCGAAAGGAAGGGCATTATCTTGATAGAAGAGAAACACACATGGACTTTAAGACACTCAAACGTCAGTATCATTTAGTAATCTTTGGTTGTATGTAGTATGAGAAAAAGATTTCTTACCTAAACTGAAGAGCACCAAGAATTTCAAACACACAAACTCTCGTTGATCAAACTGTAGAGAACGAAGTTTTGCCACTAACTCCTGTGCGTGACTCATGAGGTTGTTGAGGGTGGCCCCAGCTTGGGATGCTATGATAGAATAGTCCACCTGCAACACAGCATCACACAGTTTAAGGACGATTGGAATGAAAAATACGTGTTTCTCTTGAGATCATTGAGAACTGAGGATAAAGTCAGGCTGCAATACAAATTTATAACAGAAGACTTTCCCCATGAAAGTAGTTTGAGACACATTCTATTATTATAAAAGGTCTCTTAAATATCGTGATAAATCTAATCATTTTGACAAGCTTTGTAGGAAACAGATTTTGAATACCTACATTGTAAGTATATATACCCAAAAGGCATGTATACCATTTTATGTAATTATGAAATTACATTATCACATAAGATAAAAATGCTTAACTCTCATGAATAAGTTGAAAGAAAATTATACTGTCCATAAAAAGTAAATCTAGAGCAACATTCTATGTGACTACGACGATATTAACTAGTACACGAGGAGAATAAAGGCAGAAATACATTTCTTTTTTTTTTTTTTTTTTGAGACAGAGTCTCACTCTGTTGCCCAGGCTAGAGTGAGTGCCGTGGCGTCAGCCTAGCTCACAGCAACCTCAAACTCCTGGGCTCAAGCGATCCTCCTGCCTCAGCCTCCCGAGTAGCTGGGACTACAGACATGCGCCACCATGCCCGGCTAATTTTTTCTGTATATATATTTAGCTGTCTATATAATTTCTTTCTATTTTTAGTAGAGATGGGGTCTCGCTCTTGCTCAGGCTGGTCTCGAACTCCTGAGCTCGAACGATCCGCCCACCTCGGCCTCCCAGAGTGCTAGGATTACAGGCGTGAGCCACCGCGCCCGGCCCAGAGATACATTTCTATTTACATTATGAGACTAGATTTTAAAGTAATCATGGTTCAAGACTACACGCTTGTGGATGATGAATCACATTTAAATTATTCTTTAGTTTGCTGCTTCCTAAAAAGCTATGGCATAAAACTGCTACATTCAGATCATTACATTAGATTACACCAGATTAATACATTTCTCTCACAAGACAGCAATGACCTTATTTATAAGAAGAGTAATTCCTTAGTCTGGAAAGCAAAAAAGAAAAGGCTTATTTCCCTTTTCATTAAAAGAAAAAAATTGCTGCTAGGCACTAAGCTTCGATTATTCATGGGGACATAGGAGGCTCAGTTTATAATAAGTTAAGATGTTGGGATGGCTGTCAGTGATAGTCCTGGCTTTGCTGCCGAGATTACAGCGTAATGCGAAAGCCCAGTTGGTACCCGACGCTCCCATCCTTTTCTTACTGGCGAGCTCTCAGGCAACCAGATACTCTTTCAGGTGCATTTAATATCTGCAGCAGCAGCAAATTTGTCTGGGAGGCAAGTCCTCATCTGCCACTCACCCAGAGCAGACTGTATTAAATTTTTATATTTATTGACATTTCATTACCATAATTGACTGCACTTGCTTCTCTAGGAGAAGGCGCAGGGCTGCCTCCTAAGCAGGAGAACTAGTCCCTGGAGTAGAATTTGCAATTAAAAACAAGGCAGAATGGATTTTTTTTATATTGTGTAAATATGATGAGTTGAATTTTCAGCTTTAACTAGAGAATACAGGGTGTACAGAAACCTTTTGCAAGAGTGAGAAAAATTATGAGTCAGTGGAAAGACGACCCCCAAAGGTGTCAATCAGTTTATATAGAGTCAACTGTGCATGAAAAAGCCCCAGTTAATGCGTGTTCGAGGAAAGCTCCTGCATCGGGCAGAGCCGTCCCACCTGCCTCATCCGTGTGCTGGTATCTGCCCACTAAGTGGAAACGTCCAGCGTTCTAAGAGCTCCTCTGGTTTCTATGTCAGAGTGTGTGACAGGGTCCGGACACAGACAGCCTCACCCCTGAGCTGGAAGTAGCCGAGACAAGGTGCTGAGCTCTGCGGAGCGTGTTGGGATTACCTGCCTAGCACACACAGTCATGTCCCGACTCTCATTTTGCCAGTTCTCTTACAGGGGAATTTTCTGCTTTAAGGAAGTTCTTACTTAAAAGAGGTGTCTGTGCTCTAAATTCTTTAAAAGGCTGCACGGAGTCTAATGACTTCAGGTAATAATGACACAAATTCTACAGAGACAAATGGGGTAGGCGAGTGGGGGACAGCCAGGAGGTCCAGCGGGGCAGCCGTGGTGGATGGAGCCTTAGACAGGACAGGAGATCGGGGCCACTGTGGCCTCTTACAAACCACGAGCCTTGGGCGAGTCATGTCCAATCTCCACGCCTGGGTGTCCTTATCTTTAACTACAGCAGTTAAGGTCAAGGGTGGTAATAAGGTACTTCCCTCTTCTGTGATTATCAGAAAAATAATCTTAGTTGGCACAATACTACCAGTTTAAGTTTAGACTCAATTGAATGCACCTTGGCTATCGCTTAATAAATACACAGTATTGTACATTTTAATAAAAATCACTACTTAAGCCTTAAACCAGGAAGACTGTGCTAAAATAAAGCAAAAATATATTAGCGTAAATTAATTTTTTATTATGATGGGGTTAATTAAATTCTGATATGTACGTAGTTCTAACACGCATGTAATAAGTTCAAATACTAGAATTTCATACTTGAAAATGTACTACACTATAACTGAAAGCAATCTAAATTGTTTCATAGGATTACACCTTTAGTGAGAGGAACTTCAAGAAATCAATTGGCTTACCAACAACTTTACAGCTATACATTTATTTACATGCTAATTTGAAAGCTCAAACATGCTTATTAAACGAGGGCTCCGATAACATTTCTTTCAAGGATAATTTATCAAATTGCACAGCTCTGAAGGAGGATGGGTAATTTATTCCCGAAACAACACACAGATCTACAACTTCCTTACATTTTATTACAAACATAATTATGTTTTCATTGTTGAATGCAGAGTTTGTGCTCATTTCAGGAGCAGCTGGCCTTGTCTTTTATGTACTTAGTAAAATTAATTTATTGCTCTCTTCCATGTAATCTTTGTGCCATTAAATTCAAGGGAGATATTGAAGAAAATACTCTTAACCAATGTCCCCTTTGGATAAATTTCACTCATCATGAAGGTAGAAACAGTTTTAGCTAAATTGCTTTTAGTTCTAATCACCAAAATTTTGATGACTCGTATATTGTAAGATGCCTGTCATTTTAATATGATACACAATAATAGAAGATAATAAATTGCCAGCAGACCTTTCCCTTAGGATGATGGTACAGTGGCTGTTAATTAGCTGCAATATGCAAATAGTAAAACCCAACCCCACTTCAAAGTACACTATTATTTTATACATATATAGATACATGTATATTTTTTAAAATACTGGATAGAAAAGGATTCTTCTCATAAATATAAGATGCTACAGTATAGAATTGATTTGACAGTGCTTAATATTACTAATAATCATGATTTCCTTTCTGCTTAATAAGGTCATTTAATGTGCAGTTATACAGATGCCTGATTGAAAGACACAATTAAAACATAACAGCTAACGTCAGGGTTACGTGAAGCACTGAGTCTTTATTTCAATACTGGTGTCCTGGGCTGCTCTTTGCAGTGGGACCATTTTGGTTACTCCAGTTCTGAATGAACTATGAGAAGATTCAATTCTGCAAACATTTATTGAGCAAACTTCCTAGCCATTGGGCTGAAGACAAACAAAGGTCGTGGCATTTTATATAACTTTCCTCCCTCTCCTCAAACTCCAAGTAGCAGTCTCCTGACTGTCCCCTTCATGTTTTCAACTCAGTCTGGCCTTTTTCTTCTTCCTCTGCTGTAACAAACTCACCACGTGATTTACAGTGAGCAGAAGACTAGACCGTGGGGCACCAGAGACCTCGCGTCCCCCACGAGGGATGTCCAGAGGGCTGCTAGGAAGCGGTGTGGACACCACACACCTGCTTTCAAGCCAACCCAAGATCGCTGTCTGGGGCTCCCACTGAGTCAGGACTTTGGCCCCGATGCTGTGCACTGAGGCACATTTAATATTACCATTTGCTAATCTGGGAGTATTGAGTATAAACATTTTCATTTGTTCCCGAAGTAATCATCGTGGGGCAGTTGAGAAAATGCTACAGGGAAACCTGGGCATTTATGAGGGGATTGAGAATCCCGTACTTCTTCTGGTTGAGGCTAGAAAGGGTGGAGGGGGCTTCTCTACCCTGAGAGGGATTTAAGCTCTGCTGTCTGCAAAGGAGGGCTCAATCGAGCACCCTCACCCTAGGGGTAAGGCACTTCCTTGTAGAAGCTGAGTTGCCTGGACAGCTTTGAATGCCCATCTTGTTCCTCTTGCACTTCCTCCTCTGAGCTTTCCTCAAACCTTATCTGACCCTGTGTCCTGGGCCCTTACTTGTGAGAGTGCTCAGTGGAAAGCAGTATGCAAAGGGCAGTCATTACAGTCATTGATTAGGTCGGTGAATTACGTTTCTTATCATTATTGCCTACAGGGCTGTGTCTAATTCTCCAGCTCCCCCCCCCCCGCCCCCGTCTTTGATTTCCCTTCATTTATCAAGCCATCAAATATTTTTGAACTAAATGAAAAATATTATTCTCTCCTATAGGTGACTGCCAAGCTGCCTACAGGGGAATTTTGCATGCTTTATTGGAATAATGCCATTTAATTCTTTGCCATGATATCAACAAGATGGCCTTGATACAAGGCATCATAGAAACAGACTTCTGTTGTTGTAAAGTTCACATTCTGCAAAAATCTATGGTAGTAAGTAGTAGGTCAATGTGTCTCTGGGGAGGATGAATTATTTTATTTTGAAAAGAAAAATATTTATTTAAAATATACATTTTCTCCAAAGATTGAAGAGAACTCGACAAAAACATTTGGTTTATGATGACAGACTTATCGGTGATTTTTTTTTTATTTCTAGTTTTGTCTTAATGCTGAAATAATTTTATAAGAGTAATAACGACATTAAAATTATTTCTGCATAATTTGAATTTACCTTTACCATGTGCTTATAATGTCACACTAAAAAAAAAAAAAAATCCTCCCAAAGACAAATTAAAAAAACACCAAAAAAATGTATGCAGTTAGTCTCAATAAAAAAGAATGAACTTGTTTTGCTTGGAAGTTCCATAGAGGCCGTTGTGCGCTGGACTGACACACGAAGGCCAAATTCACCACCTGCACCAAAGATGAGCTCTGTGTCATCTGGGAGCATCCAGAACAGCGGTGTGGCATGCTGGTGAGGAACACAACCTCTGGCACGAGCCTGCCTAGATCCGAAGATCTGTTCTACCACCTGTTCGTTGTGTTTTGACCTTGAATCTGCTGTGTCACCTCTCTTTGCCTCCGTTTCCTGATCTACAAAAAGGGGATCCTGACATTACTTCTTCACAGGGTGGTCAACTCCATCAGTGTCAGCCTGTGTGGGCCTGGCTGTGAGCACTTCTAATTTCTGTCAGCATTTTACAGGGCTATTTCCTGTCATTTTTACTGCAATTCACTCAGGTAGACAGCACCACAATCCCCACGGGACAGGTGAGGACACTGAAACTTGAAAGGGAAAGGGACTTGCTGAAGATGACATAGTTAGGAAGTCTTGGGGTGGGGACACGCACACAGGTTGTTCTGAACTAGATGCACATGGGAACCACACACACACACACACACACACACACACACACAGGAGAGAGCCAGCAGTCCGCACTAGTGAAGAAAACATACTTTACCCATAATTCAATTGTTATTAGACTGTAAACATAACAAAAAGGAAGCAGGTCTCTCTATTTTTTTTTTTTTTTTTGCTATTCTCCACTACTTACATATCTTTTCTTTTTTATAAATCATTTTTCTCCAGAATATTGCTTTACTCTTTCACTGAATACATTTCTTTCCTTCCTTTCGTCATGGTTTCAGTTACTTTCTTGAAATTGGTGTATGTCAGATAATTTATTATTGTTGGTTTGGTTGTTGTTTCCACCAAAATCCAGTTTCCCTGCCCTTGTGATCATGCAAGTATATATCGTTCTAAAAAAATTATACTTGAAACTTTCACATATCTCCCTGGGCCACAGCATGGGAAGCACCTACAGCAATAAAAGGAAATAAAAGGAAAACCATTGTTCCTATCCTGGCCCCATGAGAGTAAGTTGGCAGGTCTAAGAGGGTCTGGGTGAGATGTGGGGACACGGTGAGGATGACTCTGGGTCTGGAGACCCAGTTAACTTGTTTTAGGTGAGCAATTAGGCTGGAGCTAGGATAGTTCTTGTTTCGTACAATCCGCTAATATTTATCATGTGCCTACTAGAGTCAGCGTTTTAGTAGGTGCTGGGGGGATACAGGAGAAGCGTCTGTCTACGACCCTGCATTAAAATATCTTTCTCATTCTGTTAGAGAAGTCGTGTGCTTCCCAAACGTCTTCCTTTGTAGCACTTTTGCTTTCATCCCATGACATTGCAGGAAGCCCAGAGATAAGTTCAAATGTTTTGTCTAATTTATTCCACAAAATAAAATAAAGATGTCTTCACAGTTGCCACAAATGAGAATGCCTGACTGTAATTAATCATTATCAGGCCGTTCACTTGGATTGGATGGGGAAGACGCAGGGCGGGGCTGTGGCGGCCCGCGGCACACTGAACTCGGCACACCAAACTCGGGCAGCTGGAAGAATACAGCCTGCAGCAAACATACAAGGAAAGGACTGTCTCTCCACCAGGGAGCTCCTCATTCAATTCTGATGGCAAAACACAAAGCAGCAGTGAGCAACACTAAAGACTATAATAGCATCTATTCCTTGACTGTTCTTGGTTTTGAAAATCAGAGAGGAAAGAAATGCACTTTTTCCACTTTTTAAATGGTAATTACCTTTACTCAGGAGCAGCACTTAAAGCAAAATGAAACGAGAAATACGAAGTATTTCTAAAGAGCAGAATGGAAGTGCTTTGAGAAAGAGCGGCACAAACCCATTTCATTTCTGAAACTCAAAAAGACATGAAATCAAATTAATTTGTGGGCCGAGACCTGGACTTCTAATGCAGCTCCTCGCTGGGCAGAGGTGGGAGGAATACCTTGTGACTAGACTCTGAAAATGGGTACATTTCCTCCAAAGACTCGGGACACAGGATGAAAACGCTAAACAAACATTTGAAAGCACAGGAAGTCAGACCCATTGAGACTTCATTTGCTCGTCTCAAAAGCTTCTCCCATGAGAAGGGCAGAAAGCAGGGACCAGATAGTGACGGAGATGCTCCAATTGATCCAATTTGCAAAAACTCTAAGATGGTACTTGCCTTTAATTTGATGGGGGAAATTTGATTTATTAATAATACAGCAAATGATGCGGACACAGCCTTTCACTGCCAAATATGCACTGCTGTGCCTTCACAGCACATAAACGTTTATGGCTGGACGTAAAAGATCACGGTGCCTGGGTGCTGAAGTCACCACTGCTGAACAACGCAGCGGGGCCCTGAACAGGCCTGACGCACAGGGCTGAAGGAACCACAGGGTTCCGTGCATTTATCTGAATACATTGCGTGTAGAGTGGAGGCTAAGCAACCGCAGGGCCTTGCCCGAATCCTGGCATGTTGGAATTAGGTCCATTAAGTAGACTCTCCGTTTCCCAAGACATCCACAAAGCTGTCTCTCCTTTGTAAGTCTTTGCTCAAACGTCACTTTGCAAAAAGGCCAAACCCACCCTTTCTATTTAACAAGGCAATCCACGAGCCACACCACAACACACATCTATGGATGAATGACGATTTCCCTTTACCTGGCCATTTTTTTTTTCTTTTGTTCAATAGCACTTTAACCTGTAACATATTACAGGTTTGTTTATTGGGATTATTGTTTATTGTCATTTCCTCCCTACTGCAACGTTAAGTTCCACGAGGGCAGGAATTTCTTTTTTTTTGTTCACTAATATATGCCAAAGCCCCAGAAACGTGACTAGCACATAGTAGGGAGTTCAATAAATATGTGTTGATTGAACAAATATCTACTCAGAAAGGAGCAGGACTTCACAGCAATCTTTTCTGTCTCTTGCTTTTGAATGACGGGATCTGGGAAACTGCAACTCCCATCCCGGCTGCCTCGCCTTCATTTCAATCAGTCTCTTCTACCCATGTTGTTCCAAAATAGTAAGGATTCCGCAATTTACAGGGTTGTAAATAACTGACGAATAAATATGGTAGGTTAATAAAGAAGCTAGAGGAAAAAAAAAAAAACCCTGGTACTCATCATCGCTTTTGATCTAGCGTTGCTCAGACCCTTGTAAGCAGGACTTCCAATCTCCGCGGTCTGCGGGCGGCAGATGCTCACGATTCTGTCTGCTTTTACAAGTTTAACTGTAATCACCGGAGCAGGGACAGAGTGCACCGGGTCATCTTTTCTAAATTATGTGCAGCCAATCTCTCCCTTTCAAAGCCCAAGAGTGCTTCTGACCTAGTTAAATTCCTGCCATTCTGAACATGCTTAATAAAAAGACACTTTTTTCTTGGGTCTCCACACTCACTTGTTGCCCAGTAACCAGGAAGATCGATCCTTCTTTTCCATGGACCACTTGTCGGTAGATGTGGTCGAGGATTAAGAGCTCGCTCCAGCAGTTCTGAAGCAGCTTCATTTGGTCGTCAACCTGTAAAAGAAATAGACACAATTGACACAGGTATTCACTGCTTTTTCGTTTTCGCGTGATTTTTGACACAAGAGGACTACGTATAAGCAAGGACGTCTCCACCAACGGTCGCCAAAGTGCAGAGGCTCAGAATTCACATCGCTGCTGCTGAAGGTCATAGTCTTCATTTGGACAAATACTTAAGCCACATATAAATACTTAACCTAAGTATAATCGATGGACTGCTAGGAACAGGCACTCCGTTAAATTGGTCTGTCTGACATTGATAGAGCTATTAGAGTTTGGTTGAGGGAGACAGAGGCGCCTCAGACTGTCCCCGGTAGACCCCGTTAGAAGGAGCCCAAAGTGCCCACGCTTACGTATCGAAGGGCTCATAGAGTACGTTGCACTGAAGCTGAACGAGTATATAGATATTAACAACCGCCGAACCCAGAGGATTTACATACACAGCCCAGCGACTTCCGGAGACAAAGGCACCTGCCGTCACTTGTCATCGGTGCTAACGGGAAGTCCAGGCTGTGCCGAACTCTGCACAGAACACACCACGCGTGGCCTCAGCACCACCCTGAATTTGTTTTTTATGATTTCGACAGTTTTCCCACAGACTCTCTAAACTCTCTTTATCTGAAAAAGGGGCCAAGAACAGCATAGTTCAGTCCCGCACAGGACTGCTGTCAGGATTAAAATGGAAAGTGCCACGTCACCATGGGTGTTGGACACACGGTCCGTCTTGCCCCCCAGAGCGCCTCATTCTGCAGTGACGAACACACACCTGTCTCGTGCTCGCTCCCCACACCCACGGGCTGAGCACGGACGACACATTGATCCCCTTCAATGCTTTTGTGTCCATTTACTTTTCATTCTGTCATGTTCACCAGTCAAAAATCTTCGTATACGCAGATGCGGTGGCCATGTTTGGACATACATCATGCACTTATGAAAACAATACCGGGCACATTTTTTAAAGAGTTTTTGAGTATTATTTTAGATTTTACTCACGGGACATGTCTGTGAAGTTAGCAGAGCTAGTACCATTCAATTTACAGATGAGAAAATGGGGTCTCAGAGAGGTTTAGGGGTTTGCCTAAAGCATTTTCTTCCTTTCTCTCACAATCTAGGCTGTTTCCAAATTACATGAAGAGGTTCTAGAATTTTCTAAACCAAGTAAAATTTAATTCACTTTACCAAATTCTTTTTTTTCCTTCAGCTGCTTGAATAAGAAACCAAATTCATTTTTAAGTGGCCGTTACAGGACTCAGAATAGTTGTCACTGATACGTTACTAGTGAAGGAGCTCGTGGCTAACTTTATTCCCGTAAGTCCAGTAGGACCAGAGTCAAGAGAGCACTGAACTCAGAGTGAAAACGAGGATTTGAGGGGCGGCTCTCTACTTCCCCGCTGTGAGAGCAAGGCTCAGCCACTTCAACCTCAAGGTTTATTTTCTCTGCTAAAAATACGTAAGGTGGGTCTCGTTGTGAAGATGAAATGAGAGAGCGGATGGGAAAGCCTTGTGCAAAGTGTAAGGCGATATACAAACGAAGAAACAAACAGAAAGCTCTCAACTGGAAGACCATATAAGTTAAGGAAAAAAGCAATTGCAGAGATCGAAGCTACAATCAAGATCTGGGACCAGGAAAAGGCATCCCCAAGCGTGTCACCATCACAAATATTTCAAACCAGTATGTCTGCTCTGACCAAAAGAACTTCATTCATTAAGTAAATAGCAATTTTTGAGAGCCAATTATTTAGTGGGTACGAGTGCCAGGCCCTGGGATATAATGATGAATGAGATACACACAGTTCCTGACCTTGTGACAATTACTCCCATAGGACACTATCGTGGTTTAGTTGACAGTAATTCACTTGTTTCTCTAGAGGACGGTCTCCCACGTGTTGTGTGGTATCACAGTTCAGGCTGTGGGCAGCAGCTTATGTAGCTCTGTCTACCCAAATGTTCTCTGCAAATAGCTGACTCAAGCAGCCGTGGCCTCATGTCCTAGCAACATGCATGTCGTTGTGCCCAGACCAGATTCCAGGAACTGTTTCTTGCAGAGGCTAAGGAATGATTTCAAAACACAGTGCACTTTGCTCCTCTGGGTTTTATGATATTCTCAGACACTATCAACTTCTTATTTCAAACTTATCAGGCTGTGATGGCAATTTGGTTTCATTATGCATGTTTTTCCCTGTGATGTGAAGCATTACTTATTCATTAAGCATTTTTTTCACGGAAGCCCAAAATACTGTACTTTGAAATTATCTCCCCAGAAACAATTACCATCCGTGTGAATGTTGCACAGAATCCCCAGATGGGGGAATGTAGACTCCCCCGTGTCCATTTATAGATGTCTAGAGGGGATTCCAGGTTAAGAACCTATTTACACAGCAAGAAAAGTTATTATTGTCTGCTGTCCATGCAGAAAAGGAGAACAGGTGAATGAAAATTAAGAGAAGCATCTCTTCTGGAGCCAGCTCACCCAGGGGTCTTCCTCTCCATTTGCATTTGGTGGTTCCTGTCCTTCACATGGAACAGGACAGCAATGGATACGGTGAGAGTTTGACACAATTAAGCCATATTAAAATTATTGGGCAAGAATCTGACTTTTCCTAGCCTTCTTTTCTGTTAGGATGTTGACGATGTGCTTCCAAAATCTGGGCCAGGCATGGTGGCTCACGCCTGTATTCCCAGCTGTTTGGGAGGCCAAGGAGGGATGATTGCTTGAGGCTAAGGGTTCAAGACCAGCTGGGGCAACATAGTGAGATCCTGTCTCTATTAAAAAAGAAAGAAAAAAAGAAAGACAGACAGACAGACAGACAGACAAAATCTGCACATTCCCTATTGCTCTGCTTCTTTAGAAATTGCAGTAATAGGTGAAATTGAGCATGGCTATTTCCCATAAGTAGTAATTCATTTTGTGTTGTTCATTTCTCTCTCTGTGTCTAGCAGAGGATCTCCCGTCATCTCCCTGTTTTCACAAGGTGTTGTGATTGGTACCTGTCTGCCCTCCTTGAGGGCACTTCCAAAGCACCTGGCAAAAAAGAAGCATGTAATAAATGCTTGTTACAAGGAACAAATGATTGAATTACCTTCGCTACTGGAATTTTCTGCTTTTCACCTGCACATCTCTGGTACCCAGCCCATGATGTAAATAACCCACTCCTTCAGTGTCTGTGGAATGAACGATCATCTCGCCACGGCAGTGACCGCATCAGCAACTTGCATCTGACCCTTCTCACACGTGCCCCGCAGGTCCGCGCCCACAGCTGGCCCTTGGTAAAGACTTGGTGACTGATTGTAATTTTAACACCCCTTCTGAGCAATTGATTCCTTGTTTTAATACTCTCCGAGGAGGTCTGCCTTGCCCACAGTCCATTTCATTATTTTCCATAATTGATTATGTGATATTTTATATTATCTTGAAATTGGTGAGTGTGCATCTTTACAGTGCTTTGGATGACATAGTTTCATGCAAGTCTATGAATAAAAGGGCAGGCTAAACATGATGGCCAACTTGTTCCCTGTCTCTAGATCAGAAATGATGGCAAATTGGAAGTTTTTTGTTTTTTGTTTTTTTCAATTAAAACAAACCGAGTGGCCGGCGCGGTGGGTGGCTCACGCCTGTAATCTTAGCACTCTGGGAGGCCGAGGCGGGTGGATCGTTTGAGCTCAGGAGTTCGAGACCAGCCTGGGCAAGAGTGAGACCCCGTTTCTACTAAAAATAGAAAGAAATTATATGGACAGCTAAAAATATATATAGAAAAAATTAGCCGGGCATGGTGGCACACGGCTGTAGTCCCAGCTACTGGGGAGGCTGAGGCAGGAGGACTGCTTGAACTCAGGAGGAGTTTGAGGCTGCTGTGAGCTAGGCTGATGCCACGGCACTCTAGCCCAGGCAACAGAGTGAGACTCTGTCAAAAAAAAAAAAAAACCCAACCCAACCCAACCCACAAAACACAACACCAAGTTATAAGAGAAGGTAGATTAGGGAAAGGGGAGAAAATTAATCTACTTCTTTTGAGTAAATTCTGCAGGTATTACTGCCGTCAGTAAACAATTCACGGTGGCATCTGGGGAGCCCAGCAGGGGACCAATGGAGTTCCATTATGTATCAAAACCTCTCACTAGTGGTTGGCAACGCCACCTCATATAATCCTGTGTTATCAGCATAATAAAAGGAGGCACTTATCTCGGAAACCTAGTTACTCATCGGACAAACTATTTATATAGATGTTACAGATAAGAGTGTAAAGGAACACAAGTCTCATATTGTTATGAAGCACAACTTCCCACAACCCAGAATGTTAATCATTAGAAACTTGTGCTTTCTCATTAAGAGGAGTGAATTTGGCAAACAATTAGAAGAAGAATGCGTAGCTCTTTCTCAAGCCCACATTTAACTTACCAAACACTTTCTGTTACTCCCTTCCCTTTACTTTTTGACAGCCCAGCAAGTGAGTCGTCACTCACTTTCCCTCTTTCAGAGCCTTTTTTAAATTGGCATCATGAATCGCTGTGGTAAAGCTTTATGAAAGATACTGTTAGAGAAACTTTCTACAATACGGGCTGGTAGTTTAAAGTGGACATAAACCCATTTCTTGTTTCTGGTCATTAAATTTGGTGTGTCGGGCCTTGTGATACAAACTTGAGGGAAAACACATTCCTAAAATACAATCCCTGCCTTCAAGAAACTCACACGAATGAGGAGACAGAAGCGTGAACCTGTTATTATAACCCCCCAGTGCCCAAGGGGGGGGGGGGAGCAGTTCCTACTACTCCAATTCCTGCGGGGACTTCCCGGGGGTCAGAGAAGGATACATTTAACTTTGCAGATTACTTAATAAACTTTTTTTTCTTTCTCAGTATCTCCTATTACAATAACTCTAGGAACAAAGTCTAATTTTTTTAAAAAACTACTCAAAGATGCTTCAGAATCATTGCAGAGGGAGTCTAGCTATTTTTCTTTTTTTCATTCTGGCAAAAACAAATTCTCAGTATAAAGATAAACATTTAAAGTGATGAATATCCCAGTTACTCTGATTTGATTATATGACTGTATCTAATTTTCACATGTATGCCCAAATTACATACCTAGTATGTATCAATTTTAAAATAATTAAACAAAAAAGGAAAGAAAATCCCGAAAGATGGGGTTCTGTGTCTTTTTGTGTCAATGATGACATTTATAGAAGTGTATTTTGAAGATTAGAGAGAAAAGTCAAAACCCAAATAAGTTAAAATCAACTTCAGTCTTAATGGGAGTCTGCGCTGGGCAGGACAGACACATAACTGCTTTAATCCTTCACTGTTTTTATCAAGAACGTGATGATTATCTGTAACCTGTATGATAAACTGCTACAAAGTCCAAGAAAAAATGATTTCACATTAACAATGATTAAACAAGCATTAAAAACAATAGTGTACAAGAGAACCAACAGCCAGTAAAACTCCCTAGTCAATTGTTGCAATACCCAATAGATTTATAACCAGAAGTTCTTCCCACCCTGAGATAACTGGAAGTGATTCCAGTGCGCTTTCTGATTGGGTTGTGGTTGATTCATAATACAAAGTCCTACCTGTCAACTCTTCACCAGGGAACCAAGCTATTCTGGCTCCTTTCTATGATTCTGCAGTGGAGCAACAAAAGACTTTTCCTTCCTGGGATCTGAACTCTCTTTCAGATGAATGAAAGAAACCTTCTGGGGTTTTCACTCATTTCGCCTCCCATCTAGGGCATGACCGATAGTCTCCCAGAGTCTAGGACCTACATAGTCTACCTGCGTCTGTCTCTTGCTCTAATGCATCAAACACACAATTAATACAATTATCTATTTTGGTCATGCTATTCCTTTGGACATGAACCTCTTCCAAATTCCTTAGACTTCCCGTCAAAGATCTCCACCAAACCAGAGCTCTCTAGCCAGTTATGCTGGGCATAGATTACCCGTGTGCCTACTGCTCCTCCAGCCTGGGTTGGCCTGGGGCAGCCAGAAGCTGGGGGCAGCTGCCTCTGACCGTGAGCAGCCTGCTCTGTTTATACCGGTGGGCCAAGTAAACACTATAATTTTCTTTTCTTTCTTTCTTTTTTTTTTTTAAGACAGAATCTTGCTCTGTTGTCTGGGTAGAATGCCGTGGCATCAGCCTAGCTCACAGCAACCTCAAACTCCTGGGCTCAAGGGATCCTCCTGCCTCAGACTCCCAAGTAGCTGGGACTACAGGTGTGTACCACCATGCCCGGCTAATTTTTTCTATATTTAGTAGAGACAGGGTCTCACTTTTGCTCAGGCTGGTCTCAAACTCCTGACCTCAAGTGATCCTCCTGCCTTGGCCTCCCAGAGTGCTAGGATTACAGGCATGAGCCATATCTTGTTTCATGGCATCCTAGTTCTTTGGCAGACATTGCGTATTTGCTGTTATCTTGCTTATGACTTGCTACTACTGCTATTAGGAAACACATACTGGTATCAGTCACTGTTTTAAAATCTTTAAAAGCATGAGCTTATGTGAACATTTAATCTTCACAACTCAAAGAAGCAGGACTTACTATGATCCGCATTTTACCAGTGAGAAAACTGAGACATAAAGGTTAAGCAACTTGCCAAATGTCACACAGCTAGTAAGCAGCAGAACCAGGACTTGAAGAGTTCATCACTATAGCGATGACACTAGGATAGTATTACCCCTTACCTAGAATAAGCAGCAACGCCCTCAGAAACCACTGCAAAAGCTGCCTCCTTCATTCCGCCCTGATCAGCTTCATCCCATGCTGGTCATTCTTGCCTTCTTGCAACATTTTGTAACAGGTTAACCTACATTAGTTGATTTGGGTTCTGCAAAATTCTTAGAGTAGGGTTTCAAAACTTCAGTGTCTACAGACTTTGAAAATTAAATTATATGGAATTATCTTTCACTGTTGTAGAGACCAGATTTTCAAAAACATCATAAATTGGGAATGATGCCTAAACTGGAAGATTTAGGTGTCATCTCCTAAACAGAGGTTTAGGGGAAACAGCTGTTATACAGCTGATATCCTTAATCTGCAGGGAAATGGGGCCACCTCAGTCCTGCCCCGTCTTCCCACAATTAGGTATAAAGTGAACGACGAGAGCGGCAGTGGGGAAATGAACGAGACAGCTGTTGGCGGGAGGAGACAGAAAACAAAGCAGACAGGTCCTCTCCTTCCTTAGCAGCTCAACTCAGACTCACTCAGTCCAGGCCATCAGGGGCTCGGACCTCAGGAACCCCTAAGGGACCCACTCTGTGACCCGGTACAGCAGTGGGCATTCAGCCACGACGAGTGTTCAGAAACAGGCTCATCAAACCCTCTGTTCGGGAAGTCACAGGACGGTATGATTTGTGTCAGAGAGCCTTTCATCAAAAACTACTAAATTTCTTTTAAAGTCCAGTGTTTGCAAATGTAAGTTTCATTTATCCAGAACATTCATAAGTATGGTATACCTATTTCCCAGGGATGCTGAATACAATATTACTTTATATAAAGATATGCTCATGTCAGATATTAAATGTCGATTTCTTCGTTTATATAAATGTGAGGTAATTACATAAGTGAGAGTCACTTTTGAGGTTTAGAGTAGTGTACGCCAATGTCACAGATCACTGTGAACAAACAGATCATCACCAGAGTATCTAATTTAGTAAACTTCTTTTGAATAAAACTGGGGCTACCTTCTAAGAATTTGTCAAACCAAAGGACAAATGTTGGCCAGTTTTTATTCCTCCTCTTAACCACATTTCAAAAAGCTTCTTGTTGAAATATCAATTAATTAGAAGCTAATGGCAAGTTCATCCTATTTGGGGGGTTGAATAGGAATTTTCACACAGCAGTTCCAGTAGACTTCTCTGTTTCTTAAGTTTCCACAAACAGCCACATATAATCCACAAGATCTGATTAAGGTGGGCATTAAAAGGTAATGAGACAATTTTTGGTTGTGACTTATGGAATCGGTCTCATTCCACTGCTTCAGAGTCAAAGCGTGTAGATATGGGAACACACAGGAGGAAGGTGGGGTCGCTGCCACTCCTAGAAGGTCAGCTCCGCCCACATGTCCCCTGAGAGCCGGCACTGATGTGACGATTCGGCTAGGCTGTCAGGGTGACTCTTCCATGGTGTTGCAGTCTTTAGCAGAGTCAAGAATATAGCAATTAGTATATTGATGAACTTCACGGCCAAGACGGTGTCTGATTTTTTGAGACTGGTATTGAAAAGGATGGTTTGTATAAGGGCATGGTTAACCTAGGAATCATCCGTCTTCCCCGATTACGGTTCTGCCCCAGTCAACAATCAATCAAGCAGCACGTGACAGTGCCGGGTGCTTGAGAAATGAACGCACGTAAGACCTAGTTTGGATCCTCAAGGAACTTATAAATGAATCGAACGAACAAGGCAACCCACCAAAATAATTAGCGCACAAGGAAGCATACAGAGTGTTAATAATTCTAAAATGAATACACACACGCACACACACACAACATCCCATCCTTTAAAAAAGATTTGGGGGAAAAATAAGCAAATAAATTAAAAAGATTTGGAAGCAGTTTATAGCAGTTTACATGCACACGTAATAAAAGATGAATGAAGTAAGTGAAGAAATGGAGATAAAGGAAAAATAAAGGTAGGAAAATAAATCAAAACTGAGATACAGGGTTAGCCCCCAAAATAAGCTCCACGAGGGTTGTTTCAGTTGTTGGAAATGGGCCACAGTTTGGTTCCTTGTAGCAAGAGCACCACTACTCCATGATTTGTAGCACACATGAGATAAAACCAAAGCAGTTATGTGCAAAACAGCTTCTGCTAGTACTGGATTCGAGAGAGAAAATCTCTGTGGGTTTTCAAGGATTCTAGATGATTCTGTAAACTAGGCTCTAACAGCATCCTCACAGCAGATACAACACTTAGCTTCAAGGAGAGTATCCCGCTCAACGCCTTCCGTGTAAGTTGAGGGCATGTTAAGAAGAGCCAAGATAATTTCATCCTTGAACACAACTTTCTAGTGTTTTATTCTAAAGACAAACTGAGACAATCCAGAAATCAAAGGCCAGCACGGTGGCTCACGCCTGTAATCCTAGCACTCTGGGAGGCTGAGGCGGGAGGATCACTTGAGCTCAGGAGTTCGAGACCAGCTTGAGCAAGAGCAAGACCCCATCTCTACTAAAAAATAGAAAAAATTAGCCAGGCCTGGTGGCACATGCCTGTAGTGCCAGCTACTCGGGAGGCTGAGGCAGGAGGATCCCTTGAGCCCAGGAGTTTGAGGTTGCTGTGAGTTGGGCTGATGCCACGGCACTCACTCTAGCCCGGGCAACAGACCAAGACTCTGTCTCAAAAAAAAAAAAAAAAAAAAAAAAACAAAGAAAGAAAGAAAGAATCCAGAAAGGAAGCGAGAAGGCGTGTATTTTAGGCCCCTTCACTAACATCAAAGTCGAGGACCATTAAACAACCGGAAAGAAACACATGGCTTGGAGCTCGGCGGAGTCCTGGGCCCCCACCATGACACTCTCACCCAGCAGGTACCTTTAGGTAAAGAACTCAAACCCCACAAACCTCAGCCGCTCCCAGAGCCGTTGATTTCGTCAAACGAGATCAGTGTAATGTGCCCGGCTCAGCGACCAGCGCACGGCGGACACCCCATGCGTAATAGTTAAATGGAAATCTAAATAAGTAAGAGGCGGAAAAATATGAAAGGTGCTAAATGAAGAACAAAGGAAAAACTTTCAGGTGATGGAAAAGGTTGATGGACTAGAAAAGAAGTATCTTAAAGTAGATTAATGTGAAATATTTTTCGGTGACGTCTTTTGCTGTTGCATTATGACCACGACCTGTTTCCTGTTCTCTCGTTTAGAAATCTCTTCAGTATTACTAAAGCAATGTTTCACATGTCTGACCTGCCAGATAACATTCAAGTAATGAAGACAAGATCCTTTTAAGCATGCTACATTGTCTTCTGGAGTGCTTGACATGTCAAAAAAGCATTTGTGAATAGGAGGGTCATTTCTGTGGCAGGGTGATGGGGTTATGTTTGTAATTCTCATTTTGCACACACCGCCTTAAAGGCGACAATGCCACCAGGCAAAGGAGAATTCCAGGTGTGCAGCAGGCCCGTCACCTGCACATCAGTGATCACGGCACAAATTAAGGAGGGTTTCGGTGGCCTGACAGCTTGAGAAATGGATGCGCAGTCCCTGGCACAGCGGGACGAAGACGACAGGGACAGGGTGGGAGATATTCCACAGGGCGTGCTCTGTGGCTCCTTCATGCAACTTCTTCCTTGATAGATTGCATTTCAAAGGCAGAAGAAGTTTATGGAGGCTAACATGTCCTTGAGTCCTTTTTGGCTGGCCGCTTCAATCAGGCAGTTGGCCAAAGAAAGGAGGAAAGAACCCAAGTGGCCTCAATATCACTCACCAAAAATACAACTGAAATTAGGGCAGAGGAAAAGGAGAGGCCCCCGAGGACTGTCCGGCGATGGGAATTCTCCGGGTCTGACGGCTCCTGGGAGAAGTCCTCTGCTCGGTTCTCCCGAGGGACAAGCAGAAGACCTCTCCCTTCGCACAATTTAATTCCCCCTAAACATCACAACGCTACACATACGGTCTATCCCTTCAGAAATCCCCAGAAATGGATTCGTCAAATGCAGTGGCAATTGAGGATGGAGCTCTAGGGGCCGGGAGTTTGGCTCCCAAGTGCAGAAAGGTTATTTCTAGGTGAACCGAGCAATTGTTGCCTCGAGAGGACCTTCTCAATGGTGCACGTGGCAAGTATTCATCCCAGGGCTCTAAACACACTAATCGCTCCTATCTGACTTCCGGTCTCTCTCGTAACCTGGATGAAGGACACCCCCATACTGTTACATGCTGAATCACACCCTGGACCCGGGCTCACAGCAGGTGCTTAATTAACATTTGCTAGGGCAATGCTGAAAGCATCTAGTAACTACATTTTGTTCAACTACATCATGTTGCAGAAGAGGAAACTCAAGCTGGGTGGGCTGTGGTTTACCTGAGGCTACCCAGGGGTCAGAAACAAGGTGGGAATCCAGGTGTCCCAAATCCAGCCCAGGGCTCCTCCACCATGCCTCCGTCCCATAGAATAAAGAGCACTCTTCTTATTTTTCTCTCTGCAAGTTTATTTTTTAATATAGTATTGCCCCAATTTCTTTCCTGCAAGGAAATCCATTAATGGTAATTCGATTTCTCTATTTCAAATGTAAACGAATGTGTGACCTGGGAAATAAAGTCCTTCGGAAGTTTGCAGCGAAAGACAAAACCACAGACACTGAGTGACAGAACCTTGGACTTGGCGGGATATAACGTCGAGACAGACGCTCCTTCCCATGTGGGGGAAAGACAGAGGGTGACTTGGGAGGGGGCATGAACTGAGAGACCGAGCGCTTTGTTTAATCCCCAAAGGAGTCAGATTTGTGTCCCAGCTAAGGGAAGAGTAAGGTTCTTCTGGGTAAATTAGAGTCAAAATCAAAATGGAGGAAAGGCCGAGAAAAAAGGTCTTCATATTTTTGGAAATCCACAAATTATATGATATGATTGACTAGATACTTCTTGCAAGATAGGTAGGCAAATAATAATTTGTTCTTGGGGACTTTTTCCTAGTAGCTCACATAGAACGTGATCAGAACACGGGAAGGGCATGGAAAGGCACGTTGGTCCAGAGTGAGCAGCGCTCTGCCGGCAGTCTCGGGGGGCCGCCCTCCCCCAGCTGTCCTCACGGGGCAATGTCTGGGATCAGCTCCCCTCCCTCAGCCTTTCGGCTCTGCACCCCTGCACTGCGACGCCCCTGCATTCTTGGTGCCCCTGTGGGGTCCTCACCAGACAGCTCCTTCCTGGCCTGGCCCAGGCCCAGAAGACCCGGAGGCGAACTCCTGGCTGCCAGTGGGCCTCCTTCCCATTGCAGGTAGCTCAGCTCAGCGGGGCGGAGTATAGGACCCCCCAGCCCACACCGTAGGGCCCAACCCTAAAAATGAGGGACACTCTTGTCATGGAAACACTGTTCACCAATACTGTCAGGCAAACGTTTTGACCCCATTTTTAGTGCCCCTGTTCTGGCCAGAAACGGGACAACATCCTATACAAGCTGCAAGCTAATGGTTTTGGAATCAAAATCACCTGAGCTAGGGATCGAGCCCTACCCTACCTACCTCTATCGCACCTGCGTGAAGAGGGTACCCCTTGGCAACGTACCTCCCATCACCTACACTTTCGTATCCTTTCTATTCCTTATTAAGGGAGAAGAACACGCGTGACGCTGCACTGCCCCCCTCCTACCCAACACACACACCCCCGCACACTCCCTAAGACACGGGCGTTGCCCTGCTGAACCTGTCCCCATGAGGCGAGGACTCTGTGGGCCAGTCCCAAGCCAATCCCTTTATGTCTTCCATACTTCGAGACAGTCTTTCCTTTCTTCACTCTTAGTAAACCTCTACAACTACTGGTATATCTGACTATAAAGAGGAAAGATAGCACATCAAGATCCATGAGGATTTATGGATAGCACAGCTACTCCGATATACAGAACACAAGTTCCTGCAAAGAAGAGGTGAAATGCAAGGTATTGGATTCCATGTTCCCAATTAGTCTCATCATAAACTGGCAGGAATGTCCTTTGCATTAAAGGACTGCATGTCTAATAGAGGGGCCTGGGGAGGGAGCTCTTGTTTTTCTTCCCCCCAAAAAGGCGGGGAGGGGCGGAGAATGCGAGAACCGTATTCTTCTTCGTTGCCTCTGGGCGTCACATGATAACAAGCTACATCCGATTCATAGGGTTGATTTGGTGTTTACTCCAAGTATGGGTCACTCAGAAAATGGACATAATATTTACAGAAAGAAATTACAGAAAGAAATTGTTTCCATTTTCCATGTGCACACAGGGTTCACTGAAGCACAGTATTCTGAGAGAGAAGAGCCGTGAGGGCCTGTCTTTCTAGAGGTTTCCTCGTGGTTTCTCAGGCACAGCCTCGCTCATGCGGTCACGTGTTCCGAGAAACGTGTCCTCGGGCCATTTTGTCACGGAACATCACAGAGTGTCCTTACAGGATCCCAGAGGGTGTGGCCTACTGCACACCTGGGCTACCTGGTCTAGGTTGTTCCTCCTAGGCTACCAACCTGCACGGCGTGTTACTGCCCTGAACACGGCAGGCAGCTGCTACAGAAGGGTAAGTATTTGTGTCTCTACACACAGAAAAGGCGTAGTCAAAGTGCAGGACTGTGGCCCACGGTCACAGATGCAGTCCGTTGATAACCAAAACCTTCCACGGCGCATGACTGTACCGCATACCTGGTTTTTCGTTGACGGGCTGCTGCTGCAACCGAGTGAGCTCGAGGGCTGTTCTGTTGGAATGGGCTGGTTGATCCACGTTAAACAAGAAGGAATTCAGCCAACGCATGAAGTCGATTAACTTTTTAGCTGAACTGACCGACAGCTCCCAGCACGTGCAGACAGGTGCAGGCCTAGAGAAGGGGTGTTGCCACACGCTAATCCTGCCACCGTCTGTCTTCACGCAGCGTGGACACAGTGTGTGAAGGAAGCAGCATGATGCTGTGCAAGCAGACTGATAACCGGAGTCACAAAAGGGCAGCCCCATGAGCCTAAGTTTTAAAGATCAGTGTGTCCCATGTCCTTGTCCTAATGAAGCTGGCCGTCACACACGAGACAGGAAGCCAAAGGTTTCCAGGTCCCACCTGCAGTACTTTATTACTTTTTTATGACCCCTTAGGACTCGTCCCTGCCAGAAATTATTTTAAAAATCTTTCTTGATGATGGTGCAGGACCTTTCCCTAGAAAATACCAAATAATAGTCACAACCCACGCATAGGACAGAGTGTCTAACAATATTCCACCGACGCACATCTAGCCAGGTGCTCAAGGCCAGCTGAATTTGTGCGTTGTTGTTCTACACCAGTTCCCTGCAGTCTCGTTCAGACGTGTCCGAACCGCCTGCGGATCTCTCAGTAGTGGCCCCCGCCCGGCGGTTCGGACCCAGGACCCCGGCATCTCATTGCTAATTCATTTGTGCAAGAGGAGCTCAGAGAGAGCCTGGCTGAGAGGTAAAGTATATCCTCTTCCTTCTTGTGACCTTCTGGCCTTTGCAAACGTAGGGGACAGAAGATGTATGTCCTAAGATTTGGAAACTTACAAAGCTGTCCATCTTCGTGTTGTATTTAATATATTCCTCTATGTTGTTCTCTATCTATGAAAGCTCTAGAAGAACACTACTCTTCCTGAAAGTTCTTTTGGTGACCAGTAAATCTAACTCTTCATCCATTTAAAAAGTCTATTTTCCTTCTGAGAAACAGTCACATTTTGACATTCAAAGTGGTATTTCATAGGTGTCTATTTTAGAAATACCCATCCCAAGAATGAGGTTTGAGTCTATTTGCAAAAGCTTAGCCTACGTGTACTTGTCTCAGACTCAAGCTTCACACTTTTCTTAAGGCAAAATTTGGTTTAAAAACTAGGACTATGAAGTCTAGGAAAAGTCTATGAGTGCAAAGCCACCTGCTCATGGCTGTGCACAGCACTGTGCTGGGGTTGGAAGGGAGTCGAGGGTGAAGAGCAAACACTTCTCACTGAGCTTATAACCAAATGGAATGAAAATACTGAGGCTTGGGGGGACGTGGAGGCTGCTGTTTTCTCAATATCCAGTTTCTCTTGAAAACCACGTCTGAGGGTCAGAAGGGCTCTGACTGTGCCTGTCTCCAGTCTGAATGCAGAATCCACACATATTTTTTAATGGGCAATGTCTGACTTGTTGGCTTGGTTCTACCTCATTTTTAGAATTCACATGGCCCATGACTTCCAGGAAGAAGCACCCCACCTGGATTCCCCAAGCCACTACGTCCTCGGTGTTTCTGCACTTACACAGGAATGGCAGCGAGTTGTGACAAAAAGGAACAGAGGCGGGGAGACTCCTGAGTCCTAAAGATCACACAGAGCAGACGCCTTTTTAATTAAGAAAAGAACTATGTTTTCATAATGTTAATATGTTACACTTTAAAGCAAGCCATCTCTCTATATTTAGACAAATTTAACTCATACTTTGAGCACACAGGATTGATAAAAACTACCGAAGAACAACAACAAACCCCACAGTAAAAAAGCAATGCATTCCTTTTAAAACTTTTTTTCCCACGTAACTGATACACAAGTACCGGGAACCAAAAGGACCACCCTAAAGGAGGACGTAACGTCCACTTTTGCTTTGGGTGGCGGCCCTGCCAGGCCCCTCGGGCTCAGACAGCGTCCATCTCTGTTCACACGCGAGCCAGCCAGTTCCAAGCGGGAAGCACCAATGCGCTATCGGATCAATACGGTGAAGTATGGAGATTGATCTCATCCCAGAGTCAGTGCATTAACGAGCTCCTCTGCATGACCTTTGCCCAGCGGTACAAATTATATATTCCACCGCAAACCGCACTCTTGAATGGGGACCTTTGGTCTTTGCTTGACTTCCATAAAGCACAACTGCAGGCTGACCTCAAAGATGACTGCAAAACTTGGAGTGTATCTTTTTTACTTGCTAGGAGGTCTTGCAGAATTAGTATAGAATGCCTGATATTGTGAACAAAATAGCATAAATACACGCTTTTAAAATAAAGCATATTCTTTTAAGAAGCATGTTGTTTGTTTTTTTACTAAACGTGCTGAATATGTATCTAAGCCAGAAACCCTATTAATAGCTTCACTTAATTTTCTCGTTTTAAGAGTTCAGGGAGCTACAACTATGCTCAAGATCCGTCTGTGCTTCTCCAACTTTAACACACCTGCAACGCGAGTCGGGGTCTTGTTCAAATGCACACTGTGATTCAGCAGGTCTGGGGACTTTGATTCTGCGTGTTTAAACGTCTGAGCTGTGAAGCCAATGCTGATGGTTCATGTACCACGCTTTGAATAACAAGCTCTAAAAAATGCCAGCGAATAATATGTTCCCCCTCTATACACGCACGTCTGGGCACACACACAGTCACACACCCACCAAAACCTTGGGTGCAGGAACATGGGATGAGAACAGTAACTGATGGCACAGGGCAAACACCTGTGGAATCAGACAGGTCTGATGCAAACCCCGGGCTCCACCAGGGGCCAACAGATCGGTGTGAACTTGGGCAAATGACTGAACTCCCTAAGCCTCTGCTTATTCCGGCTGCAGCAAAATTCTAAGTAATATTGATTCTCCCCACCCTCCCTTATTGTATTGAGATAATGCATGAATAGACCTCTAGACAAAGCTTGGGTTCAATAAATGATACCCATTATTACAGCGCATCACTGTTTTCCTATAAAAGTCAGATCTAGTTCCTAAGCCCCAGCTCAACCAAAGAATACAAAGCAAGTAAGGAGTCCAGTGAAAATGATAACCAAAGCAACAGCTCCAGGCTTTTGTGTGGACGTGGTCTCCCTCGAATTCTCTTATTTGTCTTCGGGGCCAGACACAAAGACACTGCAGCTGTTGAAGAGGCCCCGAGTGATCCTGACCCCAGAAAGATGAGTGCAACGGTACGTACCCACTGCCCCTTAAAGGCAACTCTATGCGATCAAAGCCCAGGATGGCACCAGAGCACAGTTAGGACAGTGCTGAGGTTCTCGGAATTTCTATCTCGCCCCAGGGTGATTTATTATGTGCTGGGGAGAGAGAGAAGGCTGACAGGCAGGGAAGGCCTGTGTCTATGTGTCAGTGACCTACACACACATCCGTGCTGGCCCCAAGCTGTCCTGGCCTCTCCTGGCCCCCAGGAGAGCTGCTTCACAGCCACGTGTAGAGAAACCCCAGGGCACTGAGGTTGTTCCCATGGGCGTCTCTCTATCACCACTCCACTTACTTGCTGATTTGAAAATTTCAGTTTGGGAAATGCATTCAGTTGGCACTAATCTTTAATCCCTATGAAAGTGCAGATACCAACAAGAGTGATTTTTTTGTTTGTTTTTGAGACAGAGTCTCTCTGTGTCACCCCAGGCAGAGTACAGTGGCATCATCATAGCTCACTGCAGCCTCAAACTCCTGGGCTCAAGTGATCCTCCTGCCTCAGCCTCCCGAGTAGCTGGGACTATACCCACACGCTGAGACGCCTGGCTAATTTTTCTATTTTTAGTAGAGACGGGGTCTTGCTCTTGCTCAGGCTGGTCTTCGAACTCCTGAGCTCAAGCCATCCTCCTGCCTTAGCTTCTCGGGGTGCTAGGATTATAGGCGTGAGCCACCGTGCTTGGCCAAGAGTGATAATATTTAAATGAGTGGTTTTACAAGTGTGGTCTGAGGGTCCAAGAGGTTAGAACTATTTTTCCAATTATGCTAAGATTTGCCCTTTTGACCCTCCGCCTCCCATGAGCTTATAGAAGTTATGGGATGTAATGACATCATCCCTCTGGTGGCAAAATGGAATGTGTGCTTGTGAAGGCTTGTGTTTTAACCACTTCTCAGATTTTAAGTCCTAATATGTTAACATTGATAGTCAAAACTCATATAAAGTAGAGGACTTTGGAGTCCCCAGTCATTTTCAGGTGTGTAAAGTGTCCTGAGACCAAAAGGTTTGATGACCATTACTTTGAATCAATACCAATCACTTGCCATATTGTCATAAATGAATTCCTGACATGTTAAAAATTGTGTGGCATAATGACTGAGTTCACATCTCTGTGCTAGGGTTTGCTGGAGGAAACAGGGACGAGTAAGGGGAGAGAAGAGTTGGGGAGACAGACATATAAGTAACACAAAACAGGCTGGGAGAAAGGGTGCAACTATGGTCACCTTATGTTCCAGATTTTGCCAGACAGTCCCCAGTCCCAGGAATTCCGTGACTCCATTTAGACTTGTCAGATCAATGGCTTTGAGTCTGAGGGGTGGGTTGGGAGATAGTGATGATGGGCTACCCAATTGAGGAGTTCTAAATTCTCCTATATATGCCATAGAAAGTTGTAAGTGATACGATCAAACCAGAAAACCCGGGATAAGAACTGCCAAGAATTTGTTATTTGGGAGTACAAGAAAGAAACTAAGTTGCAGGACTAAAGGAGGCTTTTTGGAGGCGATGATCATTTACCTCCTCAGCAAGCGATTCGGAATGCCGCTGTGGGATCCGGAAGCGAAGACGCAGCGCAACTGTGCTTAGCGGTGAAATCACTAAGAACATGTAGATGGGAAAGAAAGGGAACCAACGACGGAAACTCAGAGGAATCTATGGCTTAAGGGTGGGTAGTGGGAGAGGAGCGAGTGAAGGAATGTAGCAAGGAACAGTAAGAGAGAAATACTGAGCAGTGACCAAGAAGTCTGGGCCAGAAGGAGTTTCGGGGGTGCGAAGATGGCCAGGGATGAGAAATGGACAGAGAGGGTACGGGCTGAGGAGACCTGGTCGCTGGTGACGTTCGGGGTGCGGGAGAGGCGTTTCTCATGCCAGAGTGCACGTGCAGCTTCCTCGCCGCCTGGCTTTGTGACCCCATCCCACAGTGCTAGCTGTGGGGGTGCCCAGGAGAGGGGGTGGTCAAGGGGCAAAGGTGCCATGATCAGAAAAGACAGGACAGTGACAGACACACGAGGGGGTAGCAGGGGAGTTTTGCACATACGTGTGGACTGATGAGAGCCCGTGGAGTGGAAAGGTTTAAAATGTTTTTTTTTTTTTTTTTTGAGACAGAGTCTCACTTTGCTGCCTGGGCTAGAGTGAGTGCCGTGGCGTCAGCCTAGCTCACAGCAACCTCAAACTCCCGGGCTCAAGCGATCCTCCTGCCTCAGCCTCCCGAGTAGCTGGGACTACAGGCATGCACCACCATGCCCGGCTAATTTTTTGTATATATATATTTTAGTTGTCCATATAATTTCTTTCTATTTTTTTTAGTAGAGACGGGGTCTCACTCTTGCTCAGGCTGGTCTTGAACTCCTGAACTCGAGCGATCCACCCGCCTCGGCCTCCCAGAGTGCTAGGATTACAGGCGTGAGCCACCGCGCCTGGCCAAAGGTTTAAAATGTTACCAAGGGATGAAACGATACACAGAAGTGAGAGAAAGTAGAACGGAGACGCAGAGTGGGACAGTTAGAAGAAGGGACCCCTCAAACACCACAGGAGGAAGACTGGCTACTGAAGCGAAAGCACAAATGCAAACCTTGCTCGACAGCGGGTTTTGAGAGGAAGTGACCGTGAGCACGTGTGCACGTGTGTGTTGCCGCAGAGGGTGTGTGTGTTGTGGGGGAGGGGGGAGGGGAGGGGGCGTGCGCATCGGAAGAGGAAGGTTATGCTCGTGCCTACAGCAGAGCAGACAGAGGTCAGAGCTAAAAAGCAGAAATAACCAGAATGAGCGTCTTCAGCTACTTCAGAAACCAAAATTTGTCTACCTTTCTTTGTCCCCCATTTTAACCCAGGTCAGGGTTACAGAGGAAAAAAAGTTTTTTTTTGTTGAGATTGTAGCCTCCTTAGGGGACTTCTGTTATTGCACTCCCCATAGTGTAACGTAATTGCCTGAGCTTTTTATTTCTAAAAAAGTTTCCAGAAGTCATTCTCTCCCCACCCCCTTACCTTTCCGTTAGTAACAGACTTGAATAAGACTTGTTCGGCACACTAGTGCAAGGCAGGCAGAGTGTCACTTAACAACAGCAAAAGAATCATATTGGACTCGAGTAGTTCTCCTCATTTTCTCCACCCTAACCCGGACCAGCGGGTCGGCATCTTTGCCCTGTAGGCAGATCGGCTGAAAGTCTCACCAACCACTCATGAGTAAAATGCCATCTCAGTCCTCTCTCCTTCAGAGGTGACCAGGGACAAACGGGGCCTTACATTAGGCTCAAGAGAAATGGGAATTATACAGACCGAAAAAAATTGTCTCATAGAATCCTATGTAACTATAGAGGATATCAAATGCACGTGGGTAAACACATTTGTTACTTTGAACAACAGATTATGTTGGTCTTTTGTAGCTGTTTCTTTACACTGAGCTGATGACACGTAATTCTTGCTTTGGGAATTTGAGATGCAACTTCAGGAACAGCATTCTAACACATTCCTCTACAAAAACTGCATCGGCACTCACAATTATACACGTGTACCATCCTCCTTAAGGGTAGAGACCATTTCTAATTCATCTGTCTACCCAGATTCTAGCACAGTGCACTCTACGAATATCACCTAATTTTTAAGTACCATTTACATTATATAATACCTCTATTTTATAGACAAGCATACTGAAGTTGAGAGTGAAGTTGTTTTCCCAAGAGCACAAGGGCAGCAAGTGACATGGTGGGGACTTGGGGGCATGTCTGTCTGACCCCAAAGTCTGTCTAATCTCCACACCAGGAGGCCTCTGTCGTGACAGGATGGAAGTACATCCAGCACCTTGTGCCAAGTCTAAACACCTGGGGAATGAATCAATACAGCACCAGGGACTTTTAAGCATTAATAAAGGAAGGAGGAAACTGACATTTCTTGAGTATATGTTATCTACCAGGAACTTGGTTTGTGTTAAGTCATTTACTCCCCAGTAAAATCTCTGAAGGAGATAACACCATGTCTTACAGATGAGGAAACTGAGCCCTAAATGAGTTAAGTAAAGAACCTCCAGGCCGGGTGCGGTGGCTCACGCCTGTAATCCTTGTACTCTGGGTGGCCGAGGCGGGTGGATCGCTTGAGGTAAGGAGTTCAAGACCAGCCTGAGCAAGAGCAAGACCCTGTCTCTACTAAAAAATAGAAAGAAATTATCTGGCCAACTAAAAATATATGTAGAAAAAATTAGCCAGGCATGGTGGCACATGCCTGTCGTCCCAGCTACTCGGGAGGCTGAGGCAGGAGGATCACTTGAGCCCAGGAGGTTGAGGTTGCTGTGAGCTGGGCTGACGCCATGGCACTCTAGCCTGGGCAACAGAGCGAGGGTCTGTCTCAAAAAAAAAAAAAAAAACAAAAAAAACCTCCAACTAGGAAAGGATACGTGCGTGTCCAGTTTCCACCCCTCTCGTTCCATCCTTCCTCCCCATCAGCAATCACCCTCCCTGGAGCCTCCCGGGGGCAGAGCCCAAGAGACTTTTGCTGCCTCTCATCTTCCTGTTTAAACGAGTCATTTGGTCCGGTACAGTCACATCTGGTACTAACAGCTCACAATGTGGCGCTAGGACAGAACTCTTAAGGCAGTAGATTTTAGCAGCGTTCAACTGACAGCATTAGTTTGTGGCTAGAAAACCTGATCTTCCTTTGGTAAATGTATTTGTTTTCCTGTTACATTTTATATTTATGGATATACTACACTTTGATACTGCATTTTTGTTATGCCAGAAATGCTTTTTGTTCTTGTATTATCGAATCAATGAATTAGGGAGAGGTTACTACAAAGGGATTAATGCATTTTTAATGAAACTGCATGATATAACTTGTTATTCACTAAGAATAATGGCAGATCTATGAAGTTTACAGGGATGAGAGCTTTGTGAGTTTATCTGAAAGCCGACATAATGGGTCTCGTTTAGCTGTAACGTGGAAAAATACTCTTAGAGATTCTAGCAAGCTTGAAAATCCTTTGTTGATTCATACGATTTCCACACCTCTCGGTGATCTTCACCTACATAAAGTCGGTAACTATCAATTTATTGTTAAAAATTTACTATTTTCCCCTTAAATCACTTCGGTTCATTTTGCCCTTGAGTCCAAGCTTCAAAAAGAAACACTAACTACTAAGATAATTCTTGAGCATATCCAGGAAATCTACTACACTGGAACCCACCCTATATACCATGTGGGAAAGCTGGAGAGATCTCTTGAAGGGTTAAACAAGAGTAGGGTGACTAGGGGGGAACCAGAAACAGAAACATTCCACTACTTAGATTAGGCTGGGCTGCTAATTTATAAGTGCTTTTTAATTGCTTTAGCGTAATTATTTTAAATGAAGATTCATAGTCCCTAAAATATATACCAAATAAAATATGCTCCTCAAATGCAGGGATTTTGTCTACATTTTTCATGCTGAATCTCTGAAGTCCTAAAATGTTACCTGGCATACAACTGACAATTGGTAAGTATTTACTGAATGAAATAAGGAATCTTAAGAATATCTGACCAACTTTATGATAATTAAACCGTACGTTATTATTTAACTGTATAAATGTAAGGCGATCTGGAGTTCATATTGCCTGGTAGGTCCTGGGGATACACACACAACCCTGTCTTTCATCATCCAGCGACAAGGAAGAGGCTGTATAGGAATGCACAGAACGCATAAAAATCCTTATCATCTCACCACTTGAAATGGTTTTTAAAATGTACACTCGCATATTTAATTTATGGATTATTTAAAAGTCATAAGAGAATTTAGAGCAAACATTGTATTGGGGTTACTTTGGTAACAAATGACAACATTTGTTACTTAAGAAGAGGCAATGGGATTTAATTCTTTAGGATGAAATGAAATGATGTGAATTTTAGAAATACGTAAATTGAGTATGATATATTCAATTAAAAAATTTTTCTTACTCTGCCCCTACCATATTTGCAAATATAAAGACAGTAAGGTCACAATTGTTGTTGATAGTTTGGTATCTGTAACCCATTGTCTCATTTAAAGTTGCTATTAGAAGTCTGAGTTCCGAAAAACTTATTAACTGGTAGAGAAATTGTGACTTTTTACCTTTAAATGCCAATAGATTTTTTTTTTTTTTAAATCAGAATTTCAGTCTAAAATCTTCTAGACTGAAAAACTCAGAGACACGTAAGTCTGTGTTTAATTTCTTAGGGCATACGTTAGAAGGGTCACTCTAACTGCAGAAAAAAAAAATAAATGTTTTTCAGGTACCTTGCATACATTTTTAGATTAAAAACAGATTAATAAATGTAAAAGCTTTGTAGATTCACAGCAAGTGTTTTGAGGGCTTATGTTGAAAAGCTGACAACTAATTATAAAACCCTGACCGGACTAATCAATTATTCAGATCAACATTAGATGCCTATTACATACAGAAACATGGGAATTATATCTCCCTTAAGTAATGTACTAAGATCATGAGTCTGAAACACTGGAACGTGCAATGTGAAGACCCAGCAGTCTCAATTCAAAGACTCATTCCAAACAACGAACTGACTTTTTGTATGTACACTAGACACATAAAAGACATTTTCTGTTTTATTTTCGATTCTTAGGTTTGTAACTTGTTTTGTATTTTTAAAATGACAAATGTGAATCAAAGAGTTAATACAAAGTACCCTGCTGTAAAACACCTAACAGCAGCAGCAAAAAATCATTTTTTGTTCTTCATGGAGCTTTTAGAATTGTATACTAATATAAATATGATAATTTCTAATCCTAATTTCTAGAATATAAATAGTGATCTCTTTAAAAATGCATCTGTTATATCCAAATCTGTTCTCAGCATCTTTCCTCTAATCCAGAAATTTTTCTAGACTAATGAAAACAAAAATTTCCTCTTATAAACAAGCTTTTGGGCACTAGTTGCCAGTCAAATATATGCTGGTCCTTCCCTCCAATGAGAACTCTCTCTGGCACGTAGGGGGAAAAGCAAGCTCTTAAATAGATTCAAACCATAGGAAAACCAGAAATAGATGCAACGAGACACCTGCTGACAAACAGTGACAAATCCCACTGACACTGCGGTGACCCCCTGTTAGTCAAGATTTAATTAAGAGGCATAATTAAGTCAGTGGAACAGAGCGCTAATGAGTGTTTTTTTTTTAATACGGGTAATTACACGTAAAAATACAAAGTGTGATGGAGACCTAAATATATCATTAAAATGAACAGTATAGAATAACAGAGTGTTAAGCATGCCTCTTCTATTGCTGTTACGAAAAAAAAAAAAGATTGACTATGTCTCAGGTTGAATAATACTCGGCAAGTTTATGTTGGCCTCATGCTGGGAACATTTGTTATTCTAATTTTGCAACAATAAGCGACTATGTGTATTGAGATCCTGTTTTCAATGCAGATTCCATTGGCTTTGAAGTCTTTCTGCATTTAGCATTTTGTCCAACTGCAAATGAGCAATTAGGAGGCTGTTTGCAAGCATTTGGCTTCCTATGGATCAGCTTATGGAGGTGTCCATCTGAGCTAGGAGACTCTGACAGATGTAGAAGACAGGCGGGTGTTAGTTACTGATTCAGAATGAGCTTCCATTTTAACTAGTTTTGTGGGATTCTTTGATTTGGTCTTTGCTTTAGGCACTGACGTAACCCACAGGACTGTGGTCTCCTGACTGGGAAATACCACAGAGGAAGGGAAATAGGACTGAAATAAAGTTGGTAACTTTTCAAACCTGAAAAGGAGGCATTTAGGTCACCAGCTAAAATGACTAAAACAACCACATTTTTTTCTGTGATTGAAAAGCGTGCCTGTGTGGTTTGGAACCTGCCCTTCTGTTCAGAGTATCTTAGCGATGGGACCCCCAGCTGGTGGCTTGGAGTCCTTGGCAGTCTTTTATCCATTTATGCAGCAACAAGTGGAAAAGCAGATCCTTTTGCATGCTAACACTCCTCATTCAACTCCATGTGATTAGGGATTCAGAATTTTTCCTCTAAATTAGTAATTACATTTTCTTCCTGCAGGTAAACACATCTCTCCAGTCTTCACGCTTCTGGTCTGACCTGTACTTTGCAATATTCCAGAGGAAAAGAAAGGAACATTTTTATAATCTTACTATTAAGAGGGGGCAATGGCCACATACTGCATCTTTCTACTGAGGGCTGTATAAATAGAGGGACTGAGATAAGGATCCCATATAAGCATATGTGAAAAGTATTTGTAATTTGTTGCACAGTAGAGCCTCTTATTCAAGAATTAAATTCCCACTGATATTCATATTATTAGATCAGTTGTCCAATATTAACTTATAAATCCACTATAATGATAATGGAATGTTTCTCCATGTGAACAGTTTGTTTTTGACAAAGCTCTTCAAGATAATAATGTCCACCAATTTTGATATTTCATAAAGTGGTTTGAGAATTCACCGAACACCTGGACCATGGAACACAAACGAACTGGAAAGAAAAATCACCTTTTGTTTAGACAGTGAGTTTATAGAGCTCATTTTTCCTTAATGCTTGCCATAAAAATAACCATTATCTCTCTGACAAGGCTGGTATCACAGTTATCAGGAATTATAAAGTCAAAGATTTTATACATACACACCCCAAACCAGAGTTAATAATTAATTTCAAAACACCACGAATTGATGCATAACAGCATTCCAAATATTCCCATGAATATTAAATCGATGAACATCAGGAAGCTGAGGCTAAGTGAGGTTTGCAGTCTTAGACTCTGTAGTACAACTTTTGAGAGGCCACACAAGGTTAACTCAAGCGATTAGTTCCATTAATCTAGACACCAATTCTATTCATTTGTAACATTGGAGTCAGTAGACATATCTCTTGGTAGAATTGCCCGATGGTTCTTGTTGTGCAAATTAATCACTGATCTCTGTGAAAAGCATCTTTTTCCAACTATTTGTTTCCACCTTTTCTCCAGGTCACCTCAAACTTTGGGAATACAATAAAAAAAAAAATAGAGAAAGCCATTTGTTAGTAGCTTGCGGGGAACGCGAAACAGTTATAAAAGTCAAAAGCTGTTCGATCGTCTCTATCTTTGATGTCAGTGACTTCTGAGACCCAAATGACTGAATTTCGGACCGAGCTGATCGCACCAGATGGACACACATGTGTGATTCCCAACATCCCCTTCACCTCTTTTTTTTGTACCTTTTTTTTTTTCCCTGCAAGGCTGCCCTTATCAAGTTATGTATGAATGAACAGAAGTGTCTTTCATCCCCCACTTGCCTCCTGGTTCAAAAGGAACTACTAAAATAGCAGCAACAAAAATCCAGCCGCCTGCCAGCGGGCTCGCACACGTCCCCCTCCGAAAGGCATGTGAGAGGTTGGAGAGCTCAGCAGAATTTTTATGCACGGGAGCGGGCCCAAGGAAAACTCACACGCCATAACCAATTGTGGACGGAGGATCATCTATCAGCAGACAAATGCAGGAACTCCAGAATGTCTCTCCCCAAATGAAATAATATATCTTTGAAAGCCAATGCCCGTTTTAGGCCCGAGGCCCATATATCAAGCCTGAGAGGCTTGTGGAATCGCTCCAGGGCCATTAACCTTCCACCTGTTTCCCCTTGTCCTTCAGGATGAGACCCTGCCCTTGATTTTACTCCCTTCCCCTGTTCATCTTCCGGCAGAGTGTAAATGTAAAGCAGCGGGCCCGAGAAATAATTCAAAGGCAATGGACCAGGGGCACGGTTACAAATCTCTGCCACTGGCACTGTGACTTATGCAGGCAGTTTGTCACACAGGAGCCAGGTGACCTCTGTGACATAACAGAGAAAAATATCGCCAGAGATCAAAAATGGGATTCTGCGCGTGCTAAGGAACTCTGCTCCACAGGGTGGGTGGGTTAGATGGTAGCCAAGGCTTCCCCCTTATGCCAAGAACAGTTGTCCTAGTGGAACAGAGAAGGTGGCCCGGGGACTCCCTAATTGAAATCATTTCTGTCGGGGAGAATTGGGGCCGTTGCTGTAACATCAGGCTTTGCATTTCTCCTTTCTTGATTGTGCCTGGTCGTTGCTGTGAATGCCAGGAATGGGCAACGTAAATCCATCTCATTCAACCTTAGTGCAGAGAAATTAATAGAATTTGAAACACATCAAAGTGAGACCCTGAAGAATTTGTCAGTGTGAGTCCTTAAAAGCTACAGGAATGAAGGTAAAAAGAAAAGTTTTACTATAGCTTATAAATTTACTAAGTCAAAGGAGTGGTTTAGTAAATTTTTTTTGAGACTTACACTATTCATTAAAATGCATCACAGATGTTTAGTGTGTATCATGTGTAACATTAAGAAAATGATAGTAACGAAAGGATCTAATGAGATCACATGGATAAAGTTACTTTAAAAAGTTCAAAGCATTCTCCAAATGATATTAGAATTTAGGAAAACACAGGATTACCCATGAATGGCTTAAAAAAAAAAAAACAGATGTATATTGGAAGGAAATTAGCCATTTAAATATTCTTAAATCTGAATCAGAATTAACTTCTAGTTTGTATTTATTACGTAAATTATGGTTTTCCCCATTTGGGGCATTCGTGTATTATCTCTTGCATCCAGAAGATGGACAAGACCTTGAAATACTCCTCTCGAGGACTCCTGTCTTTTTGGTAGGAGCATTTAGTTTTGATTTGCTCATTAATTAATATAACAACAATTAAACTTGGTTCACTGGCTGAGCGATGTACGCGCACCTTAGTTCATTCACTTCCCGTTCTAAAGCAAGGCCCGGCCGGAATGCGAGAGATTTCCCTTCCTGCCCTATACTCCAGATACAAGCACAACAGCACCTCTTTCCAAGAGCTTCTCTGATTTTTTTTTTGTGGCCCAACTCCCTCCTCAAGCAGGCTCGATACCAATGTTAAATTTCTATCATGTGGAAACGACCGAAAGAAAATAAAAATATAAGCAACTTGTTTTTTTAATACATTAGAAAGTTCTGGTGCCACAGTTTGGAGCAATTTCAAATGCTTGCTTAAATCTGCACAGAAACATGAGGACTCTAATCTTCCTTAGGTAGGTTCTTTACTTGGGACTATTACAAGGTTTCATGAGGTCCATGAAGCCCTTGGATTGCATGCAAAATTTTTTCTCTATGCTTTTTTTTAGGGCAGATTAATAACAGCTTGCATCAGATATTCAAAGGTATTTTTGATCCAAAGAATGTTAACAGTGACTGTAGAGAATAGAATTTGAAGCTCTGAACTAGATAGAATCAAAAACTGTGAGGACCCCAGAGGCCATCCAGCCCAACCTGCCATCTTGCAGATGAGAAAAAGGCGGCCAACCAAGAGGGACCTGCACAGCACAACTGAGTAAAACAACAGCCAGTGAAAATTAGTGAGTGAAACTCCAGACTCTTGCTTCCTAATCGAGCACCTCTCCACTACATGTGATACCAATCTTTCCTTTGGCTGTGGTTTAAAAGTCAAATTTTGTTTTATGTCCCTTAAAATAATTTTTCTGTGATGTAGAAACTTAATTATGAGAATTACATATGTTTTTCAAAGAACATAAAAACAGTTGGTAATTATGGCCTTAGGCATCTGTTGGTATGAATAAATGTTAAACGACTTTCATTTGTAGATTAAAATTTGTTTTTCTAAAAAAAAAAAAAAAAAAAAAAACAGCTCTAGTGGTAGATATTAAGCCTTGAATTCTTGTTAGGTTTCCTTCCTGAAAATGATAGATTGCATGCATGTCACATGACATGAATGTTTAAGGAGCTTTGTTGTATCTATTTCATTGTAAGTACATTTTAAGCATCTATATAACTAACATTTAATTTACACAAATAAATCCATTGTCCCTTACAGTAGTAAATATGAGTTAGTGGATGTTCTTTTGTAATATTTATGAAAACCCCAAACCAAGATCATACAATGCCATCTATTACAAAAATAATGTTTCTATTTAATGTTTGATTACATCGAATTTTCTAATACTTCCAAATTATGAACAAAAATACTAAGCAAGTCATGCTGTTCGTTTAAGTAGAAGCTTTGTACCTGCTCAATAGCAAAAAACACTAAACCTGAAAAAATATCGACTGCTCTCAGAATTATCAAATAAAACTCAGGCATTTAATATTTTCAGCAAGCCACCTAAATTGGTTACTCCTTTTAGAGGAGAGTACAGGACAGAAAATGGAAAAGATATTCTAATAGTGAGTTATCCTAAAATGTTTAATCCACTAATGTTCTATGATTTAAAACAAATAAAATATGGTTAGCCTGCAGCCAAGGGAAAAAAAAAAAAATTCCTGGGCATGAATCACTGCTTACATTCTTTTCCATCCACAAACAATTTCATTTGGGAAAGTTGCCACATAGTATCGACAGTGACAACAAATGGCATTGTCCCGTGAACATCTGTTTCCGACTCCCACACTGATACTGCAGGCTGGGTACTTAGGAGTGAGTTGGTCTTCACAAGTTGCTGAGCTACAAAGGAACTGGAAATCACTGGTACGTTGAGGTTTTATTATTGGAACACAGGAAAACTTTATCATCATGCTGGGAAGTTCTGTATCTTTTGAAATATTGGAACCGGGGTTATGTTAGCACATTAAACCATGCGGAAGACTACTTCTGAAGAAAGGGGAGGGGAAAAAAATTGTTTCTTGTCTGTTATGTCCTTGGGTTGAGGTTCCCACTCAATCTTCATATAACTTCCTCACCCACCCTCAACTGAAAACTATTTTGTTTTTTAAAAAAAACGTTCTTGAGTTTAGCTTCTCGTTAAAATTGAGAGACTACCAAAGAAATTCTATGCTAAACATGATAAATAAACACTATTGTTTCTCGACAAAAAAAAAAAAAAAACCAGAAGAGCTTTTATATACACTTTTTTCTAAATTCACACGACCGTGCTCACATTTTCTGAAAACCTGGCAACTTAAGGCTCATAAAGACTTGGGACTAGAATCTCCTGACCTCAGCCCACGTCACGGGGAGGAGGGCAAAGAGCTTCTGGGGAAAAAGCCAGTAGGAATGGGATGAGGGGACAGGAGGTGACAAGACAGACAGGGACTCTGCCTTTGCTGCTGAACCTGTGCTGCGGGCTGACGGTTCACGCTTGTCTATCAACGAACGACCACTCAGGTGCACAGGACAGATCCCCACTCTGCCTTAGACCTCTTCTCTGTGTGGCATTTAGTTTGAGCAAAAGCTACAATGGAAGTGAAAGTTATTCACATTGGTACTTCTAAATCAATGCATATTCAAACTATTTGCATGCTCCAAATTAATCTGCATATTGCTGCGGCTAAGAGGCTTCCTTCTTTTGGGGGTTAAAAATGTTGAGTGGGACATGCAATCCACGGCTGACTTGCATAAGATTTTTTAAATCTTTCCTTCCAAGAAGACATATCAGAACATGTTCCAGAAGATATTGTTTACCTCATTTGGCATCACACAAAATAGGCACTCAAAAATCTATTTGTTGAACACATCACTAAATGCAATAACCACAGAGCTGTCTGGCTGAAGATAGGACAATAGATTCCTACTGGAGAGAAATAATTCTAATACTTATCTTTCCTAGAATATAATCTTTCACCAGAATACACATATAGTTTACAAGTAATATGTTTTTTTAAAATAATCTAATTATTACTAAATACCACTTCTTCATAACCTCACATGCTGAAAACCACTACAAATATAACTAAAAAATAATCAGTCTATCATTACTACTTATGGGAAAATATATCTGTATTTGGAGAAGTTATTTTTTCATTTGATTCTAGTCCATACTGATTTAAACAAAAAAAAGTCAAGGTACTTGATTTGTATCTTATACTCAATTCTCAAATAACCGCCCTCATTTCAATGATAGGCAGTCATAAAGAGAAAAAGAAAAAAATAGTGCATGCATAATTAGTTATCAAAAGAAAAAAATTTAATAAACAGGTAATCAAAAATTAGAAATAGATCTGTAATATTCACGCATGTGAATCCTTTTATTACAAAAAAAAAGATAAAATTGGAATTTTATCCCTTATATAGGACAATAATAGCCTATGTTTCTATGGGCTTTTATGCTTTTCAATATACTTTTACCATTTCATTGGCTCCTCACAAGGCCCTTGGAAGATGGGTAAGGACAGCCATTTTCACCCAACTCAACCCTAAAGGCTGAGTTAATTCAAATGATACTGTATCTGCAGTTGTCCCTGCTACCCTCTCCACAGCCAGACAAGCTCTGTTCTCTGTTCCGACAGGTCTCATCTCTACTACACACCCTTTGTAAATTCTAATTATGTGTTTACAAGTGTCTCCCCAGCTGTGCGTGGCTAGTAAGAAAGGACTAAGTATTTTCATTGATCTTGTATCCCTAACTGCTCTGCATTGTGCCTGGCATATTGGGGGGCTCCATTTATGTTTGCTACATTAATTAACCAGAAAACTGCGGCTCACAGAGGATATGCATGTGTGTGTGTGTGTGTGTGTGTGTGTGCTTGTGCCTGTGTGTGTACGTGTGTGTATACATGTGTGTGCCCTCCGTATCTGTGGATTCTGCATCTTCTGTATCCGTGGATTCAACCACAGATCAAAAGTATTCGGAAAAACAACTGCACCTGTATTGAACATGTGCAGACTTTTCCTTGTCGTTATTCCTTAAACAATACAGGAAAACAACTACTTACATAGCACTTACATTATGTTAGGCACTGTAAGTAATCTAAAGATGATGGAAAGTAAATGGAAGGATTATGTAGGTTATATGCAAACACTAAGCGATTTCTGTATCAGAGACTTGAGCATCCTTGGATTTTTGGTATCTGGGGGCGGGGGGGGGTTCCTGCACCCAATGTCCATGGATACCAAGGGAGAACTGCATATGCTCACACGTATGTATATAAACGCTTATGACCAATGCCACAGAGCTCATTAGTGGTTCGGGTGAAACAGAACTGACTCTTAGTCCAAGGCTGTCCACTGTGCACTACTTCTTCCAACTTCCCTGGCATTAACTGATCCTCTAGAGCTGCAATCTGATAATAACCAAATAAGCTAACAAAAAGGCAAAGCAATCAGTGCTGATTTTAGTAAGGAAGTAAAGATAAAATTCTTCCTCACACCTTGTGTCACCCAGAGGAAGCATCAGCCTGCCAATTCTACAAACATGCCAGTAAAAGAATTTCCTTGGCAAACTGACAGCATGGAAATGTCCTTTTGAAAACTCAATTAACCCCCTAAATTCATGAGCTTGCTAGAAACATTTCTGATGCCGAGGAATACAAGGCCCAGGGAGATGCTCTTCCCCTTTCTATTTCGGGACATCTTCTTTTGTTCCCGCTGGCTAATAATAGCGGCTGGGCTGGGGGTGGCTATTTGTAGACCTGAAAGCAGCCTGACTCTGAACACTTTATTCACTTACATTTCCTGTGTTTATTGTTACCTTACCTCTTTAGTAATTAAAGGTGTCCATCCAAGATTTTATTTAGTAACAGATCAGTCGTAAATAGCTTTTCTTTTAATATATGAAAGCCTATATATAGACTCAATAAAATATTTTACTCCCATTTCCTTATTAACTAAAAACAGATTTCAATGGGGGGACGGGGGAAGAGTAAACAGCTGTGTTTTCTTTCCAAATTTTATACAAAATGCAATTATTTGACCTTCAGGTGTTTTGATTAGGAGTCTCACTTTGTGTGGTAAATCACTCAAATTTAGATATTGAACGGAGATATTGAAGCATAATTACTACTATAGCCAACCTACCATGTATTTATTAATCAACAGACTATAACTTTAAAATATATCTGATTGCTATATAATACGGTTAGAAAATATAAAGTTAAAAAAAATGCCTCCTCTGCTCCATAAAAAGTTGCTTGCTAGACGACAGGGTCTCTAAAAATAGTCCCAGCTAGGACTCCCCTTTGAAACCAATGGGTGCCCTGCTGTGAGAAGCACTCAAAACCAGAAACTCAGTTTTGCCAGTTACTTCTGCTACTCTCTTACCTTGATTTTTGATGAGTTAGGGCCCTGTCCCTTTATAAGCAGCTCCTTGTGGAGACAGTCACATCAAACATGAATCAGTTTCTAAACCACATCGAAGGCAACAAAAACGTACATTTTGTCAACCCGAACCAGCACTCCATAGCTATCATGCTATCTATTACGTAACGTAGACTGTTTACATCACAAAGTGAAACTCAAGATAGTTCGTGTGCATCTATTTTAAAACTGACCAATTTTTAAGACCCTCAGAAAACAGTATCTGCTGCACAGTCTGACTGGCTCCGTCTCCGAGTGGGAGGTTCTCAGTAGCACAGGTGGTATCAGCTCTGCTTTTCAGCACAACCTCAAAATCCACTAGAACGGAGACAATTAGGTTTTCAGTCTACGACAGTCTATTTAGGAAAATAATCAGCAGTTAATTAGAGCATTCAATCTCCAAAGACCTCTTTCAATAAAAACATTTTTTACTCCTCTGCTCGAAAACTGATCAAACTAAGAGAGTCAGCAAAAGTGGGAGCAATTATGTAAACATTTATTCCCCCATACTCATTATGGGATAATTTAACTACTGCATTCACCCTTCACTCAAATGCAACAGGACAACAGATTTTAGGTACCACTGTTAAGTGCTGTTTCAATGTGTTTTTACCTAAGGTTTTGTTTTGTTAAAGTTAATGCTAAATAAATACTTCTTAGCTCAGAAACTATTGTGAGGCATTACATCTGTGCGGCAGAGTGCTTTCAGACCTAAGCTAATTATTGCTATATTAGGGTTTTTTTTTTTTTTTTTTTCCCTGTCTCCTGAAGTGAAATCAGGTAGGGTTCAAAGCTGTGGGAAAACCTACAGCAAAAACACACGAAATTAATATTCTGTGGATATTAACTCCTCTCTCTGCTAAGTGTTTGTCTGGCGCATTTGATTTATAAATCAAAGAACATCAATCAAAATAGTTCTACAAATGATTTGACTTAGCTTGAATTCCCAACTAGTTAGCCATCTGAGTACATAATTCCTAACCAGTTGCTCAGAAACGATCATCTCACAAGAAGACATGTATCTGGAAACGTAGGTAGTTTTGTTTTCATTTCAGAAGATAAACTCATTTTCAGTCTCTCTTACAAAGAGTGCCAACACATTTCTATTATTCCCCACAGATTCTTCCAGAATTCTCTCATTTACTCGGGAACCTGTGCGCACAGGCTGACACTCTGCTCCGTGTCCTAACTGCTCACGGACAAACACAGGTGCGGCACCTTCCCACGGAGCCACAGCCAGCGACTTCGACCAGCTCTACGCCAGACTTGTTTGCACACTTGTTAAATTTCCTGAGCAGATTTTTGACAACATGTTCTTACGCAGGAAGTCAGTGAAACCTCCTGATGGAGCATTTCATTTGAAGAATATATTCTTGACTTATTTAAAAATAAAAATCATCAGACACTCCCAAATATGGGACTGGCTCATAGAATTTCTTGGGCTGCCTTCTCTCTTTACCTTAATTACTCTTCAAACCCGAAGACAGTGAAAGCCCAAACCCACAGCAAAGGCAGAAAGAGGCCCTGCCACCCATTGTCTTAACTAACACGTCCTGACAGCTTATTACGAACAGGAAAGTAGATGCCCAACTGCCTACAACTGTGCACAAAACCACGTGCAGTTTGTATCAGCCACACTGCCTCACACACAGCCAGTGCTCGAGAAACTCACTTCGTTCACACAGCAAGCACTTGAGAAACTCACTTCGTTTTTCCGGTGATACTAGAAATTAACAAAGATCGCTTTTATTTTTAACTTTCGCAAAGCCTTTTTAATTTATGTTGAACTCTGGGCTCTGCAGAGTAAACTTTTCATCAGAATGTCTCTAACAGCCCATCTTCAAGCCAAGCAGAGTTCATCGTAGAAAACAACGACTCACGGACACATGTATAGTATTGAGACGTAATTAGAGATGATGTTTTCCAATGTTCCTCTTAATTAGTCACTTAAGAATTCTAATCTTTTTACCTACACGTAAAGGGCAAGACTGGGTAAATAAAATCAAACAGGAAATGTGAGATTATTTAGGAGTTTACTGTGTTATCCCTCTTAAGAATAGAAACATTGAATTTCCGCAGTATCAAGGACCTCCACGACCTCTACGACAGCCTTCCTAATCTCACCATAGGAAACCCCGCATCTTCCTAACGAGGTCCCCGTGAAACCTGTATCTACACACAACACTACCGCTGCTGGAGGGTGTGAACTCATGAGCCCTTCGTTCATCAAAACTGAAACAGAATTTAAGACATGTTCTCGGTGCATCCCGGCCACGCAGCACTGCTCTGTGCCCGCCGGGACCCGGACCAGGCCCGGGTTTCGCAGCCTGTCTCCGTGCTCGAGCAGGTTCCGGGTCAAGCTACACGGTCGTGCCGCAGGTATAGTGACGCCTCCCTTTGACAGTAGAGGCGATCAAGGACCATGTTCTTTATGTCTTGAAACTCTATGACAAGACTGACCCAGAGAAGCTCTCAGTAAATTCTCACTTTATGAACGACCTGGGTTTAGACGGTTTGGACCAAGTGAAGATTATCACGGCCATGGAAGATGAATTTGGGTTTGAAATTCCTGACATAGATGCAGAAAAGTTAATGTGCCCACAAGACATTGTAGATTACATTGCGGGTAAGAAGGATTTGAATATGAATAAAATATCAGACCCTCTTGCTTCACTAAGAGAAGATTCAGATGAGACTGGTGAGTGTCTGGAAGTGAGAACGAATTTTGGCATCATTGCTGACTTTGACAGAGCCATTCTGTTGGACTTGTGTTTAAATTGTGTTAAGTGTTTCACCCTTTGAAAATAAATCTATAAAACCGAAACCAAAACTAAAAGACATGTTCTATTTAATAATTTGTTTGATATCACATTTTAGAAATTTCTGTCCAGGCACGGTGGCTCATGCCTGTAATCCTAGCACTCTGGGAGGCCGAGGTGGGAGGATCTCCTGAGGTCAGGAGTTCCACACCAGCCTGAGCAAGAGCGAGACCCTGTCTCTACTAAAAATAGAAAAATTAGCCTGGCATGGTGGCACACACCTCTGATCCCAGCTACTCGGGAGGCTGAGGCAGGAGGATCGCTTCAGCCCAGGATTCTGAGGTTGCTGTGAGCTAGGCTGACGCCATGACCTTCCAGCCTGGGTGACAGAGCAAGACTGTCTCAAAAACAAACAAACACATAAATTTCTTAGGGTAAGGAGAGTGAAGTAGAACTAATGGGATTGGGTCTGGCACCAGCCAGTCTAGGTGAGGTAAGGAGAAGGTAGAATAGTTAAGGCTGAATAGCCAGAGAGTGTCTAATTATGCTGTAAATGTTGAGCTTAGCTGATGGAAAAGTTACTTCTTTTGTCTGCAGGCATGACTGTCTTGGAAGTCCCAAAGCCAATGAGAAATTATTTTTAGAATGAAAGACTCTGTAGAAGCCTGGTACAGTGGCTCATGCCTATAAACCCAGCACTTTGGGAGGCCAAGGCAGGAGGATGGCTTGAGGCCAGGAGTTCAAGACTAGCCTGGGCAACATAGTGAGATGCTGTGTCTAAAATTTCTTTTTAATTTTTTAAAAATTAGCCAGGCATGGTGAGGTGTGCCTGTAGTTACAGCTACTGGGGAGGCTGAGGCAGGAGGATGGCTTGAGCCCAGGAGTTTGAGGTTACAGTGAGCTACGATGACACCACTGCACTGCAACCTGGGCAACAGAGACCTTGTTTGATTAAAAACAAACAAACAAACAAAACCAGAAATCTGAGTAAGATTTCTGGGGGTTAAAATCTATTGTAGTCAATTTGAGTAATCTAGACTTAAATCCTATTAGATCAAATTTTAAAATATTATCATCTATGTAGATTTCTGTCCTTATTCCCTCCTCCTCCTAGGCCACATGATGCTCTGTACATGAAATGCCTTAAAAGAACTGCAAACCAGAGGCAGAGTTACCTGAAACTAACAAGCTTAAGCTTCAGGAACCTTCACTTGCACAAGCTCTTCCAAGGCTCTTTAAGGGGCTCCAGCAATGTGTATGCACAAGGGTGTGAAATATGCAAAAGAAAGATTTTTGCATTCTGTTTCATCAAGAGTGTCCTAAATTGTATAAGCTTTAGGGTCCACAAAGATGGGATCAATTTCTGCTGCAAGGGACTACTGGCTTGAGCTAATAAGTGAACTGACAAGAAGGTTTTTCAACTACGGAAATATAAGACAAAATAATATCAGTTTGTTTTTTTTCCCCCAAATGCCTAGAAGTAAATTAAGTAAGGTACTAAATAGTGGGAAACTAAGTCCTGTTGGAATATTGAGAGACTTAAGAATTATCACAGATGAAACGCTCACTGCTATTAGCAGCGTTATTGATTCTGATGTGGATGACATATTTATGCTCATCTATAATTTTGTAGGTAAATCCCTGGATTTGTTTTATAATCCAAAGCCCGACACTGCTCTGCCCCAGGGGGAGAGAAGCCTTGGAAAGAGTCTAGCTTGGATATCTTGTGCTACTACAGAAAAGAAAGTTGAAAGAGTTCTTAAACAAACAAACAAAAAAACCCAGCAACAATGATTAACGTATTAAAGATGAAGCTTAGAAAAAACATTTTAAAGAACTAGCAATTTTTCCCTCATCAAAAGGGATGACAGAGGAAAACAAACTGAGTCTATGTCAACTCACCAGCACAAATTTTAGATCAAATTCTTCTATAGGATCCACACCGGAGTGAGAAAAATACTTTTAAAGGTAACATCCCACACTTTTAAGACAAGGAGTTCAATGTTCCCCGCTTCCTTGAGCTCACAGCCAATCTCAGAACCAGGAAGGTCTAGGGGGGAAGAACTAAAGGTTCTCAGTCATTATTTCCCTGGATTTGCAGCCTGGTCAGGGGTGTCTGCACGGGGCCCAGTCTCAACTAGGCCCCTCTGTCGTAATTACTGAAATAAGTTCGGATGCCCTAATGACTGAACACTTTTAGGCTTTCGTGTAGCTGCGATTCAGCAAGTAATCACAGCACAGGGCGACCACGTGTTCCATCTCTTTCTATTGACAGACCCAGAGGGAAGGATTTAAGTTTTCCATTAAAAAGCTATCTTGACTGCCGTTAAACTCTGAAATGGTTGTAGGGGACTTGCAGAGGACCCCTGACCCTGAGAAATCTTTGGGAAGACCTCAAATTCTTACGTGCATGGAGTGGCTTAGCTGTGCTCGCTTGAATAAAAATAAGGATGAGAATAAACCAGCGGTTCCCAAAGGGGGCGTCTGAGAATCAGCCCTGGCGTCCGGGCCTATCTGCTCAGGGAGCTTTTTAGAAAAAGTCACAGCACTTGCCCCTAGGGACTCTGGTTCCCCTTCTGCACAAATGGTTCCCGATGGCTTGAGCCAAAAACTTTACTTTTGCCTGTTTCATCTCCTTTCCTCAAAGTCCTTTCGGCAAATTCTATCAGTTTAACATAAATCCTGGGTCCCCCCGCCTCTCCCCCACCTCCACGCCTACGCCCCGGTCTGAACCACCACAAACCTCTTTCCTGGGTGCCGGCCCTCCCGTGTCCTCTCTCGCTTTCCTTCGACTGTCTTCCCACCTGCAGCCAGAGCAATATTCTCTCTAATGAGAATCTGATGACCTCGGTGCATGGCTTAAAATCCCCCCGTGGTGTCTTATTCCAACCAGAATGATATCCAGGCACTTCGTGAGCTGGACCTTGTCAAACTCTGTGGCTTTATCAGGAGCCACTATCCCTCCTCAACCGCTCGTCCTCAGGCACAGCGACCTTCCTTCACGGGTCTGGAAAACACCGAGCTAGTTTCTGCCTCAGATGCCTGGACCGTTGTGTCTCCAGAACTCACGAGGCTGTTTCCTTCTTGCCATTAGATTCCGGCTTCAAGCGTCAACTCTTCACACTGGTCTCCCCTGAATCCTTCCCACGGCTCCCTCCTTCACTCACCTGTTTGTCCCTTCAGTGAACACCGCCTCTGCGGGCCTGTCGATCATCTGCTTCCCTCTCCCTGTCGGGTGAGCAGCAGAGGCAGCGCCCTTGTGGTCTTGCTCACACAGCACCCACCCCTGATCCAGGGCACAAGGCGACACATACTGAATACTTAACTCACCCATGTTGAATGAATGAATGAATGCATGATTCATCCCCTCTAGGTGGGCACCCCTCAGTGTGTCCAGACACTGGAAGGTTGACTTGGTGCCATTAAATCAATGGCTATGAAATAAACAGCAATAGATCAGTTTGAGGTTAAAAAGAGGAAAAAAAAATTCTAATACAGGATTTATTAACCAAAAAAAGAGAGGGGAAAAAACCTTTCTGGTCAAAAAGAATATTATACTGAAAAAAATTTTAAACCATTACCTTTGTTTAAATTAAAGGACCTCAAATACATACATGTCACCAATAACCAAAATTTACCTAGAAGGGAAAGGCCTGCTGGAAGCAATAACTGAAGTAACTAAGCTTACAAGAGGCACCAACTCTATACCTTCTTTACAACAACCAAGGTTAAGCAGTACATTAAAAAAAAAAAAACAAACATGGAAATGCACTTTCAGTCAAATGCTGGCAAACAAAGGAAAACCTATACCAGAACCAAAATCGTGAAATCATACAGCAGGCTTACGTCCAGTAGTTATTATGGATTGTAATACATTTTCAATCCTTCCGGTTCCCCCGTGCTTAAGTCCCTCTGGTGGCTTCCCTTTGCCTTGGATCAACTCTGTATTATGAGAACCTGACACAAACGCCCTGCTCATCTGTCCGGCTTTACCTCTTGCCCCTTCTCCATACTCGTCCTCCAGCCATACGAACTGCTCGAAGTTCCCAAGAAGCGCAATGCCAACACCTCTCTACTTTTGCACAAGCCTGGACCCCCCAGCCCCCCGCCTCACTTCCACCTGCCCATCTGGTTCACAACTCCTACTCATCCTTCAAAACCCCTCTTGGTTATTTTCTCCTTCCTTGACCACGCTGTCCCCTCCCCGACGCTGGGTCAGGTGCCCTCCAAAGGGCTCGCGCTGCCTTCTCGGCAAACCTCCCTCTGTTTATGTTTTAGTCATTCTGGGACTAATGCAGTGTTTCTCAGGGGCTGGCTTGTTGTCGTGAGAATTAAATTGTACCTTCTGGTTCAAACAGAATATTAAACACTGGGGTAAGCAGAGTCAGGCTGACCATTTGCGTGCTGTCATGGCCACGTCCTTGCGCACGACCTCCAGGGCAGTTTGCCGTTGCGTTTACTGCTGCCCCTGCACCAGCAAGGGGGCTCTGTGTCAGCTGGGAGAAGCGCCGTGGTGGTCTGAACGTGTAAAGTGAAGACTGCATCTGTCTTCATCTTTAGAGATTTAGCACAGGGACTGACCAACAGTCGGAATGCGCTAAGTGTTCGATGAATGAGTGAATAAAAAAATACATGAATAAAACCCCAATCTGGCCTAATCCTAGGTCAGGACTGTTCTCATTCATGGCAGCAGTGTTTTAGGGGCAGCTTTGCCAACGTGCTTCAACTCTAAAGCGAAACACAACGTCCCAGCAAAACGTAGGCATCTTGTGTCTCCATCCTTTTCAAAAGCTAAGATCTCAGTTGGACCTTTCCAAATACACGACCGAAATGAAGTTACGTCTTCACGATTGCAACACTTCATTGATAAAACCATAAACGTAATTCTCAATGGTCAAATAAAACTCCATCCGTGACATTCATAACCACAAATCCCAACACCTGAGGGTAAAATATTAATGTTTTCAAAGCATGTGATTCCTCACAAAAGCGAACCAGGACCATTGTTTTTCCTGCAAATATCTGATGTGATTTGAACTTAGTGTCAACAGGAATATTATCGCGCCCAAGCACCTTCTCCCCACTTCATTTACCTGCCAAACAGATCCGTAATTTTTTTCCCTCCAAAGCTGGAGCAAGAATCAATTAACGTCCATAATAACGTGTTAACTAGCTAATACAGCAGTTGACATTAAGGGGCATTTCAAGCCTCCGAGTTTTTAGCCGTAGCGCTTTTCTTCCACGCACCCTGTAAGGTCTATAATTGAAAGAACTGTGAGCGATGCCTTTCATCAGCTCCACAAGCCGCATTTCCTGCTTTGATAACTGCGCAAGGAAAATCTAAGGCGCTTCAAGCCACCCAATTACGTTTGATTAGCTAGTCAAAACAATGTAACAGCTTTTCATCACCCAAAGGAAAACTTTTGAAGAATTCTGCTGCCGACCTTTCTGCACAAACACTAATCTATATCATTATTTTATAAGGGGAAATGTAATATTTACTAAGGTTTTAAAAAAATTAAGCAATAAGTAAAGCCTCTTATTCATCACAACTTTAGATCAAAAAAAGCACGACTGTGATGATGAGATGTGGGTGGTAGAGAAACATTTGTAGCCAATTTCAGAGTTGACAGGATACAGTGGTCAGAATGAAACAGAAGGCCCTAGACTGAGCTAACAGTTCAGAGCACGTGTCTGAAAACAGGATATGCACTGAAAACTCTATGATATATGTACAGATTTGGCAGGGAAAGATTATTTGGGACCCCAAACCTGTGCATGCGTGTCATTATTTTCTAGCAAATGAATGTGAGTGTGCCTGTCTAAAAATCAGGAACGCTAATGAGGAAGCCATCTAAAACATCATTCTAAGAATTTTCAGGTTATTGAGAATATTTACTAAGTGTTGTTTAAAAGTAAAGCCGAGATGTGTATGTATTGCCCTTACCATTGAGGAGTTTGTGTCCCTCCTTGAAGTTTTGAGCACATTAATTCAACATGTATCCAGTGTCTACCCTGTTTCATTCCCATAAAAATATGTTTTTAATTTAAATGAAAGAATTACACTGCTCTCTCAGGTAAGCCATGCTGCAAACAGGGCATTTAGAAATGTGATAGTCAATTCATAGGAGATGGTCCTGCCGTGGACTTTAAAAACCAACAGTGCTGAACCGCTGATGAAAGACAGAGACCAGGACTTTAAAGGCACTGGTCTGAGATTACATTCCACCTTTGCTATGCTCTTATTGCACAATAAAGGACAGACTTTAGACCTATTGGCCAATTATTCCATCTGTCATGTAAAGAAAAAGCATTCTTATGGAATTAGAAGTTGGATCAAGTTTGGTCGTACCGTTAATCCCCAGGGTTGTGCAATGTAAGTGGCATTTGCAAACACACAAGATAACGTGGTTTTCTTTTAGCTGTTGTAGAGAAACGGTCAGCAGCAGCGATCAGTAAGCCCTGTGTACGTCAGACTTAATTTTCCTCCTCTAAGTTTCTGGCTATTCCTTCACAGTATGCCATAGGTAAAGAATTCACAGAATTGGTCCTCCTCGGTCAAAAACAATGCATTTGAAAATTGTTTCCAAGCAGGAAGCTGCAAGTGAGGAAAACATTGGTGAACATTTGTGGGAGGGTGTGGAGATGTGGCTTATGAGACTTAAGAAGAATGTCCTTGTCATGCACAGAGACCCTCACGACTACTTGGAAACAGGAGACTTTTGGAGCTGACTTTGTCTGAGTAGGTGGGATTCACACCTACTCAACTTGCTACATGTGCAGCCTCTGTATTCCTTCCCACCCTTACCCACTGAAGCTGAACTGCCACCTCCAACAGAAAATGCCTACGTGGAAGTCACCTTGTAGGGTGGAGGGAACACACAGAAGTTCTATCGATTATCACTAAATAGAGCCCATCCCTAGGGTCTGTCAACTGTTCCCCTTGCCTTCTCCACTCATCCTCAGACCTGCAGAGTCTGAGTGGTCTTCCTTGCTCAAGCACATTTCACCTGAAGGGTAAATGCAGATACAGCTGAGGACAGGGGTTAGCAACCATTTGGTTCCTGAAACCACCCTGCTGTAGAAGGTAGTTACTAAGGGTGTCCTGGGATCCTGCGGCATAAGAAGGAAAGGAAAAAAAGTAAATTGAGTCAGAAGAGAGAAAGTAAATTCAGTCAGAACAAGGAGAAAGGGAGGAAAAGTGGAAAACATAAAAGAAAATGATGCAGAAGATTAGAATTTCTCCAACAGAGCCGGCCAGGGCCCCCACGCCAGGCCCCCCAGGCTCACATCCAGGAGAGTTTGGAAGTGCAGACGGGAATTGGGTTCTAAGTATCAGACATTCATGAAACACCCAGCTGTCAAAATAGGTGCTGTAGGTGTCACTTATGTTATTCTCGACTGTGGGTGGTATTCTTGGGTTGGAGATTAATGTCTTTAACGTGAAGACTAGTTTAAGTGCCCAATTTCCATGCAGCCATTCTGCAAATGGATGTTGAGCTCTCGAAGATTTGTATGATCTACTTCCCAAGCTGTGGAAGAGTAAGTCAGAGCAAAGCCATTCTTTACTTATCCTGGAAAATAGAAAAATCTATTTTACCTCACAGGTTCAGAGGGCAAAGTCCTTCCGAAGTATGTTAAGGGGTGTCACACACATGAGTCATGTTTTCTGCTTTTTTAACCCATCACCTGAGTTGGTATGACAGTGTGCAGACAGGGGACCGGGGGCTCAGACTCAGCGAGTTCTACCTGCCCCGGACTGAGGAGCTAACCCTGGCAGGCTTTCCCTACGAGCTGCGAGCTTGTGTGTGCCCCGCGGGCCGAGTGCAAGTACCACAGTAAGCAGGGACCCTAACTATTCTCAGACACCGGGCTCGTAACTACTTCCAAGCTGACAAGCTGACACAACTGCTGCTCCTAATTGTTCAGTAGGAACCGTGCTAGGCATCGGGAGGTGGGAGGGCGTGGGGAAAGCCTACCAGGTATCCCCAGGTCGGGGAGGACCACCCTCCTACAGCCCACCCACCTGCCGCAGCCCGTGCCCCTCCAGGTAGAGCCTGGCTCTGCAACCTGACGCTCAGGCTGCACAGCCAACGGCCCCTGTTCCTGCTCTCGTGAGGACCTGCCGAATGAGTCTGTACTCAGTTTCCTATGGTGTCCTCCTCTAATTAAAAAAAAAAAAAAAAAATGATGAATGTATATATCTTTGGGTCAACATAGGAAAAACTGTCATCTTTAGTAAAAATTAACAAATCCTTTAAGGCCTATTGAGAAATGGTACAGGTATAGGCACAGTGATAACAGTAAGAAGTATAAAATACTTTACAAAGGACTTCCACATACATTTTTCATTTTAATAACAGCACTGTCACATCCTAGCTATGTGACTTGCGTCGAGTCAGTAAATGTCTCTCGGTCTCAGTTTGCTCATCTGCACAGTGGGAATAATGATGCCCATTGCACAGGGACCAGTTAGTATTAAACGAGATAACACACATAAAACACTTACCGGTTGTCTGGCTCATGGCTCAGTAAGTGGCAGTTATTATTATTACCATCTGTTGTTCTGTAGTCAAGGAAAAAGTGCAACTATTTTCGGCTGACCTGGAATCTTCTCTAAGCCCTCACCTATTCACGTGAGCCCAAGCCTTGGGGGTAGACAGATTGCCTCCTGAGGTTTATTTTTCGCCACGCCTTTATTTCCTCCCCATCTCTCTCTCTCTCTCTCTCATTCCAGTCCTGCCCCCACCCCTGAAACTGACTCAGTTGCCTTTGTCAATTTTCGTGGTACTAACCAATTATTTGACTAAAAGAATCGTTAGTTAAAAACTGAGTTATCAAGCTTTTACTAATCAATGAACTTGATGTCTGTATGGGCCAACATGACCTTAAACATGAGGACGGACGGACGGATACGTCCTCTAGAAAGAACATGTTAGATAAGAGCAACGGTCTGAGTCTCTGACTCCCGCTCTATGACCGAAAGGAGACCATCTGCTGTGCCCACGTCACAGGACCATGCTAAGGATCACACCAGAAATGGCCTGAAAGCACCCAGCACCCAGCACCACGGCAGGCATTTAGTGGGCACCCAGTAAGCTACTTCTCTTCCCCGTCACCATCTGACGGAGCAAAGCAAGGAAATGCTATGCTAACGTCCTCCCGTGATCCTAGCAGAGAACATATAGGTTAATAGGAAAAGGAAGCTTATCAGGCGTGTGGACAAGCAAACCCAGTGTGGAGCTCTGATCATCACTAATCAACACTCTGACTGAATATTTCAGCATCTTACGCATGAAGGTCATGTTTACATACAAACCACAAGAACTCAGCTAAGCTGCAACCAAGCTTTAGGAAATTAGGGATTTTAAACTGAGTCCACAGCTTGCAAATATGTACTCACTGAATAAAGCCAACTTCATTCTTTTTTTTTAACAAAAAACTGTAAGGACAAAAACATCAGGATTGGCAGGGGCTGGAGTGGGGACGTTTTCCTACAAAGGGGCATGGGAGAATGCTGAGACTGATGGAACTGCCCTATTATTCATACACTAAAAGGAATAAATTTTAGGGAATGTAAATTGCACTTTGATAGAAGCAACCAGTGCGTGGCAGTTTCAAGGTGGCTGGTACACCTTCGGGACAGGCCGGTGAAGACCACAGAAGGTGAAGAACATACATCCTCACGGTGAGGTGGGCGTGTTCTGCTGCCCACCCATGTTCACTGTTCATAGCACACACAGGTGCTGACTGAGAAGAGCGGATTCATCCAGTGAATAGTGAACCAGGAGAATGTGACGATAGTGGCTTCCCTGGTCTGTGACACACATACCCGTGTTGATATGTACATGTAAGCAAGGAAGGCTGGAATAACAAACTCTCAACACCGTCAGCCAGACCAGAGGCTTCCGTTTCAGACCTGCGGACGCCGAACACCTGAAGAGACCTAAGAGCCCATTAATCCAACCTGCCGATTCCGATATTCTTTCCAAATCCACAAAGACAGAAGAAAACGTTCATGTCTGTCTCCGGTGGATGAAAAACCGGTTTTCTCATTCCCTTGTAGACCTATGTAGGTTAGACTTATTTTATTCTGCTATCTTTTTTGATGAGTAGGAGAACTGGCAACAGATGGTTTGATTTGCCTTCAGATCAAATTTTCCAAGGAAAAGACTTGAGATTTCCATGAAAATACCACTGGAAAATTTGATGGGAAAACACACTTTAAAGGTTTGCTCCTTCTTATGGTCCAGCTCCTTCCCAGATTAGCCACTGTGACTCCAGAAAAGTGAAAACAAAAGTCAGTCAACTGGTCGGGGGTAGCCGTGGACCGCCATGTGCACAAGCAGGATACCCGGGTTGGACTCGTGACTCCGGACCCCACTCCCGGGCACAGTCAACGGGGACCCCCATGGTGGGGCAGTGTGGGAGGACCCTGGCGGGCTCCTTCCTCTCTTGCTCTCCCCTATAGCAAAAAGGGGCTAAGCAAGTTACTAAACAATACAGCTTAAAACTGGGGCCGGCCCAATAAAGTCTAAGATTATAGACCCACGTTGGTTGGGGAAAAGGATCTAGAATGTTAAAAATAAATGCACACAACTCTGGTCAGATTGCTTCTGCAACAGACCAGAGGAAAGGGAAGGCTTGCTCCTCCTCTTCCCCTCACTGTAGAGAAAACTACACTTAAAAACTGGCTTCGGCGTGGCTGAATTCCTCTGGCACAAACTCCCCGAGTCTCTGAGACCTATTTTCCACAGAAACGCCAGTTACGCGTTTCAGTCAGGATTAACTTAGATTTTTTTTTTTTTATTCCTAGATGTATCAGAATTACTCTTCGAGGGGAAGTTCTTCTATATCCATTCCCAGAATTCTCTCAAGACATCTGGTCTCATTAGAAGATCAAATAGATCCTCCAGATTCATTAGTTGTTTCACAAAGTGGGAATTATTTTCTCACTGCTCCTGCGTTTGTGAGATATTCAAGAGAGAGGCGAGAAAAAAATTAACTGGGGAAAAAAGTACAATCTTCTCGACTCACAAGGACAACTCTTTCAGTGGAAGGAGGAAGTCTTAAATTTGCTCTTAATTTCCAAAACCACAAGGAAAAAGTCAGAGAAGTATAGGCCATTTTAACACAGATTTGGTTTAAAGATAAGAATTAAATATTGAATATAATAAGAAACTATCTCAGAAAATTTTATAATTAGTGGCTCATCCATCACCTGGTTACAATCCTATCTTCTCTTTCTTATGGGAAGTTTCATAAATTTGCAAGTCATCACTACACAGAAGCAACGCTAGCCTTCTCTGTATCTTTCCAATTTTAGTGCCAAAGCGAGCACCCTGTGTTCACATTCTGCCTATTTTCACAAACATACAGAAAAAGAAACCCATGTTAAACACATGCCCCGCATCAAGTAGAGCACAGGACATAACTGAAGTGCCAACTGGTGGATCCACTGTACTGAACGATACCCCAATGGCCTGAAAGAATTACTGTAGCTTTCTAAAGTGACTCACTCACTCCCAGGGGGTCGTGTGGGCTCAGGGAAAATCTGTCTCGCTGATTATTGGTGATTTAGTGATTGGATGCTAATGATGGACTTCTGATAACCCGGAGATTTGCTTTAGCTTCACTGGCAAAGGTCTGTATTTTTGGAGTCAAAGGTTACACTGTCTATCTGTGTGTGTGTATTGGGGGATGGGGGGGGGGGTTGCAAAAAAGGAGTGCTTCTTTGAACCTGAATCTACCAGTCCCATTTCTGCCATTCAGCAGCTATACTATCGTGGGCAAGTCACACTCCCTCTTGAGCCTCAGTTTCTTACTATGTAAAGAGAGGCGGTGGGGTCAAATGACGTCTACCATCTCTTCTAGCTCTGAAAAACCTTGTGGTTTCTAGGCGATGATGAGTATCTTTTGATGCATGCCTGTTGTTGCAAAAGCTACAAGTTTCAGGGTATTAATTTCATCTTTCTCTTGTCATTGTTTTGGATGGGGACCAGAATTGTTCCTCACAGGTGTGTAAGAAAACCACGCAGCTCACTGATACATGTCCTCCAGCCCTTTCCCTTTAATCTTCCAGCTCTGAAATTCCACGAGTTCTATGAATACAATCTTTTTTTTTTTTTTCTGAATGCTGTTTCACAAGCTAAGAGTTTGAAAGTTGTTAATTTCCTCTTTCTCATTCCAATATTTTGAACAGAAACCAGAATACCTTTTTTGCACCTTGTAGATGTATTGAGAAACAAAACAATCCACCAAATTTCCTGGTCCTTCTGTTCCCCTAACTACTAAATAAATGAAATTTATATTCTCCTTTTCCTACATGGTATAACATATCCTGGAGAGTTAGCAAGAGGTCATTTGCAAAAATTGCCTAATTAGGAGCAAATATATGACTTTTCATCTTTAGGTTGTAAAGGTGTAAGTAATCTGCCCTGTAAGTCTATCACTTGAAGGGTAAATTGCTATGAAGTTAACAAGGAAAAGACGAATGTTTAAAGAAGAGCATTCATCTTCCCAAATGATATTTAAAAATCCCAACTTTTGCAAAAAGAGAGGGTGGGGACTTGGGCTGCAGGTTTCGGGGGTGTCTTACAGGCCACGCCAGGAGGGAGAGGCTAGGACTTTTTCAGGAGTTGTCCTTAGTGGTAGCAGGTAGTCAACATCCCTCATAGTTGGCCAACAAAACATCCCCCAGAGCGATGTTTCCTTGAATTTCAGGTTATGCTTCATTTGTGGGTCATGAAATAAATTTACTGGATCATGACCAGAATTTTTAGAAAACATAAATTACACTAAAGCAGAATAGAATAGAAAATATCAGAGTGCATGGCATGTAAGTCTAGTGAAACTTGGGTTCAGTTGTGTGTATGTGTGTGCCTGTGTGTGTGTGTGTATGTGTGTGTAAGTGATGTGTTTGGTACAACATGTCCCCACGTGAAATATATTTCCTACCGCAGGTCATGGTTAAAAGATTTGAAAGCCACAGCTCTGGAGATGTCCGAATCCTGGCTTCAAACGACTTTCTTTTGTTTTCTGACAGAGTAAATTTATAAACAAAAGAAAAAGAAATTCTTCCAAATGTAAATAGTCACCTCAAAACTCTCTATTGAAACTATCCCTAAGTTACTCTGAATTCAACTTTTTGTTCTTTGAAAACTACTTTGAATCAGTCCTGTTCCTCGTAAGCCCGAGGCAGCACTTGCCCCAGTGGAGGGGGCAAGATTGTCTTTCTCCCCTGCAGCCACCTCTTCCTCCTTGTAGCCGCCCCCCGTGTCGGCACACTCTTTCCCTTTCTTTTCCATATTCCCATGAAAGCATGATAAATGCATTAAACAATAGCACAACGATGGACAATGTTTTAATATGCCCCATTCCCAAAGATTTATATCGCAGCTAAGTATTTATACTCATGCCATATAAAAGAATCTCATTGTAGAATCTAGTTGTAAGGAGAAGAAAAGAGGAAATTTGGAGAAAAAGCATTTTCCCAGGACTCTTGAAATCCTACTTGTAGTTAAGCTATGTTCACTTTATGAAGTTTCCTTTTCTGCATGTAAATAGTAAGCATGATTTCTTTCTTTATTGATTTGGGAAATATTATCTTTATTCCCTTCAGCTGTCTGTATCTTTTAAAAATAATCATTCACGAAAATGTCTTATATAAACTCCAAGAGGATACATTTTGTCTCATGCAACTTTGTATCTATCTTACACCCAACTTACTGCTTGGCAAAGTTTAGGTCCTTCCTTAGCACTGGTTGACTGCTAATTATAACACAATTATATTACTCTTTAACACAGGTAGTAATATCGTTTTCCAATGCTAAAGGGAATATAACTGTATGGGGTTTCTTCCTGAAGGTAAGACAAAATTATGTAAAGACTCTGTGCTTTTCATAAAAACAATAATAACAATTTATGGATAGCCTCACTTTATTGAGTAGGTAGCATATGCCAGACTCCCAGTATTAGGTGATTAATCACATATTCTTATTTTTCCCCTGGCAAAATCTCCTCAGTGTAACTACTGATATGCTTCCCAAACTCCTCAACAAACACCGTGTATACAATTTTACAGATGAGAAAATTAGGCTCAGAGAGTCTGATAATCTGCCTATAAAAACACAATTATTAAGTAGTGAAGATATGATTCAAGTCCATTTTATTGTAAAGGCTGCGCTGCCCTCACTTTTACATTACCTAACCTTTCGGTTTTATCTAAAATTATCATTTTAATTTTCATCTTCAGGCTGGGTGCGGTGGCTCACACCTGTAATCCTAACTCTCTGGGAGGCGGAGGCAGGAGGATCGCTGGAACTCAACAGTTCAAGACCAGCCTGAGCAAGAGTGAGACTCCGTCTCCACTGAGAATAGAAAGATTAGCTGGGAGTTGTGGGCGTGTCTGTAGTCCCAGCTGAGGCAGGAGGAGTCTGAGGTTACAGTGAGGTATATGAAGACGCCACCGCACTCTACCCGGGACGACGAAGAGAGACTCTGACTCAAATAAATAAATAAAAATTCCATCTTCAAACACATTACCTATTCTTTTTTAAGGACATGGTTGTGAAGGTTAAGAATACCAGGAAAGTGTGTGTGGTGTTTTTTTTTTTTTTTTTTTTTAAATGAAAATTGTTCTTACGATCATAGAGAGGCTGCAAACACCACATCCTCAGAAAGTATCTGGCCTGACCACGCCAGTGCGACGCGTTCTGCTTGGCCTCTGCAGCCCGGTGTACCCTTCAGCCCCCTTTTAATGTATCAGTAAAGGACACAAAAATAAAGAGCTGGCTACGTCAGCAGTCTGAACAGCACGCTGGTGGCATTTTGTTAACGTATTTTGATAGGTTCTTTTTCCACGTACAAGTAACAGAACTTAATGAAGACTGCTATGAAAATTATTATTTTCCATTTGCATATTGCTTTTATATTCCCTCCACCCGCCTATCTGCATAGACCATTTTTAACAGTAACTCTTTAAATTAAAAGCCTGCTTCGTATTTTCTTTCTCCCAGAGAGTCTAACATCTCCTGTCCTTGGCAGGCAGAAGCCACAGAGATTCGGCAACCACATCCCCCCCCACGACAGCAAAAGGAAGAAATTGATCTCATGATAGAATATACTTAGACATCAAATCCGAGACTCACTTTTAAAACAGGAAGGAAGCCACGGGCTACCAAATGTGGTTTAGTAGCCACTCTTAGATTCCAAACTTCTAAATAACTTGCCCATATTAATTCAGTCTTATGTTTCGGGAAATAGAATAATTACATAGTTAAACAAGATCCCTATACAAACAAGTACTGTGTTTACAATGCACCGATCCATTAAAATCAATGACAGATCATGTGAACCGAAACCCGAGCCAAATACACTAGCACTCACCATTTGCCCATTCCCCATCCAATGCCAGTAAACATCCTACCGGAATCTGCTCGGAAAACAAAGCCTTTACCAACCTAACATCAAGGTAAACAGGTGGTAAATACCTATTTGATACTACTAACCAGTGGTATCATTTTTTTATTCTTTAGAGTCTAAACACAACTCAATACTGGCATTTTTTTTCCTTTGAAAGAAACCTTCAAGATGACACCATTATAATATGGCTCTTTACTTGGTAATTAGAAAAAATTGTTTACTAGGTGCCTTTTCACATTGACTTGATTTTTTTTTTTTTTTTGTTAGCCATAAACCATCTGAGTTCAAAGGAATAAAGACATTCTACTATTTGGAAAAAAAAAAAAACATTTCCTGTATTTTATGTTAAATGCTATCCCCCCACCAAATTAAGAGCTACACAGAATAAAAGCCCCATAAAGTTTCAACTACGATATTCCTGATCAAATACTTTTACCCTGTAAATCATATAAAGAAGAAAGGTAAGGGCCATGTTTTTTTCAGCACCGAGAATATATTAACTAGGAACGTAGTCAGGTCACCTAAAAGGCGTATTGCAAGTTGTCACAGCGGGTGGCATACCTTAAGTTCTCGGAAGAAGATGCTACTCCTGGCCCACTCAACGATGGAGAAGAGGGTCTGGTCTGCCATTTTGCACATAAGCCCAAACGTGCTCAGCTTTTCGTGCTTGCTTCGGTTCGCTTGCTCTTGCTGCAAATAGGCCATGATTTTGGCCTGGACTTGAGGCTCATCCGGCTCACACTTCAGCAGTTCCAGTATGAGATGTGGGATGCTCGCTGGAGAGCTGGTCTGGTAGCCGTCCATGTAGGAATAGCCCATTATGGACTCGGGCGAGCTGGTGTAGGGGTCTGGGTACTCGGACTTGATGGCCCGACTGGGAAAGTGGCCGTATGTCTGGTAACCTTGCAGGCTGCCGTGAGGGGGCATTGTCATGCTAATGGGGGATGTGACAAAGGGACTTCTGTCATAGTCCGTAGGAGGCAAGGCAGCGTGGTTCAGAGGTAGGCCTTTGGAGGCAGAGTGGATGTTCTGAATCGCAGAGGAGATGGTCAGGTCGGAGGGCATCGCCTGGATCACCTGAGACATGGCTTCTAGCTTAAGTCCATTGGCTCGGATGAGGGCTTTTTTCTGTTGCTTCAGGGCCCTGTCTCTCTTGTACATTGGCCCAAACTTATTTCTTCCTCCACGCATGCGGTCAGCCCTTACCGCTGTTGAGGGGGTGGCGGAAGGGAAGGAAAGAAGCGTATAAATAAGGTGTAAATTATTAGCATTCTCTAGATCTCCAAAACTTTAGAAATGTTGAAAATCAACCACAAGTGGTTATGCATGTGGTTGTTTTCCTTACAATAGCCCACAAAGATTTCCCAAAAAACCATGCCTTCTGTATTTGTGAATTCTTTCCTCTAAGTGTGTGTTCTCAATCAAAAAAATATTTTGCATACATAGGGACATAGTAACCTTTTCATGGACTGAGAGATTTCATAATTTTTGCTAAATGCAAGGTATTTCACATTGCTAATAAACAGCATCAGTTTATACTAAGAGTATCAGCTTCTCTTATGCCAATTATGTCATGACCCCAAATGCTTTGGGTTTTTTTTGGGGGGGGGGCGGGGTGGGAATCAAATCACCATTTCTGGATTAAACTGCAAATACTTTTTCTTGGGACATCTTCCTCCCTCAAAGCCACTTTAGCTACTTTGCTGCAAGTGCAAAAGGGTTGGGTACATGCTCTTCTTGGAAAATCATTTTCACCTGACTTGACGAGCTCGCATCAGATAACCACCCATTACTGCTTTTAACTTAAGCGGAGCTGGACACAATTAAAGTAGATTCATTTCACAAGCTGTCAAGAGGCTTCTGCCACAGTGGTGTGTGGAGTCTCGGGCCATGCCTAGTAAGTTAGTTGGAGTTCTCTACAAGCCCGTAAAAGCCAATGGCAATTACACAGAAGCCACAGGCCTCTGACAGCTTATGACATGTTGAAATTGCTGGAGGTTAAGTTTTTGAGCTTTTTATCTTAGGATTAGTGTGACATTAAAAATTTATTGTGAATTCTAGGTATCCAGAATAATGCACAAGATCATAAAGAGTTTTTCATCTGGATGATCATTTATTGAATATTCAATTGTTTTATATGACTCTTAAGGAAATACCAGTATATACCAAAAGTGGCTTATATACAATTAAGAAACCATAATCTTTAAGGCAAAGAAATGCAACCTTTTTCCTTCTGTTGAAAAAAAAAAAATCAAATGGTGTTGTATGAAATCACATTTACTTATCTTCTAAGTCTCATACTATAGTAAGCACATGCCACAATATTTTGCTATCCAAGAAATACTGAAGTGATTGGTGATAAGGAAATTAATAGCCATCAATTATTTCCTTTCTTGATCTCTATTAAAAAAACAATACTGACTTTAACAGCCCTCATAACCAAAGTAGTCACTTCTATTTGGAAGGAATCTGTTAGCAATTTGGTAGATTTATATGATTTTTTTTTAGTATGAGTTCCATATAACATTAAAGCTCCAACTAAAAATAGCCTGTGCCTCACTGATCAAATAAAATGCACTCTTGTATCTAGCACCATCAGTGATATGTATCCCTTGTGATTGCTTTATTTGCAGTATATTTAATCTGTGGAAAGCCAGTAGGTCAGAGGTTGGAAAACAGCAACATACCATAATAGTCCACGAACTACAAATTATTTACAGCAGTCACATATTAACTTTACCACCTGCCAATCTGTACATTGTAGTATAGGTTCTGCTCTTACAACAAAGTTTAGTGTGACTTTTGAGGAATCACTCTTGTTCTTGTCAAACCATTGCTAGCGATTTAATAGTTCATTGTTTTTCAGGTTTCTTGCTTCTCAATTTTTCTATTTTGCAGACTCAGTCATTATCTTTATAAAAGGAATGTGCATTTATACACTATCAAAAATGATGTTCTGCATAAGAAACTCCTTTTCACAATTAAAGGCTTTAACTCTTGCTCAAAAGTCATGAAATTAATAGTAACAATTATAACAAGCATATCTATTAAAAAAGGATTGAAATCAAACTTTTATGAAGGCATCCCAGTCTGTAAACTTAAAGGATATTTTATTTTTTTATAGTTTTGCAAACTAATTTTATTTTTTCTCAACTGGCTTGCTTTTTTCTTGTAGTCATGTAACCTAACCTTTTTTGTGTCAAATTTATCTGCTCCCCAAACTAAGAAAAGGAGAAACAACTGATATTTCACTTTTTTTTTTCCCAGTAGATGTTAACAAGTTTAAGTGAGACTCAGACTATTCTGCAGACAAAACATAAAAAGATCTTACATTATTGTCAATAGTGTTAAAAGACTGGGAAAATAATGTTACCCTGCTACAAGTACAATGTTGTTTTAAAGTCCATGTCCTTGGAGAGTTTTAATAGGCAGTAGTCTTTAGAAGAATCTTACCTTCTAGCTTCATTCCAACACTTAGACATTTTTGAAATCGACAGTAAGGACAACGTTTTCTCTGTGTTTTGTCAATTTGGCAGTTCTGGTTTTCTATACATGTGTACCTTTTATTATTTTGGACTGTTCGCTTAAAAAATCCCTATAAGACAGAGAAAATAGTGAGACGTATTATAAATCTAACACCCGTCTCTTCCATTGTTTCATTTTAAGGAAATCACCAATTAATCCTTTCATTGCACCATTTGAAGCCCTTGTGAGGTTCTGTGGCTTATTTTACATTTCAGCAAGAACAACCCTCCAACACAGTGCCAGGCCATGGTGGAGGTTTTTCTGGCATCAGAACTATATTCCTGAAGAATTACGTCAAATCTTGGGGAGATTTGGCTACACAACATTTCAGAAAAAAATACTCTCTATATTGACCAGTGATTTTTTTTTTTGTTTTTTAATCTGTTTTCCTTTTAACCTACACGTTCCAGATAGAGGTACTCATGAAGATCTGGAATTGTTTTTAAGTAGTCTGATACAATTTCAGGGATAAACCATTGCAAAATGCCAGTGGAAAACTGAATAGCAAAACAGCTCAGATCTTTTACAAATGTCAACACTGGATAGTCAAAAGCAAAAGGATTTAAAGAGTAAAATGGGAAAATACTCTTAATTCCACTGGAATACATTCAAGTATGGGAACTGTTAAAAAAAAAAAAAAAGATGAAACTAATGGAAAGGAAAAGAAAGGCACATATTGCAGAGAGCTGAGCTGCAGCACCCAGAGCATGTACTTTACTTATATTTCACTCAAAAATAAAATTTGTAGCTTTATGATGTACTAACAGCTTTAACAGGATAGTATTTACATTTTTCCTACTAGCCACAAAGAGAAACAATCTTACTTTGTTATAAAGAATGAAGGGATTTTCTTGGTAGAGGTTTAAGTAATTGTAGTGAGTTTTCTACTTTAAAAAAATTAATGAAAATGGTGAATACTGAATTTACTAGGAATAAAGTTCTGAGATAAATTGTTAAAGTATAATTGATATTTTAGTAGCAATATAGTACATTTTGCATATTAAAATCCTTTCATTTAAAAAGGTCACATGTTATGAAAATTACTCTGTTAAAAACTAAAATCTGGTTTCTTGGTCTTCATGATAAAAATTTCAAAAATCTTTATTTTTGGAATGAATCAGGATGAAATCACAGTTGGGAATTTAGACTTTTATGTCCGTGGATAAAAAATGTTTAGACTTGGAGCACAGAATACTCTGAAGTTAAAATGTATTTGGGAAATACTTTGTCATGGTCCCTCTCAAGAACAACGATGCTTTAAATATATATAAGTCAAGCAAAATCAATATTTAGGACTGTTAGAAATGGAAGTCTTTCTACAGCTACATCACTTCACCACAGTAAAATATTTTAAAACCATGAGACTGCCAAAGTTTTCTAAACAGCATAAATTCCTTTGCCTTTTGAACTAAATCAGACACATATTTCTAAGAATCCTCTCCCTAAGACTAACTCTTTCTCTGTCTCATTTTTAATTGAGTCTAAAAAAGATAGCCTAAATTTAGCTTTAAAGCAGCAATCCCATGGCTTATTTTGGTTTTGAACACTGTATTTTTCAGGTAGCAACGTGGGAACAAACCTTGCAGCTTTCACAGGTGAGAAGCCCATAATGGTAGCCAGACACTTTATCTCCACACACCGGACAAAGCTCTTCAAGGTCTTCATCGTAGGAGTAATTCACCATTTTAAATTGAGACACTGAAACAAGAGAAACGTACACATATATCCAATTAATGCACTGTGCAGGCATCAATCCTGAAACAAAAAGCACTTTGGTGAGGGGTGGGTAAATATCACCAGGTAAAAGATAAAATAAAAATAATTTTTATCCAGGTCGTACTGAAGAGAACTACTTGTACACAGTGAAAGTAAAATATCTTTTGGCATCAATGAGCATGTACTTCATATTTGTAAACGTAAAAACAATTCCAACTTCTTTTGTTAAGTTTGAACTGACCACTGTTGAACACAAGTCTCCTAACTCTGCAAAGCAACACATTAGAATGGAATCATGAACTGTATCAAGTAACAACTTAAGATTTCTCTTAAATCTCTGTAAAGTTAAGTTCCAAAACGTCACAGGTGCCTAAGGGACAGAAGCAAGCACACACAGAATTCCCTCGCTCCCGAAGGAGTTCGCTGCGAGTGCACCTTGCTCGTAAGGGCAGCAGCAGTTTGCAAACTCTCCAACAGAGAAACTCAACCCCCGCAGCGGCTCCACTTAAGCAGCCTGCGGCTCCCCGTGTTCAGATCTGTTAGAATAATCGAAACATTCAGTTCCGCATTGACAGGACTTCTGGATACTTTCATCTCCTCACGTTTGAAAATCTGTGAAAATAAAAATAAAGAAAAAGAAGAGAGGACGCCCGGACGGGGGTGGTGGGGGGGGGGGGGATAAAAAGCCAGAAGAGGAAAAGATACACACGAGGGTTTGGTTTCGTCGCAAAGGATTGAAGCTCTGTAATGAACTTCACATGTTTCCGATCATCACTGCAAAACATAAACACCTCGCGATCGCCCTGTTAAAGTTAAACAGAAATCAGGCCGCTGCGGACGCGGCGGGTGACCGCCTCGCTCTGGACGCGGCCCGCAGCCCGGCCACGGCGTCCCCGCAGCTGCCCAGATCGACCACGCGCAGGAAGGGCAGCGACCAGAAGACCCCGGGAAGTACCTGCTCCGGCCCTGCCCCGGGACCCCACGTCCATGCGGGCCGAGCCCGGCGCGGGTGGGCGGCACCGCGGCGAGGGCTGCTCTGCGCCCGGCCGCCCGCACTCTCCGGCGAGCCCCCCGCGCGCCCCCGCTCTCGTCGCGGCCTCTGCCGCCCGATGGCACACAAACAGGGAGCCGAGTTTGTTTTAAGTTAATCAGTGGCGTTTGCAGGGGGTGGGGCGGGGGGATGGGGAACCCACGGCCGGGCAGAAGTTTCCTCTGATTTGTTTACCACAAAGGAAAGAGAAATAGCCCCCACCCCATCGCCACAGTGCCCGGCCACTCTGTCACCACAGTGGCCTCATTTCCGATGACTCGTTCCTTTTAAAATAAAGTTCTTTTTTGCTCGGCTTCTGAGGGCCTCGGAAGGGGCTGTCGGGGGGTCGCTTACAGCGCGGACCCTCCGAGCTGAAGCGCCTTCTCCGCAGACGCAGCGCCCGGGCTGGGGCTGACCCCGAGGGAGTCGCCGGAGTTGGGGACAATCCGGGGAGAGAGGCTCCAGCAGACGCAGAGCCTCCGTGAAATGTAAATAAAGGCATGCTGGGCTCAGTCCTCCCAGCGGGGCCAACCTCAATCCCAGACCTAAGAGACCTCTAGGGTTTGGGGAACCCGTGGGTTTGGGAAAGGCTGAGGGTTCAGAAGTTTTGTTTACAGCTCTCCTAAAACTTATGATTACTGTCTTGAGGCATGTTTTAGGGACAGGGACAGTTGTGTCTCTCCTTCCTCAACAGAGTAAACTCTAACTTCAAACCTAAGGTGCACAGATAGGAAACCTCCTACAGAGGGACTCTGTGCCCACCGCGGGGATCCAACGTGGAAAAGATCGAGGCATGGGGTGGGGACTCTCTTGGAAAACCCAAAGACAGAGCCTGCGTGCGGGGGAAGGACGCCGCCGCGCGAGGCCCAGGCGTCTTTCAGAGTTTCCCAGGTGTCCCGGTGCAGCCGAATCAGGCATTTGGAGAGCCACTAGAAGAGGAGACCGCGGGGCTTCGGAAAGCTGGGGCCTCAAAGAGGTGCCCGGAGAAGTTAGGCGCGCGGCGCTGTCTCGGGACCTAGTGGTGACTCTCTTTTTGGGCTCTCCTAGGAGTTGGACTACTGACTCGTCCCAGGTTGGAACCAGAGCAAGCATGGAACTTAGCCCTCGTCCCCTGAGACTCCGCTCAACCGGCAGGCTGCTAGTCCCAGAAGCCCAGGCTGCTAGTCCCAGAAGCCGTGCCCAGGCGCCTACCACGCTGCTTTTGAACCAGGGGCTCAGCGAGCGACCGACCGGCGACTTCTGAGCCCCAGGCACAAGGGAAAGCTAATTCTATGGTTTGGGGACATTAGGCAGTGTGTCAAGAAGGCCCCTCTGGAACTTTTCCAAGAAAAGGTTACGACGGCATTTCTCTCCCCTGGTCCCAAGTAAGCCCCTGTTTCTGCCTCCCTTACTTCTTTTCCCGAGTCCCTCAGAAATGCACTCGCCAGAATGAGACGCAGAAACTTTCCTTTTGAACCCAAGAACCGCGCCCGCGTCACCCACAGGCCCTAAGGGTAGGCCCTCTCCGGAACCGGTGGCCGAGGGCCCGCCCGGCTTCCTTCTGCCCCACTACTCTGGAATCGCAGGTGCTGGGGAGAAACGCCTCCCGGGGCCAGCCGAGGTTCCCCAACAGCCAGACCCACACCGCAAGACGGTCTCTGTGGCCTCAGCCCCAGGGGGCTTCCACAGCCCTACCTGGAGGCTTGGAGAAACCCCAGGGTCACCGAAGGGGTAACCGACAGCACCAGTCGGACGCACGGCCGCCTGCTACCCCTTTCCCCCTCCGCAGTGGGGCAACGTCAGTTCCACCAGCCCGTGCGCCCCGGGCGCGCCGCCTACTCCGCACGGCAGGGCGCACCAGCCCTGAACTCTGCTCTCAACACCTCCCCGGCCCTTTCAAGTTCGCGCAAGGGGATGGCAGGAAGCGTTCCGGGATCACAGGCCCGCCGGCCCGCACATCCTGCACGCTGGAAGGGGCGAGGATGAAGAGCACCGGTGACTTTTCCTAGCATTGTTCCCTCCCCGGCCCAGGGCAAATGCGATAAACTTCTGAAGGGCTTAATACGAGCCAGATCTAGAGTTGCTATTTTGGAATGAGGAGAAAATATAGCTGACGGGATTTGTTTATTTGTTAGCAATCAAGAGTTGGGAAAACATGGGACTTCATATTCCCAGCTCTCGGTTTTAGAAGGGGGCAATAAGCAAACCGCCGCCCCCCCCCACCCCAAACTCATTCCACACCACCTGCCCAGGGAATGGGGGTGGGGTAACTTTGGTTCCCTTCAGTACTGCAGCAGTTTTGAAGTTGTCCAACTCCAAGCCAGCTGCTGGTGTCCGCCTGGGCTGTCGGGGGTGCCCGCATGCCATTCTAATAACGCCACAAGCCTTTCTGGGGTCACCTTCTCTTGCTGTAGTTGACTTTCCCAGGCAGGGTCTTCTCCCTCCACACAAGAGCACCGGTTGAGTACAGCACACACCAATTCCACTGACGGAGAACCTGCTCGGGTGTCCAGTGAGGCGTTCCGTTTCTTAGAATGATCTAATTATTCTAAAGTACCTTCAGCCTGAAGCTGCCCCGCTCGGGTTGCCATAGAGCTCGAAGCCTCTTCTCTTAATTAGAAGCGGCCAATTACACGAAGCTTGGAAAAACCTGTGCCCCGCATTGTTCAAGAGCCATAAACTTTTATGCCTGCACCTGGGGAGGCGGCTTGACGCCCGCGCGCCGCCTGGAAGCCCGCGGCTGCGAGCGCCCTGCCGGGCCACCCGGTGCCGGCGCCGGGCGGGAGGCTGCAGCCTGCAGGGCGAGCCCGGGAGCCGGGAAGCCGCGGGAGCCCGAGCGCCGCGCGGCGCCTCCTTACCTTGCATGTTTTCCGGCATCTGGCCCTGTTCCCCATGCGATCGAGCCAGTCCCAGGGCTTCCGTCTCCACTTTGGGCAGCATGACAAGACGGCAGCGGGCGGGAATGGGGGGTCCGTGTCGGTCCGGAAGCCCAGCACCTGGACACGGGCAGCACAGATTCAACTCCGGCGGAAAGAAGGAAGGGGCGACAGGGGTGCCCGCGCGCCCACCCGCTCTCCGGAGCGTGCCTCCGCCTCCTCCGGGCTGCCGGGCAGGACCTGAGCCCTATCCTGTCTCGCAGCTCCGGAGCCGCCCCCGAGCCGCGAGGAAGAGATCGGGGCTACCAACGGAGGCGAAGAAGACGGCGTCCGGGCGCCCTGGTCCGGCTCCGCAAGGGCGGCGGCGGCGGCGGCGGCGAGGGCGCAGCTGCCCAGGGCGCGGATCCGCGAACCGCTGAGCTCCCGGCGGGCAGCGCAGGCGGCCGCGGGGCTGCTACTGCCACCGCGGCGGTGCGGCTGCCGCTGCTCCCGGACGGCTCGGGCAACTCCTTCCCCTCCCTCCGCCGCCCTCTGGCTCAGGATCGGCAGGGGTCTCTCTCTCTCTCTCTCTCTGTAGTCTCACTTCTCTCTCCCCTCCTCTCTCCCGTCTTCGCCTCTCCGCCCCTTCCTCCTGTCTCTCTCTGCCTCGCTGTCGCTATCGCAAGTGCGGAGTTGTGAAGTTGCAACCTCCCTCTCCTGCCTCGTTCACTCCTCCCGCGGGTCGGAGAGCAGCCCTTCCCAGCCCCGAGGGCGGCGGTGCTGGGAAGGAAGGGGGAAGCCGAGGAGGGGAAGGGAGGTAAGTACGGCCGGGGGTGGGGGCAGGCAGGGAAGAGGGGGGAAGACGGTGAATGCGGACGCGGGT